>NW_028258329.1:3026562-3631875 GCF_053883595.1 Heterocephalus glaber | reverse complement strand
ATAATAGATAATGTGAAATAGGAAGAAAAGGGGCAAATGGGAAGGGGAAGTGGGAGGGGTAGGGGAAAGGAAAGAAGGGAATGGAATTAATGTAAGAAAATGAAAAAATGGAAACAAAGTCTGTAAATAGGGAGGGATGGAGGGGTTGAAGGGAGGGCAGGGGAAGGGGAAAAAATAAGAACCAAGAGAGACTATGTAAAGGTGCAAATTTCCAATGATGAACGTCATTATGCTGTATACCTAAAATGCACCAATAAAAGTAATTTTTTTAAAAAGAGTGATTCCCAAGCAGAATCACATTTTGGGATTGGCTTTTCTCGCTTGGCGTAGTTCCCTCAGGACACATCCAAGTTCCTGTATGTGTCCTTGGCTGTATTCCACCGAGTGGAGGTACCACAGCTTGCTCAACTCTTCAGGTAGGAAGGACTTCTGGATTGGCACTAGTGTTTAGCTATTATAGATGAAGCTGCTGTAAAAATTATTCTACAGGGTTTTGCATGGACACAAAGCTCTCCCAATATGGAATTTGGTTCCTGGAGTAGGGAGGAGGGACATAGCCGTGAGAATTCTGTGCCCTTGAGAGGTGGGCCCCAAGCACGCAGGAACGTGGTTCCCTGTTGTTTCTGTGGGCCCAGAGCCCTGCCTCCTAAGGTTGCAGTTTAGGAAAAGTAAGACAAAGACAGGTGGCTGTATGTGTTGGCGATTGTCTGTAGCTTTCCATTCACGAGCCATAAGAAACAAGAGCACAGGCTGAAGGCAGAGGACATGGGGAACACGGCCTCACTTCTGCTTAGCAGCCTTGGGACTCTCCCACCATAAGAACAAGAGGGGCTGTGCTGACCAGGGGTGGCATCACGCACTCCAGGCTGAAGCCAGCCCCAGACAGAGGGCTGAGGAGAGCGTCAAGGCTACAAGTGGCAGCTGCATATTACCTGGTGTACAGGTGAAGACGGCAAGCTCTTGGACCTGGTGGTTAGTCTATGCGATAGGCTTGCTATGCTCTGCATATTGATATCCCCTTCAAATTCACTTGTTGAAGCCCAATCCCCATGTGTTGGAATTATGACATGGGCCTCTGGGGAGCTTGCTCATGAGGATGAAGCCCTTGTAAAGGGATTAGTACTTGTAATGTGATGGTTCCCCGTGAGAAAGTAGCTGTTTGTAGACCATGAAACCAGCCCTCACTGGACTGAAATCTGCAGCACCCTCATCTCATACTTTCAGCCTCCAGAACTGTAACGTTTTTGTTGTGTACAAGCCACCCCACCTATGGTATTGTTACAGAAATTCAAACTGATGACTCTGGAAAACATGCTGACCAGAGATGTTCAGGCTAAGGCAAGGTTCTGCTCCTATGTCAACCCCTGGGCTCCTGACCTCATGCCAAAAGTGGGTAGTGATGCCTGCAGCCCCCAGAGGGTGTCTTCAGTACGTGCATCAGATGTGGCCCCGTGGACAATGACGACCACAGAGCCTCTGTAGGCAGTCACATCAGCAACCTACAAGCTCACTTCTCACACCCAGGACAATGAGTCCTGGCTGCTCCTGCCCTCCTTTGAAGGGGGCTCTGGTGGCCAGCATGTGCTTGTTCCTGTACTGTGGTGCCTAGGAGCGTGGTGCTGCCTGAAGGCAGACTGCACATCGCACGGAGTCCAGGGATGGGGTGGGTTCAGGAACGGGGAAGCTGACAGTGACCGATGTGTCCTTAGGCTGGTGCTTCTGTGTGGGTGTGGACACCTTCAGGAGACTGGCGGGGGAGGCCAGGTGCCTGTGCCTGCTCTGTGGCTCGGGACTCAAGGGAAGGCTGGCATCTGAACTCATTCCCTTCAGCCACTACTCCGTTCTTGCATCTTTATGATTTGGGTGTTTCAAGAGCGATACCTAAGGTTCCAGGCACTGGTGAAGGCTCCTCAATCAGTTCTCGCCACAAAGACGCCTGCTGCTGGCATCCCTCTGGCCTGTGCTCTGGGCTCCTGAGCCCATGGTCCTGATTGGGGCATGAACCAACAGGCAGATACCTGGTGATAAATGCACGTCGAGGGCGTTTAACCAGCTTGACTCTGCTCTCTAGACTCTGCAAGCTGAGGACAGCGCTCCAAAGCCATTAATCAATTCCCACAGCTCCTGGCACCTCCTGGCCATTTGTGAGGTCAGGGCAATGAGTCAAAGATGACAGCCCTGGGCTGCAGGGGTGTGAGCACAAAGTCCCCAGCTCCTCCTCCTCACCACACAGCGGGTACTTAGTCGCCTGAGCTGGCTCCTCAGGGCCTCCCTCGAGGAGCAGTAGAGGAAGCGGGCCTCAGCTCATCAGGGCTGGCAGAGCTGCACTTTCCACTCGGTGCTGACCCTGCCTTTCTGCTCACCCAGTGGACTTAGAAAGTAGCTCAAGAGGAGGGAGGCCGATCACAAAGACAACGAAGGCGGTTCGCATTTTTAAGGCACTTTCTGGTTTCTAAAGCCTTTTTGCCACCACAAACTCATCGAATACATCCCATAATAGGTGTTGTCATGCATTTTCTCCATTTCTATATCCAGGCAAGCACGCAGCTGGGCCAGTTTGCTTGCTGTTGGATAAAAAAGTGATAATAATCACTTTTAGACCTATACTGATGAACTCACATCACAAAATTTAAGTGGAATATTCAATAATATAACACGTTAAGACAAATTTCTACTTAAAAGAGGTTGTTTCTGCTTGTTATAAATAAATTAATCCTGTAGGAAAAAGCATGGTTTGTGGCCACATATGCTGGAATCTATGTTATGAACAGGGCTGGGATGCAGCTCAATGGGAGAGGACTTGCCAGCATGTGCGAGGCCCTGGGTTTGACCACCAGCACAATCAGAAAAAAAGAAAAGATGTTACAAAGATGTTACAATCTACTGATGAGGGGAATATTAAAACACAGGCAGTGTTAGATTTAACTATGAGTTATGCATCAAATACGGATGACAAACTGCTTTCATGGCCTGCTGGGTAGACTTGCTCTGTGTGGTCCCTCCTTCCCCCAGGATCATCTTCATAAACTCCCTCATTTCTGTAAACTTTGTGTGTTTCTACGCATCAGGACACAAGGTGGCAAGCTGTTCTTTGGAAAAGTTTTCTTTCTCTCTCTCCCCTCCCTCCTTCCCTTCTTTCTTTTCTTTCTCTCTTTCTTTCTTTCTTTCTTTCTTTCTTTCTTTCTTTCTTTCTTTCTTTCTTTCTTTCCTTTCTTTCTTTCTCTTTTCTCTTTCTTTCTTTCTTTCTCTTCTCTTTTTTCTTCCTTCCTTCCTTTCTTTCTTCCTACCTTCCTTCCTTCCTTTCTTTCTTTCTATCTTTCTCTCTTTTTCTTTCTCCCTTCCTTCCTTCCTTCCTTTCTCTCTTTCTCTCTCTTTCTCTCTTTCTCTCTCTCTCTTTCTTTCTTTCTCTCTTTCTCTCTTTCTTTCTGTCTTTCTCTGCAAGCATCACATTTTGGATTTGTTGACTGTGTTCCAATGAATGAGTAGAAAACCTCGGTGTGATGTCTGTAAGCCTCTGTCCTAGCCTGTGGGGAGCTGGTCCATCATCTTGGCCTCTCTCCACCGTGTCTAACAGCGAAGGCCTGCCGGTCCACTGCCCTCTGGGCTCGCTGAGCAGGGCCCCTGGGGGAGGTGTCAGGGACACATCTGGGGCTCTTTCTCTGACCTCCCTATGTCCCTGAGGCTCACAGGCTGTTTGCATTTAGGAAGGAAAATCTATCTCGATAATTACCTTATATATTGAATTTTTGAAAAAGAACAGAAATAAATGGCAATGGTGTTTTTCATGAAGCAAATCCTTCCAACCCCACCTTCTCCAGTCCTGGAGGTTCCTGTGTCACCTGGTGGGAGATGCTATTTTATTCCAAGCAAACTTTGACTTGGGGTCCCACATCATGAGCCTCCTTTCTAGTGCCTGCCTGCTCCCCACCGCTGTGCATGTTGGCCAGGTCTCTTTGGAAGCCGCCACATACCGTCCTACCAAACCGTCCTAGCAACGCTTCATGGCAGTGACTGTGGGCTGGGGGACAGGAAGTGTGGAGGGCCAACCTAGAACTGCACGGGTGCACAAAAGCACATGCAAATATCACTGAGCACTTGGGGGCAGAGCACCCAGCGGCCGTGCACCCCTCCCTGCCTGGGGCAACACCCATCGGCCTGGTGCCAGCCCATGCACACTGAGTGCACTCACTGGAGATCTCAAGCAAGCAAGGCATCTGCATCAGCTGCGGTGAGGACTCGGGATGCCTGTTTCACTGTTTCGGATTCAACCCTGAAGACCCAACACTCCCTCCCGACTCTATCTGTGAGGTGAAAGCTGGGCTGAAGGAGGCTGGTGTTGTTCATCTGTCTGTGTCCCTACCTTGCCGGCCATCTGCAGGAAGTGGTAGCATCTGGAAGCCCTGTGGAGCATTTTGTCACTGTTTTACTTCCTGTGCTACATTCCCAGAGTGAAGGTCAGGACAAGACACCTGGAGCTTCCTGGCCTGTGGCAGCCCGGGGAGGCACTTGGGGTTTCCTGAGACCTCAGCCAGTGCAGGAGATCCCGAAACTAGTCCCACCTGCCTGTCCTTCAGTCTCCCGGGGGACTGACTCTCTGCCTATTCCCCAAACAAAAGTGAGATAAGAAGGGTTTCCCCTCACCATTCAGCTAGTCACACATTGTCATAACAAGAGACAATAGCAACCACTCACATAGAATCCTCGGACTTTTACAACAAATGCAGGCACTGACTGAAACAAGCCCCAGTCTGGTGGCAGGAATTGTGCAGTGCACAGCCTGTGGGGCTGGCCCAGCAAGTACATCAGCAACACTGAAATGGCTACTTGTAGGAAACTCAGCTTTAAAGATCTGAAAGGAGAGTGACTCTGTAATTCCAAAACCCCCTCTAGAGAAGGAGTAGCAGACTTTTTCTGTGCAGTAATAGTGAGGAAACATTTGAGGCTTTGCAGTCCACACAACCTCTATGGCTACTACTCAGCTCTGCTGCTATAGTACAAAACTGCCACGGGCAAAGTATCCATGAATGACTGTGGATGTATTCCAATAAAACTTTATTGACAAAAATAGGTGGTGGGCCATAGTAGGTTGCCAATCCCTGCTCTTGCACAGTTTTCTTTTAAAATTACATGTAAGACTAAATGTATCTGTATGAAATACATACACAGTACATTAACAAAAATTACTTAGCTATGATTTTAAAAAACTATAGCAGGGAATTTGTGTATTGCAAAAAGCTAGCAGAAAAGATTTTCAATGTTTTCACTGTAGATTTATAAATGGTTGAGGGGATAGGTATATTTACCCTGATTTGAGCATTACACAACGTATGCATGTGTCAAAACATCATATGGTACTCCATAAATATGTACAATCTCATGTTTTTATGTATCAGCTAAAAATGAGTTTAATTTAAATAAAAAAATGTACACATACATGTGAGAGGGAACAAACAGCAAAGGCCCTGTAAGGGAGGCAGAATTATTCATGTTAGCATTTAAAATGAAACACTGATTTTAACAAGGATATGTTTAGTGACGACATGCCCAGGTGTAGCTGTGCACACTCCATCGCTGTGCATGTGCACAGGTGTGCTTTGGAAGGAGCTGTCCTCAGCCCACCCGCTGTGCCTCTTCTGCCCACCAAAGCCATCCTGTGGCCTGCTCTGCCTGCCAGTGTTGGTGCCCATCTGCCGGGAGGTGGTGTACCTTGTTCTCGTTGCTGGTCTCTCTGCTCCATGCTCACAAGGGCGGAAAAATGCGCTTGATCGTAGGCGAGGACCAGAGGCGAGCAGTGGCATCTGTTGGGAGGAACCTCCAAGGGAAGGTAGATGCCTCCGAAGGGGATGGGCGCAAATGCTGTGGACACAAACAGGATGAAGGAGCAGGGGAAGGGCGAGGAGGGGCAGTGCGGAGGACCAGGGCCAGGTTCCCATGGTGACCTGCCCTGGGGCCCTGAGGCCTGAGCAGGTGGTCAAGAGCCATGCGGTCAGCAGTGACCCACGCTGAAGGCTGGCCGGACCTCCTGTGTCTCTGGGCACATGGCCTCTTCTCCTGGGTACGGAGTGTTTGTGTGGAAAACAATACCTACACTTCACAAGAGCATATGTGTTCTGCATTCTGAGAGCCCCTCCTGTGGAATGGGGAGGGACCAACCAGCCAGCCTCAGGACTGGCTGTCAGACTGGAAATGAGAAATGGGGATGTCAATGACTGTGAGGAGACATGGTCTTGTCTCCTAACTCAGAGTAAGGAGGGAAGAGAGGTCCAAAACCTTTGCTGAGAGAGAATCACCTCTGGAGACATCTGCCAGTGTCTGCAGCAGCATCTGTGTTTTAATCATAAAGCATGAAGCCTCTGGCCCCAGCGCCAGGGAGCTGCCACGCTCCTCTAAGCAGAAGGCAGGGACAGTCCCCCTCAGCGACATCTTTGATGACTTCCTAGGTAGCCTTTCTACCCCCACTTTGGCTGGTCAGGCAGCTCTTCCAGAGGACTCCTGCTGACAGTGGAGGGCCCATCTGCAAGCTGGCTGCAGGTGGAGTGGAAGGAAGCGAGGCCCACTCTGCAGCCCAGGGCTGTCCTGGGGCTGCCTCCTAGCTTGCACAGCGGCCCTGTGCATCCTGGTGCTGCACTCAGAGCTGCAGCCCTCTGCAAGCCCGAGTCCCTGGGAGCACTGGGAAGGAGGGGCGCCAGGCGGGACGAGCCCCACCTAACCATTGTGGCACGCTGCGCAGCTCTGGCAGCTGTGACCCAGCATACAGAGCCACAGCCTAGTGGGGGGACTCTCTGGAAAAGCTGCAACTTTCATCAGAGTGGAGGTCTAAATTCCAGTGGGGCTGCAGGGACCTGTCACTGGGAATGCATGCCTGGCGTTCCAGCGGATGATGTCATCTTCAGAAGTGACAAAAAAGGATACATGGCAGTGAGAGGGGCCTGACTCCTGATGGTGGTAGCAGTGAAGGGAAAGTGAAAACCAGTGGGCACAGGTGGGAGGGAGGGAAGCTGAGTGGGGCAGGTGAACGGGGGCCTGGGGACGGCACTCACTGTCGTCCTGGTCCACCATCCCTGGCTCATCCTCTCTCCTGCCTCATCAGAGGGTGTGGCTGGGCCTGTGGGTCCCCCAGGACACCCTCACTCCTGCTCCTGGGCCTCTGGGAGCTGCAGGCTTGAGGGAGGAAATGCGGTGGAGCCCTTCCTGGGCTGCACCTGGTAGGGGCATCAGCCTCTGGGCTTCAGTTTCCTCATCCACAAAGTGGGGAGGCAGCGTCTACCCCGGGAGATGTGGCAAGGGACACGGAGGGAGGATGACCAAGAGCCATCCCTACCACCACTGGGGAGAAAAGAACATGCAGAATAACGTGGTCTTTGTCTATGCGGTGGGATGAGTGGTGGTCTTCTCAGGAAGCTCAGCCTCCATGTGTGCCGCCTGCTAAGTGGACATCACACCTTCTGAGCCATGGTTAGAGATGCCCTGATATCTTACCTTCTCCACCCGAGTCTCTCAGCATCGTGTCTGCCACGACGACGATGGGTCTTCTTAGGATATGGGCCAAGACAAAGACATGGAACTCCTCCAGGCTCTCGTACACGGGGTCCTCGGAGTTGTCCACGCTAGGGAACGAAAGTGCGTCAGCCGGTCACTGGACTGGACTGTGCTGGGAGAGTGGAGGACAGGAGAGGGCTTCCTCCTGTGCTGCATTGTCTCCATGGTCCTGGGCAGCCAGGCCACTGAGGTCACCTCCCGCTCCATTGCCAACAGCAAACACACACATCCCCTCTCCGTGCCTGCGGCCTGGGTTGGGCATTCTCAGGAGAAGAGCCAGAGAAAATCTTCCAGGGAGGGCAGCTGAGGAAGCCAGGGCAGCGCCGCAGACGGAGTAGCTCACCAGAGCCCGAGGCAGCCACGAGGGGAATGGCTCTCTGGGATGTTTAACAGGGCTGCACTGGGAGCTGGAGCCTCCCCTTCTGTTCATTTGCACACATGTAGCTTGGGCTGGAGCCTTGGCCTGCAGGGCCTCATGGTGCCTGAGAACATCTGACCCTAGGCTGGTGGCCCCATTACTGCCAAGATCTGAGAAGCCTGCTAGGAAATACTGGATGGGAGAGGTCACTCAGCAGGTGGCCTGGACTTCCTGCCTGAGAGTGGAGGGAGGAAGTGGCTTCTGACTTCTCCTAGCTCTGGCCCTGGACTTGCCTGACACTCAGGGAAAGAGCAGGTTCCAAGAACCGCTCTCCCTCAAACTCTAAGACACTGGGCACAAGACTGTGACCTTGGTGTCCCTCAACAACAGGACCACCCCCAAAGGGGAGAGCATCTGGAGGGGACAGCAGAGCTCCCTGGGTGATGGGGTCTCAGCGGCTCCCTCCATGCCACCCGGGACAGCAGTGCCCAGCTAGAGCCCAGGTGGCTCTGGGGTTTGTCCCTGAGCATCCTTGGGATGCCCAGCGTTCACAGAGGAAGGTCTTTGAGGACTGGAGCTGATGGGGCCCGAGTCTGCAAATGCAGACTTCCTGAAGATAGTCAGCTCTCTGTATCCACCGGCTCCTCACCCAAGGGTTGAAAATATACTTTAAAAATTCTAGTAAATTCCAAAAAAGGAGAACTTGAATTTGCTGTGCTCTAAGCACTACCCTGAGTTGTGTGGATGAAATGATGTGTAGCCATAACTAGTTCTAGGTATTACAAGTATTTCAGAGATGACCTGAAGTGAATGGGAGGAGATGCACACCATTTTATCATCAGGATGTGAGCATCTTGGATTTGGGTATTCACTGGGGTCCTGGAACCAGTCCCGTGGACACCTGTGGACAGCTCCAGGGCCTGGTGTGCCCTGGGGAAGCAGCTCCATGTGCACAGTGCCCAGCTTGGTGCTCGGTTACTGCTAGACAAAGGCTTTAAATCTGAGGAAATGCATTACTGTCACCTGGGAAGTTTCAGTGTTACCTATATTTTTCTTGTCTATTCTGACTTTTTGTTATTCAACTTACTTTAATAGTTCAAAAAACTTTGCAGCACACAAAAACTCACCAAACAATGGCACAAATATTTGGAATAGCATCACAATAATCTGGAAATAACTCTCCAATCATTGTCTGTTGCTATGAGAGAGGTTCAGAGAGTTTAGGATATTATCTATGAACAGGACATTCTTCTACCCGGCCAGAACATATAACCATCAAAGCCAGGCATTAATATGGGTGCGTCTGCCTGCTGGGCCCCACACACTGTGTATGCCTTTCAGGATGAAGCTTTTAGCGTAGGGTCAGGAGATCATCCTAGCTGGGGTATTTCTTTAGTCTCCCTCAGCCTGGAGCATGTCTTAGGGTTTCTTTGACTTTCACAACCTTGAGGATTATACTCCAGGAATTCTGTAGAATGCCCCTTATCTGGGCTTCTCTGTTTCCTTAGAGTAGATTAGTTTGGGTTCTGCTGGGGCACCCTATCGGCTGGGCTATCGTGTGTGGACTGCATGTCTTCCCATCCCAGAGGATGGTGACCTGCTCACGTGTCAGGGCCATCTGCCAGGCCTTACCCCTGCAAAACTGCTCATTTCCCCTCTGTATAACAAGCAGTTTGTGGGGATGAACTCTGAACATACGCAGATACTGTGCTCCCTTCCTCCCCAAATCTTTACATATCTATTGGCATTACTGTAAATTTGTTTTCTGCTCTATTCAAAGGGCTACAATGCATTTGTGATATTCCAATGTTCAAATACTCGTTGTTCAGTCAGTGTGGCTTGCTTCAGCTTGGTCTGTGTCCTTATGATATCCTCCTTTCATTTTTTAAAGTACTTTTCTTGCTTCTGGCATGAGATGGTCCAAGTTCATACATATACATACCCAGACATATTTCTCTCTCTCTCTGTCTTTGTTTCTCTCTCTCACACACACACCAATCAACATCAGTTGTAAAATTTATACAAAACCTTGGGTACACCAATACCTTTAATTTTAGTCTAACCCCATAAAGTTTATTCTACTTATAACTTCTCCAACAGTAAGAAACTTCATTTCTATTAATCATTTTTTGCTTATTGGATCAGTCTTCCTGCATGTAAGCCATCTCCCATCTCTGCTACCCCCTCTTCACTCTGTTTAGGTTGTCATCTAACTTTGGTCCTATGTATTTTCCCATTCCCCATCCACTGTAGATGCCCACCCTGCATTGCCCTACCCAGTGGATTTTTTCTTTTTTTCTTTGGTACCGGGGATCGAACTCAGGTCCTTGCGCTTGTGCAGCAGGCGTTGAAACCACTGAGTTAAATCCCCGGCCCCCTCCCCCTTTTTATTGAGACAGGGTCTCACTATGTAGCCCAGGCTGGCCTTGAACTCACTGCGATCCTCCTGCCTCAGCCTCCTGAGTGCTAGGATTACAGGCATGCGCTCCTACACCCAGCCCTATGTAATGGCTCGTAAAAGTTTTGAGGGAGGGAAGGGACATAGAAGAGAAATGTTTTGAATATGTATTGATTTAAATATATAGTCATCCCTTCATGTCTTAGGTTCTGCATTGGCAGATTCAACCAACTACAGAACAGAAATATTTTAAAAAATTGTATGCTCTTTTTCCTTGCCGTCATTCACTAGACAATATAGTACAGACTATTTACACAGCATGCACACTGTATTTGGTATTATAAGTCATCTAGAGCTGATGTAAAGGGTCCCAGATTACGTTAACAGGTTCCATGCAAATATTTCACCATTTTATGTCAGTGACTTGAGCATCTCCGGTATGTATACTTATGCCAAGTCTAAGCACAGTGCTCAGGGTGCATCCTCAACACTTCTGGTGATTATCCTCCCAGCCACACTGAGAGCCACGCATGCAAGTGTTTGGGGCCAAGAGCCTCCAGAGGTTGCTCATTCATCCCTGCCACACAGTAGGCGCTTACTGAGTGCCAGGCAAGTGGATGGGAGAATAAGTAACAAGCAACACAAAGAAGAGAGAACATAGCATCACAACTGGCACACGTGGGAGAAAAATGCAGAGAGAAATGGGAGCGCTGATCCTTCTCTAATTACGTGAATGGAGAGGTCAGCAGGGGGAAGGGATGAGCTGTTTGAGTCAGGTATTAATGCTGGAAAGGAGGATGGCCATGGTGAAACGGCTTCATGCCATGATGGGACACACCAGCATCTGAGTAATGCAGAAGGACAAGGGGTAAATATTAGGCAGCAACAGGCTTGCACGACATTCTTCTTACACAAAATCTAAAGCATGGCCATTATGTTTCAAACTGAAAACATTTACTGAGTACTTTCTATGTGCCAATCCCGTGAAAGGCACTGCAGATGCCCTCAGGTACTGCCCTCAGGTTATATCATCCATCCATCCATCCATCCATTCACTTATCCATAAATCCATCCACACCCCACTTGTCTGTCCATGTATCAATCAATCCATTCTACACCAGGGCCAGAGCATGAAGTTGGGCCATGCATGGCATGCAGTCTCATGGCTGGACAAGGTCAGAAGCTGTTGAGTGTGGGAGCCATCTGAATAACAGAGAACCTTCTCAGTGACCCAGGAGGTGGCAGAGAGGGTCTCAGATCCAGCCTGGGGCAGTCTGAGTGTCATTATACCGCTCCCTACTTGTATGCAGCTCCTTGTCGCAGAGTTTAAGGAGATTCCCAGCTCTGCACTCACCCTGGTTTTGTGCCTGATCATGTCTCAGTGCTGCTGAGGGTCTTGGCACTGAATGCAGCCAGAGAACACGAGCAACTCCTCAGGTCTCTCAGAGGGCCAATGAGGATCACGTTTGGGACTCGACTTTGGCACTGTGACCTACAGATGTGTTACTGCTACTAGAGCCCATCGGTCGGAATCTGCTCCAGCAAAACCAACCCTGAACATTTACTCCCACTTGTAGCTTTGCAGCATCAATTTTCTTCCTGTGAGCTTATTTATCAACAATCAACCCCGAGACTGTGAATAGAATCTGGCCTCTGAGAAAAGACACAAAAAATTCTGAAATGCTTAATAATTTGTGTTCACTGCAAAGGAAACTAACACCCAATATAGCGATGTCATCCTCAAAGACGCACACAGCCTAAGAACTTCCCAACCTGGTTTGTGCTGTGTGTGCTGCATTCTCCAGGGCATCTGCCTCCTCTTTTTCCGTGTGTACCCGAGGAGGGGATTCCTGAGAATAGGATGCTTGATGTCCACACAATAAAGATGCCCTGAGGAAGATGGCCACAGGGGCCCGGGCAGAGGCAGGGGTGGGGATGCCTCTGGCAGGACTGAGAAGCAAATGCAGTGAGGTAAGGCCTGGAAGGTATCCCAGGTCCCAGGCAGCAGTGGCAGGGCGCAGATTTGGAGGTGGCCACAACTCTTAGAGACCGCACCCAGCGAGAGCCCATGTCACTGGCTAGGAAGCTGCCTGGGGAGGAGGAGTGGCAGATCTCACCAAAGGGCCACACTGAGCCACTCCGAGGGAGCTCAGGTCAGCACCTATGTCTCTCCTCTCCAGGTGAGGTAGCCACGCCTGCTGCTTTGCTCGACAAAGTTCTGCGGCACACACCCTGAGTGGACAGTCCCCACTTTCCCTTCCCAAATGAACCAGTTTGCATAATAAATTGCAGTCACTGCAGGACAGGGACATATTTATTGGTTTTGGAGGTACATTTAAAATTTAAATGCATGTGTATGTGCATAAATGAGTGCCTACGGGCGGGAGGTATACCCTACACCCCACCTCCACCCCTGAGGAAGGTCCGGCGCCTTCCTTGCCATCCTGACCTGGTGCATCCTCTCTGGCGCATCCTCAAGACCTCTCCGGTGCAGCATGCGGGGATGCCCCTCACCTCTTCACAGCTACACAGTCGTGCTCATGCACAAAGCTCACTGGCAGCATTCAAGGGGTGTCACCATTCCCCAGCCAACCCAGACGGGGGCCTCTGTGTCTGGCCAAGGACTGCATCTGCCAGAGAGGCAGACTTTCAACAAACGCTGGAAAGGCACAGTGCAGGCTAGCGGGGCCCTGCAAAGAGCTACAACCCGGAAGTGAGGACAGGACTGTGGGCCTCTGGACACCCTGAAGGGACATGGGGTTTGGAGCTTCCAGCGGTGACCAGTAGGGCCTGGGGGTGAGGACTCCTCACGTGGCTCAGAACCAATAATCTGAGGTCATTTATGTGACAAATATTTATTGATTTTTTTGGGGGGTGTTTTGAGGAAGGGTGGCCTCAGACTTGCAGTGACCCTCCTGCCTCAGCCTCCTGAGTGCTGGGATTATAGGCTTGCACCACCATGCCTGGCTGACAAGTATTTATTGATTATCTGCTCATACTTGCTGGGTGTGTCTGTATGTGCACACATGTGTACACATGGATGGAGGTCTAGGGAGCCTGATAGGAGAGCTAATGAGGATCAAGTAAGAAACTGCACTTACTCATAAGCATAGTGATAAAAGGCGGCTTCTTTAGGACATGTGCAGGAAGGCCTCCTTTTCTACGCACGGCCACTCAGGGCCCAGGAGAGCCACTCAGTGGTGTGAGGGGTTTTCTAGGCATGGAGTGACACTCGCTTTTCCTAGAAGGCTTACATTTATGTCTCTGAGTTGGTGCATCACGGAAGCATTAGGGGTCTAGATATTTCTGGAAAAGGTCAGCAATGTGGCAAACATGCTGCCAGTGAAATTACAGAATCTCAACACAAAGAGGCCCGAGAAGCAGGGAGTTGGAATGGAAGATGGCCTGGGGCTGCCTGCATCCTCGAAAAGGCCCTTTCCTCTCTCTACTCGCTTTTCCTCTGTGAGCCTACTTCCTCTACGTACCTACTTCCTCTGGGTGCCACTGGCCGCTCAGTTTCCATGATCGCTGTCTCATCAGAGAAACAAGCTGTTCTTTAAAAGCTTAGAGAGCAAAAATTATTATTTTCACCACAACCCTCAAGATAAGTTGTTGATTCTTGCTCTTTCTACTTGCTTTGCATTTTCCAAGAGTGTGAATTTCCAACTTAGGTCAGCGCTAGGTTTGGATTCCAGCTGTCTCTCGTGGGCTGTGGAACACAGAGTTAACCTGTGAGGCTGAACTTTGTGCGTCAACTTCAGTGACGCAGTATTTCCAGCATGCCTGTGCAGGTGTTTCCGGAAGAGAATGGCATTTGCTCTGGCGGGTGTGGGGAAGCAGACCGCCCTCCCAGTGGGGGTGGTCAGAACAGGACCAAAAGGCAGGGGTAGGCTGAATTCGCTCCTTGCCTGGCCATTAAGCTGGGATGAAGATCCCTGCCCTCTGTTCTGCTTCTCAGGCCTTTGGGCTTAGGCTGGAATCTGCACCATCAGCTTTCCAGGGCTCAGGCCTTCGGACTCTGCTAGCAGTGCTACCAGGTCTGCCTCCTGCAGATCGCAGGTCTTGTTACTTCTCTGACTCCGCAATCATGTGTATACACATGTACATATGCAAGTGTGTGTATACACATGTCGATAACAGTGGATACACAGACATATGTGCATATATATACACATCCACAGTAGGATATCTATGTACATTTTCCCTGTTTCTCTGAGGAACTCTGATGAATATATACGCCAAGCCTTTCAATCTCAGCTGCCTTATCTGTACTTGGGGATGATGAGGACAATTTCACACGCTTGACACACAATATGTGCTCAGTGGATGACATCTCTAATTCCCATCCAGCCACACTGCCCCTTCCTGATCACTAGGGAGCCCTGGGCCTCGCAGAGAGCCAGGCTTCCTCCTCTGGCTCCCAGAGAGAAGCTGTGCAGGAAGAGGGGGAGCATGTGTCCCGCTGTGCCTGGCTTTTGGCCCAGCTGCTCCGTGGGTCGGTCTGGCTGATGTCCCAGGCTTGGGCAGGAGCGTTTCTCCAGTGTGTGTGTGTCTGCGTGTGTGCGTGTGTGTGAAAGGGCTCAGCTCAACGCCTGCTGGCCCTGGCTCTATGTGCCCATACTGAGCTAGGGTTTGGAATAGAATCAAAATGAGCCATTCGATTGGCCTGCCATGTGCAGATGCTGTGGCCTGAGTCAGGTGACATAATACAATGTTACGACAGCTTAGTGAGGCAGGGATTCAGGACAGGGCTGCGTGCACCGCAGGGCGACACCTCTCTGTGTGGCTCAGCTGTCCAATCTGCGAAAAGGAAACCAAGGTGTTTCTCAGGGATTAAGGGTGGGAGAAAAAGAAAGAGCAAAAGAGAACAAGAGCTTCTGTTCATCACTGAGCAGGCCCTCCCTGCCGCTGTCCTGCTCTGCCTATGGCGGGAGACAGAGATGAACCCCTGACGCCTCTCCTCTCCCACTTCCATCTGATCCCCCTCAGGTCCTGGAAGCAGGCAGCGAGGCTGAAGCTGTGGCCTCAGAAGCTGGATGGGACTAATCAGCCACGGCACCGTGGTCTAAGCCCCTGCCAGATGAGGTGCTCAGCAGGGGTGGCCCGTGCTGACTATATACTGCTGTGGCCTGGGGATCGAGTGGATCCCCAAGGGTTCCTGTGTTGGGAGCTTGGTCTTCATGTGGCATTGTGGGCAGTGGTGGAATCTTTAAGATGCTGGGCCTAGCAGGAGGGCTGTGACTCACTGGGGACACCGCCCTCCACAGGGATGAAGGTGGCTTTTGTGGGACCCAAGTTGGTTCTCTTCAGAGGGCTGTAATGAGGTGAATGCATCTGGCTCCTCCCTGTACCCTGGCCTCCTCTGTTTCCATGAGCTGGCTCCTCCCTGCATCCACTGCTGCATGGCATCGTTGGCTTTGATGGGGTGCAGCCAGTGTGGTCCTCACCAGAGCCAGTGCCATGCTGTTGGAATGTACAGCCTTCAAAGCTATGAGCTAACTAAACCACTTTTCTTCATAAGTACCCAGCCCCAGATATTTTGTTATAGCAATGGAAAATGGACAGAATCCTCCTCCTCCTCCTCCTCATCACTGCTGCTGTCTTTCCACACCTTTGCCCACCTTCCACACCCTGGAAAAGACACCCAGACTGGATCAAATCCTCCAGCATCTACCAGGTGCAGGAGAGGCAACAGTGAAAACGATGCTGAGGACCATTGGAGACCCATTAAGGCAGGACTCGGGAGGCATGGAAAAAAAAAAGAGCTGAGTTTTCAGGAACCAAATGCCTGTCTCCAAACACTCAAAGGTGCTTGTTCCGCAATACGGTGGAGCATCGATGCTAACATGAACATCATAAAAACAAAGCAACAAAGCAGCCCTGTCGGAGTCTGGGGCTTGCACTTGCAGGTTTCTGAGGTGCAGGGGCTCCTCTTGGCTCAGTCTCGCCTGCTGAGGCTGCTATGGTCCCTGCTGCAGCCTGACCTCTAGCTCTGGGCCTTGGGAGAGGCTGGACCCAGAAGGCGCTAGGCCCATCCGGGGTTAGTGAGAACCCAGATGGCCGCTTTGGGCCCTGTGAGCCTGAGGGTGGCCAGGAGCTGCGGAGCCTCTGTTACTCTGAGGGTCTGCAGTGTTAGCAGTCACAGTTTCCTGTGTTTGGCTAAGACCTTTTCTGGGGCAAAACTTTGCCTTCAGGTCCAAAACAATGGAAATGGAAGCACGTGCCCTTTGAAAGGCCCTGGACAAAGGTCCTGCGGCTACCCTGTCTGACCAGGTCTTCATTCCCACACTGGAACATCTGAGCTCTTCCTAAATGTGCACTGACAGTGGGACGCCTTTCTGCCAGAAATAGGGAGTCTATCTGGGAGAAGCTGGACCCGTTTAGCGGTCTTTGGCTTTCAGCATGACTGCCTGGAGCCACAGACTGAATCGCTGTTTAGTTAGGCAGAAAACCCAAATGCCATGGCCGGAGCTTACAGAGCGGGGTCATGCAATGGTCACGGGAGGGAGTGCCCACCCACCGTCCAGGGCCACTTCTGGGGCCGGGTATGCGGGGAGCCCCTGCCTGCCGCTGTCCGCTCTGCAGGGGGAGGCCTGCTCCTAGGAGGAAGGCGCTCGTGTGAGCTTGTGCCTCATGGAGCTGGCAGGTCCAGCTGTCCCCAGAGCCTCCCATGCACCCTTGTTTAGCATCTAATGATGGGGAGCTGCAGTTCTGTCCGTCACGGCTTGCGAGGGCCATGCTGCACCAGTACCTCCCCCTCACGCTGCTGAGGCCCAGGTGGCGAGAGCACGAGCGAGCCTCGGGGTGCTCAGGGGCAGCACTTACCCGCCGCCACTGCCGCCGTTCTTGCTGAAGTGCGTGCGCGGCTCACTGGAGGCCAGCTTCAGCAGTTCCGTCCACTCTCGCTCCCACTCCTCCTCCGTGTACACCAGCCCTGACTGGCGCAGGGCAGGCCGGGTTAGGAGGTGTGCGGGCCGCGCAGCCTGCCCCGCCTCCCGCCCCTCCCAGGCGCAGCCTCGCTGGACCCTGGGGCTTGGTCCCGGGCCCGTGAGCCCCCGGGGTGGCCACGTCAGTGGCTCTGAATGGTCTCTGCTTTGCTTGGACAGTAAATCCTCAGAAGCCCCAGTCTCCCAGAGATGACGGGGTCCGCCCCCCAGAAAGTTTCTTCGGGGTGCTGCTGCGCGCATGCGCCTGGCTGGGGGCTGCCCAGGACACTTCGAAAGGCGGGGGGCTAACCTGAATCGGAAAGCAGGCAGGTTCTCCTAGGAGAGCAGAGTGCTAATGTGCACCGCCATTAGGCACACCTGGGAGTCTCTGGATTGAGCTCGCACACAGGTGCTGGGGCCGAGGGCTGCACCGGAAGCGGCTTTCCTAATTGTGCCAGTGCGGGAGGTGTGAATGGGTGTGCAGCCACCATCCACCGGGCTGTCCTGCTGTAATGTCTGGGGGCCTTACTGACCCCCGGGGCTGTCTGCCCGACCTCACAAGATGCACTTACACCTGCGGGCGTACTCTTCACTCCAGAGGGCCTGAGGCTGCACCTGGAGTAGGTCCCTGGCTCCAGCCAGGCCAGCAGGTACCAACCTCCTTGTTCTGCTGCGTCTGCTGCCACCTCCACCTCCTCTTCAGGGCTTCCCGCTCGGCGCCTGTCCTCATCATGGTGTAGAGAGCTTTCCGCAAAACCAGGTCTCGATCATGAAAACCCCACATTCCTGCAGTGGGGAGCCCAGGGGTGGCAGAGGAGAGAGGCAAAGGCCGTGAGGAAGGGGCGGGCGGGGCGGGCGGGACCTCCCGGGCCAACCTGCTGTGTGTCGCACAAAGGTACCGCTGCGCACTCGGCTGTTCAGCTCTCATCACAGGCTCACAGATTCTCCCCTCTTCTTTTTTCCTAGAGCTTCCTTTCACATTAGGTAGGAGAGTGAAGCAGTGACTATCCTTCTTAACCAAATAATAGAGATAAAAGTGGAGCTGACTCTCTCTGGGACCTGTGACTACTGGCTCGCAACCTCACAGGCTTGCTTGGAGTGACATCCAAGGTCTTGGCATCTGGGTGGGAGACTGCCTTTGGGGGTAAGTTGGTGGCATGTCATCACTAGGGCTCCATGCCAGGATGGCCGGTAACATCCTGGCTCCCCCAGGGTCTGTCAGACCTGATGTCCACAGTCCCAGGGCATCTCAACTTCCAAGAATCTTCAGTGGACACAACTGCATACATCTGGGCCAGCAGGGCACACCTGTCTTCCTGGGGGAAGGTGTCCCCAGTGCTGGGTGTTGAGGGGCTATGAAGATACACTGACTATCTCTGAGTACATGCTGAGGCTGCTCAGTTTGGTCAAGAAACCCGAGTGATGGGAGAAGGTTGGAGAGAGGTGCAGACCTGGATCCAGGAGCAAGAATAGCAGAGTCCATTATCCACTCATCCATCCATCCATCTTCCATCCATTCATCATCCATCTTCCATCCATCCATCCATCCATCTTCCATCCATCATCATCCATCTTTCATCAATCCATCATCCATCCATCCATCTTCCATCCATCCATCCATCATCATCCATCCCTCCATCTTCCATCCATCCATCCATCATCATCCATCCATCTTCCATCCATCCCTCCATCTTCCATCCATCCATCATCATCCATCTTCCATCCATCCATCCATCATCCATCCATCCATCATCCATCCATCTTCCATCCATCCATCATCATCCATCTTCCATCCATCCATCCATCTATCCATCCATCATCATCCATCTTCCATCCATCATCCATCCATCCATCCATCATCCATCCATCCATCCATCTATCCATCATCCATCCATCCATCATCCATCCATCATCCATCCACCCATCCCCTTACTCAAAGTGCTTAGAATATGCATGGCAGGGACCAGGACACATGCAGTTCTTAAATCTGATGGGACATACACAGTAGGAAAGTGGGAAGTGAGGATTTAGTGTGAAATGTACAGTGGCAATGTCCAAAAGAGAAGCAGCAGGTGATGAGGAAGGAGTGACAGGTGCATTGCTATGATGTGTATGGACATGGAGACATCAGGGCAAAGGGTGGAATGGGTGAGGGAGGGAGATGAGTTGCCATTTCAGCCAGAAGGAAAGGCCATGGACGTCTCTGCCAAGGGGGGGGTCCATGTGGTGGGCTTGGGGAAGGCAGGAGGGAAGGGTGATGAGAGCCAGGATGGAGGGGGCGAGGCAGAGGAAACAGGCAACTTTCAAGTGAACTGGGAGCCTCAGGAGCGTAACCCAAGCCGACTGCTGTTTGTAAAGGTGAGGCTGGCTGCTATCCATGGTGTGCAGCAGCCAGAGACAGCTGCAGGCTTTCTAGCAGGCCAGGCTCCTGTCTCTCGCTGCAGGATAGAGGGAGGAAAATGGCTATCATGGTCCTTGTTTATCCTCAGACCTGTTTCAGCTGCCTGCCTGGGCCCTCTGGGAACCTCTGGTCGTGCGGCTGTTTGTGCAGGTCGCTCTCACACGGGGCCTCCCTGTCCTGACTCCCAGGTCACTATCATTTCTCTGCGTGTCCAGGAACCCTGGGGCATTGTCAGCTCTGGCCAGCAGGTATTGGACAGCACTGCTGACACCTGTCACATGGCTGCTAGGGGCCATCCTGGTCCTGTGGAGTCTGGCAATGCAAGCGCAATGTGGAAACAAGGGACAAACAGAGCACCTCTTACCTGGAATGACTGGGACCAAATATGTGTCAGATTTCGGATTTGTTTGGACTTTGGAATATTTGCATACACATAGTGAGGTATCTTGGGGATGGGACCCACGTCTAAATGTGAGATTCATTTATGTTTTGTACAGCTCATACAAGTAGCTTGAAGGTAATTTACACGATATTTTGTACCTGAAACAAGCTTTCATTGTGCGATATTTGCCACTTGTGGAATCACATTGATGCTCAAAAAGTTCTGGATATTGGAGCATTTTGGATTTTCAGATTAGGGGTGCTCAACCTGGACCGGGATAAAAGGACCACCTGCCTTTCTGAGCCCACTGCAGTGTGGGGGATTCACAGAGGAGGCCCTGCAGGCCTGGTCAGTCATGACACAGCCTCTCCAGCAGACAGGCAAGGCTCAAGGAGGCCTCCTCTTGCTGGGAAGGCGGGGAGGCCCGGAGTGCTCATGGGAAAATGCGGCCCAGACCCCACTGTAGCACGTGCCCTTGTGCCCTCCTGCGGTGCTGGTGGGGACCGCGGCTCTACTCAGGGCAGCTTCTGGAGGACAAAGCTGTTTCCATGCCTGAGACTGTGCCGCAGGCAGCTGTTTGACACAGACGAGAGACTTCTTTTATATTTCCCCCCAGATTTTATATAAGACAAGGTGAAATATATCCAATAATAGTAGAACAGCTAATATTAGGTATTGTGAAGAAATGTGACCCAACTACTAAAATTGTGTTTTTGGAGGGGAACAGCATAGGAAATTCTCAAGAAAACTTGAAGGTGATTACGCTCCACAAATACTCACAATTATTGTATGTCAATAAGAATTAAAGTCCATTTAAAATTCTTAAGTGGAAAATGTTGGATTCCAAATTGCAAACGCAGATTATACAGAAGCACACACAAAAGACTGGACACACACGTGTAAATACCGAATAGTTTCTCTAGTGTGAGAAACTGAAAGTGTAAATAAGGACTAAATGTATAATAGGTAATGTGAAACAGGAAGAAAAGGGGCAAAGGGGAAGGAAGTGGGAGGGCTAGGGGAAAGGATAGAAGGGAATGGGATTAATATGAGAAAATGGAAAACTAAGGAACAAAATCTTTGTAAATAGGGAGGACTGGAGGGGTTGAAGGGAGGGCAGGGGAAGTGGGAAAAATAAGAACCAAGAGAGATTATGTACAGGTGCAAATTTCCAATGATGAATGTCATTATATTGTACACCTAAAATGTACCAATAAAATTAATTAAAAAAAAAAAGACTGGAAGACAATATAGCAAAATGTTAAAAGTGGCCGCGTTAGGTGATGGGATTTTGGATTTTGATTTTCTTCCCATGATGGGTGGAGAATACCTTTAATGCTCCAAAACAGGATGTACTAGTTTTGTCATGGTGAGGAAGTGGTGAAGTGGATGCCTTTGTCTTTCCCATCACTGCCCTCGAGGCCAGGAAGCTCCCCTCTGCTCTCCATCTCCCTTCTCCTCCGAGTCTCCCTGGGCCCTTCCCAGACCCCTGTGCTTCCCCCTCAGAGCCCTCTGCAGTCTCTTCTCAGTCTGCCTGCTGTGGAGCAGCCTCACTGCACTCTAGGGAGGCCTGGGTCTGGCCCTTGCTCTGGGTACCACATTCACCTGGGCAGGCGATTGATCAACAGGCGCCTCATCCTCATCCGAGGGTCCTGTGCCCTGGACAGAGACTCTCGGCCTTTTGCATATAAGCCTGGGGCTAGAGGGGAAGACTGAGCTTCCAGAACATCCCCTATGACCCTCAGTTATCCCAGCATTGCCAAACATGGCACATGCTGGTGAGCCGTTGTGACATCTCTGCTGGGAAGGCTGCTGATGCAGACTCTGATTGGGCTGATTCTCCCAAGACTTACCCAAGTGGTACCTACGCCTGTCTTCTTAACAGTTCAAGCTCACTGTAGACCACTGTCAATATGGCATCCCCACAGCTCTCCAGCTGCATGCACTGCTCCTCAGATTTCCTGCTAGAGCCTCACCTAGCTCAATCCTGCCGCTGCCCATTCCTGCCATTTGTCTCGTCTGTGGGGTCTCCTGCTGGGTATATCCTCTTTTCTACTCTTTCAAGTTTCTCAAGTCTCAGTAGAGAGTCTGCCTCCTCCAGGAAGTCCTCTTTGATTACTTCAGGTCACAATCTCCAATTCTCATCCCCACGCTCCTGCTGGTGGCCTCCTTATGTCACAATAGGTCTTTTCTCACATGTGTTCTGTCTTTCCACCAACCCAGCCAGGTGCTTGGCCAGAAAGGTCAGGAAAGTTGGCTCCATCTCATGGGAGCTCTTCCACATGACAGTGACATGGTGGCTCTATTTAACCCATGTCATTGGTTGAACTATGTATTGGGCAGGCCCAGGGCCCTGCTGCCCGCCTCTCTGTGCTGCAGAGCTTACCCAGTGAGGCCGCATGTAGCAGGCAGTTCCCATCCCCTGTCGTGGCCAGAGGAAGAAGCCGTTTACAGCTCGTGCACACGGTGGACCACCAGTTCAGGCGACCTGGAACAGAGTACACTTTAGAGAGCCCAGAAAAGCCAGGACAACAGGGAGTGTTTGCTGAGTAATCGCAGATATTAGTGGAAGATTTTCTAGAGACCTCAGCGACAAGGCTGAGTGCTGTAGCCTTTCTCATGTGAAATAGAGTGGAAATATGGGCAAAGTAACATGCTTTCCATCTTGTGTTGAGTTTTCTAATTTATATCTGATTGTAGAAGCAACAAGTATATTGTCTATCTGTATGTTTCAATATATGCATGGCAAATATTTAGACGATCACATTATGAAGGGTGGAGGATAAAGGAACAAAAAGGTAAGTGAGGTTTCCATGCTGCACTAAAAATGGTTAAATTTTAACACCAGTAGACTTTGATATCTATATGTATATATTATCTACAACAGCCACTAAAAAGGATAAAGAAGGAGTTACACTCAAAACCAATTCTATGCAGTCTCCTCTAGAAAATAGCTAGCATTACCCTGACACTGAGACCAGATGAAGAAAGCACCAGAAAGCACAGCCTAATGCTGCTCATGAATATGCTGCCAAACATCAACAAATTGCACTCCGCACTATTAGAGAGGATGATATACCACAGCCAAGCGGGGGGTCTGTTACACAGATGTAGGGCTGGCTCCATTTGACATTCAATCAATTAACATTCACCATGCTAACATACTAACAAACTACTGGAGAAAAAAGCACATCATCATAACATGAATGGAAAAAAGGATTTGACAAAATTCAATTTTTATTCATGATTAAAAACTCCCATAAAACTAGGAATATAAAAGAACTTCCTTAACTATTTTTTTTTTTGGTACAGAGACTGAACTCAGGACTTTGCGTTTGCAAGGCAGGCGGCGGCACCACTGAGCTAAAGCCCCAGCCCTTCCTTAACTTGACAAAAGCATAAATAAATTTAACAGTCTAGAATTCTGTATCTTAGATAAATTTAAAGAAAATTTATTATCATTATTATCATTAGATCCACAGTGAAAACATTCAAGGCAGGAGGAAAGTGATCTCTGGGTGCAAGCAAGTGAGGAGACTGCAAATGTACACTGACTGCTTCGAGTGACACCTGCAGTGACTTAGGGAGGACTGAATTATATGCAAGATTAAAACAAACGACAGCAATAACCCAAACTATGAGAATCCACATGACGTGACCTAAGTGGTAAGGTCCTTACTTTGGCCAGAAAGTGGTAAAAGGACCTACTTAAGGCAAATTTTAGTAACTCAAAGATGCATTTCGTAAAGTTTCGGGTAACCACCCCAAAGCTAACAAGCTAATAGAGCAGAAAACAGAATGGCAAACGCCCTTAAAAAACTTGAAAGAGTACGAGAGAGGAAAAAACCAACACCACAACCTTAACAGCCAGATAGTATTTTAGATTTAACTCGAAGTAATAGGCTTAAATAAAAATATATCAGTACTTTCATTAAATGTGAATGAACTAATTAGAAGACAGTTTTGGTTATGGAGGATGAGTAAGTTCTGGAGATCTAACACACAGCATGGTAATAATACCATACTGTGTACTGGAAATTCGCTAAGAGAGTGGATCTGAAATGCTCCCACACACCAAAAAATAGTACCTGCATTAGTTGAAGGATATGCTGGTAGCTTAATTACTGTAATCACTTTACAAAAAATATATATGTGAAAACATCACCATGTACACTTTAAATAAATACCTTGCCATGGTTTCATGGACACTGGAAGGAAACATGAGATTCCTGGGTCAGAGACAAAGAACTTAATTATTCACAGAACGAACATAGTGTTGGCAGTTCCCTTGTCCCCTAAATCTCACAGGGGTTGTGTACAAGCAGAGACAGGTGTGTGTACTTAGTGGGTTTGTGTTACAGCTGAGGAACTCCAAGCTTAGTAACCCCAAGATTGTCTAATGGGCTGCAAGTCCACCTGCCCCACCTCTGCTCCCTCGAGAGACATTTTCTTTCTTTTGGTGGACAGTCAACTAACCTGTCTCTGCTACGGAGAAAGATGATGGCATTTCTATCTTCATATAAGAGCTTGTACTCTGTAGGCCCTCCCTAGAGTGGTCCCAAATTGCTCAACTTTCCAAGGCTTTCTGCTCAAGTTTTTAGCTGCTTATCCCGTGTTCAGCAAAGTTGCAAAATGCCCCAGAAATCCTCTTATTGGTAAAGCAGGTACATGTATAAGGTCCCCCAAATCTTGCCAAAATCTTTCCTTCCAATCAGATTTACAAATACCCCTAGGGTAAAAGCAGCTATAGCTGCAGGTTTTCTTGTCCCAGTTTTCCTATCTTTAATTTCCTACCTTTATCAATTCTCAGTGCCTCAGCATCTTTTAGTTGCTATTCTAAAGGTGATTTCTGTAGTCGTCTTTTTTTTCTCTTTGAGATGGGAAGACAGGCAAGTTTGCCATTAGCTACTTCATTGCCCTTGGAAGCAGGAGACCACTAATGGATTCTTTTTGGGTATTAATCCAATTTGCATCCATGGGATAAATCCAAATTTGTTGTGATATACAGATGGATTCGATTTGCTAAATATTTTGTTTATAATTATTGTCATGATTATTCATGAGAGAAACTCATGGGTTTACCACTTGTCAAATGGAAATGGCATATCCAAAAATACAGCTGGCTTGGTCCCAGCAGCATTTTGAGATCAGATAAAAAAGTGGTTAACAAACCTCCCTGGGGGGAAAGTTTCTCCCCCGCCCCCACTGCTCCCCAAAGTAGAATGCTGACTCTGTGGAACCCTGGTGCACAGAATCCCCTACATGAGGGGGCCTGGTTCCCTGATTCCTCACTCAGCTGAAACCTGGTAGTGTCCACGGAACTGAGGTGGCTCTTGAGTTCCAGCACAGCTCAGCAGACCTGAAAGTCCACTCACTGGGCAGGACTCAAGGCTGTGTTCATAGTTCTGGCCAACTCCTTTGATGAAGCTTGTTATATTTTTACTTATTCTTGGATTGTTGTCAATGACCTAGCAATGTGGTCTGCCACTTGGGAAACTACAGGCTGGTTGATTAAAGATATCCCTTTTTGGGGCCACAAAATGGGGTAGAGAATCACAGCTGTTGACCCAAATGTCCGAGCCGCTCATGTCATTGTGCAGGGTGGCTGCTTATCCTCTGATGATATCAACTAAAATCAAGCCTCCCAGACCACCACCACTGCTGCCTGCACTCCTCATGGCTATGCATGCCAACATTCACACCACCACAGAGGGCGGAGAGTAAGGGAGTCCACGTTCCCATGCACACACTGCCATGGCATGCCACACTCATGTCGACCCATGGTCCTACAGTAGAGAAGGACACACTGCTCAGGGTACTGCTCTTGTCAGACTGACTCAGGGATACTGGTGCTGACCCAACACTGTCAATACTTCTTCTGGTAGCACAGCTGCAGTTCTGGTCTGATCAGTCAACTCCGGACATGGTATTATAACCCGCAAAACTAACCTAAGTGGCTTTTGTCTTCCCAGACTACCTTGAGCTTGGCACCGGTGTGTCTTTTATCCAACCCTCAAGAATGTGCTGAGAGTGAAGATCTTCAGTGGGGTTTCCATGTTCCCTATCAGCCAAAGGTATCTGATATGCTTGAGTTTTGGGGATGACCTTTGAAAAAATAGTCTCAAAAAGATTTCTGGTTGCTATGGTCTAAAATTCCTACACGGAAATTTAATCCTCAGTGCAGTGTAATGGGAAATGGGCCATCTGGGAGGTGATTAGGTTCTAAGGGCTCTGTCCTCACGCATGAGATTAGTGCCACTGTAGGAGGCTTGAAGAGCCTCTTTATCTCTTCTGCCATAGGAACCCACACAGAAGGCACCCCCCCAGTGAGGAATGAGCCCTCACTAAACACTGAATCTGTGGGAACTTTGATCTTGGACTTTCTAACTTCTAGAACTGTAAGTAATACATTTCTGTGCTTATAAATTACCGGGCCTAAGGTATTTTGTTATAGCAGGCTGGATGGACTAAGACATGGACTCTGCCTCCCTTGCTTCCTCCTGATGAGTACCTGTCTTAAGCAGCTTGGGGCCTACAGCAATAGCTGCTATGGACTAGGTGGCTTAAACAGCAGATGTTTATTTCCCACAGTTCTGGAGGCTGGAAGTCCCAGATCAAAGTGTTGGCAGAGTTGGTTCCTGGCAAGGGCTTTCTTCCTGGCTTATAGACAGCCACCTTCTCACTAGGTCCTCACAATGGGGAGAGAGAGAGAGAGGGAGGGAGAGAGATGGAGAAATCACTCCATTATCTCTTCTTATTAGGATACTAATCACAGAGCCTCACTCTAATGACCTGATATAAATCTAATTTACTCCCAAAATCTGTACCTCCTAGCACCACTACACTGGGGCTTCAGGCTTCCAACATATGAATTTTTTTAGGGGGGGCACTCAGTTTATTCCACAACAGTGC
Organism: Heterocephalus glaber; assembly: GCF_053883595.1. NCBI lineage: Eukaryota > Metazoa > Chordata > Mammalia > Rodentia > Bathyergidae > Heterocephalus > Heterocephalus glaber. The sequence goes on along the minus strand of NW_028258329.1, from coordinate 3,604,959 downwards.
CTTAGTAAGGTAGCTTGTTTGTGGGATGTGGCTGCTGCACTGAGAGGTCCCTCAGCTGTTCTCCAGGTGGTAATTAGGATGAACAGGTTAGGGGGTTATATAGCCCTGTTTTTGGAAATTCAGATCCCATACTACACATTTCTGGTCCTGTTGCATGTTTCGTTCCCCTCCTGGCAGCTCAGGCTGGCCTGTCTGGTACACCTTCTGGGTGGCAGTCCAGCCAAAAAGGACCCTAGAAGATTCAGAATTTAGGTTCAACTTTATAAAAATGCATTTGTCCCTCTCATTCTTTCCTTCATGAGTAACATGGTTGTAATCAGGAAAGGATTTTGCTAAAAGATTAAGTTATAAGTAAAATAACTATACAGCTCAATTTTGTGAGCAGGGGGGAGTAACAACCCCAGCAGTGAGAAAGGATCATCTTAGACCCCAGAATTTATGGGCGCAGAAGGGGTACAGTGAGAATGTTTTGGTTTTTAGAACTAATCCCAGAAACTTTTGCGTATACAAATATGGCCTGGTGTGGATCTCCCAAACTGCTGATGAGCCTCAGATATAACAGGGCTCTTCTCTGACCCAGGAGTCTCGGGTTTTCTACCAGTATTTAGGCAACTGTGGTAGGCTACTTTATTGGATTGCAAACAAAATAATATCTCAGGCATTTCACAGTTCTCGACACAAAACAGACTTCTATCTGGCTCGTAAGATACAGAATTCACTATTCTACCAGGAGAGGTAGGTACCCCAAAACACACCAGGATGAATTGAAAATACAAGAAAACTAAGCAAGAACATGAAGTAGGTGGAGCCCTGATGCAGCAGCACCTGACTATGGTGAGGGAATCGGCCACTAGAGGCAAGGATGGAACTGCTGTAGAGAGGCACAGTATCATTTAGGGGCCACAGTTTTATATACATGGTGCCTGGAAGCCAATCACAAATTACTAGGTGTATGTTATGAACAAACAAACTCCCAACAACAAAAAAGACACACAAGTGATCCAGATTTTGAGGTTACCTGATGAAGACTTTGAGGTAAATTAAGCATCAATATATTCAAGAAAATAGAGCAAATAGGTCAGAAGCCATATTTGAAAAAACAATGTTCAAGAATTTCTCAAATTTGGTGAAAGATAGATTTCAGAAGACCTATAAAATCCCAGAATAAATGCAAAGTAAACCAGGGCAAGGCATTTAGTGAAAGCATCAAACTATTAGAGATAAACTCTTAAATGCAGAGAAAAATATTACAAGGGTAACAACAAGTCTACATACAATGCAAGAAAAACATTAAAGTGCTGAATGAAAATAGCCTTCAATCTAGTTTGTACCCAGAAAAATATCTTTCAGAAATGAAGTTGCTAGGACAACGAGGAGACCTGGGAAACAGGAAGGAGTAGGACGAATCACAGAGTGAGGCCAGAGTAGTCTTCCAGATGTTGCCACAGGATTCTCCATCCTCTAGGATGGCCAGTGTGACTGCTCTCAAAAGGTGTCTGCTCCAGCTCATCTGGTGATGGTGTCTCACATGCTGTGTGAGTGGTGCCAACATCATTTTACAGGTTTTCTGTATAATATTAAAATTGTTCCAGTGTATTAATCAGATTTATGTGTACATGTGTATGTGCATGTTTGTGGTATGTTTTTGTATGAACTAAGATCATGAATCATGCTTACATAGGTTTCTAAGATGTGAAACTACTGACACACACATATCTATATCTATATCTATATCTATATCTATATCTATATCTATATATATGTTTTAAAGGATGAATTGTAACAATCACCTTTAAGGACATTTAATCTTTGTGAATTTCAATAAAGTGAGAGTTGTTTATCATTGATATTTCCAAAGGCTTGTGAAAACATGCATTGGTACCTGGGTTCACGAACTTAATTCTTTCCACGTCTCAGGTTGCAAACCGAATTGGATGAGAACTGAATCAAATTTCCCCATAAGGTCAACACTAAACCTAACCACTGAATTTGATTCGGTTCTTGTCCAATTTGATTTGGTTCTTTCAGTTTGCAAACAGAATAGTGGAAAGAATTAAGTTTGTGAACTTAGGTGTCACTGTATTTCAATTAAATTTTTTTAATTTAAAGAGAATAAGAGTAATAGGATTTGAACAAGTGGAGGAACATTATATATATATTTATTTTATTTTATTTTATTTTTTTGGTGCCTTTTTTTCGGGACCTTGTGCTTGCAAAGCAGGTGGCAGAACCACTGAGCTAAATCCCTGGACCTCTCTTTATTTATATTTTTATTCCAACTGTCACCATTAAAAATTTAATTTTAATAAAAATTACTGTTTTCAAAATACAAATAATGAAATATAAAGGATAAAGGCTACAAGCAGCACTTGAAAATTAAGGCCCTCAGAAGTATATTTAGTTTAGAGTGAGCAGTTATCTCATAATATATGGCCACATTAACAGTGTTTAATATAATAAACCTCGCCAGCACTTTGTTTAAACTGGATCCCCATCTGCATTCCAGCGATTTTGGTTAAGACTCAGCAATTCCATTTTAATGATAGTTTATTGATATAAAAATAACTATGCCCTTAACTGTAAATGAAAACATGTATTCAAATGAACACTCCAAAATTAAATAGACAAGCTCCTATTATAAGATGCTAACACTTATGCTAACAATTGATTTATTCTTACTCTCTGCAAATCATCTTATTGGAGGTAAATGAAAAATGCAATTAGGAATCCTAATTAACCATATCACCAGACGGCCTGTTGGAGACATGATTGGAAATAACAGGCAATCACTTAGTGACTTCTTTCTCTCTGGGCTGTGAAACAGCAACCTCTTTCACCTGACTTTTAAAAAGTCTTTTTCCAAAAAATAAAAATAAGCATCCAGACTGGGAGATATCAAAAGTCTATTGCCATAAAGTAAAAGATGACAGGATTCTTGCTGACGAAGGCATAAAACTCAACAGAGTGTCCAAAATAGCTATGTGCCGGGACACATTTACTAGGAAAGTGGGCTGTCCACATTCACCCTTTGAATTAGACTTAAGCCCTTCAGGCTCCTGGCGAGAGTCAGGAGATACAGGGCTGAGGAGCAGGGAGGAAGGAAAGGGGATACGCCATGCCCGCGAGGCAAATGGTGCGCATTTACGTGCAGGCCTCAGAGTTTGTCCCGGGTCGGGCCGTGGCTTTCTCCCCATCCCCGTCCTGCTGCTGGAGCCTGTCTCCTTCCTTGCTGCATGGGGTGGACCCTGGAGGTCCAAATGGATCCATGCAATTTCCTTTCCCAGGCTAGGGACTGGCGCTGGCATGGCCGTGTGCTATCAGTGGCCCATGAGCTGTAGAAGGAATCTGTGGGAGCGGCCCCCAGGGTAGTATGCTCACCCCTGAAAAGGGACCTTGTCAGGTGGGAGGATGTGTCACCCGAAGCAGCAGCCACACCACAACCCCAGGTGAAGCAGCCCTGGCCCACAGAGGAGCAGGACAGCAGGCTGGTGCAGTGGGTTCTGCAGCCTCCCTATTGTCAGAGGAAGTGTGGGTGATGAAGTCGTGAGTTAATCTCCTGCTGGCTGGGTTAGTGTGCTTCCTGCTCCCTACAGGACCACCTGGGTGTGTGTGTGCATTCTAATTTTACATGGAAAAAAACTGAGGCGCAGAGAGAGTAAATAAACTACAGCGTCCCAGCAGGACCCATTGCTCATCCTTGGCAAAATCAAATCAGAAGCAAGGCTGACCTAATTTAGTCAGATGTGGTTAAGTTTGTGGAAAGCCAATTTTAACTTCTTTGAACCTATATGATCTAAGAAATATATTCTACAACAAGGAACAGACTGGAGCTGAAATCCAAGCCTGTCTCACACTGTATGGCCATCTTTGCAGTAAGCTTCTGCAGAGGTAGGGGTTGCTCATTCTCCCTTGTGATTCTTGCCCTTTCTTGTGCTTGTTCCGCTCATTCTATTTCTCTATGAAAATTCTGTGACATGCGAAAAGCAATACACTCATCTCCCAGAACCTAGCAGATGTCTGCCCTCTGCCATCTTTGCCCCTTTTAGTTAAAAATAAAGAACAGTAAAGGCCAAGCTGAAGTTCTCTTTTGTTCTCATTCCTCCCTCCCTAGAGGTACCACCAACGAGAATTATATCACATGCAGATGCTATTGAAGAACGCACAGGACATTCAGATCTTCAGGTAAATGATACTCTTAGATGTCGACACACAGGGTTGTCCACAGTGCTTATTCCCCTGGCTCTGGTTTCCAGAAGGCTTTGGCTTGGCCTCTCCCCATGTGGAAGAGAAGTGAGCATCCTTCTCTATGTCTCGTCTTGCTTCTTTCCTGGAAAGAAGCAGGTACCCAATGATGCAGCTGTGTATTGAGCGAGAACCTCAATGCCATGTTATTTCCTTCTTGTCCACATTCTTTCCTCCTTCATCCTCCCTTTGCTCCTTCCCTCTCTGTCTCTGACTCTCTCCCAGCCTTACTTTCTGGAGTTGCCAGTGTCTAGGGACAGCAGCCCCTTGTCCTTCCCATCCTTGTAAAATATGCATAGATCACCAAGGCCCACTTCTTGGGGCCTTCCTTGTTCCCGGTTCTTCCCGACACTGGCAGGGTGAGCCCAGGTCATGGCCCCTAGGTCTACACTTGGGAAAGGGACTGGAAATTAACCTCATTGGGTCATTAAAAAATGGGGTATGGGGCTGGAGGTGTAGATTAGTGGTGGAGCTCTTGCCTAGCATGGGCAAGGCCCTGGTTTTAATCTCCAGGGCTGGAGTTGAGGGGAGGAGAGAGAGAAGAAAAGGATGGGATAATGGCATTGTACTTGACAGCTGGTTGCAATTCTTTAAAAAAGCAATTTGCATGAAAAACAAGAGATTGGACAATGTTCTTTAGAAGAGACTAAAGAGACACAATGACCAAATGTACTGACTGGGTTTTGGAATGAAATAAAGAACTGTAGAGGAGATTTTGGGGCCAATTGAATGTAGAATCTATATTAGGTAGCAATATTAAGCTAGTGGTAATTTTCATAAGGATGATAATATTCTAGTCATATAGGAGAACATCCTTATTTTTAGAAAATACATGCTTCAAGGGGTGAAGAGTCTGCAGTATGCATGTATCTTCAAATGGTTTAGAAAAATGCATCATAGATATGTATATGTCTGTCTATACATTTAGCTCCATACATATAAAGAGATAAAACAAGTGTGACAAAATCCTGAATACTGGAGATTCTTGAGGCAAGTTATCTAGGTACTATCTTTCAACTTTCCTGTTGATTTGAAAAATGTTCGAAACACAAAGAACACCATGTGGGTTTGCTCCACAGCTTTTGAGAGGGGAGGCATCCTATCCTGGTGCCAAAGACAATTTCTGTGTAAATTAACTCATGTGTCTTGATTAAGTTTAAAGAGATTGGTGAATTCAGTTAACACACCTTAGGGAAATGTAACAGGCGCAGTTAACAGTTTAACTGAATTTTTTTCTACTTTCCTCTAGGTTGAGCTGGAATTTAAAAATTTTGGCTATAATGTTTAAATTTTTCAGAGGCACAGAGCCCCAGGGGGTACAGATGATTTCTAAGTGTTTCTCACCCTTCGGCATGGCAGTCACTGCAGGCTGCATTAATAAATAGTTTCTCTGGTGTGAGAAACTGAAAGTGTAAATAAGGACAAAAGGTATAATAGATAATGTGAAACAGGAAGAAAAGGGGCAAAGGGGAAGGGGAAGTGGGAGGGGTAGGGGAAAGGAAAGAAGGGAATGGAATACATATGAGAAAATGAAAAAATGGAAACAAAGTCTTTATAAATAAGGAGGGATGGAGGGGTTCAAGGGAGGGCAGGGGAATGGGGAAAAAAATAAGAGCCAAGAGAGATTATGTAAAGGTGCAAATTTCCAATGATGAATGTCATTATACCGTATACCTAAAATGTACCAATAAAAGTAATTAAAAAAATCATCACACTTTCCACAGCAGACGTGTTAATCAATCACCACTCTTTCCATAAAGGAGATAAAGATCTGATTATCCTTTTCAGCTGAGCTCTATGCAATAATGACCAGTGGCTTCAAGTTGACAATGGGGACAGAATGAATTATTCACTAAGTGGGCTTTGGGAAATCTACCCCTGCAGAATCCAGAATCAGAGTGTCTATAATAGTTGATTGTAAAGCAGCTTGCAGAGTGCATAAGCACAGGGACTTTGGAGCTAGATTTTCTGGGTTCATATCTCAGTTCTATCACTTTTTAGCAGTGTGACTGTTTAAGTTATTTAGCTCCTCCATGTTTCAGTCCTTAATTCTGAACATGGAAGATAATGGTGTGCTACTCTAACCGAGTTTTAATGAACATTATATTATTTGATATTTGGAAAGCACTTAAAATGGGGCTTGGCATGCAGAAAGCACCATATATGTTGTTTTTTTTTTTTGGTACCAGGGATCAAACTTGGGACCTTGTGCTTTTGAGGCAGGCGGCAGAGCCACTGACCTACATCCCTGGCCCCCATATATGTGTTTTTGTTAAAAGAGGTCCAAAGTCCTGGGCTAAACAAAGGAGTGTCTTTGTGAATAAGCTTTGGATGAATGAATGCACCAAACCTTTGGCTGACAAAGTACTCTCACACTCAAGGTCTTTGGGATGGGTGTGTTGCCTTTATATCCATAGAGTAAAGATCTGAAGGAAGCTCCTTTCATGTCACTGTGTCAGTGCTGCTCACAGTCAAGTCTGCTGGTGCACAGTGAGGCTGGAGCAGAAGGAGAGAGAGAGAGAGGGAGGGAGAGGGAGAGAGAGGGAGAGGGAGGGAGAGAGAGGGAGAGAGAAGTGCTCAGGAGCTTTTACAGTAGTGGCATTGCTGCAATGTTTTATTGAGTTTATAAAAGTATAGACTGACTGTGGCCTGGGGAGTTTGGAAAAAAAGGTTCTTCAGTACCTAGTTTACAAAGCACTGTGCAGAGATCCTCAGAAAACAAATTATACTCCTGAACTACATAGGTATCCAGTATAGCACATCACATTTTTGCCCATATTCATTGTTTAGGTTGTAGTATTAGGAGAAAGAGTCTTTAAAGAAAATAGTTGAATAGGTCAGAGGGGAAAGGAATCATGTTAGGGATATAAGACCTGGCCTTATTGGTATTATTATTTGAATGTGTCCCCCAAAAGTTCATGTGCTGGGAGAAGCTTAATCTCCAAATACCTATGTCCATAGTATCTGGGATGGAGCCTCTGCGAGGTGAGTGGGACTAGACAAGGTCAGGGGGATGGGGCCCCCACAGCAGGATTAGTGCTTTTATGAGAACAGTGACATGGGTTAGCTCACGGGCCCTGTCTGGAGATGCGATGCCCTCGTCCGCGTTATGAAGCCACAGAGAGGCCCTCTCCAGAAGCTGGTACCAAGCTCTTGGATTTCCTAGTCTCCAAACACAAGCCCAGTAAACTCCTATTCTTTATCAATTACTTGGTCTGCGATATTTTGTTATGGTAACAGAAAATGGACTAAGATAGGTGTTAAACATAGTGCACCAAAGAAAATAACTCTTTAAAAATACTGAAAATATTTCTTTTTTTAGGTCTCTCATATAAATGCTTATTCTATTTTTTTTACTTTTTTATTTTTAGAACATGTTTGAGATACATAATAATTGTGATCATCTTGGTGAACGAGTACATACACATATTGCATTTTGAGACCCTGAGAATATTTCTTCCATTCCTACTGCCTCCTATTGAATTTTATTTTTGTTAGTTATTCTGTACTTAATTATTCTTGATTTCCTGCAATACTTAGAAAAAACAATTAAAAGTAAGATTTTGTGGGCCCAGGATTTAGCTCAGTGGTTCCACCACCTGCCTCACAATCGTATGGTCCTGAGTTCGATCCCTGGCACCAAAAAAAAAAAAAATAAGATTTTGTGTGAAGGTGTGAGGAATTGCAGAAAAGGTGAGGGTTGCAGGCCTTGTTCCTAGTCATTCACTCGAAGAGAGAAGCTTCTCCCCTCCAGAGGAATGGGGGTGGGGGAAGGCAGATGTAAAGAAAAAAAGAAGGGTCAGGGAAAATAAAAATACTTTTTCAAAAATTCTTTGAAAAGTATATTCAAGCTTGAAAAATGATAAACCTCCAATGGAAAAAAAATAATGAAATAAGTTAAAATATACACCAACCATGGAACTGTCTGTTTACAGAGTTTGCACCTGCAGTCACTTCCTAAGAACCAGCAAGAGGGCTGAGGCCCTGCCATGTGGGACCCTGGGACCAGGGACAGCCCTTTTTCCTCACATACATTCCCAATCTTTAAAAACTATCCCAAAGGCAATGATCAGAACTAACTCTCTGATTGGCAAATGAAGCTGTAAAGAACATTTGTCTCTGCTGGACTGGGCTTAGCAGAGGGAAACAAACAAACTTACTTCTCCTAGCAAAGCTGTAACTATTGACCTAGGTCTGAGGAAGATTGACCAAAAATGAGTTTGTGGCTTGGAATCCCAAAGACAAGAAAATAACATAAAATTAATTCTGAGTATCAATGCTAATTCCCCTTGGGAGAGTAATGTAAACAAACAAATGAACAAACATCTCTCTCTAGAGAGCAGCACACTCTCAACACAGGCCACACAAACTCCCACAGGTAACGTCCTGCTCACACCCTAAATTAAAAGCACGACAAGAAACCAGCAAGAGGTGTGGACAGAAAATTAGCAGGTAACTATGAACCTGAGTCTACAAAATGTCAGGTAAAGACTATAAATGAATAACATTAAAAACACTCAAAAGATGTAAAAGCATGAAACAAAATATGAGCAAAGAATAAGAGATTTGGAAAACAAAAATGGATTTGGAAAAGAAAAATAGAACTTACAAGTGAAAGATACAATAATTAAAAAATTAAAACTCCCAGAACCAGTTTAATATCAGATTAGACATTGTTGAAGAAAATAATTAACACAGCTGGAATAAATTAGAAGCGATGATCTAGAATGCAACTTAGATAGATAGAAAATATGAAAGAGAATTATGAGACACAAGGATGGACTGAAAATGTTTAACACTGATCAAAATTCAAAAAGGAATGAGGCAAAGGCAATATTAAAGATATAATGAGAATTTTCCAGAAGAAATATGTAAAATAAATTTACAGATTTAATAACTATAAGACATTCTTAGCAAGAAAAATGGAATAATTTATCCCTCAAGAAATCCTGGAAAACAGCAGACTATGAAAAAGCAAGGATCTTAAAGTAGTTAGAGGAAAAAGAAAATGAGTCCCAGGCAGACAGTTCACTCTTCAAAGAATCAATGGAAACAAACAGAAACCAATAGAGAAAAATATGTTCAATGTGCTGAGTGCAATTAATTAGCAACTTGGGACACTACGTCCTGCAATACTGTTTTCCAAAAATAAGGCTGAAGCAAAGATATTTCAAGACTAGTAACAATGCACAGTCCTCAGGGCTGTTGGGAGAAGAGGGTTGTGGCAGCTCAGGACCAGGCCTGCAGCGTCAGTGCTGAGGCCCCAGCAGGCTGAGTTTGTCTCTGTCACCTGTCAGCCCACACAGCTGGAGCCCCACAGAGCTGGTGTCATGCATGGAACCCAGAAAGGTCAAGAGACATGTTCACTGCTGGCCAACTTCACATTTGTGGATTCTGCTCCCCAGCCCCTGGGCCCAGAAAACTTGGAGTCTGTTCTGTGTTTTATTTTTCTTTGGTACAGGGCAGCAAAGGGACTGACCAACTTACCAGCCTGATCACAGACAAGGCCAATGCCTGGTGAGAGAAGGCAAAACCAGAGGGTTGGAAGCTCCAGGGAGAAACAGTCAAATGGACCAGCAGTGCTAGCCCCAAGAAAAGAGGCTTTACTCTGAAAGTTACTCTTTCTGTACAGCAGGGTAGACCTGGAGAAGAAATCCAGTACAGCACCTACTATATCTGGGTGGGCTGAATCAGGAGCCACTTTGGGAAGGGATCAATTATTTAAGAATAAGCCACAGAACACCTACAGAACAATTTCAATTCAGGGTTTCCAGAATTATCCTTCTACAGTGACTAGGTGAGAGCCACAAGACACAGTTGAGGAGAGGGTGCAGGCTAGATACAGACTCCCTGAGAAGTTTAAGCTCAGGACAGGAAGGACACAGGGCTCTACCTTTTGTGGTCAGAAGCCAGGCTAGCAGTATGGCTTTCAGAGGTAGCTGAGTCTAAAAATGGTGAACTTGAACCCCCTTTCCACTGTCTATATGCAGCAAGACACCAGTGATCTGGTTGCTTTCCCCATCTACCAATGTGAACAAGAACATGCATCTGCATGGATGGTTGCCACAGTCTGGGGTGTATGGATAGAGGGGTTTCTGGAGGCAGCAAGGGCACCTCACAAACCCACAGGCCTTCAGCTAGGCAAAGAAAACTGTGACTTTCTGCATCTCAAGACTGCAGATCCTAGAAAGAAACTGCTCATTGAAAAATACTGAGGAATTATTTTTGAATTCACTTTTTCTTCTTCCTTGGTTTGGGATTTTTTTCCCTTTTCCTTTTTTCCTATTAATGTTTTTCCTTCTTACTTTTTCTTTTTTTCTTTATTTTGCTCTGTTTTTCTTTTTTTTTTCTTGGTACATTTATCTTATTCTATTTATTTCTTTTTATTCCTTAATAGGATGCTTTATCTCATTTTACTCCTCATCTCTCATTGCCTAATTTTTCAAATTTTACTTTTTTTCACACACCTGTTCCTCACTTCCTTTATTTTTTTACTAGTATAACCATTAAGCTTTATTAATCTTTATAGACTCAACACTATGATGTAAATGTTGAATTCTTTTCTACTGCTAGTGGAGGTACAGTTGCTGTACCTAGTAGATATTTACCATCTGTCAATACTTGGGTTGTCTTAGTGTTTATACTATAATTACAGATCTCAGTTTTTATAGATAAGGGTGGTATATTATTGGTTTTAGGATATGCTAGTATCCAGTTTCTCTTTGCTGCTGATTTTATTGTTACCGGTGGGGAATCATAGTTCCTGCTATTGATTGGTTTTCTCTATATGCCAATGTCTGGATTGCCTTTCTGCCATTAACAATACCGCAGCCCATTCCTGGAGACATGGCCAGTGGGCCAACTGCTCTGTAGTCTCTCTTCCCAAATTAATGGAGGTGATTGGATCTTTGGACAGTGGTGGGATCTTGGGACAGATTTTGGGATCTTACATGCACAGAGAGACAGAAACACCAGAAACATGAGATACCAGGGCAACAGAATGTCTCCTAAAACTCCCAGCTCCTCCAGTGTCAATCCATGGGGCAACGAGGGAGAAGAAATAAAGTCACACAGCTTAATTGTTCAAAGTTCCAAAAGAGGAGATAAATAAGAAATCAATAAGTTGCTCAGTGTGCTCAAAGAAGGTATAACTGAGAGTGGACTTAATAAAATCATCAGAAAGTTTACAGAGGACACGAATAAAAAGCTAGCTGAGCTAAACAAAATGATACAAAACATGAATGACCAGTTCAGCAAAGAATTCGAGTCCATGAGAAGGTACCAAATAGAAAACAAAGAGATTAAAAATTCTATTGAATGTATGGGCATTTGAAGTGACTAAGGTAAGGATAGAGTGTCAGAACTAGAAGATAAGGCTGATGTTAGTGAACAGTTACTCAGAGATACCTTAGAAAACAAAAAAATTATAAAAATGGATCCAACACCTGCTATATGAAACAAAGAAGATTAATATGAGATTAATTGGAACTAGTGAAAAATCAGATGACAGCACAGGTGATATTAAAAAAAACCTGTTCGCATAAATAATAGCAGAAAACTTTCCAAATATGGAGAAAGAGTTTAATAAACAGATAAGTGAGGCAAATACAGCCCCAAATAGCCACAATTGGAAAAGAACTTCTCCATAACACATCATAGACAAAATACCAGAAGTTCAACACAAGGACAGAATCTTAAAAGTTGTTAGAGAAAAGCAATGAATCACTTATAAAGGCAAACCCCTTAAACTTACAGTAGACTTCTCAACACAAACCTTAAAGGCCAGAAGAGCTGAGTGAACTGTTTCAAGCCTTAAAAGAAAACAACTACCAACCAAGACTGATATATCCTGCAAAACTACCTTTCAAAATTGATGGAGAAATAAAGTCTATTCATGACAAAGAGCAACTTAAGAAATTCATGACCCAAACCAGCACTCCAAAAAAATTCTTAAGGATATCATAGAAAGAGACAATGAAACCGACAATAGCAAAGATCTAATAGAATGAATACACCAGGTAGGGTGAGCAATTAAATGGAAGGGAAAGAAAAGGAATCATCAACAGGAAAATAATGCAATGACAGGAATAAATTACATGCAGTTATCAAGGGACACATCTAAGATACGAGAGTATAAAAATGGTGAAGGCAGGGCTGGGGATTTAGCTCAGGGGTGACTCTGCCTGCCTCGCAAGCACAAGGACCTGAGTTCTATCCCTGGTTCCAAAAACAAAAAGAAAAACAACCCAAAAAACAAAAATGGTGAAGGCAAAAGTACAGAGTAAGGTAAATGGTGCATCAGCCAAATTTTAACCTAAGAAATATAGCATAGCTATATTAATTTCACATAAAATCTGAAAGTCAAAAAAGTATTACTCAAGATTAAGTAAGCATAATGTTCAACAACTCAATGCATGAGAAATATAAAACTTTAATTGCTGCAAATGACAAAATAGAGCCTTGTATTTATGTTTAGATATCCACAGAAATAAAAGGAGAAATAGACAAGTATTTAATCCTAACAGGAGATTTTAATCTATCTCTCTCAGTAACTGAGAATAAAGTAATAAAATAGTAAATATACAGAAGACTTGAAAAACATATTAAGTGAACAAAGGGATATAAATAAAATGATGTAGAGAAAAATAGAAGAGTGTCTTAGTTACTTTTTTCTCATTGCTGAAATGAAATAATCAAAAGTTGAAGGAGGAAAGGTTTACAGTTTGCAGAGGTTTCAGTCCAAAACTAGCTGACCCCAAGGCAGGGTGGCATGGCAGAGGGGCAACACAGAGGAGAAATAGTTTATGGTAGGCAGAAGGCAGCAAAGCAACAAGTGAGAAGCAATAAGAGCAGCCCTCTTTCTGTGCCTTATATTCTATCTGGGATACATGCCCTTAGGGTGGATAGTAGCACTCACACCCAGGGTGGACCTTCCCATTATCCACAGTAGGAACTATGCCAAACCAGTGGACTAATTTAGTAATCACACACCCTTAATTCTAGTATCACACACTCTAGAGCCAGCCACCTCTGAAAAACCCCACCTATGACTGCATGAGGCTTTGTGGGGACATCTAGACACAGCCATAACAAAGAGTATACATTCTTTTCAAGCCTACACTGAACATTAAAAATAAAAATGAATCATATTTTAGACCATAAAGCAAAAGTCTCAACAAATTTTTTTTGGCCACAAGGCAATGAAGCTTGATATTAATAATAAAAGGTTAACTAAAAATACTGCATAGATTTGCAAACAAAGAGCTACTTATAAAATCACTCATGGGTGAATGAATAAATGAAAATGAAAATCAGAAAATATTTTGGAACTATATAAGAAAATGCCACATTTTGAATTATATGAGATGTAGCTAAAATAGTAATGAGAGGAAAATTAGTAACCTTGATAAACTTATCTCATACTAATCGCTTCCCAAAGGCTCTACCTCTAAAGGCCATAGTCAGACGAGGTTTCCACTTTCTTAATTTCTCACAATGAAGATTAAATTTAAACACATGAAGCTCTGGGAGATACTCCAGCCGTATCCAAACCAGGGCAGAAGTATCCACCAAAAATCCAACAGATGAGTGATTTGTAGTGAATGCATATACTGCAATACCACATGGGACCCAGAATAAACTACAATTATGCTTAACTAGATGGATGAATTGCTCATGATAAATGTTAAGTGTAGAATCTAACCCACTCATGATGCCACTTATATAAAATTCAAAATCAGGCAAGATAAATCTGTGCTGTTAGAAGTCAGTACCCTTGACCTGAGCTGCTCTTGTTTTAAGATGTGTCCTGTTCTACACTTAAGGCTTTGCACTGTACTTGTTCGTATGTATATTATGTTTCAAAACAGAGGTAAAAAATGAAAAGGTCATGGGTCTAGTTCTGGAGGTGATCATATGGGAAAGGATAGATGGAAGCTGCTTTCACCTGAGAAGCCATTTGGGAGGCAAAAGAAAAGATGCAGGTGGTGGATTTGTGGAGGAAAGGCCTTCAGAAAACCTCAACTTGAAAACATTCCTACTCCATATTATTCTTTCCCATAAAATTCAGAAGAATATTTCTGAAATATTTAAGGGGCACCTTAGCTGTTTACTGAGCCTGTAAGTGCAAGGCTAAGGCATAAAACCCCCAATATACACTCTGTCAGTCAAATGTAGCTTATCATCACCTATTTCTCATTTTTACCTTCCAGCTTTGTTGATGGGCTGGCTTCTCACACACCTGAGCCACTGTCAGTTTTATTTTACCTCCTTTTAAATCATCAAAAAGCTCTATTTTCTAACTATTCTTTTTCTTTTCTTGGTACCAGGGAGTGAACTTGGGTCCTTGCGTCTGCACAGCAGGCGGCGAAACTGCTGAGCTAAATCCCCGGCCCCTCTAACTATTCTTTATACCCCAACTTTCTCCTCACTTCTACTACCTTGGTTACCTGGTGCTCCTTTCCCCAAATGAGAATGAGAACACAGTGGCAATGCAGTAGGTGACTTGATGAGTTTCTCTGACCTTTAAATGTCTGTTTGGTAGTTTCATCACATGAGCTGCTTCTACACTTCAGTCTTTGGGAGTAAACAGTATGTCAGGAAAAGTATCACTACATGTTAAACAGAAATTAAAATGAAGGCCACAGTTTAGATACAGCCCAAGGCTAACCACCTACCACCACATAGCCAATTTGTAAGCCACCCTGATTTATTAGCTCCAGTCATAAAGGAGACACACAATGTGAGCTTTAAAGCCATGTCAGTATGATTCAGTGATATTAAACTAGTTAGCATGGATGAAGCAGCTTAACTAGCTCCACCCACCCCAAAAAGAAGACCCAGTGTAACACCCCGTCACGAGGAAGTCATGGACTCCCTCCTCTGTGGTACACAAACTGCTCTAATTGCTGGGGGGGCGTTCTCACCATGCTCGGCTCAAAGCCCCCAGTTTGTGAACTGATCGCTGTTATTTATTATGCAAGATAAAATTTAAAAACCTTTCTAACTCGACCTGATTTTATTTTCGATAGGACTTTGAAACCAGGCATCCCGTGTTGAAATAAGGAGTGTTAAATGTGAAGATCAAAGGTCACTGTGGTTTGTGCCATTTCCCAGATGAGGTCCCCCTCATTCTGCCTCGGAGTCAGACGTCCCGGCTTGGGGCTGTCCACACTGTGCCCCTCTGTGGCTGGCTTCACTGTGGACTTTTATATTTGGCTTCTCAAAGAGGGTTCCTTTGGAGATTTTTCCCCTGTGTTGGGGATTTACTCTTTCAAGAAAAGCAAGGAATTATGTGATTCACGTTTGGAGTGGAGCATTCAACAGAGACTAGCCTGAAGGAAGAGGTTTGAAGGTTCTGAGATAGACAGAGAAGGCACCACGGCACAGGTAGGTTTGAAGAAGGGCATCAGCGTCAGGCTCTGCCCTGGCTCTGCCCTTTTACAGAGCAGAGAGGCAAGGGTGGGCCATTTTGCTTCTCTGGCACTCTCTTTTCTGGACTGGTAAGCATGTGCAGCTCGCATGAGATCTGAAATAATGCACGTAGAATACAGTGGGTCACACAATTCACCATGGTTACTATTATCAAAAGCATAGCTGTCATGGTGCCCGCCTTCACCCCATGACCATATCCATGGCTGTGATTGTCAAGGGACCCTTATAAAAGGGTATGATTTCCTCAGAGGCTTCAGAGACGTGTACCTTGAAATGTGAAATCATTAAGATCAGAATTCAACCCAAATGCATGTTCTGCCTCTAGCCACAGCATACTCTAACATACCAGTTCCAATGAAAGAACTGAAATTGGCACATCAGGAAACTGGGAAAATCCCTTGGCCAAATACACCCAACATGATTTTATCTCTCATTCTGGATCTTTTAGCATAGCGGAATTTGCTAAAAGATCACAAATAACACTGAATATGTGCCAAGCAGACTTCTAAGATTTTCCAAGATTCCTGCGTCATAGGGTAGAGTCCTGTGTAATCCCCTCGCTTTGTGTGAGGGTGGGATCTGCTCCTATGATGGGATGTCACTCCCATGATTAGGTTAAAATTCTGGGCAAAGTGAAAGGACTTTGGGGATATAAGTAATTGACTCTGAGTTGACCAAAGGGGAGGTTGTCTGGGGTTGGCTTGATCTAGCCGGGTGGGGTCTGAAAAGGAGGGACAGAGAAAGGGAAAGTCGGAAAGATTTGGAGGGAGACGGTGAAAGGTAGCATGTAGAGGGAGAAAGAGAAGGGAGACTCTCTGGCTGGGCTTGAAGAAGTAAGCTGCCACCGTGTGAGAACAGTTATACGGCAGGTACACACACAGGATAGCTCTCCCAGTGCCCCTGGAATGAGGTAGGATAGAAGATTGAAAGACAGGAAGAAAGGAGACAAGATAAATCACAAGATAAGAAAAATATATTCTGGGACAGAGTCACATTTACCCAAGGCTCCCCATCTCCATATTCCCTGCCTCAATTTATGCTTCTTTCCTTCCAGAACAGACCCATAACACTCAAAATTCATTACTGATACTGTAGGTCCATAAATTAGCTTAGCTGATAAAGGGCAGAAACCTGATCTGAAGATAAAGGAACAGACTGAGAGAATTCAAAGAATGCTTAGATCCATTAAAAAAAAAAAAAAAAAAGAGGGCCGGGGATTTAGCTCAGTGGTTCTGCAAGCGCAAGGTCCCGAGTTCAATCCCCGATGACAAAAAAAAAGCTGGGCACATTATTTTCATCTGTAATATTGCCCATTATCCTCCTGGGGGACATCTCTTTCATCTCTTTTTTCTTTTTCCCACAAGCCAGGACCAAGACAGAACTCCTGTAAACTCACAAATTCCACAGGGTTCCACCCCTCACTAGACACATAAATGTTTCCAGTTCCAGAAAATAGTGCACCTCTCTCTTGCAGCTTTGGATTGTATTTCTCTTGAGTGTGTTCTTTAAAAATTCTGCCTCATAAATCCTTTAATGCTTCTCACTGACGCATCCTGAAAATTCTTGTTCTTTGGTGAAAATCAGTGAACCTGCAACCCGCCCAGTGGGTGGGGTGAGTCAGGATTCCCCATCTCCACTTTGAAGGCTTTCTTGGACCCTGTCTGGTGACAGAAAGACTCAGTTCTCCCCTTTTTCTTGCTTGCAAGTCTCAAGGATCACTGCAGATTGTACTGGGATTCCAGCATCCTGGGATAAGCAGGGACCTGGCAAGAACAGGCCCAGCTCTGTGTTGGTCCCTCCTAAACAGCGTGCTGTTCAGCACTTTAGCCCAGCGATCAACATTTCCCCTGGGTACCAAACCCAGAGAAATCTGCTCCCCAGGGTCCCTTCACTGCAGTGAAAGTAGGGCATGTACAGAAAAGATCCTGCCATTGGCAGCTTTCCCAAGCCCTGGGAGACTGGCTTGCCATGAATTCTAGGCTCCTGTTGTTCTCTGATGCCTCTGTAAGTAACAAATCTGCTTTATGCAACATCTAATGTATG
This sequence comes from Heterocephalus glaber, assembly GCF_053883595.1. NCBI lineage: Eukaryota > Metazoa > Chordata > Mammalia > Rodentia > Bathyergidae > Heterocephalus > Heterocephalus glaber. The sequence goes on along the minus strand of NW_028258329.1, from coordinate 3,587,241 downwards.
CATGTTCTGTCTCACCAGACCTGGTAAGTAATCACTGCACAGTGATCTGCTACACACCTAGGTCTTTTGGGCAGTCTCTAGCTGAGAGCTAACAGCTAGCAAGAAAATGGGACCTCAGGCATGCAGCTGCAAGAAAATGAATTTTGCCAACGATTTGAGAAAACATTGAAGTTGATCTTACCCTGGAGAAGACTCCAACTGAGGACACAGCCAGCTGACACCTTGCTTTCCACCTTGAGAGATTCTGAAAAGAGTCTCAGACCCAGCTAAAATGTAGCAGATTGCTGGCCCACAGAAACTGTATGATAAGTTTGTGCTGTTCTAAGCTGCTGATGTGGGATCCTTTGTTATGCAGTAATAGAAATGAGCGTGGTGTCTTTTAGCCAAAGGATGTTGAAACAGGAATTCTGTCCATTAATTTCCCATTCCTATCTCAAGAGTGTTTATGTGGTGTCTAGGATGCTTGCTTGTGTCCTTGAAGCTAAGGGGACTATTTATGGAGAAATGCTTGACCTCACAAGGGCAAATGGATGGCTCCTGGGAGCTGTACAAAGAATACTGTGGCCCAGGTTGGTGGAATGTGTACACCCGGGAGAGGACAGAGAGGTAGGGTACTGTCTGCCAGCATGACTGGGTAAGTGGATGGCAAGACATGGGCTTGATTTAAGCTGGCTTCTAGAAGTCAAGACTCTTACCCAATTCAGAGCATTCCTGGGACTGTAAATCAGGTGTGATTGCCCTCGGAAGATGATCCACCCATGGTAAATGTTAGCACTTTTCAACTTTTGCAAGACTAACATGTCCCAGTGCTATTCCAATGTCTCCAGGGAAAATCCAAAGTGCAATGCCCAAGGTAAAGGCATTCTTCACCTAAGGAATGCAGTGGGAAGGGTCAAAAGGACCCACAGTTCAATATTCCTACCCCTAGCTGTGACAGAGTGGCCATTCACATCTTCCCACATAATGACTTCACTTCAGAACAGGAAAAACACACAGGAGCTGGCATTGTGAATATGTTAAAAAAAAAACACAACACGAGCTCCTGCAAAGAAGAAAATCATAGGTGGATGCCATCAGGGGAGGCTAGGGTTTCATGCCTGGGGAGCTGTTAGTCATTTGTTCTGACTTTTCTGAGCAACATTCCTCAAATTCATACAGGATAATGGGACTGATTCATGAGAGCTTTGTAACAGATGTTACCACACAGCTTAAAATAAGATGTCATTGTGCTCATCACCCACAAGACACCTCTGTGAAAGAAAACAAAATGTGACAACTCTGAGAAAACTTAGGGAATTCTTGCCAGGTTATCCTGTGATTCCTTGGTATCACTGAAGGACACCCCAACCAGGGCCATTTGGTCCTGCCCTCACCCTGAGCACTGCCATGGCTTGCAGCCAGGACTGCGACACTCTGCCCGGGGTCTGTCCCCCTGTCCGTGGGGCTCCTTCAGGGCAGGGACTTGTGGTCCTCACCTTGGCCACCCTTGGTACCAACAACAGCGGCTTTCACTACGTGTTTACAGTGACATCATTGACAGCGGTTCTCACTACATGTTGACAATGGCACCAACAACAGTGGCACTCACTACATGTTTACAATGGCACCAATGACAGCGGTTCTCACTATGTGTTGACAGTGGCACCAACAACAGTGGTGCTCACTACGTGTTGACAATGGCACCAACGACAGTGGTTCTCACTACATGTTTACAATGGCACCAACAGTGGCGCTCACTACGTGTTTACAATGGCACCAATGACAGCGGTTCTCACTATGTGTTTACAATGATACCAACGATAGTGGTTCTCACTACATGTTTACAATGACAATGCCTGAGAAAATGACTTACTGTTCTGGTTAAAAGACATGTTCTTTCTAGCAAAAGTGTAAAAAAAAGATACAGAAAAGTATATCATTCTATGAATATAAAATGAAATGTTAGCAAAGGCAGCTAGTGGCTCAATGTTTAGCATGTACTCAGCGCTGTGCAAATGTGACTTTCATGAATCTCCGTAACAGTCCGGCAAGGAGGGCTGCCTCACCACTGTCAAGGCCAAGAACCTGAAGCCCCGTGAGGGTGGCTCAGTGAGGACCACACTGACCAGTGCAGCGTGAAGATGTCAACTCTGACCTCTTTCTCTCGGAAGCCCGCCTGATCTCCGTGCTTGGGATTCCACAGCTGCCAAGCCCATGAAGGAACATGTCCCTTCCAGGTCAGCTCGCCTGGGCCTCTGCTGTGAGTGACTAGTGGAAGGTGCTCCAAAACCCACAGTCAGAAGACAGACCCAGAATCGGATAATATGTGGGATTACCTTTAGGAGCAAGGCATGTTCCCATTTCACAGGACATCAATGGACACTTTATGAAACAGAGAAGGGGACAGGCTGTAGTTTGGAACTTGAATGTCCCCTAAAGGCCCATGGCCAGCCTGTGGCACTATTGGGAGGTGGTGGAACCTTTTGGAAGTGGGGCCTAGAGGGAGGAAGTGAGGTCACTGGGGGCTTGCCCTAGATGGGGATATTGGTACCCTGGCCCCTTCTCTTCCTTGCTTTTTGCTTCCCAGTGCCAGGGGTGAACAGGCCTTTCTACCCTGTACATGTTCCTACCAATATGTACTGTGCTGCCACAGGGCCAGAGCAACAGAGCTAAGCAACCATGGACCGAAACCTCTGAAACTATGAGCCAAAATAAATCTTTTCCCTCGTTAAGTTGATTATTTCAGATTTTCTATTTCAGTAATAACTTGACCAATACAGTGTGTAAAACCAGTGGGAAGAAAGGAATGCAGTGGCTGGTAGGAACTATTACATGGGAAGCCACCACTTCCTGATCTTTCTCTGCACCCAGCACAGTGCTGCCTCTGGTCTGTTGTTTCCCTGAAAACTTTGGCTTCAGTGGTCAGATCCACTGGTCAATTTCTAGTGTGCAGGCTCGCTAACTTATGGGCACATTTGGTATCACAGGGCACTTCTTGTGTGAAACACCTTCTTTCCTGGGATTCGGGTCACCATTAACCCCTGGCTTCTCCGCTTCCCAGGCCATGGATTCTGTGTCCCTGGCTGGATCCTTCTGCTGTTCCTGAGGCCTTGAGCCTGGAGCATCCAGCCAGGGCTTTGGACAGGCTCTCTTCTCTTACCCAATCCAGGTAATGCATCTAGCGGATGCTCATTACTGCACAGAGCTGTATCAGGGACATGGGTGGAGGGTCTTCCGAGCAGCTCCCTCCATCTCAGGGATTTCACCATATTCTGCAAACTCCCACATTTATACCTCTAACGCCGCCTCTCCCTAACTCCAGGCTCACATGTTCAGCTGCACAGCACTGTCGCCAGTCTCACCAGAACCTCAGGCATTGCCTGACAGAATCCACCAATCTGCACAGCACCATTATCTACCCACACTGTAAGAACAATATTCTTGGGGTTATGCTCAACTCTTCTGTTTGCCACAGCCCCATCTGATCCCTCAGCAAGGCCTGGAGGTCACCCTTCACAACATATCCTGCTTCCATATCTGCCTGCTTTCCTGCATTTCCCTTGCTCCTCCACAGCTCTGGCCCTCTGTCCTGGAGTAAAGCAGCTGCCTCCTTCCTTTCTTCCTGCTTCTTCTCTTGCGATCCCACAGTCCATTTCTGACAGAGCAGCCAGATGTGAATCAAAGTCTGTCACTTTCCTGCTCGAAATCCTGTGGAGGCTGCACATCCAGCTAATGTTAAGCCTAAAGGACTCGTCATGGTGCCCTAGGGCCTGTTCCATTTCCTGGCCTTTCTTTGCAGCTCCTCCAGCCTTTGCTGCACCTGCACAGGTGATGCTGGCCTTCGTTACTTGGGGCTGGCCTGTGATGCTGTTCCCTCTGCCAGGAGCATCTACATCCAGGTGTCTCTTCCACTCCAGCTCCCCTCTCTGCTCTGGCTTGTTGGTTCCTTCCCCTTACCTGGTGTCCCCTTATTTTGCTTCTTAGCTTCTCCTTGCAGCCACTTCTGCCTCACTTTTTATGGCCTACTTGTTTATGGCCTTTCTTCCTCACTGAGATTCAGTCTCCTCCAGAGCAGGGACTTCCATCTGTCCAGTTTGTGGAGAAGCCCTCGACCTGGACAGGGATTCATGGAGGTGCAGCACCGGTGTCCACGGATGAGTCTGTCGCAGTTTGGCAGCTGCTACACATCTCTGACTTTCAGATGCAAGACCACGACACTCCAGCAGACCACACAACTTGGCCAGTCTGGGATGTGAGCCAGGGTCAGGCTGAATCCAAAGTCTGCAAGCCTCCTCCACATCTTATGACTTCTTTGGCAGGTTCCCTCCAACCAATTGTCCACCCATGGAAGCAAGACTCAGCCCCACAACTCCAAGGTATCCTAAATATGACTCAACATCTCTATTCCAATCTCCTGTGTATAGAGTAACTACTGTGTTACACCAATGTGCCTCTGCCCCGTGACCCATGAGTACACCAGAGTGCCACACAGCACCTACCCACGTGGTAGTTAGCTTCCAGATGAGGCATCGATGTTACTTCCCAAACCTACAAACTCTTCATCTCACACTCTTCCCACTTGAGAAACAGCAAGGTCACTTGATTGAAAAAGACATGAGTTCTTGGGTAGATGAATCACTGATGAATGAGAATCATCTTTCTTTCCTCTCTCAGAGGACAGTAAGTTCTACCTGTAGAAGACCGGGTCCTTCTGTTGTCCCTGAGACTGCCAGGTAGGAGGGGTTGTATCCTCCAGGGTTCTAGGGTTAGGGGAGGATTGGTCTTCTCTACCTGTAGGATCTGTTGGAATTCAAAGCCCGTACCCTACTCAACATGGGGGCCTCACAAAAGGATGGGGCTGCCCACATGCCTCAAACGGGGCGGGTCCCCGAACATCCATGCCTCACAGGCTACTGAGAAGTGAAGCCGTGTCCTGGGGCTCCACCAACTCTGCCTTGGGCAATGCTAACTGAGCGAAGGCCATTTTTTGCCAGTTTTCTGGACCACAACAGCCCTGTGTTGCTCTATAGCCAAAGGAAGAAGTCCCACACCTCAGGTCCCATGAGAACTATGCTATTTCCTACACTTGATCTTAGCCAAAAGACCGAGAAGCGATTTATGGTATTTCCTGCCAACCACAACTAGGCTAACTGACTTTAAGTATATTTTTTCACTACATATTTTTTCATATCTATAATTCAACATATAATAAAGCATTTGCATATCAATAGTTTATTCGTAACCCTTCTAAGTACTTAACTATTGGAAAAGGAATGTACACTTTCCACCCAGCAATGCCGGTGGCTTTCTCATATCACTGTGTTATGGCAGAGTACTGTTTTCCCCATGGATAGTGACGGCTGAGTCCTGAGGAGCCCAGCCCTTCCCAGGGCTCAGAGTCCTACCCCTGGGAGTAGGGGATGGAGTAGCAGATGAGGGTGTCCTGCTGGAATCTGCACACAGAAAGGCCTGAGTGATGGTCTAATCTAAGCCATTGCTTAAGAGCAGAGGGAAAGAGAAGATCTGGGAAGTCAGGTGGATGAGGGCTGGGCTCAGGTTTGATCCCCTAGCCCAGAGACGCCTTGCTTTGCCTCAGGGCTGCACAGCGGCCTGCGCACCTTCCTGCTTTTCAGTGCCAGAATGTGGGAGACGTGCTGAATCCTGCAGTGCCTGTCCCAGGCAGAACCCTGACCTTCACACTCGCACTGCACTGTGAGCACCTTTGACCTCATGCAGAGAGAGCCGGTGGCCTCTCCAAGGTCTTCTGCTAGTGTAGACTGGGGCTTCACTGCTCAGTGGTCTGGGCCTTGAGTCTACATTGATCTCTGCTGCCATTTCCCTCCATTTGCCCAGTGTGGGAAATAAACAATGTGCTGTTTGCAAATTTAACACTTAACTCATTAAGTTTGGGTTTTTAAGAGGTGCCAGACAGGGTATTTGAAGTTCATTAGTACCCTTTTAAAATGCTAGTCAAGAAGGAAAATGTAAGTGATAGAAATTAATATGTGATACAGCTGTTGTTCCCCCTTATCTTTGGGGTGCATGTTCCAAGGCTCCCGTGGATGCCTGAACTCATGGACAGTACTGGACCCTATATATATAGTTTCCCCATATGTACCTATCTAGGATAATGTTTTATATACTGTAATAAATGCTATTTAAATTTTATGAATTATTTCTGGCATTTTCTGTTTAATATTTTCAGACCACAGTTGACTGAAACCTCAGAAAGTAAAACTGGGGGTGAGGGGGACCACTGTGTATGGGAAAAAATTAATAAGAAACATATTCAAAAGAAATGAAGGCTTTTACCAAACACAGTAGGGCTGAAAGGGGAAAGCTGATGTGGCAGATCTACACACAGCGCTCAGAGCTTCAGGCACCTGCATCAACTGCCCTTGATATCTGTGACTGTCAGTGCTGAACTCCGCACAGGTCTGAGCTGCTGCTGACTTCAATGGAGGGCCACTCAGGAAACTTGTGTCTTTGCTAACCCACACCAACTTTCTGGTGGAGAGAGAGCACCTCATCTGAATCAGCCATATGAAACCTTGTTAAGACAGCCGGCCTCCGCAGCAGGTCGTTTCCATGACCACCAATCCCAAGGGACTGTTTTGTTTGTGGATCAGTGAGTGATGCTGAGATGAGACAGCAGGACTCTGGGTGCCAGAACGTGGGTTGTTTTTGATGGCTGCACAGCAGCGGAGACAACAGCTTGTCTAGAGTCAGAGGTGAGACCCAATATAGCAACAGGGATGCGGACCTTGTTCTGCAATCATGCACAGCTCCTTGGGTCCTGTGACTGAGACTGACAGAAATGAGGCCCCATAAACCACCATCCTCTTCTTTGTCAAATGCATCTTCTGCCTCCCTCTGAGAGCAGGTAGGTGGGGATAGCCCTGGGATGGTCTGACAAGCAATGGCATGAAGCCAGGTCTATCGACAAGCCCCGTGCTGGTCAAAATGCCCCACATCACCTGTCTGGATGTTTCCCACTTGCCTTGAAGGTCTACCCCTGTGCATGTTGCTCTGTGCCTGGGGTGAGTGGTATGGACCCATCACTGAACTGTGTGCCCTTCTGGCAGTAAGAGGCACAGCCAGAGCCTGCGTGGTGGGGAGGATGTGGTTAGAGTCCTAACTTCTCCAGTATCTCCCCCTTCCAAACCCACAGCTCTCTGTACAGCTCCTCTCACCCTAGCCTCTCCACCAGGCACAAGGGTAGCAATGCCAGGGCTGTTTTCTGGAACAACAATATCTTTCATGGGTGTTTTAAACTCCACCTCTTCGTTGGCAAACAGTCCTTCCATAGAATCCTCTCATCTCATCAGGCTGTGAGTCACCCTTTCTTTCCTCCCAGGGTCCTGACTGGCCCATCCACCAATGTCCAGCCTACAGATCCTTCTCTTCTGGCTTCCTCTGAAATACTCAGAGGTATCTGGCTGTGTCCATTGAGTCTTGGCCAAGGTGCATTGCTGGCCGCAGCCCTCAGCAGGATCCTGTCTCCGCTGCTTACCCACAAGCTTCCCTTCCTGTTTGGCTGGGATGTCACACATTGGGAGTAACTCCAAGTTCTGCAGGCCAGGCCTCTGGCAATAGAGGCACCATGCTGCAGCAGACAGGAAGAGCTGCCTAAAGACTGAATGCCAACCGGAAGGCCTCACTTCCCAGTCCCAGCAGAAGTGGCCGCCCCTGGCTGGGGACACACTCTGTGTCCACCGTCAGGGCACAGTGGCTGGTAGGGTCCGTATTTGGCAGTGTGTGACTTGGGAAGAAGGGCATAGAGTCTTTCTTACATGTGTGAGAAGCCCCTGAATATTTGATTTTGGAGTATTCAGTGATTAGGAGTGAGATACATATTGCTTTGTCTCTGGAATAACCCAAACCTGTCACTGACATTTACTTTGAACAGATTTTTTTCCCCCACCAGGACTTCAAAGAAAAGATGCTTGCTGTGCTGCCTGGATACTTCCCTGCTGGGCTGTTGGGGTAGAGAGGAAACATGAAGGAGAAGGAGACTAAGGCCAGCTCGAGTTTCCTCAACCTGGAGGCCAGAAAGGCTGGGAGGCAGGAGACGGATGGCCACACAAGGCATCTGTCATTTGGTGCTGTTTCCCCTGGTCAACAGTGTTCTCATCTTCGCAGATGGGGAGCTGAGGCTTGCAGAGGTTACAGGACTTGCCCGTGTCCACAGGAAGGGCCAGGAGTCTCCTATTTTTCTGTCAGGCCTATGATCTTTCCTATGTTTTGTTCAACAGCCATGCAGGAGTTGGATGGGGAGAAGAGAGGAAACAAGGAGGCAAAGAAGCCCAGAGTTCTCTTGCAAGAAGGGTACTGGGATTTAGGAACAAGGGAGGCAGCTCAAGCGATTTCAGCACCACCTGCTCTTCAGCCCCTCCATCCTGCAGGCCTGCGTGGGAACAGCGAGGCTTGAGAACTGGTTCAGTAAAGACACAGAGAGTCCTGATGGCAGCCTCCCAGAGCCTGAGAATGCCGTTCTCTCCTGCTTGGTAAGGGCTCAGGCTGGCTTGCTCTTGCTGAGCCCAAGGCCTGGACCTGCTGGCCGAAACAACTTACCTGCCTGTTCCAAAGCTACCATGGTCGCCTGCTCGATCAAGTCCCGCTCGATGAAGCTCCTGAAGTCCTCACTGTACACACTCAGGTCTGGCAGCTGGAATGTGTAGATTGGCATCTCCAGAGGGAATTGCTCATTGTTGCATTCATTTGCCACGTGGGACCGGGCCAGGGAGACGATGGCTGAGCTGGCATGCGAGATCCCCCGGGAGAGCCGCTTTTCTGCAGGGAAGAAGAAAACACAGGTACCGGGACTGAGTCAGTGTGAGTGTGGTTCTGTGTGCACACACAGACACATAGGAGCACACATGTACACCTACACACATGCAGTACCCATGAACAGGTGTGCACACAGATACACACAAACACACATGTACCTACAGCGACACACCATACACAGGCACACACACAAATACACATTACACACCCGAGCCACACATATACACGCTGCACACATACATACAGATACAGGAACATGTGCACACTGCACAGGAAAATATCCACAGGTGAGTATACGTGCGGGACGTTAGGTTAGAATCCAAAGGCAATTCTCAGAAGTCATATATTTTCCCATTCCAATAAACAGTCATGGAAACAGAATGGATTTCAGAATGGATGGTTTTGATTCACCTGTGATTTCCTTCTGACCTCACAGGATTAAGTTCTTTTGTAATTTGAGAAAGGCAACAAGAGAAGTCAGAGACACAGATCACTGGGAATAAGAGCAGCGGGGCACACAGGGCTGGCTCGCATGTTCCTTGGAGATGGCCCCATTGGTTCCTGAGCGTGGCCCAAATCCTCCAGAGCAGAGCCAGGGAGACCCCAAGTGGTCCTGCCTCCTGCCCGCCGTTCCAAGGTCACACATCTGGCCACAGACTCCACTCTGCGTCCGGGAAGGGAGGGGCTGGTGATGGGCTTCCAGGTTAGAGAAGCGAGGGGGCACGGGCATCCACAGTCTGCTGTCCAGACATCCAGAAGGCTGCTCTCCATGGTGGAGATCTTTGAGCCGGGTCCAGCACGCTCCTATCAACCATCACCTATTTACTGATTCATGAGCTGCAACTAGGGCGGTAGGAGCATTGTGATTTGTAGTAAAAGGTGATATTATTAAGCAGATCCAAACAGGAAATATTCAAACTGAGTCTGAAGGGAAAAGCATTTTTGAACTAAAAACAGATTATATTTAAGACTATACGAGAAATATATACTCCTAATTCCAACACGTCACCACCACCACCACCCCTTCCCCAGCACCACCTCCAGAGCTGTACACACAGGATCTCTCTGTCTCTCTCGATCCCTATCCCGGTTTCTCCTTCTCTCTCACACACACACAAACAGATTTTTTTCACTGCTGGGGGTCAAACTCTGGGCTTTGCACAAGGTAGGAAAGCACTCTATTGCTAAGCAAGACCCCAGCCTTGAGTCTTTTTTTTCCCCCCATTAACTTTGGTACATTTTAGGTATAAAATACAGTTACATCCATCATTGGGATCTTGTACCATTACATGCGTCTCTTGGTTCTTATTTTTTCCCCCTTCCCTTGCCCTCCCTTCAACCCCTCCACCTTTCCCTATTTGCAAAGACCTTGCTTCCATTTTTTCCTCTTCTCATATTTTTTCCTTTCCCTTTTTCCCTTCCCCTACCCCTCCCACTTCCCCTGCTCTTTTAGACCTTTTCTTCCTGTTACACAATATCAGTTATACATTTTTAAAAATTACAATATTAAGATCTAGGAGACATTACCACAGATTTTACAGAATTTAAAAGGATATAGAAAGCATATTACAAAAATCTTTTTTGAAATAAATTTGACAACTTCTAAGAAGTACCTTGGAAGACAAATTAATGAAACTAACTCTGGAGGAAATATAAAATTTGAATAGCACCTATTAAAGGAAGTATATTCCTAGCTTGAAAACCTACCTATACGACAACAGCAGGCTCATAAACATTTTAACTGATAAATTATATCAAACAATTAAAGCAGAAAAAAGAAGGGACACTTCTCCCCTCATTTTAGGAAATCAACATTGTGCTAATCCTAAAACTGGATAAAGATAATAGAAGAAAAAAGTATGAACATAAATAGAAATTTGTTTAACAAAACAAACTATTCGAAGTCAGATCTGGCAGGATGTAGAAAGTGGTTTTGTTATAGGGATGGCAGTGTTGGTTCAGCATTGGAAGATCCACCCCCAAAAATCATCATTTTAACAGAGGAAAGGAAAAAGCCATATGATCCTGTCACTAGTTGGAGAAAAAGTATTGGACTAAATTCTTCAATTCTACAGCTGTTCATGGTAAAAGCTATCAGGAGCCTAGAAGTAGAACAGAAACTTCTCAACAGATTAAAGACATGTACTCAATACTTCCAGCTAGAACACCTTATATGAATGGAGAAGATACAATGCTTTCTCCTTAAGGTGGGGAACAAGGGCAGACATGCTTACTCTTTATCTGTCCATTAAACTTTGAAACCTAGTCCCCACCAAAATAGTCTGGCAATAAAATGACACAACTAGGATAGGATTGGCAAGGTAGAAGCAAAATCTTTATATGTAGATGAAATGGTCATCTACAGAAAAAATACTAAGAAATCTCTAGGAGCCCCTAGAACTTGTACTTGAATTTAGCAGGATTAGAAAACACAAGGTATATATAAAAATTCAGGTCTGTGTGTACTTGCTATAAATGAAGAATTGGATATTGAAATTTAAAAGTTATGTAGGGGTACAAAGGACCCAGAAAAGTCAAAAACAAAAACAAAAAAACCAAAGCAGTGTTGGAAGACGTTTAGTACCTAATTTTAAGACTTCTTCTAAAGCTACAGTAATCAAGGCAGTGTTGGTGTAAGTAAAGACATATAGATCATGGAATAAAACAGAGAATCTAGAAATAGAACCACACATATATGGTCCACTGAGTTTTGAAAGATTATTTAATATTAGCATTTTATAGAATATAAACTCAATTCAAGAGCCGAGGAAGAGAGTGTTTTCAGCAAACAGCACTAGAACACCTGGTATTTGTATATAAAAAATTAACCTCAACCCTTTTTTTCCATACATGAAAAATAACTTGAAGGGATATATGAACCTAAATAAGAAAGCCTAAAAGTATAAAACTTTAAGAAGAAATTATAAGGGAAAATATTTATGAATTCAGGGTAGGCAAGAACTACCTAGGATACAAAAAATATGATGTATAAAAGAAAAAAATTGATAAATGAGATTCCATCAAAATTTAGAACTTTAAATGACATCATTAAAATGAAAAGTAGTCTTTAAACAGACCATGTTTCCAATGCATATAACCTATGACCAGAATATATAAAGAATTCTTAGAGCTCATTAATAGACAACCCAATTAAAATGTAGACATAAGAAAATGATAAATAGCCAGTATAGCACAAGGAATGGTGTGCAACTCTAGAATCAGAAAAATATAATCAGTACAATAATAAGATTGATTTATACACTCATTAGGCATATGAAGTTAGAAGTTTTAAAAGCCTTATCATGACTTTTTCTTTTCGTTGGATTCTCCCCCTTTGCGTTTAATTTGTCATGCCCAATGGATTCATTCTGCTGGGTTTCAGGGGTTGTGATCCTCATTGTCTTTTCCTAGGGTATTGTCTAAAATGTTTTGGAGTGCCGGTTTGGTATTCATGAAGTTCCTGAGGTGCTCTTTATCATGAAAGTATCTTATTTCCCCATCAATTTGGAAAGATAGTTTTGCAGGGTAGAGCAATCTGGGTTGGAGGCTGTTTTCCTTTAGGGCTTGAAATACATCACTCCAAGCTCTTCTTGCCTTGAGGGTTTGCATTAAGAAGTCTGCTGTGATTTTGATGGGCTTTCCTTTGTATGTGATTTGTTTCTTTTCTCTCACTGCTTGTAGAATTTTGTTCTTCTGTTGGATTTCTGGAATCCTAACTATTATATGCCTATGTGTAGATTTTTTTGATTAAGGCTAGCTGGAGTCCTATATGCCTCACTTATCTGTATGTCAAGTTCTTTTCCCCTGCTTGAGGAGTTTTCTGCCATCACTTCTGTGAAAAGTTTTTTTATGTAGTCTGCACTCTCTCCTGTTTCTTCCTTGACTCCAATCAGTCTTATGTTATTCTTCTTTGCATCGTCTAGCAGCTGCTGGATTGATTTCTCATGTTCCCTTACAATTTTAAAGCAATTTTTCTTTTCTTCCTCACTAATTACAATCTTATCTTCTATATGTGAAATTCTATCCTCACATTGGTTCATTCTGCTGTGCAGACTTTCGATGGAGTTTTTAATCTCTTGGAAATCTGTTTGTATCTGTTTTATGGATTCCATTCATTTCCTATTTTGGGATTCCATCATGTTCCTCAGATCCTCTATTTTTTAATCTGTGTCCTCTCTAGATTTATTAATCATGTCTTGCACCATAAGCAAAATCTTTGCTGTTATCTGAGTAATTATTTCTGATTTTATTTTTCCCAGATCCTCTTTTGTTGCCAGTTCAGAGAGTCCAGGTTGTTGAGTATCAGATTATTCCATCTGGTTTCCCTTTGGGGTTGCTGTAGGTGATCTGGAACTCTGTTTTTGAGGCTTTTTTATGTGTTTTCTCATTTCTACGGGGAAGGTGGTGGTGGTGGTGCTTCTGGCACCCATGTGGCTCACCTTCTCTGCCCTAGGAGCTTGGAATGGCATCAGGGGAGCTTCCTTCAGGGTTCTGGGACCAGCTCAGCTTCTCTGCCCTAGGAGCTTGGGATGGTGGTCAGGGAGCTTCCTTCTGGGTGCTGGGACCAGTTCACCTTCTCTGCCCTAGGAGCCTGGGATGGCAGTGGGGGAGCTTCCTTTGGGTCCTGGACCAGCTGAGCTTCTCTGCCCTAGGAGCCTGGGATGGAGGCGGGGAGCTTCCTTCTGGGTGCTGGGACGGGCTCACCTTCTCTGCCCTAGGAGCCTGGGATGGCAGTGGGGGAGCTTCCTTTGGGTCCTGGACCAGCTGAGCTTCTCTGCCCTAGGAGCCTGGGATGGAGGTGGGGAGCTTCCTTCCGGGTGCTGGGACCAGCTCACCTTCTCTGCCCTAGGAGCCTGGGATGGAGGTGGGGAGCTTCCTTCCGGGTGCTGGGCCCCCAGCCTTGAGTCTTTACACATGAACTCAGTGATCCTTCTATTGGAAGCATCAATGAAACATTTTACAGGGTTTGTCATATTCAAAGTTATACCCCAGAGAAACAGAAATGAGAGGTGTGAATGCAAAGTGGGAGAATGCACAGAACTCTGTAACTGATAAAGCCAGCTCCAACACTGATGATTGAGGTCAGGACAGCTATGTGGACTATGTTTTTCCAATTCTCTGTCTTTTAGATGCTCAGGCCTCTGGGGCTATGCTGACTGGGGACAAGCTACCCCTTTGAGGGCAGCCACATCTTAGGGACAGCAAAGGACTTGCGCAGGAACACGCCTTTCAGTGCAAGCCAACTCACCCATTGTCCACACTGAACCCTCTCCCCCACTCAGCTCCGAAGACCCAAAGTATTCCTTGCCCTTACCCCCCAGGGCTAGGTTCTGGACAACTACAGCCGGGACCTACACCCCCAGAGCCACTGAAGTGATTAACAGCAGCCGGTCCTAGGTCAGCTCACTCCACCTTGCCCGCCCCTTCCACAGAATCCACAAGAGATTCCCTTAATATCCATGTCATCTTGCTCCATCTGCCTCCTGCCCTGCCTATGCCTTCCTTTGTGGCCCATGTGGTGGGCTGTGCCTCCTGTTCCAAGCAACAGTGAATAGAAACTTTTTCCTTTACAACAAGTTATTTGTCTGTCTTACCATACCTGATTAAAATAAAATAAAATAAATCTTAGGTACATTTTATTTTTATTTTATTTTTCCCCCTAGGTAAATTTTAAACAAGTGGATAAATCTTTATTAGAAGGATAGATATTTTAGATTTTGCACAGTCTTTACAGTCTCAACTACTCAATGCTAGCACTAGTGCAGCCACACACAATACATCCACGAATGGGCATGAGATGTTTCTAATAAAACTTTATTTAAAAAGCAGACAGTGGCCAGATTCAGCTCATAAGGCATCATTTACAGGCCCTGGATTTAGACTGTGGATGCTTCATTTTCCATTTGAGCACACTGTGACTTCAGGAGAACTCTGCTAAGGGAGACAAGTGTAATTCAGAGACTACAATTTCTGTTTTATTAAAAATAGGTATGTCTTCTGAAATGTCTGATACAAGCGCAACAGAGCAGGTGCCAGTGACACTAGGCCAAGTGCGCCAGTCCCTGTAAGCCGAGTGAGGTCCTCCTAGAACTCTCAGAAGGATGAGATCACAGGTCGCTTTGTGTGCTGTGCAGGGACTGCCCTGTCATCATCTGTCCGGACCACCACTGCCTTAGAGCTTTACCGCTATGGTGCCAAGGACGCGGTCATCAGGGAAGCCCCGGGGAGGACAGAACCAAGTGCCTGGAAGAGGCCGTCCTCCTGCCCCAGACCTGCTGGCAGAAAAGCAGCAGCACTGAGAACAATATATCCGTAAGGGTAAGCGAGTGAACGGGGCTCAGCATCCTCTCCCTGAACCCAGTTGCAGATGCCCAGGAGCAGAGGGGCCAGAAGGGGCAGGCTCCGTGGGCAGGGCCAGGAGGGGCTGCTGGCTCTGCGTGCTTTTCCGCTCCCCAGCAGAGCCCTCGGGGGGTCACTGCCCTTCCCCATTGTTACCACAGTGTGGGCCAGCAGCTGCGTGGGTCCAAAGCCAGCTGGAGGAGAGTCACGTACATCCAGGGCACAGCGGGGTTGGGCACCGATAACAACGGGCACAGCCTCCTCTCCTTTCCGCAGCGCAACCGGAGCTTGGCAGTTACCACGGAAGGAGCGGCCCCCAGAAATAAGCAATTTCTAAAACAGAGGTGCTGCGAGTTTCCTTGAGGAGAAAAGACAACTCTGGGGAAGGGAGCAAGTGGGGAATGTTTTCAATCTGAATTAGAACATTTGAGATCCAGCAATTCCAATGTTGTGTATTTATCTAAAGAAAAGGAAATCAGTATGCCAAGACATCCACATTCCCACGTCTACTGCGGCACTATTCATAACAGTCAAGATATGGGCACAGGGCCGGAGATTTTAGCTCAGTGGTTTCGCCGCCTGCTACGCAAGCACAAGGACCCGAGTTCGAGCCCCAGTACCAAAAAAACCAAAAAACAAACAAACAAAAAAACTAAATAAGATATGGGCACAACCCAAGTGTCCATCAATGGATGAATGGATGAAGAAAATCTAGATAAAGAAAATCTGTTACAATATCTGTAATGGAATATTCTTCAGCCATAAAAGAAGGAAATTCATTTGCAACAACATGGATGAACACGGAGAAGTGAAATAAGCCAGGTACAAAGATACAAATACCATATCATCTCACTCACACGTGGAAGCAAGATAAATGAATCTCATAGAAGTAGGGAGTGGAACAGTGGTTACCAAAGGGTGCAGAGTCTGGGAGGGGAGGGGAGACAGAGGCTGGAGATTGGGCACAAAATCACAATTATGTAGGGGGAATAAATTCTAGTGTTCCACGGCACAGTAGGGTGACTATAATCATAATTTTTATATATTTCAAAATAAGCAGAAGAGAGGATTTTGAATGTTTCCAGCACAAAAATTATAAGTATTTGAGATGGTGAATATGCTTATCATCCCCATTTGATCTTTATACTCTGCATACATGTTCTGATGGCTGATAACACAGGCACTGGGAGCTGACAGGGAAACTGAGGAAACAGCAGTGGGGGGGTACATGCAGGAATGGTCCAAGGAAGTCCACAAAGTCCTTTTGCCAGGAAGCAGAATAAATGGACCCAATTCCAAATAGGCCTAGCAAAGAGATAAAGAGACTATTAGATTGTTAAATAATAATAATGACAAAGAACTAATTGGCAATGAAAACATGTAAAAGTTGACTCACAATGGAGGCGTGTGTGGAATGAGTGAGTGGTTAGGACATCATACGAAAGGAATCTCCTGGGAGACAGAAGTGAGCTACAAGAAGACAGCAGAGGGAGGGCTGCAAAATGTTCAAGGAAAAGAATTTGAACTGAGAATTTTTATTCTACTAAACAAAACTGTAAGTATATCCCATAAACCTTTCTAAGCACTGAAAGCCTTAGGCGATTCATTATGTAAAAAAATTTTTTGAAAGTAGTCTTTGGGGAAATACTCTTTCAGCAAAAGAGAAATGAACACAGCCACCCATCTCTCAATGATAGGGATGTGCTCTGAACAGTGTGTGGTGGTGTGAACTTCACAGGGTGCTTATGGATTTAGATGGGTCAGTCTCTTAATATGACCTCCTGATGCCATCAAGGGATGCAGTAGACATAGATGTCTGGGGCTGCTGCCCGCATAACACAGCAGACTGTTTTACAGCAAACTTTTAATAAGTAGAAGGAGTATACCCTAAAATAATGATAAAACTATAATATAGTAAAAGTATAAAGCACTAGCAGTCACCTATTATCATCAGGTATTACATGATCACACTTACATTATATCAGTTATATATTAAAATATCATTACTGAATGATAAGTAATGTGCCAAACCTTTATAGGACTGGCCGTGCAACAGGTTTGTTTACATAAACATCACCACAAACATATGGGCAATGTTTGTGCTCTGACATTACAATGGCTATTGCATCACTAGACATAAGATGTTTTCAGCTCCAACAGAATCTCATGGGATTCCATTGTAAATCAGTCTGTCATTGTTGAAATGTCATTTTGGAGTACACGAAATGATATGAGCAAATAAATATGAGCAAATAAAGAAGTTACTTTTTATCTAAATCCACAAAGGGGACAAAAAACCAAAACGCAACCTAAAGAGGATTGAGGGAGAAAATAGGAGCTTATTCATGCATATTTATTTTTTAGGATAAAATATGATGGTCAATAAGTTTTTTAAAATCATAGAACCCAAACCTAAATACAGGTTTAAAAGAACAGAGGTAATTGCCACATAAATAAAAGTAGAATGTTTAACTTTCAAACAAACAAACACAAAAAGTTTTCAAATAAAATATACAACATAAAGAATTGTGGCTGTGAAACAAAACTAAGTGAATTAAATTTTCTATTTGAAAGATACAGATTCTTGGATTAAATGATAAAACCTGATGATAAAAACACTTCTGAGAATTACTACTAATATGAAAGGTTAAGGAAGAGTTGAAAATAGATGAAACTTGATATTCTAGGTAAATATGAACCAATAGAAAACCAGGGTGGTAGTATAATTTCAACTTGAAGATACAGTTACATGGAACAAAGAGACATCTATCTATCTATCTATCTATCTATCTATCTATCTATCTATCTATCTATCTGAAGTTTATTGGTATATTTTAGATATACATAATGATCACATTCATCATAGGGAATTTGTATCTGTACATGATATATCCTGATTCTTCTTTTTCTTTCCCATTCCCTCCCCTCCCTTTAAACCCTCTTCCCTTCCTTATTTACAAAAGCTGTTTCCACTTTTTCTTCTTTTCTCTTTTTTTCCTTTCCCGCCACTGTCCCCCTCCTCCCTCCCTAGATTCCCTTCCTATTTGAGCATTTTCTTCCTATATCCCAATATCTGTTATACATTTTGGTCCTTATTTACACTTTCAGTTTCTCACACCAGAGAAACCATGCAGTATTTACACATGTGTGTCCGATTTGTTTCACTTAAGAATATGGTCTCAAGGTGCATCCATTTAGCTAGAAATGTCTCATTTATCCTTCTTTATGGGAGAGTAGTACTCCATTGAATAAAAAAACCCCACATCTTTATCCACTCATCTGTTTATAGGCATTTAGACTGTTTCTAAGATTTAGCTATTACACACTGTGCTGCTATAAACATGGGTATGCATATATTGCTGTGGTATGATGCTTTTAATTCTGATTGGTGAATTGAGACCATTAACATTGATGGTTATAACTGATACATATTGACTTATCATTGTCATGACTTTTTATTTTCGTTGGATTCTCCCCCTTTGCATTTAATTTCTTGTCGTGCCTGATGGATTCATTTTGCAGGGCTTCCTAGGGTTGTGATCCTCATTGTCTTTTCCTAGAATATTGTCAAAAATTTTTTGGAGTGCTAGTTTGGTATTTATGAAGTTCCTAAGGTGCTCTTTGTCACCAAAGTATCTCATTTCTCCATCAATTTTGAAAGATAGTTTTGCAGGGTAGAGCAATCTGTGTTGGAGGCTGTTTTCCTTTAGGGCTTGAAATACATCACTCCAAGCTCTTATTGCCTTGAGGTTTTGCATTGAAAAGTCCGCTGTGATTCTGATGGTCTTTCCTTTGTATACGATTTGTTTATTTTCTCTAACTGCTTGTAGAAATTTGTTCTTCTGTTGGGTTTCTGCTATTATATGCCTATGTGTAGATTTTTTTTTTAATCAAAGCTAGTTGGAGTCCTATATGCATCACTTATCTGTATGTCAAATTCTTTTCTCCTGCTTGGGAAGTTTTCTGCCATCACTTCTGTGAACAGTTTTTTTTATGTAGTCTGCACTCTCTCCTGTTTCTTCCTTGACTCCAATCAGTCTTATGTTATTCTTCTTTCCATTGTCTAGCAGCTGCTGGATTGATTTCTCATGATCCCTTACAATTTTAAAGCAATTTTTCTTTTCCTCCTCACTAATTGCAATCTTATCTTCTATATCTGAAATTCTGTCCTTGCATTGGCTCATTCTGCTGTGTAAGCTTTCAATGGAGTTTTTAATCTCCTGGAAATCTGTTTGTATCTGTTTTATGGATTCCATTTGTTTCCTATGTTGGGATTCCATCATGTTCCTGAGCTTCTCTCTAGATTTATTAATCATGTCTTGCACTAGGAGCACAATGTCTCCTGTTATCTGAGAAATTATTTCTGATTTCATTTTTTCCAGATCCTCTTTTGTTGCCAGTTCAGGGAGTCCAGGTGGTTGAGTATCAGATTGTTCCATCTCATTTCCCTTTGGGGTTGCTGTAGGTGATCTGGAAGTCTGGTTTTGAGACTTGTTTACATATCTTCTCATTTCGATGGGGGAGGGGGGGATGTGTGCTGCTGATGCCCACACTGTTCGCCTCCCCCTCTGCACTGGGAGTGGTGGTACATAGGACCAGAAGCTTCCTCCTCTGTGCTGTGAGTGGTGGTATGATGCTTTTAATTCTTTTGGGAAGATACCTAGATGGTGAATAGCTGGGTCAAATGAAACCTCTAATCCTAGTTCTTTGAGGTATTTCCACACTGATTTCCACAGTGATTGCACCAGTCTACTCTCCCACCAACAGTGGAGAAGGGTCGATTTTCCCCTGCAGCCCTGCCAGCATTTGTTATTGGTTGATTTCTTGATAATAGCTATTCTGTACGGAGTGAGATGAAACCTCAGTATTGTTTTAATTTGCATCTTTCAAATGACCATTGATTGAACATTTCTTCATATATTTATTTGATCTTTCTACTTTTTCATCTGAGAAGTGTCTATTCATTTCAGATGCCCATGTTTTGGATCAGGTCTTTAAATTTAGGGGGTATGATTGTTTGAGTTCCTTATGTATTTTAGATATTAGTCTTTTGAGGAACAACTGGAAAAATTTTTTTCCCACTCTGTGAGTTATCTCTTCACTCTGTTGGTGATTTCTTTTACTGTGCAAAAGCTTTTTAAATAAGATGAGATCCTAGTTGCTGATTCTTTGTAATATTTCTTGTGCAATTGGGCTTTTGTTCATGAAGTCTTTGCCTACGCCTGTGTCTTCAAGAGTTCTATCTATGCTATCTTCCAGAAGATTCAGTGTTTCTAATATTTAGATGTTTGATCCATTTTGAATTTATTTTAGTGGATGGTGAGAGACATGAATCTAGTTTTATTTAGTCTTTGGCATGTGCTAAGCCAGTTTTCCTAGCACCATTTATTAAAGAAATTATCTTTCTTCTAGTGAAGGTGTTTGGACCCTTTGTCAAAGGAAAGGTGGCCGAGTGTGTTTGTAGTCATTTCTGCATCTTCTAATCTGTTCCACTGATCCTTGGGTCTGTTTGTTGCCTGTACCATGATGGGTTTTTTTGGTATGGGGGATTGAACTCCGGACCTTGCACTTGCGAGGCAGGCATGACCATGATGTTTTTATCACAGTAGCTTTGTAGTATAATTTCAAGGCAGGGATTGTGATGCCCCCTGCCCTGCCTTTGTAGCCCAGAATTCTTTGTGGTATTCTAGGTCTCTTCTGGTTCCAAATGAATTTTAGAATTGTTTTCTCTAATTCTGTGGGATATGCTATTGGTATTTTTATCAAGA
Organism: Heterocephalus glaber; assembly: GCF_053883595.1. Classification (NCBI taxonomy): domain Eukaryota; kingdom Metazoa; phylum Chordata; class Mammalia; order Rodentia; family Bathyergidae; genus Heterocephalus; species Heterocephalus glaber. The sequence goes on along the minus strand of NW_028258329.1, from coordinate 3,566,365 downwards.
TTGCATGAAATCTGTATAACAATTTTGGGAGTATAGCCATTTTTACTATGTTGGTTTCTCCTACCCAATAGCAAGGGATATCTTTCCACTTTCTGATATCCTCTTTAATCTCCTTTTTCAGTGTACTGTAGTTTTCACTGCAAAGATTTTACTTTTATTTCCTTTGTTAGATTGATTCCTAAGTATTTCATTTTTTTTGGATGCTATTATGAAAGGTGTGGTTTGCATAATTTCTCTCTCAGTGAGTTTGTTATTTGTATACAGGAATGCTATTGACTTTTGATTGTTGACTTTGTATCCAGCTATGCGATTGAATTTGGTTATTAAATCTAGAAGTCTTTTGGTGAACTTTTTTTGGGCTTCTCTGTAGAGTATCATGGTTTCTGAAAATAATAACAATTTAATTTCTTCTTTTCCTATCTTTATTCCTTTCATTTCTTTCTCTTGTCCAATTGCTCTGGCTAATGTTTCCAGGACTATATTGAATAGGAGTGGTGACGGTGGACATCTTTGTCTTATTCATGATTTTAGAATCAAAGCTTTTGGTTTTTGTCCATTTATTATGATGTCCATTTAGTTGGCTGTTGGTTTGTCATAGATGGCTTTTATCACACTGAGATAAAGACTATCTATTCCAATGTTCTCTAGAGTTTTTATCGTGAATGATGTTGGACTTTGTCAAATGCTTTTTCTGCATCTATTGAGATGATCATGTGCTTTTGTCCTTGGCTCTGTTGATATAGTGTATTACATTTATTGATTTGCATATGTTGAACCATCCCTGCATTCCTGGGATGAATCCCACTTGGTCATTGTGTATAATTTTCTTGTTGATTTGCTGTATTCTGTTTGCCAAGATCTTATGGAGGATTTTTGCATCTATGTTCATTAGAGAGATTGACTTGTAGTTCTCTTTTTGTGGTTGGGTCTTTCTCTGCCTTTGGTATGAGGGTAATGGTTGCTTCCAGAAATGACTTTGGGAGTATTGTTTCCCTTTCAACTTCATTAAAGAGTTCGAGGAACAGTAGTATTAGGTCTTCTCTAAATTTCTTGTAGAATGCAGCAGTGAATCCATCAGGACCTAGGCTTTTCTTTGTTGGTAGGTTTTTAATTACATGTTCAATTTCATTGACAGGTATTGGGCTATTTGGAATTTTTATATCTTCTTGATTCAGCTTTGGTAATTCATATGTATCTAGAAATCTGTCCATTTCTTCTGTGTTTTCCATCTTATTTGAGTATAGATTCTCAAAGTAGGTATTGATGATCTTCTGGATTTCTGCAGGATATGTTGTTTCACCTTTTTCATTCTTAATTGCACAGACTTGAATGTTTTCTTTCCTTTTTTTGGATAAGGTTGCCTAGAGGTTTGCCAATTTTATTTAATCTTTCAAAAAAACAACTCATCAATTCATTGATTCTTTGTATTGTTATCTTATTCTCAATTGCATTAATTTCTGCCTTGATCTTTTAAAAAATGTTATTTTATTGGTACATTTTAGATATACAATATAATGACATTCATCATTGGGAATTTGCACCTTTACATAATCTTTCTTGGTTCTTATTTTTCCCACTTCCTCTGCCCTCCCTTCAACCCCTCCATCGCTCCATATTTACAAAGACTTTGTTTCCATTTTTTCATTTTCTCATATTAATTCCATTCCCTTCTTTCCTTTCCCATACACCTACCACACCCCTACCGCTTCCTGTTCTCCTTTGCCCGTTTTCTTCCTATTTCACATTATCTATTATACCTTTTAGTCCTTATTTAAATTTTCAGTTTCTCACACTAGAGAAACTATTCATTATTTACGCATGTGTGTCCTATTTATTTCACTTAAGAGTATGCCTCAATGTGCATCCATTTAGCTATAAATGTCTCTAATTTCTCATTTTTTATGGCTGAGTAGTACTCCATTTTATAAAAAACCCCACATTTTCTTGATCCAGTCTCCAGCTGATGGGCACTTGGGCTGCTTCCAAGTTTTAGCTACTAGAAATTGTGCTGCTATGAACATGGGTACGCATATATCACTGTGGTATGATTCTTTTAATTCTTTGGGGAAGATACCCAGCAGCAGAATAGCTTGGTCAAATGGGACTTCCAGTCCTAGTTCTTTGAGGTATCTCCATACTGATTTCCACAGTGATTGCACCAGTCTACACTCCCACCAACAGTGGAGCAGGGTTCCTCCTTCCCCACAGCCCTGCCAGCATTTGTTATTGGTTGATTTCATGATAGCAGCCATTCTTTCTGGAGTGAGATGGAATCTCAGCATTGTTTTCATTTGCATCTCTCGAATGACCAGTGATGTTGAACATTTTTTCATATGTCTATTTGCTATTTCTACTTCTTTGTGTGAGAAATGTCTGTTCATTTCATATGGCCATTTTTGGCTTGAGTCTTTAAATTTGGGAGGTCTGCTTTTTTAAAGTTCTTTATAGATTCTAGATAGTCTGAGGAACAGCAGGGGAAGATTTTTTCCCACATTGTGGTTGTCTCTTCACACTGCTGGTGGTTTCTCTTGCTGTGCAGAAGCTTTTTAATAAGAAGAGATCCCACTTGTTGATTCTTTGTGCTAGTTCATGGGCAACTGAGGTTTTGTTCACAAAATCTTTTCCTACACCAATGTCTTCAAGAGTTCTACCTAACCTCTGTTCCAGCCAGTTCAGCATTTCTATTTTAATATTTAGATCTTTAATCCCTTTTTATTTTAGTTTAGTGAGTGGTGGGAGATATTGGTCTAGTTTAAATCTCTGGCAAGTGGAAACCCAATTTTTACAGTACCATTTTTTAAAGAGGCTTTCATCCAGTGAGGGTATTTGGCTCCTTTGTAGAATATGAGGTGGCTGAGTCTGTCTGGAGTTGTTTCTGCATCTTCTAATCTGTTCCATTGGTCCTCAGGTCTGTTTCTTTGCCAGTACCATGCTGTTTTTATCACGGCAGCTTTGTAGTGTAGTTTCAAGTTGGGGGTTGTGATACCCTCTGCCATATCTCTGTTACCTAGAATTCTTTTGCCATTCTGGGTCTCTTCTTGTTCCAAATGAATTTTTGGATTGTTTTCTCAAGGTCCATGAAGTACGCTGCTGGGATTTCAATTGGGACTGCATTGAATCTATATAGCAGTTTTGGAAGTATGGCCATTTTCACTATGTTGATCCTTCCTATCCAGGAGCAGGGGATGTCTGTCCATTTTCTGATATCATCTTCAATCTCTCTTTTCAGAGTGCTATAGTTTTCAGGGAAGAGGTCTTTGATTTCTTTTGTTAGATTGATTCCTAGGTATTTCAGTTTTTTGGATGCTATGTGAAAGGAATTGTTTGCCCTATTTCTGTCTCAGTGAGTCTGTTGTTGGTATAGAGGAAAGCTATTGATTTTTGTGTGTTGACCTTGTATCCAGGTACTGTACTGAATTTAGTTATTAAGTCTAGAGGACTTTGGTGGAGCTCTTGGGGTCTTCTATACAGAGTATCATGTCATCTGAAAATAATGACAATTTGACTTCTGCATTTCCTATCTTTATTCCTTTTATTTCTTTCTCTTATCTAATTGCTGTGGCTAATGTTTCCAAAACTATATTGAACAGGAGTGGTGATAGTGGACATCCTTGTCTTGTTCCTGATTTTAGTGTGAAGGATTTCAGTTTTTGACCACTTAGTACGATATTGGCTGTTGGTTTTTCATAGATGGCTTTTATCAGATTGAGGTAGAGACCATCTATTCCAATTCTTTGTAGGGTTTTTATCATAAATGCATGTTGGATTTTGTCAAATGCTTTTTCTGCATCTATTGAGATGATCATATGGTTTTTCTCCTTGGCTTTATTGATATAGTGCATTTTGTCAATTGATTTGCATATGTTGAACCATCCCTGCATCCCTCAGATGAATCCCACTTGGTCAGGGTGTATGATCGTCTTTTTTTTTTTGTATTAAATTCTTTTATTGGTACATTGTAGATATACAACACAATTACATTTCTCATTGGGAATTGTACCTTTACATAATGCATCTTGGTTCTTATTTTTTCCCCATTCCTAGCCCTCCCTTCACTCCCTCCACCCTTCCCTATTTACAAAGACTTTATTTCCATTTTTTCCATTTCTCATCATTTTTCCTTTCCCTTCTTTCCTTTCCCCAGCCCCTCCCACTACCCCTACCCCTTTGGACCTTTTCTTCCTATTTTACATTATCGATTATTCATTCTAATCATCGGCACATTTTAGGAATACAATATAATGACATTCATCATTGGAAATTTGCACCTTTACATAGTCTCTCTTGGTGGTCAGGGTGTATGATCTTCTTGATGATCTTCTGCGTTCTATTTGCCAGTATCTTATGAAGGATTTTTGCATCTATGTTCATTAATGAGATTGGCCTATAGTTCTCTTTTTCGGTTGGGTTTTTCTCTGCTTTGGGGATCAAGGTGATGCTTGCTTCCAGGAATGAATTTGGGAGTATTGCTTCCCTTTCAATATCATTGAAGCATTGAAACAGTAGTGGCAGTAGTTTCTCTATAAATGTCTTGCAGAATTCAGCAGTGAAGCCATCAGGACCTGGGCTTTTCTTAGCTGGCAAGTTTTTAATTATGTTTTCAATTTCATTGATTGATATTGGGTTGTTTAGAATTTTCAGGTCTTCTTCATTCCACTTTGGTAATTCATACATATCTAGGAATCTGTCCATTTCTTCTGTGTTTTCCATCTTATTGGCATCTGCCTTGATCTTTATAATTTTCTCCCTTATATGAGCTTTGGCTTGATTTGTTCTTTTTCTAGAAGTTTGAGGTTCAACATTAGGTTGTTTAATTGTTTAATTGTTCCTGATGTAAATTTCCTCCTATAAATTTCCCTTGTAGGACTGGTTACATTGCATCACAGAAGTTTCTGTATGTTGTATCAGCACTATCATTTAATTGTACAAATAGTCTAATTTCTTCTATTTTATCTGTGATTCACTCATTGTTCAGGAGAGTGTTATTTAATTTTCATGTGTTTTAATTTTTGTGGCTTCTTTTGCCATTGATTTCCAATTTCATTGCATTATGGTCTGATAATATGCATGAGATCATTTCAATTACTTTGTATTTACTTAAGCATGTTCTATGACCTATGATGAGAACATTGTGTGTGCAGCTGAGAAGAATGTGCATTCTGATGTTGTGGGGTGGAACACTCTGTAGACATCTAGTAAATCCATTTGTTCACAGATTTGGTTCAGTTCTGATATTTCTTTGTTGATTTTTTTTCCTAGTTGATCTATTTGTGACAGTGGGGTATTGAGGTCCTCTATTATCATTGTGTTAGTGCTTATTTGATTTTTTATGTCCCCTAATATTTGTTTTATATAGTTGACTGCATTGGTATTTGGTGCATATATATTTATGATTGCTATCTCTCCCTCTTGGAGTTTTCCCTTACCAAGTATGTAGTGACTTTCTTTATCTCTCTTGATTGGTCTTCGCTTGAAGTTCACTTTGTCTGCAAATAGAATAGTTACTGTGGCATGATATACTGTTTCTCATCCTTTGATGTTAAGTCTATGAACTTCTTTTTGAGTTCAATATGTTTCTTGGATGCAGCATATTGTTGGAACTTTTTTACTAATCCATGCTGCCAGTCTATTTCTTTTGATTGGTGAATTGAGATCATTTATATTGATGGGTATAATGGATATATATTGGCTTATCCTTGTCATATTATTTTCCTGTTGTTGATTAATTGTCTTTCTCCTCTGTTTAATGGCTTTCTTTGCCTGGTGGACTCTATTGGTGTTCTTGGAATTGTAGTCTTCATTACCTCTTTCTAAAATATCCTTCAGAACATTTTAGAGAGCTATTTGGTGGTCATGAATTTCTTCAGTTGTTATTTGTCACAGAAGTATCTTATTTCTCCACTGATTTTGAAAGATAGTTTTTCAGGGTACATCAGTCTGGGTTGGAGGTTGTTTTCTTGTAGGACTTCATATACTTCACTCCAAGCTCTGTTTGACTTAAGGGCTTGTGTTGAGAAGTCTGCTGTGATTCTGATGGGCTTTCCTTTATACGTGATTTGTTTCTTTTCTCTAACAGCTTTTAATATTCTGTTTTTATGCTGTATTTCTGAAATCTTGCTTTTCATATGCCTTAGTGTATATTTATTTTGGTCATGGCTAATTGGAGTTCTATATGCCTCACTTATCTGTATATGAAATTATTTTTACATGCTTGGGAAGTTTTCTGCCATTACTTCTGTGAACAGTTTTTTTTTAAATGTCATTTGAGCTGTCTCCTGCTTTTTCACTGACTCCAATCAATCTTATGTTGTTCTTTGCATCATCTTGCAGCTGTTGGAGTGATTTTTCATGGTCCCTTTTCATAGACTTTCTTTTGGTGATTTCTAACCACAATCCTGTGTTCTAGATCTGATATTCTGTCATCACCTTGGTTTTTTGCCTGCATATAGTTTTAGTGGAATTTTTAATCTGGATATCTGTTTGAATCAGTTTCATGGATTCCATTTCTTTCCTATGTTGGGCATTCATGGTCCATCATTTTCCTAAGCTCTTCTATTTTCTTTTTATATCTGTGTCTACTCTAGATTCACCAAGTCCTTCATTATGATTGTCATCTCTTTTTTTTTTAACCTGAGAGATTATTTCTGATCTGATTTTCTCTATAGCTTCATTCATCTGTTTTTTTTTTTTTTTTACTTCTGCTACCATTTCAGAAAATTAAGGTGGGTGGCTTCTGATTTCCTCTCTGTCATTGTCCCCTGGGCTTTTCCTGGGTGGGCTGGAGGTCTGGGATGCATTTACTTCTGCACCTTGTCATTTTCTATTTTTTTATTTTAATTTATTTTCTGTGTTGATGCTTGTAAACTGCTTATGGTAGGTAGCTTTATCACTCATTTTGAGGCATCCCTAGGAAATGTCTATTCCTCAGAGATGTCTTCTAGGTAAAGGTAGCTCTTGGTCTTCATGTCTCTCCCAAGATCCTACCCTCCCAATTTATTAGGGAGGAGAAGTCGTTATTTATTTGGCCCAGCACTCAGATCTTTCGAACTGGAGTATGGTGATTATTATGAACCCAGACAATCACAGTACTGTCATACAAGGGAAGACAATTGATTACAATAGGTAGGACATCCTGGGTTAAGTAGTACAACTGTCAATAGCAATAGCATCAAGCACAGCCTAGAAACTGATGAACTGTGGTAACACTTTGGTGCCTTTAACTGTAAGGCCAAGATCTACAGTTATAAAATAAAATCCAATATAAAACAGGAACTTGTATGCAGTGAATTTCCCCTTAGTAGAGTGATTTTACCCTGTGTGGGGGAAATTTAAGAGGAGTAGGGGAAAAATAGAGAGATAAATGAAGAGAAATATAGTAGAAACAAGATTGAAGGACAAAGCATGATCATCCAAGCTTTGGGAAACTGGAGAAGAGGATATGAAAGAATGAAGGAGAAAGGAAAAGAATATTGAAAACGGAAAAGAGTAGAGACATTATTCACTCACATGAAAATATCAAAAAATCAAGAAAGATGGTTGAGGAAAGACAGAAAAAAGATGAACAAAACAAAACAAACAATAAAAGTAAAAGCCTAAACAACCAACAACAACAAAAAAAGACAGAAAAAGGAAAAACAAAACAAACCGAACAAACAAAAAACAGTAAAATTCCTCTGGTGTCCACAGTTCTGTGGTAGTGTCTAAGTCAGAGCCCAAATCTAAGTCACAGCTGGGTAAGCCCACCAAGTCTGCTGGAGGATTGGCCTGAGGCTGCTCCCAGCCCCCTGTATAATTGGCCCTCCCAGCCCTTCATAGCCTCCTCTGTTCCACCCTGCTGGCACATCTCCTTCCCCTCTCATGTGGCTAGGAGCAGGGCAGGGGGAAAGCTGTGGGCTGACTCACTGCCCCTGTGGCTGCTGCAGAGACAGCAAAGGCGCTCAGGTCCCACTTCTCTCTCCTCTCTTGCATAGTTGGGGTGGGGGGTGCTGACTTCCCACTCATTGCTCGGCTGCTGCCCAAGGGTGCCTAAGTCTCATGTCCCTCTCCTCTCTCATGCTGGGAGCAGAGCAGGAGGAGTGGTGCTGTTCTGCTCACTAGCTTCACTGCCGCCACTGTGGTCCCTCCTTCTTTCAATACTGGAAACTAAGAATTCTAGAGCAACATAACCCAAGATAAGCAGACATGCACCTAACAATATAGCATCAAAACAAATAGAGAAGGAAGGATGAAATCAGAGGAAGAGAGAGATAATGCATGCTACAATGTCTACCTTGATTATGGTTCATACAGGCAGCAGATGAGGAGATGCAGGAATGATCTAAGATAACAGTTCATACACTGTATCTTTAGTGACAAATATTATATCTTGAATAATAAGGCTGAGTTAATAGAAACAAAGACAACACACTCTCATGGGTTATGAGGGTCTACGAAACAAACAAGGCGAGAAACGGAATTGCACAAATACCAGAAAGAATACTACATATCTTCAGATATTATTTGTACATTTAGAAAACCAAAGTCATTCTCTTAAAACTATTAATATTAAGAAGAGAATTCGTATAGATGATTGGATAAAAGCTAAGCATGAAATGAGTTGTTTTTCTCTATGCCTAAAGTCTTAATTGAATCCAAATCCATAGAGAGGTGCATAAAATGTTCTTGGATGGGAGAAAAACATCACAATTGCCAATTCTTCTTAGTAAAATAAAAATATAATTCAATTTTAAGGTTTACATGGTAGAATAAATATGCAAAAATAGTGAAAATTTTTATAAAAGCATAGCAGTAAAAGGGTTTATTTAGCATAGAGCAATAGGATATGAAAGCTCTAGGGTCAGGAGTGACATGCTGGGCAGCCACATGGGTGAACAGAACCACACTCAGGAGCAGATCCGGGGTCTTCTGGGCTTTAATATGCGGCACAGTTGACATTTTAGTTAATGCGAACAGGATGGTTTATTTAATAACAGTACTTAAATAACTCAATCTCAATCCAGAAGAAAGCAGAACTAGGTCTTTTACTATTTTGTGTGTGATATATTTCAAACTGAAAAGACCTAAAGAATAAAATTTAAAAACACATATGGGAAAAATGTTTCAGTAACTCTGTATTCCATGAGACTTTCTAAAGCAAGAGAGGAGCTCAGCAAATGACAAGACGAACATTAAAATGTGACACCATTTTTCATCCTTCAGAGTAGAATAACAAGGTAAAACCATCACAATGATATCCAGTGGGACTTGTGTTCCCATGTTTATTAGAGCACCGTTCACAATAGGCAGGTTAAGGAGTCTTCCTAACTGCCTGTCAGCAGATGAATGGATACAGAAGATACAGTATATATACATATATGTATATATATACGTATATATACACATATATATATACATATGTATATATACATATATACAGTGGAACATTTTCAATAAAGAAGAATGAGATCATATCATCTGCAGAAGAATGGACAGAACTGGAGGTCATCATACTGAGTAAAATAATCCAGGCTCAGAAAGACGAGTGTCACATGTTTTCTCTCATACATGAAAACTGAAAAACAGAAAAAGGTGACCTGAAAGTAGGACAGGGAGTAGCAAGAAAGGGAAGGGGACTGCAGGCAGGGAAGAGAGGAGAAGAAAGGGTACAAGAGGAGAGGAAGGTGTTCAGCAGGGTGGCTGGATAAAAGCATGATGTATTCATGCATGGAAATGTGACAGTGAAACTCATTAATTTGTACAATTAATATGAGTTAATAATTATAATTAAATTTTCTTGTTAAAAAAGAACATCTAGCCTGGCACTGGTGGCACAGGCCTGTAATCCCAGCACTCTGGGAGGCTGAGGCAGGGTCATTACAAGTTTGAGCCCAGCCTGGTCAACTCGGCAACTTAGTGAGACCCTGACTCAAAATAAAAGTAAAAGAAAGGACCAAGAATAAAGCTGAGCATAAAGACCCTGGGTTTAATCCCTGGTACTACAAAATAAAAAATTCCAGTGCTAGCAAGAGTGAAGGGAAATACACAACGAGCAGAAATGTATTTTGGAAGGATTCTGAAATTACTCAATATTGTTATTAAATTAAAAGCACACACAAGTTGGCACAGCAAGTCCATTTTGGGACACTAACCTATGAAAAGGTTACACCCATATATAAGACTACAAGTATAAGAATATTTACTTCAGCATTGTGCACAGTGGCAAAGCCAGAAAACAAACACAAAATTCAAGAAAAACCAGAATGATGGCTTATGTAGGAAGCTTAAAATTTAATGACTACTGTGAAATAAAAATGTAGCTCGAAAGTGGATCCGTACTTGATCCCTCGCTCGGTGAAATCAGCACTTGGCGAAGTCTGATGTGCCTTTCACTCTGAGCCTTTGCATTCTGAATGAGCCTGCTGGAGACGCAAGTGGAAGCAGACTCAGATGATTGGGGTATTACGCCAGCGAGATGGGGGTGGGAGAAGTCTTTGAAGTTCCCCTTATATCACTGCATTGTTTTTTACTTTTATGATCAGAAACAGAATAGAGGAGATGGAGCACATGGGACATGGGCATGATGCTACAGATATGGAAATAAATGAAGGAGGTGTTTGGTTTGGACAAAAACAGGTGTCCAGGAGGATCACTCCTCTTCAATTCCTTAGAGGACTGCTGGGTCCCAAAGGAACTGGGCTCAGTCGCCTGCTTTTCAGAGGCAGAGGTAGGAGTCACAAATGGACACTGCGAGGGACATGTCAGTCTACTGTGAGGAGTGATGCACTGAGGGTCCCACTGATCTGCACTTGGGAGGTGACAGTGATGACCCTGCTATTCTTTGGACCGCCCTGTTGCCCACTCGCCTGGTACCCCATCCCAGGCGGCTGTGCCTAGGCTCAGGCCTTAGCGGTACCTTGGGGAATGTCGTCCTGCCTCTGCAGGCAGGGCCGCTCCACCTTGTGCCCAGGCTGGTGTAGCTCTCGCTCAGGCTGCTTGGGGCACCTCCCTTCATTGAACACATGTGGCAGGTTGGCTGTGTGCACCTGTCGGAGCTGCTCATAGTCGCTTAGAGCAGCCGTTAGGTCCCAGTTTTTGCCTATGGGTAAGAAATGACAAGAGATTACAATGTTAATGGATGAATAATAGTCTCATTGCAGAAAACACTTGTGGCAAGAAGGGCTGCCATGAATATGTTCACTAGTGACCTTTTCACCGGCAGTTCTGGGCTATCAAAAGGGTAATTACATCTGTACACCTCTGGAGGTAGAATTTTACATGCATAGACAGTGATTTTCTGAAACCTGTGACTATGTCTAATCTCATAGCCTGTGGGTTCGTTCACACATCATACATATGTAAACATTGTGCTACTCATTATATCCTCCTTTCAAAATAAGGTTATAAAGCTTCCTCTATGAAGGGGAGTACGGAGGAAGAAAACCCACGTGGAACAGCACTGGTTCAGGACACTTAAAATGGTCAGGAGGCTTTGTCAAACAAGATTTCAGGGACATCCATGGCTGAATTTTTGAACTAAGCTATCCACACACACTCACTCAAGGACATACCAAACTTGGAAACTGGGTGGAACCACAGCTTTCTGGAGGGATTCATTAGCCACTGTCAGTTTGTGAACTCCCCAGATCCCATTGTTTCTCCCAAACTTCCCAGATATGGAGACATCCCTCTCTTACAAACTCTTGGTTTCATGCTTCCTAACAATCATAATCATAGTTCTTGCTAAAGCCACCATCTTGTAAAACCCCAGAGCACATTTTCAAGGCTGTTTGAATTTGTTGATAGCTTGAGTCTCCAGTGCTGTAATGCTGAGAGGTGGGGCCTAGAGAGACGATTGGATCATGTGGGTGCTAACTGAATCAATGGATTAATCAATCCATTGATGAGTTCATAGCTGGATGGGCTGTTAGGAAATGGGGCCCAGTTGGAGGAAGTAGTTGTGCCTTTGAAGAGTAGATCTTGTCTGTAGCCCCTTCCTCTCACTCAGGCTCTTTCTCCTCTTCTCTTCTTCCCTGTTGCCATGAGGTGAGCAGCTTTGCCCTTCTGCCATGTTCTGCCTCACCTCAGGCCCACAGCAAAGGAACTCACTGACCATGGACTGAAACCTTTGAAACCATGAGCTACAATAAACCCTTCCTCCTTTATGTTGCTTTTCTCAGGTAATTGGTCACTGCAGTGAAAAGCTGATTAATGTAAGATTTTTCCCAGAGCCCCCTGTGCATGCTGTCACCATGAAAACTTTCAGGCCCAAGTCAAAAAGAGGAGAGTCACCAGGAGTGTGCTCAGGGGGCCACAGGGCAGCCCTGTGATGCAGATTGGAGGTGTCTTGTCATTGCATGCGTCTGTTAGCCAACTGAGGCATTACTGAGAAGATGCATGTCAGCCATCAGCGAAGGTCCCCCATCTGTTCTCCCCAGAGGCCTCTCACTCTGCTGATGTGCTGACTTTCCCATGACTCTTCTGGATGCTTCGATCACCAACTTGGACTCACACATACTGTGCTATGTGCCTGTCCTGTATCCCTAACCAGTGAGCATCCTGGTTCACACTTGGCAGCTGAGTTCAGCTGGTGTTAAGTGAAAATGCTGCCTGAAGATGGAGGTAAAGAGGCAGCAGCACTGTCTTCTCAAGAGCCTCGTTCCCAAGTGCTCCACTCTGACGCTTAAAGACTATCTCAAGGAGAAACTAGAGCCATTTATAGCTAAATGGATGCATATCGAGGCCATACTCTTAAGTGAAATAAATAGGACACACATGCGTAAATACTGAATAGTTTCTCTAGTGTGAGAAATTGAAAGTGTAAATAAGGATGAAAATGATTAAAATGAATAATTGATACTTTGAAATAAGAAAAGGTCCAAGGGTTTGGGGATGGCGGGAGAGGAAGGGGAAAGGGAAGAAGGGAAAAGAAAAATCATGAGAAAGAAAAAAAAATGGAATCAAAGTCTATGTAAATAGGGAAGGGTGGAGGGGGTGAAGGGCGCACAGGGAATGGGGCAAAAATAAGAACCAAGATCCATCATGTTCTGGTACAAACATCCAATGATAAATGTAAATGTATTTTATACTTAAAATGCACCAATAAATATATATATATGTACTTTAGTGCTGTTGACAGTGTCCAAGAAAGAGGCCATGGAATGAGAAGAAAACAAGACAGACCTCAGGCACCTTCACCGGCTGTTTGGACAGCCAGAGCCCAAGCCCACTATGCCACGTCTCCCACTCTGTATAATTCCACTGACAGTCGCTCTGGAGAACCAGGGTCGTGCATATTGATACAGGTGCCTGGACTGGGGATGCCTGAGTGACTGGCTCGGCACTGCTGTGTGGGACAGGCTGTATCTGTGCACAGGAGACCTGAAGGATAAGGACAGGGGCAGGGGATCCTTGTGAGATATAACAGTGGGGGTGTTGATGGTGTATGGGACTATTATCGGTAGTATTGTCAGCAGCAGAGGCGGCAGAGGGGTGGACAGTGGAAATGACAGATTTGGTTTAGGTGAGCTAAGCTGAAGATCAGAGAAATTTGGTTCTACATACTGAAAGAACGCCCTCTATATAAGGAAACTGTCCCTGTGTATTCAATATCAACATCTATCCTTGCAAAATTAGTGTTCTAAAGATAAAGAATATATAAGAAAAAAGGAAAGAAAATTAGGTTGGCAACACACATTCAAGGCCAAAGGATATCTATAAGATAAAGAAAATAGGAAGGTATGAGCTAAGAAACTTCTACACCTATTACAATTTGGATGTGGTCATTTGTCAACTTGACACCCAAACACATCTCCTTAAACCTCACTTAATCTCCAAATCAGGACATCAGCAAGTTCATGATTCCTTTTAACATAGTACAACCATCCTGTGTACAACTAGAAGCACAGTATCCCCAAATCTCAACAGTTCCAGCATTTCTTAAAAGTCCAACTTCAAATCTCTTCCCAGACTCAAGGCAAACTCCTCACAACAAATACAACAACCACAACCACAAACAACTTACGCAATCCCGAGGTGGGATGGCACAGGGTAAAGTATGCCATTCCAAAGATAGGAACGGGGGATACAAAAAGCATTACACCAAAGCAATCCGTCACACAAACAGGAGATCCTACAGCTCCAACTGCATTTGGGGACTTTGAGGATGGCCCAAGGACTCTGGAGGAAGCCTCACTGAAGCCTGAGAAGAAAAAAGAAAACAGAAACTCCTGAGCACCCGGGCCGGTAAACGGGTGGGGGGCGGGGATCGCAGCCTGGGAGTAAAAGCACCCAGCGTGTTTGTGACGGTGAAGGTGGGGAATGAGCATGATGCAGAGCATGTGCAGCGGGGAGATGTGGCCAGGATGAGCGTGGACCATGCAGGCAGGAGGAGGAGGTGCCAGGAAGGGCACACTCTGGAGGTCTTGAACAAAATGCTGTGGCGTTGGGACTCGACCCCACCGCAGAGATGAGCAGTGGAAGCATTTTCATTAGAAGTGGGACTAGGTGAGAGGTTTTATTTAGAAAAATAAATTACTGCACTTAAGCAAAATTACTCTGGTTAAATAATAGAGAGCTTAGAGCTTGTGGAGACCTGGAGACACAAAGGATACCGGGAGGCAACTGCAGCAATGTAGACAATGATGGCCTTACCCAGTGCTGAGGAGGATGGAGAGGTGAAATTTCTAGAGGTAACTGCAACAACGAAACCTCAGAGCTTGATTGACTGGAAGGAGAAGAAGGAAAGGACCTACATAACTGGCCAGAAACTGGCTGGCTGACTTACAGAAATCCGCATTTGGAATATTACTCTGCCATTAAAAAGAATGAAGCTGTAATCCTAGCTCTCTACAATGCTAAGGGAGGATTATCACAAGTTTGAGCCCAGCCTGGGCATCTTAGTGAGACCCTGGCTCAAAAAAGGAAAAATCCTCAGTACCATAAAAAATGGATGTGCGCACACACACACACAGTTCTAAGTGGTGTCTGGGCAGAAGGCAGACCGGGGGTTTGGTGCAGGTTCGAGATGAAATCCTTTACGATCCTGGACGCTGAGGCAGGAGATGGTGGAGGTGGCCCAGCAGACTCACAAGGTGTCCATGACCTCCAGTGAATGCCTGTGAGCCTCCGAGTAGCGACGTCTCTGATCTCCTGCCTTGGCCCTGGCTGTGTGCACCTCTAGGTCCTTGGCCTCCTTGGAAAACCCAGAGTGGCTTCTGTCTCTTTCACCAAACGCTGATGCACACAGAATGTGGTCCTGGAAATGGCTCCAGGGAAACAGAAGCACAGGCCACCGAGGGACAACGTGAAGAGCCAATAGTTGTTATATTATGGGTACAGCACTGTGATGGAAAGACAGGCACGGGATAGGGGTGGCCTCGTCCTTCTGAACCACTGAAGAGCAACAGGGAAAACTGGTGAGCTGGATTCCATCTCAGCTGTGCAGTCAGAGCTCCCAGGACCTCCCTTAAGGAAACTGAGCTCTTCCAGCCAAGGAGGCCTTGATTCAGAAGCCAGGCCTTTGATACTGCAGGTTCAGTTGAACTGGAAACCTTTCTAGATTTCTTGTGAACACCACTGGGCAGTGATCAGGAAAGGTCTGCTGTGGCCTGCTAGTTTAAATCAGGGTCCAGCGTATGAGTGGATGAGGATTTGACAAGAGAGTCTCTTGCCAACTCAATCACTGCTTTCCCTGTGCGCTACCCACCCCAACGCCCACCTGGGTAGTTTGGGAGAAGCCTACAATGGCACTTCCCAGAGTGGCTCTCCTTGTAAATTCCAGGTTGCCAAATGAGAAGCATCCATGCAAGGTTTAGAAGGCAGCAGGAGAATGCATCCTACTCTGGGGTCAGCTGCCAGCAGGGGCAGACAGAGCCTGGGGAGCCAGGGGAACCCCTTCCTGAAGTGGTCAAGGCAATGACAATGGCTCTGCTAAGTCACAGCTGCCACGGGTGTGCGTCTGCAGAGGCGGTGTCCAGGGCTTTGGCATGGTAGGCAGCTGACAGCAGCCGCATGACTCCTCTGAGGCAGAGAAAGACTTCTCAGTCACCTCCTCATACCATAGGTTTCCCCGACCTTCGCTGGTCCACCCTCCAGGGGTGCTGCGAGCCCCTAATAGTCTGTGTGAAGATTCTTATCTCTTGCATACCCAAAATGTCTGGAGTGTTCCTGACAAAGCCCTGGCTGTATTCACATGTATACCCACACATGTACACAGCTGTCCATTGCTCGGTTTCCATGGGAATTAGGTCCAGGACCCCTGAAGCTACCAAAATCCATGGATGCACAGTGGTGCCAGGGCTGGGAGATATTTGGGAGCTCAAGAAGGAGAGAAGATATGACCACCAGGTGGCAGTAGAACACATAGCTTTAGTGGAGCTGCTTCCACAGGCAGGCATGCTGGGAAGAGAGAGGTCCAGGAACTGCAGCGGCCTGGAGGGGAGGGAGGTTTCTACTGCACAGGGGAAGAGACACACAAGACAGGGAGTGTACAGTACATTAACTTGACTGGGCCCCAGGGTGCCCAGGCATGGGGTCAAGCATGATTCTGGGTGCATTAGGAGGGTGTTTCTGGATGAGCATCTGAAACTGTAGGCTGAGTTAAGCAGCTTGCCCTCCCCAGTGTCGTGGGGGAGTGTCACCCAATGTGTTGAAGGCCTGAATAGAACAACAAGGCTAAATAAGGACCACCCCCCAGCCATCACCTGCTCTGAGCTGGCCTTGCACTCACGCTGGAACTCCACTGGATCCCTGGTTCTCCATCGAACCTGGGACTTGCCCATCCACATAACTGTATGAGGCAGTTCCTTACAATAAGCCGATCGCTGCCCCCCCCGCCCCCGCTTCCTCTCTGTAACATATATGTATGCACATATACAAATGTGAGCCAGCAGGAGATCAGGAGTGGAGTTCCAGGGCACTGAGCTCCAAAGGGCAGCAGGGGCTGCAGCTCTAAGAAGCACAGGCTCTGTCCTGTCAACAGCCAGCAGAGGCTGAGGGGGCTTTGCGGGCTGTGTAAAACGGGGAGGCTCTACATGGTTGAAACTCTGCTTATTTTGGCTATATTTAAAACAACTGGCTGTGTTGGGGTGGGGGTTTAGCTTAGTGGTAGCCTAGCACGTGCAAAGCCCTGGGTTTGAATCCCAGTAATGGGGAAAAAAGGATATCAAAATTTTGAGTTTAAAGCTGGCAGTTTTTTGAGCTAATAGATCTCACCCTACACTGAAGAAACAACCAAGTTAGGGGCCAACAACAGAGTCTGTCTGTGGTTCATTCATACAACACAAGGTCAGCAGGACCAAAGCAATACACTCTCAGGAGGATTTTTAGAACATATATAATCTGTTTTCAAAATCTCAGATTTTTGAAAAAATAGAACTTGATGTTTTAAGAAAATGAATGAAATTAGAGGCTATCTTGCACTCAGTCACACTAGCGGCTGTTCACCTTGATGTCTGAACAGCACCACTTAATGAGCTGCCTCACAGAGGTGAGGCCTGTTGGAATAAAAGTCACATTGCAGAGAGCTGTGGCTCAGCCTGCCTTTCACTGAGCTGAATCACCCTCTTGTAGCCAGGCTGAAGCTACTGGCTGACATCAGCCAGAGCAAGCAGCTCGGGCTCTAATCCAGGGATGGAGTGTGGAGGCCGCAGCTTCCCTGAAGGTCCATGGGGTAAGGGGTGGGCCCTGGGTGGAGCTCTGAGGGTAGCAGAGACTCTGAGAGGCAAGGCCTGCTGAGAGGCCATGAGGTCACTGGGGTTATGTCCCTGAAGGCCACCGTGGGATTTTCTCACTTGCTTTTTGCTTCCTGGCTGGTAAGGAAAGTGGTTTTGCTCTTCTACATATTCCCACCATGATGTCCTGTCACAGACTGAAAACAATGGACCCACTTGATTATGGACTGGAATCTCTAAAACTGCGAGCCAAGTTACAGGAAACCTTTTCCATGTACAACTTAAAATATCTCAGGTATTTTGTTACAGTGATGGAAAAATAACTAACATACTCTATCAAGTCTCCGGGATTTAAGCTTTTTTTTCCCCCCAGTACTGGGGATTAAACTTAGGGCCTTTGCACTGAACTACATCCTCAGCCTTTTTAAAATTTTGAGACAGGGTCTTGATAAGTTTCCCAGGCTGGGTTTGAACTTGCAACCTTCCTACCTCAGCCCCCTAGAGTGGTGGGACTACAGGCATGTGCCATCATACTCAGCTCCTAGCCTTTCATCTTAAAAAGGTGCTTTACAAAGAATCATAGTATTGATTTTCATAAAGTTAAAAAAAAAGCTAAGTCAATTGTCAAAATGAAATTGGTCCTGAAAATTAAAATGTACTCTGCTGAGACTGATGGTAGCCACCAAAGGTAGGATTTGCCAGGGATTCTCTCCCCCCGAGTGGACACCAAGAGCTGTAGATCCACACAGTGTTTAAAAAGAAATCTATTCCTTTCAAGTAAATTATTTCAGTTAAAAATTCCTCAGGCAGCTTTTAAGAACAGAAATCAAACTAAATCCTGAAGATCAGAGAAATAAACCACTGTTGGGACTTGGATGTTTTCCAACCTGGCCTCCAGGAGGAGTCTTAATTCATCTCTTCTAAAGAAAGCCTTCACGCATTTTCCCTCCAGTTCTCCCTTGACATCCACCCATGCCCTTCCCAGAGTATCTGTGTGCCACAGACCAGCGATGGAGACTACCACAAGCCCCTGGGGTATAGGCCTTACCCCTGGGCCTGGAGCTTCCACAGGGAGCCCAGTCCCTGTGCAGGACCATGTGGGGAGGGGTCAGGCCATCCACAGGGCAGAGAGAAGGTCTGCTGAGCTCCAAGAATATGTTTTTGCTTATTGAGTATCCAAACAAAAGCCTGTTGTAATTCTATGGCTACAAAATAGTGAAATCAACTGCTCCTAGTGCAGAGGAGGCTTCTGGCCCACTATACCATCATTCCCAGTGCAGAGGATGCTTCTGGGCTGCTGTACCACCACTCCAGCACAGAGGAGGCTTCCAGGCTGCTGCACCACCACTCCCAGTGCAGAGGAGGCTTCTGGGCTGCCGTACCACAGCTCCCAGCACAGAGGAGACTTCCGGGCCCCCGTACTACTGCTCCCAGCAAAAGCAGGTAAACAGTGTGGGTGCCAGCAGCACAACCAACCCCCCCACCCATCAAAATGAGAAGACACGTAAACAACTCTCAAAACTAGCTTTCCAGATCATCTGCAGCAACCTCAAAGGGAAACAAGATGGAACACTCTGATGCTCAAACACCTAGACTCCCTGAACTGGCAAAAAAAGAGGATCTGGAAAAAAATGAAATAAAAAATAATTTCTCAGATAATAGAAGAGATTGTGCTCATAGTGCAAGACATGATTAATAAATCTAGAAAGGAGCTGAGGAACATGATGGAATCCCAACATAGGAAACAAATGGAATCCATAAAACAGATGCAAACAGATTTCCAGGAGATTAAAAACTTCACTGAAAGCTTACACAGCAGAATGAGCCAATGCAAGGACAGAATTTCAGATATAGAAGATAAGATTGTGATTAGTGAACAGGAAAAGAAAAATTGCTTCAAAATTGTAAGGGAACATGAGAAATCAATCCACCAACTGCTAGACAATGCAAAAAATAACATAAGACTGACCAGAGTCAATGAACAAACTGGAGAGAGTGCAGATGACATAAAAAAACTTTTCACAGAAGCGATGGCAGAAAACTTCCCAAACAGGGGAAAAGAACTTGACACACAGATAAGTGAGGCATATAGGACTCCAAATAGCCTTGATCAAAAAAATCTACACATAGGCATATAATTGTTAAAATTCCAGAAACCCAACAGAAGAACAAAGTTCTACAAGGAGTTAGAGAAAAGAAACAAATCACATATAAAGGAAAGCCCATCAGAATCACAGCAGACTTCTCAATGCAAACCCTCAAGGCAAGAAGAGCTTGGAGAAACATATGGAAGCATTAAAGGAAAACAGCCTCTAACCCAGATTGATGTACCCTGCAAAACTATCTTTCAAAATTGGTGGAGAAATAAGATACTTTCATGACAAAGAGCACCTTAGGAACTTCATGAATACCAAACCAGCACTCCAAAAAATTTTAGACAATATCCTAGGAAAAGATAATGAGGATCACAACCCCAGGAAGCCCAGCAGAATGGGGATGACAAGAAATTAAATGTAAAGGGGGAGAATCCAACAAAAAGAAAAAGTCATGACAATGATAAGTCAATATGTATCAGTTATAACCATCAATGTTAATGGTCTCAATTCACCAATCAAAAGAAGGAGACTGGCAGAATGGGTCAAGAAGCAAGATCCAACAATATGCTGCATACAAGAAACACATTTAATTTAAAAAGAAACTCACAGACTGAAAGTTAAAGGGTGGAAAACAATACTCCATGTAACAGGAACCCGAAAAAAAGCAGGAGTAGCTATCCTCTTTGCAGATCAAGTGGATTTCAAACCAACCCTAATTAAGAGAGACAAAGAAGGACACTACATCCTTGTAAAGGGAACAATCCAAGAGGAAGAGATGACAATCATAAACATATGCACCAAACATTAGTGCACCCAACTATATAAAAGAAATACTAACAGACATGAAAAGTCACATATGCACTAATACAATAGTAGTGGAGGACCTCAATATCCCACTGTCACAAATAGGTAAATGAACTACACAAAAAATAAGTAATGAAATACTAGAACTCAATCAAAGTCTTGAACAAATGAACTTTACAGATGTTTACAGAGTCTTCCACCCCACAAAATCAGAATACACATTCTTCTCAGCTGCACATGGGTCATTCTCAAAAATAGACCACATACTCACACATAGAACATGTTTAAGTAACTGCAAAGGAATTGAAGTTATGCCCTGTATATTATCAGACCATAGTGTGATGAAATTGGAAACCAAAAGCAAAAGAAACCACAAAAATTTCATAAACACATGGAAATTGAACAGCACACTTCTGAATAAACAATGGGTCATAGATGAAATTAAAGAAGAAATCAGACAGTTCCTTCAATTAAATGACAATGACAATACAACATACAGGAATCTATGGGACACAATGAAAGCAGTCTTATGAGGGAAATTCATTATCAGTGAATACTTATATTAGGAAAACAGAGTGAGTCCAATTAAACAACCTGATGCTGAACCTCAAGGTTCTAGAAAAAGAAGAGCAGGACAAACCCAAAGCTCATACAAGGGAGGAAATTATAAAGATCAGAGTGAAATCCATTTAATGGAGACTAAGAGAATGATACAAAAAATCAATGAAGCCAAGAGTTGGTTCTTCGAAAGAATAAACAAAATTGACAAACCCTTAGCCAACCTTTTCAGAAAAAGGAAAGAAAAGGCCAAATCCACACAATTAGGAATGAAAAGGGTGAAATCACAACAGATCCAGCAGAAATCCAGAGGATCATCAATACCTACTTCAAGACCCTATATGCCAATAAGATGGAAAACAGAAAAAATGGACAGATTCCTAGATATGTATGAATTACCAAAGTGGAACGAAGATGACCTAAAAATTCTAAACAACCCAGTATCAATCAATGAAATTGAAAACATAATTAAAAACTTACCAACTAAGAAAAGCCCAGGTCCTGATGGCTTCACTGCTGAAGTCTACAAGACATTTAGAGAGGAACTACTGCCACTACTGTTTAAACTCTTCAATGAAATTGAAAGAGAAGCAATACTCCCAAATTCATTCCTGGAAACAAGCATCACCTTGATCCCCAAAGCAGAGAAAGACCCAACCGAAAAAGAGAACTATAGGCCAATCTCACTAATGAACATAGATGCAAAAATCCTGCATAAGATTCTGGCAAATAGAATGCAGAAGATCATCAAGAAGATCACACATCCCGACCAAATGGGATTCATCTCAGGGATGCAGAGATGGTTCATCATATGCAAATCAATCAATGTAATACACTATATCAATAGAGCCAAGGACAAAAACCATATAATCATCTCAATAGATGCAGAAAATCATTTGACAAAATCCAACACACATTTATGAAAAAAACCCTTACAAAAAATTGTTATAGATGGTCTCTACCTCAAACTGATAAAAGCCATCTAAGAAAAACCTGCAGCCAGTATTATACTAAATGGTTAAAAACTGAAATCCTTCACACTAAAATCAGGAAAACAACAAGGATGTCCAGGATCACTACTCCTGTTCAATATAGTCTTGGAAACATTAGCCACAACAATTAGACAAGAGAAAGAAATAAAAGGAATAAAGATAGGAAATGAAGAAGTCAAATTGTCATTATTTGCAGATGACATGATACTCTATATAGAAGACTCCAAGAACTCCACCAAAAGTCTTCTAGACTTAATAACCAAATTTAGTCAAGTAGCTGGTTACAAGGTCAACACACAAAAATCAATACCTTTCCTCTACATGAATGACAGACTCACTGAGAGAGAAATAGAGGAAATAATTCTTTTCACAATAGCATCCAAAACACGGAAATAGCTAGGAATCAACCTAACAAAAGAAATCAAAGACCTCTTCTCTGAAAACTATAGCACTCTGAAAAGAGAGATTGAAGAGGATATCAGAAAATGGACAGACATCCCCTGCTCCTGGGTAGGAAGGATCACATAGTGAAAATGGCCATACTTCCAAAACTGCTATATAGATTCAATGCAATCTCAATTGAAATCCCAACAGCATACTTCATGGACCTTGAGAAAACAATCCAAAAATTCATTTGGAACAAGAAGAGACCCAGAATAGCAAAAGGAATTCTAGGTAACAGAGATATGGCAGAGGGTATCACAACCTCCAACTTGAAACTATACTACAAAGCTACTGTGATAAAACCAGCATGGTACTGGCAAAGAAACAGATCTGAAGACCTGTGGAACAGATTAGAAGATGTCAAAACAACTCCAGACACACTCAGCCACCTCATCTTTGACAATGGAGCCAAATACCCTCACTGGAGGAAAGATAGCCTCTTTAAAAAATGGTACTGTAAAAATTCGGTTTCAACTTGCCAGAGATTAAAACTAGACCTGTATCTCTCACCATGCACTAAACTAAAATTGAAATGGATTAAAGATCTAAATATTAAAACAGAAACACTGAACCAGCTGGAACAGAGGTTAGGTAGAGCTCTTGAAGACACTGGTGTAGGAAAAGATTTTATGAACAAAACCTCAGTTGCCTATGAATTAGCACAAAGAATCAACAAGTGGGATCTCTTCTTATTAAAAAGCTTCTGCACAGCAAGAGAAACCACCAGCAGTGTGAAGAGACAACCCACAATGTGGGAAAAAATTTTCACCTGCCGTTCATCAGACAAAGGTCTACTATCTACAATCTATAAAGACCTTAAAAAATCAGACCTCTCGAATTTAAAGACCCAATTCAAAAATGGGCATCTGAAATGAACAGACATTTCTCAGACAAAGAAGTAGAAACAGCAAATAAACATATGAAAAAAATGTTCAACATCACTGGTCATTTGAGAGATGCAAATGAAAACAATGCTGAGATTCCACCTCATCCCAGAAAGAATGGCTGCTATCGTGAAATCAACCAGTAGCAAATGCTGGCGGGGCTGTGGGGAAAGAGGAACCCTGCTCCACTGCTGGTGAGAGTATAGACTGGTGCAACCACTGTGGAAATCAGTATGGAGATACCTCAAAGAACTAGGACTGGAACCCCCATTTGACCCAGCTGTTCCCCTGCTGGCTATCTTGCCCAAAGAATTAAAAGAAGCATACCACAGTGATATATTTGCACCCATGTTCATAGCAGCACAATTTCTAGTAGCTAAAACTTAGAAGCAGCCTAATTGCCCATCAACTGGAGACTGGATCAAGAAAATGTGGTTTTTTAATAAAATGGAGTACTACTCGGTCATAAAAAGTTAGAAATTAGAGACATTTGTAGCTAAATGGGTGCACATTGAGGTGATATTCTCAAGTGAAAGAAATATGCACACGTGTAAATATGGAATAATTTCTCTAGTTTGAGGAGCTGAAAGTGTAAATAAGGACTAAAAAGTATGATAGATAATGTGAAATAGGAAGAAAAGGGGCAAAGGGGAAGGGGAAGTGGTAGGGTAGGGGAAAGGAAAGAAGGGAATGGAATTAATATGAGAAAATAGAAAAATGGAAACAAAGTCTTTGTAAATAGCAGGGATGGAGGGTTTGAAGGGAGGGCAGGGGAAGGGGGAAAATAAGAACCAAGAGAGATTATGTAAAGGTGCAAATTTCCAATGATGAACGTCATTATATTGTATACCTAAAATGTACCAATAAAATAAAGTTAAAAACCCCCCCAAAACAAAGAAACAAAAAACCAAAATAGTGAAATCATTTCCAAGTAGAGCTTGGGAGTCAGGTGAGCTGTGCCTGCTCTCCTCTTCCTAAGCTGTCTGGTGGAAAAAAATAGAAAGCTCAGGGAAGCAAGCGCAGAAGGCACTGGGCTTTGCATGCCCTGGCTGCTGGGGAGTCCTGTGCATCCCGGAGGCTGCATTCATGCCGGAGTTGGAATCCATCCAAGAGCCATGTTCATGCTCTCAACACAGATGCAAGGGAGTTCTCTTCTATGCTGCCTTGGTACTCAGGCACTAAACAGGTCCCTAGTAGGACAGCTTCAGGCAGACAATTACCAAAATAAGGACAAGAATCCTCAATTTGGAGAGCAGCATTTTCAGTCATTAGAACAGCAGGTTTCAGATGCACTGTGGGCTTATCTGGCAATAGCATCTACAGATAAGCTTGGTAAAATGGCCTATGCTTGATGTGTGTGGGAAGGGGCTGTAGTAAGGATGCAGGATTTTATTTTGGGAGCCATGAGACCACTGGCAAATCTCAGCTGCAGAGAGAATTGTTCTGACATTAATTTGATTTTTAAATTTCTGTGGTTTAATTCATAGACAGCGGAACAAATGCACAGGTTGTGTTCAGCTGGCTGAGTTTTATGATAGGTCGACACCTGTGTACCCACATCACAGCTAAGGTCTAGAGCTTGTCCTTCCCTTCAGCATACCACAATGCCACTTCCCAGCCAGCACTTCTCTCACAACATCCCCTTGCTGCATAACATATCATCACACACTTCATGACTCAAAACAACAAAGATTTATTATTTCGTGGATTTGAAGGCCAGACGTCTAAAGAACTTGGCTAGTGCCTCTCCTCTGGTCTTACAAGGCCAAAGTCAAGGTGTCAGCCAGGCTGTGGTCCCTCCTGGATTCTCCAGAAAGAAAATAAGCTTCCAGGCTCATTCAGGTATTAAGAGGATCCTGATCCAAAACGCTGGAGCACTAAGTCCCGATTCCCTTGCAAACTGTCAGCCAGAGATCACTGTCAGCTTAAAAGAATACAAATATTCTTTGGCTCCTTCCTCTATCATCTGGCCAGCAATAGTGGATTGATCCGCTTGCACACTTCACATCCTTCTGAGTGCCTCTTCATCATCTCTCAGGCTACTGTTTTCTTCTATTGCTTCCAAGGCCTCTGACGTTACTTTGAGCCCATGAAGATAATCCAGGCTAATCTCTCTATTTGAAAATCAGCTCACTAGCAGCTACTGTGAAAAACTGTACTCCAGAAAACTGGAAAATCTGGAAGAAATATAAAGACTCCTAGACACATATACATTACCAAGACTGAACCAAGAAGATATAAAAACCATGACTGATCCAATAACAGGCAATGAAATTGAAGCAACAGTGAAAAATCTACCAAGAAAAGCTTAGAACCAAATGGATTCACTGCTAAATTCTACAAGAACTTCAAGGAAGATCTAACACCAATATTCCTTAAACACTAATGAAATTAAAAGGGAAGGAGTACTCTCAAAGCCATTCCTGGATCTTACCATTACCCTGATTCTAAAGGCAGAAAAGGATCCAACCAAAGAAGAGAACTACAGGCCAATCTCCTTAATGAAAATATACACAATGGAATAAATAGGACACACGTGTGTAAATACTGAATAGTTTCTCTCGTGTGAGAAACTGAAAGTGTAAATAAGGACTAAAAGGTATAATAGATAATGTGAAATAGGAAGAAAAGGGGCAAAGAGGAAGGGGAAGTGGGAGTGGTAGGGAAAAGGAAAGAAGGGAATGGAATTAATATGAGAAAATGAAAAAAATGGAAACAAAGTCTTTGTAAATAGGGAAGGATGGAGGGGTTGAAGGGAGGGCAGGGGAGGTGGGAAAAATGAGAAGCAAGAGAGATTATGTAAAGGTGCAAATTTCCAATGATGAATGTCATTATACAGTATACCTAAATTGTACCAATAAAATAAAATTTAAAAAAAGAAAATAGACAAAAAAATCCTCAACGAAATACTGGCAATCAGAATTGAATAAATCATGTAAAAGATCATGGATCATGACCAAGTAGACTTCATCCCAGGAATGCAACGATGGTCTGACACACACAAATGAATAAAGATAATACATTACATAACAGAAGCAAGGACAAAAATCAGAGAGGACATCAGAAAATGGAAAGATAACCCCATTCCCGGATAGGAGGACCAATATGGTCAAAATGGCCATACCTCTAAAACTGTTATATGGATTTAATGCAACCCCAATCAAAATACCAACAGCATTCCTCACAGAACTAGAGAAGATAATCCTAAAATTCATAGCAATAGCAGTTCTGGGCAACCAGAGCAAAGCAGGAGGCATCACAATCCTGGACTTTAAGTTATATTATAAAGCTACAGTGATAAAACAGCATGATACTGAAACAAAAACAGACATGTGAATCAGTGGAACAGAATAGAGGATGCAGAAACAACTTCAGACATACTCAGCCATCTGATCTTTGACAAAGGGGCCAAAAACATAGACTGGAAGAAGGAGAGCCTTTTTGATAATGGTGTTGGGAGAATTGGCTATTGGCGTGCAGAAGATTGAATCTAGACCCATGTATCCCACCATGTACTAAAATAAAATTAAAACAGATCAAAAATATAAATATTAAAACAGAAACATGTAACCTGCTGGAAGAAAAATGGGTAAAACTCTTTAAGTCATAGGTGTAGGCAAGTACTTTCTGAACAGAACCAAATTGCAGAAGAAATAACACAAAGAATCAACAAATGGGATTATATCAAATTAAAAAGCTTCTGCACAGCAAAGGAAACAACCAACAGAATGAAGAGACAACCTATAAAAAGGAAAAAAATGCCAGCTATACCTTAGACAGAGAACTCATGTCTAGAATAAAGAGCTTAAAAAATTAGATGACTCAAAATTAAAAAAGCCAAAACAAAAAAATGGGCATGTGAAATGAATAGACACTTCTCAGAAGAAGAAATGCAAAAGGTTCATTAAATAAATGAAAAAATTCTCAACATCTCTGGCCATTAGAGAAATGCAAATTAAAACAACACAGATTTCATGTTACTCCAGTAAGAATGGCTATCATCAAGAAATCAAATAATAACAAATACTGGTGAGGATATAGGGAAAATGCAACCCTTTTATATTGTTGGTGGGAATGTAAACTAGCACAGGCATTATGGAAATCAGTATGGAGATTCCTCAAAAAACTGAAAATAGAAATTCCACTTGACCCAGCTATTCCCCTTCCAGGTATCTTCCCAAAAGAGTTAATGACATATTACCATGATACTTGCATGCCCATGTTTATAGCAGCACAGTTCATAACAGCTAAATCTGTGAGGTGGCCTGTATGTCCATCAAGAGATAAATGTATAAAGAACATGTGGTATTTACACACAATGGAGTACTACTCTGCCAAAAGAAGGATAAATGAGTCATTTGTAGGAAAAATGGATGCACCTTGAGACCATAATCTTAAGTGAAATAAATCAGACATATAAGGTTAAATATCACATGATTTCTTTATATACAAAATCAAAAATATAAATAAATTAAAGAGCCAAATAAAAGATAATATGAAATAGGGAGCTAGATCATTTGCCAATGGAAAGGGGATCAAGAGATCCTCTGACTAGCAATTTCAATTCCATCTGCAAGTCCTTTGGCAGCAGCACACAGCTCCTTCTTCATCTGCCCATAATCCAGGCTCATTTCTCTATCTAAAACCAGCTAAGTGACCACTGCAAAATTCATTGGTGGAAGTCCAATAGTCCCCATTTTTCTGCCTGGGATATATTCTAAGAACCCCAGAGGATGTCTAAGACCACAGATACTGTCAAACCCCATATAGCCTATGCTCATTCTTACAGTAGATCTTAGCAACCTCAGAATAGGGTTCTCCCTCTTTCTTATTAAGTCAAGAACTTTTACCTTTTACTCGAAGGAATCAATTTATGACTTTATGGCTTCTCTTATGCATACATGAGTTGCCAGCATCGTGACTCTTGCACTTTGGGGCCATTATTTAGTAAAATAAGGCTTCGTTGAGCACAAGCTCTGCAATTTGATAACGGCTGATCTGATAACTGAAGTAGCTACTAAGGGACTAATGGGTGGGAGGTATACAGAGTATGGATACGTTGGACAGAAGGATGACTCCTGACCTCAACGGGATACAGCAGGATGAGGTAAGATTTCATAATGCTATGCAAAATATATGTAAATATTATGAGTTTCTTTATGGAATTTTCTATGTAATATTTTTGGACTACCATTGACTGACAGTAACTGAAACAATGGAAAATGTAACAATGAAGAAGGGAGCCCTGTTGTACACAGTTCAGTGTCTGAACATCAGGGAACATGGATCTTGGCAGGCATCTTGAGAATATGTCTACCACATAGCCCTTGTGCTTGAGCTCTGTATAAATGGGCCCATGTGATGAGTTCTGTTATATGTCTGGACTCTTTGGCTCCAAATAAGGTCTTTGCAATTCATCCACATTGTAGCATGCATCAGGAATTCATTACTTTTTATTACTGAGTAGTATTCCATTATGTGGTTATACCACAGTGTGTTTATCCATTTACTGGCTGAAGGGTATTTGTGTTCCTTCCATATTTTGATGATTATAAACAAAGATGTTATGAGCATTCAAGTACAAGTCTTTGCTTGAGGAGACATGGTTTCATTTTTCTTCAGTTTCTAAAAAATTTATTTTTTTAACTATTATATAAAAACCTAAGAGTAGAATTGTTAGGTCAAGGGGAAAGTATATTTTTAATTTCTTAAGAAATCAGCTATTCGCTTCCTAAAGTAGTTTATTATTTTGCTTTCCTTAGTAACTTGTGAGACTGTCATTTATTCCATGTCCTTCTGATACTAGGCATTGTTGATCTCTCAATTTTAGCTGCTTTGGTGGTTCTCATTTTCATTTGCCTAATAACTAATTTCAAAATCTTTTCATGTGCTTAGTGGGCATTCTTATATCTGCTGTTTAAAGAAGCCTTTTGCTCATTGTATTCACTGGGCTATTTCTATTTTTATAATTGTAGTTCTTATTTGTATTGTCTAGATAGGAGTACTTTACTAGATATGTGTTTTGTGAATATGATTTCCAACTTTGTGACTTACTTATTTTTACCATTTTGTGTGTGTGGAGGGGATTGGGGGGTACAGAGGATTTAATACAGGGCCTTGGCACTGAGCTACATCCTCAATTCTTTTCTTTTATTAAAATTTGAGATAGGTCTTGCTAAGTCTTTAAGTTGTCCAGGCTGGTCTCAACCGATGATCTTGCTGCCTTGTAGTTTCCTACCATACTATAGAATATTAGAATTAAATCCCCCTATATAAAAGTATTTGCTACCTGTTGCCCAACTTTTCCCTCCACCTTCTTTACCCTTTCTGTCATTATAGGTGTGCTAGTGTAGCTTCTGATGAACAGAAACTTTTGGTTTTGAGGAGATCCAGCTTATAAATCATTTTGCCTTTCATAGTCAGTCTTCTTTTGTCTTCTCTAAAATATATTTGCCAACTCAGAGTCATAAAAATTTCCCTCATGCATTAAATGCATAACTGGCCTTGAAGTCATTTACATGTTGAAGCTGCAGCCCACCCCTCGGTGCTTTGGGGTTAAAGTTGACGGCAAACTGGAAAACAGACCCTATCTGAGATTCCAGGGCCCAGTGAGTCATGGAAGTGGCCAGGAGCTTCTGTGAGCAAGGGCATCACAGGAGGGATGCTGGGCTGAGCAGTGGCCCTGGCTCTGGGTGCCACATGACTAGAATGTGGGCCAGGGGAATGCAGGAACTTGTATATCTGTCTGCCTCTTTGGTTTTATATTTGATTTTAGTTTGCATTTCATGAAGGGATTCACATATAGTGGGAGGTAGAACTCATTTGTTCAGTATCTGAGAACCTACTAAAGTCATCTGGGTATCGTGCCATTAATCCTTAGGATTTTCCTGCACAGAGTGGGACGGTGGTGATGGTATCCATTTTAGCACTGAAGAAAACCAAATAGCTTGCTCAGCTCACATGTATGCAGGGGATGGAGCCACACAACCTAAGCTTCTAAATGGTCAGATCTCACTCTTAGCTTTGATTTTATGCTGCCTTCCAGAAGAGAGCTGGCCAACCCACAGCCTGAGAAGCAGAGACAGGAGACAGATATGAGTATGGTGTCTCAGGAAGCAGTTTAGACTAGTTTGATGTACATCCACAATTCAGATTTTATGTCTTGTGCATTTCACAAATTACCTGCTATGATAGAAAGAAATGTATTGAATTCTTAATTTCCACAAATGCAGATTATATGTAAGTATAAATATTTTATGTACTATTTAAAAGATAAATATCCTAACGTGTGTGTGTAAGGTTTTAGTTCTGACTGAAATATTTAAGACATACTCCATTCCTCTTTCTACCTGGATCAGGGCTCCCTGATGCTTCTCTCACTCTTCCACTTCCACAGAGGG
This sequence comes from Heterocephalus glaber, assembly GCF_053883595.1. Classification (NCBI taxonomy): domain Eukaryota; kingdom Metazoa; phylum Chordata; class Mammalia; order Rodentia; family Bathyergidae; genus Heterocephalus; species Heterocephalus glaber. Next base: position 3,535,539 of record NW_028258329.1, on the reverse strand, counting down.
AGGTCAGAGAGGACAGGGAGGGGCCAGGACCCAGAGTGCAGAGGTAAGGATGCGACTGCTTGTGATGTGCAAAGTGCGTCTGTCTTTGTGCACTCGGGCACATGTGTGCATGTGTGGCTAATGTGGTATGGAGTGGCATGTGTGTGTGTTGTGTGGCATGTTAGGCTGGGGTATGCATTGGAACATGCATGTGAAGTATGGCAGATTCTGTGTGATTTGCGGTGAGTGTGGCATGTGTACTGTAGTGCGGTGTCTGGTGTGGTGTGGTGGTGGTGTGTGCTGTATACGCCATATATGAGATGGATGGTTCCCTAATTGTGTAGTGCATGTGAGTGTTATGTACATGTTGCAAGCTGTGCACATGCATCTTGTGCATGATATAAGTGTGAGTGTGCACACCTACAAAGTGTGCACACGTGTGAGATATGTACAGTATGTACATGGACTGTCTGTGCACCTGCAACGGGTGTTCACAAAATTGTATCATGTACCTGCTGTGTTGAATGTGGTGTGTGTGCACACAAAGAATGTGTTTAGTGTGAGTGTGCATGGTGAATGTGTTGTGTGGTGTGCTTGTGTGATAGATAACTGTGTTGTGTGCGGGGTGTGTATTGCAGGGCAGGTCACACAGCATGTGTTGTGAGATGCATGCTGTGTGAATGAGTATGTGTGGGTGGAGCTGATGTGCAGAGTGCATAGGCACGATCAGTGAGAGTGCTAATTCCTCAGCCTCAGCCGGCTGAATCCGCACCTCAGGCCAAACCTCCTGTGGATTATGTGAAGAACTCTGAGGACATGCCTCTCACCTGCTCCAGGGCTGTACCCCTTGTCTGTATCTCCATTGAGACTAGTCAACCTGCCAGGGCTTTACAAACACATACTGTAAAATAGTAAAGCAGTTTCACAATGACCCTGTATATCTAGCAGGAGACGTTTTTGTAAAATACGGGTTATTCTCCATTTCTGCTGTCTAGGACTTGCAAGCAAAGAGCAGCTATGAGTGAGATATTAGGATCCATGCAGATCACAGGACTCAAACCAGGGGTTTTGCCAAAGGTTGTCTAGATGTTTAACTCTGGTTCAGAGAAGTGAGCGTTGTTCTTAATAATGTTCTTTTCAACTGAAGACCAAACAGTACGAGTGTGCACAGAGGCCTGTTGGTGTTGATGCTGCTGCATGTGGTACTTGCATCTGTGGTCTCCTCGTGGCCCCAGAGAGAGTCCAGAGCTCCACCCTTCATCAACTTCATCCCCTTGTGCTGGACAAAGGAAATGTGGGAGGAGCCCCTGCTGTGTCCCAGGAGTGAGGAGTTTTGAGGCTGAGCTCTGAGAGAGCTTTTGTGATGAGAAAGGTGAAGCTAGTGCTTTCCCCACTGGAGTTATTCCAATGGTGAAGCCAGCAACTGGGAGATGGAAAAGCTGAGCAGAGTTTTCAAGTATTCCAGATCTGGGCAGTTAAAAAATGGAACTCAGGGCTTCCAAAGAGGAGCCGACCTTGGCCCACATCTTGGGTTTCTAGATGGGGACCTCAAGGCCTACAACCCAGGAGTCTGAGAGAGCTAAAAATAGAACAGCCTCGCAAGGAGCTAAGTCCAGCTTCAAATCACTTAAACCACTGACAGCTTAACATGGTCTTGGATTCTAATGCCTCCATCCAGCTGCTGAAACAAGTAAACTTGCTCCTTCTTGGAACAAGACAAAAGCATCCAGAGCCCAACATTGTGCCTCAACACGTTAATATACAATATCCAGCACCAATTACAATTACCAGGCTGACGACAAGTCAAGACAAGATGGAAAAATAGGAAAAAAGCAGATAGCAGAAAGAGGAAAAAACAAGATCTAGATAGTGGAGTTATAAAACATACACTCCAATCACAATGGAAATTTAGAAGAGAGAGAAATTTGGCAGAGATCTTGGAAATACAGTATAATACCAACTCAAGTGGGAGCTGCAGAATGGAAAAACAGAATAACTAAACATAAGAACTGAGGATCTGGGTTTGATCTCCATCACCACAAAGATACAGGGTAGCTGGGGAGGATGAACACAGTGGGTGTGCTTACGGGCTAACTGGGCACCATTAAAAAAGAAGAAATAATCCGAAAGAGAGCTCAGATGAAAACATCCAGTCTGAAACTCAGACACAGACATGCTGGGCAGGGCGTGGGGCTGCAGAGTCAGAGACATCAGCCTAAGAGTATAAACAAGTGTGGAAGGGGACAGAAGACCCGTATGTGCGCGAATGAGATCCAGAAAGAACACAGACAGTGGGGCAATATTTTAAAAAGATGAATGACTGAAAAATTTCCAGGATACATGAAAGATAACAAGCCACAGACTCAGGAGCGATTCAAACTCTAAGGAGGATAAATATAAGACAAACTTAGGTTGGCACATTATAATAAAAGTGTTAAAAACCCAAGATGAATAAAAAAAAATTTAGAAACAAGAAGAATGAAAACAGCCATATTACTTCCAAATGAGCAGTAAGATATGCAGTTGATTTCAATAGTTTAAAATTTTATATAAAAATATTTTATATTTTTTGGGGGGTACAGGAACCGAACTCAGGACCTTGTGCTTTCCAGGGAGGCGCAGCACCACTGAGCTACATCCCTGGCCCTGCAGTTGATTTTTTTTTTTTTTTTTTTGGTACCAGGGATCGAACTCAGGTCCTTGCACTTGCGGAGCAGGTGGCAAAACCACTGAGCTAAATCTCCGGCCCTAATGCAGTTGATTTTTAAATGAAATTGATGGCCAGAAGAAAATGGAACCATGTCTCAAAGTGCCCAGAAAGAGTAAATGCCAGTCTAGAAGTCTACATTGTGAATTTATCCTTCAAAAGTGAAGCCAGAAAGAAAAAATCCAGACAAACAGCGCTTAGGAGAATTTATGGCCAGTAGGTCAACACTGAGAAAACACTAAAGGAGCTCTTTAGGCAGAAGCAAACAATCCTAGCCTGGAACTCGGACATACAAGCAAGAAGGAGCAGTGGGAATTTTTCATATGCCCAAATGACCATTGACTGTACAGCAAATAATTTTGCTTTATGATATTTGAAATAGGACTAAATAATGGATAAACATGAGCACAAAAGGCAGGAAGAGACAAACGGAACTTCAAACATTTTAAGTTTCTTAAATTCTCTGAAATGTGATAAAGCACTAATTTAAGGGAAATTCTATTATCAAAGGTACATTTTATTATATCTGTAGTAACTGTGAAAAGAATAGTAAAAGAATGTATAGCTAAGAGGCTGGTAGGGCATAAAATAATCTTTATTTATACAAAATAAGCCAAGAAAGATGAAATGAGAACAAAGAACAGCAGATAGGGTAATCAAAAAGCAAATAATCAAGTGTCAGAGATTCTCTCTCTCTCTCTCCTTTCTCTCTCTCTCTCTCTGTGTATATATATATATATCATTAGGTATAACCAAGTATATTAGTTATCAATGTAATGAATTTAAACTAAATACTCTAAAAGACAGATGATAAGACTTGATTAAAAAACTAATTATATATTGCTTTGAAAAGCTACATCTTCAATACAAGGTGTCAGAATGGTGGAAAGTAAAAAGAGAAAAAATATATCATGCAAGCACTAACCAAAATAAATTGCATATAGAACTAATATAACACAAGTAGACTTTAAGGAGAAATGAAATTTTAAAAAGATAGAAGAATGTTTATAATGCTAAAGAAATAAATCTAACAGGAAGATATAAGACTAAAAGTTTTAAACTTTAAATTATATTAAAACAAAACTGATGGAAAATAAAAGAAATATACAAGTTCACAGCCATAGTTGCAGATTTAAGCTAAGCACTTGCAGTAATTGACAGAACGAGCAGGCAAAAATAATCAGTGTTGATTCAAATCATGTGAATAATAAACACACCCCAGTTAACACACACAGATCACTGTACTAAGATTCCTAAAACACACCTTTGACCTCTTGTGAACGTGGGCACCTGCAGAAACTGATCATTTGCTGGGCCTTAAAGAAAGACCCAAATTTTAAAAGGCTGGAATTCTTCCCAGCCAACAGCCCTTTCCTGACCAAACGAGATGAGAAGGAAACCGTGTGGACCAGTTCTGCCCTGCGCGTGCCAGCGCCGACCCCGTCACGGCAGGCTTGAACTGCAACCGCGGTCTTGGTACACTGCCTCGGGGCCTTCTCACCAAAAGGGAGAGTAGAAGACCTATAAGGAGCAATTCCCAGGACCTCTCCTGGTACCTTCCTCTCTGCCCTGCAGGCTTTCACGAAGCAGTGTCTCGTGACCTCCCAGGCTCTATGAGCCACATTCACTATTCTTTCAGTAATTAGGTTGGGAGTTTGCAGATTCTAGCCCACCGGCAAATTCTAGCCTGGCCATTTTTGTACAGTGCATGAGATCAGAATAACGTTTACACTTTGTTTGTGCTGGGGCTTGAACCCAGGGACTTGGGAGTGCTAACTGTGCTGTTGTCCCCAGCATTACCCTGGCCCACTTTTCTACTTTCAAATGATTTTTTGAAAAGGAATATGTGACAGAGATCATGCATGTTATATGTCAATTTATGGAAAAGTTTTCTTAACCCCCGATCTTAGTATTAATTTCACATATCTCAAAATACAGCACATACTAAAGAAAAATATAGCAAATTTAAACCAAAGACTAGACAAGAAGAAAAGGAATAAAGAACAGATAAGACATAGAGAATAAAATCCAAATACTGAGGTAATAGTTCTATAACAGGTATATCAGATATTTACCAAGATCAGAACTTAATGAAATAGACAAAATCAACAGGGAGAATCAACAAAGTCAAAAGGTTGCTCTTTGAAAACATTTAAAATAATAACCTTTGCAAGACTGATCTATCTATCTATCTAGCTGTCTATCTATTTATCTATCTATGTCTATACGCAAAGGAAGCCAGACATACAGGCATATATACTGCATGATTAAATGTATATAAAGTAGAAGAACAAGAAAAGCTAATCTAAGGATTAGGGGGAATGTCAGTAGGAATAATTTGGGGATGAGCACGATATAGTGATAGAAGAGAAGTGAGGGCTGGTGGTCATATTTTTTTATTTGATGTCTAACATGGTTGCATGAGTAAAGCCAAATGGCACACTTTACGACAATTCACTAAGCTGTGCACTCACATCCTTATAATTTTCATGTATAATATTTCAGTAAGAAACTTGAATGTATCTTTTTTTATCTAAGTGTAGATAGTTTGTGTGTCTTGCTGAATACTTTGCACTGGTTTTGGCATGACATCAGATGTAAGGTAGCTGCTTAGAACGTATCTGATTTTTCAAAAGCTGTTAATTCGTAATAAAATATAAACAAGCATGCACAAGCACACATATATGTAGCTTTATGCTTTTGAACCTTTTTAATTAGTCTGAAAGTTATGATTCAATCTTAGTTCAAATTTAACATGAAATGCAAAACAGGAGAACTCATTCTCATAAGCCTAATAATTATTACCAAAATGACTCATGCAGGAGGAGAAAGTATGTTAAGGCTGCAAGATCATAATATAAGCAGTACATTTCAAAACTAACCATGGAAATGTCACCATGGAAGTGGGTACAACTGGCTAGCAGAGGGCACACAGTGATGGAAGAAATAGGACTTTCCAAATATCAGGAACTAAAATTCAAACGGTTATGAAAGTGGCTTTTTCCAAGAAAAATTGTACCGCCGTAAGAGGCTTGCAGAGGAATAATTGACAGCAGCTTTATACATAATAGCAAAATCTAGAAGCCTCTGAGAAAACCATCAAACAGTGAATGGGAAACCGTAGTAGAGCCACACAATGGAACAAAGATTAAGAGCAGAATGGCGGCTACCAGGGGCTGGGAGAGAGCAGAGGGTGGGGTGCCAGGGAAAGGTTACCACTGTTGCTAGAAGTTCTGGCGTGCTGTTGCACAGTGCATTTCGAAGAGCTGCAAGAAAGGATTTGGAATGTTTTTTGCCATAAAGAGCTTATACACTTCTCTTCAATTTCTTGGAAGAGTTCATATAGAATTGGTTTAATTTCTTCTTTATACATGTGATAAGAGTTTACTGGTGAAACTATCTTTGCTGTTTCTCTGTGGGAATGCTTTTAACTGTGACTGAAATTTCTTTAATAGATATAGAGCGATCCAGGTCATGTTTTTTTCTTGGATAGGCTTTGGTAGTTTGTGCCTTGTGAGAAATTTTTCAGTTTCATATAAATTGCTGCATCTATTGACATAGAATTGTCCTTAAAATTCTGTTATGGTTTTTTAATACCTGTGAAATCTGTATTGAGGTCATCTCTTTTGTTCTTGATACCTACATTTTGTTTTCCCCCTGATTATCTGGCTGGGGATTAATCCATTTAACTGACCTCAAAAAAAATCTATTTTTGGTTTCATTGAGTTTCTCTATTATTGTTCTGTTTTCTATTTTGCTGATTTCTGCTCTGACCTTTGTCATTTCATTTTTTCTGATAATGTTGGGTTTAATTTACTTTCCTTTTTCTAGTTTTCAGTATGGAAGCTGAGGCCTTGGTTGAGGCCTTCCCACTTTCCTAATAAGCTGTTTAATGATAGAGCTTTTTCTGCCGGTATTGCTTGTTTCTTTGAATATTGTCTCTGTCCCTCATTCCCTTTCTTATTTGTATTTTAGGGTGCTTGTATTTGTACACAGATCATTGATGCTTTTTAATTTTCCTTAATTTCTCTTTGCTCTGTTTCATTTTGGATATTTTCTATTGCTACATCTTCACGTTCATTAATCTTTTTCTATAATACTATACAACCTGCTGTTAATTCCACTGAGTTACTTTTTCATCTCAGATGTTCGGGGTTCAATTTGGGCTTTAAAATATCTTCTATATCTTCGCTTAAGTTTTTGAATATATTGAAAATGTTGTAGCAACATTTAATGTCCTTATCTGGTAAAATACCAATAAGTTCTGGTTTGGTTTTCATTATCTCTTATTATCTTTTTTTTTTTTTTTTTTTGGTACTGGGGGTCGAACTCAGGACCTTGCACTTGTGAGGCAGGTGCAGCCACCGAGCTAAATCCCCAGCCCTATAGTTTGGTTTTGACTGAATGGTGTTTGCTCATCATCATGGTTCACATTTCCTGCTACTTTGTGTTCCTGGTAACTTCTGAGTGGACGCCAGGCATTCTGACGTTTTGTTTCTAAACTCACTCATGATATCATGATATTATTTCATTCATCACTCTTTCAGTATGTACCTTTTTCTTACCACTACTTTTTACTTACTACTACAATAAAATAGTACTTCTAAAAGTAATTACTACTTTTTACTTACCACTAAAGTAATATTTAAGTAAATACTACTTTTTACTTACCACTACTACAATAAAATAGTACTTCTAAAAGTAATTAGCATCATTGCATATCCAGGAATGTGAAGTGTTTGAGTTTCCCAGACTCTCTTACCATTTTTTGTTTTTAGCTTGTGTGAATCAGCATTCAACAGTGTGCCTCTATTATCACTGTTTGATAGATCTCATAATTCCTTTTTAAATCTATAGTAGGGCTGGACAAAACGTGGCCCACAAGCTGGGTGCCTGTCTGAATAAATAAAGTTTTATTAGCACACAGTCGCCTGAGCAGGAAGGATCTTGACAGCAGGGCCTTTCTTTCCCCACCTGATCTCCCACACCTAGACCAGAGGCCCTCCACATCTAAATGGAGGGTCTCAACAGGGAGCAGCAGCTGCCTCTGTTTTATCCAATAAATGAAAGTATTTTAAACTGATTTTAATTTGCGTGGCTACTTTTTATCTTCTGCAGTGTCTAACTGTATGTGACTCCAAATCTGAGCCACACAGCCAGAGGCTCTTCTGTCAGGGCTGTTGTTCTTTCAATCCTACCCTCTTCCAGGTGACTCAATGCAGTCCACTTACTGAGTGCCTACTTGGGGCAGGTCATTGTAGCTGGGGCTTGGGGAAACATGGAAGGGAAGAGGGCATCCGACCTGGACGCGATCTCCAGGAGCCTGCAGGATGTGCCTGGCAGTGAGGTGAAGTGGAAGAACAATTGGTAGGAGCATGGGCCAAGGGAAGTTCTATGCACACAGACATCCAGAAAGACTGAGTTGTATGTGGTTGGCTTTCTAGAGAGGAAGCATTTAATTTCAAGCAGCCAGGATGGGTCTGATTTTTGAGTGAAAGCAATAAAATAGGCCAATAATGGTACTTTGGTTACAACTTTCCCTAACAGAAAGGAAATGAGGGAAATAAGATCTATTTAATTGATTGCAGCAACAAAAGAAGACTCACCACAAGTGGTGCTAATGGGTCTCGGTTTTTTGAGAGTATTTAAATATTCTCCTTTATTTCATAAGAGAATGTGCCTTCTGACTGGGGCCGGGACCGAGGAGTGTCTTAGAAGTCTGAGTACAGGGAGGCTACTTTTGTTTGGCTTTGTTTTGCCATTTTATGTCAAAAATGTCTAGTTTTTGGACTGAGTGTGTAGCTCAGCAGTTGAACCTGTGCTTAGCATGCCTATGGCTGTGTGTTTATTCTCTAACCTCCCCTCCCCCACCCCCATGAAACAAATCTAGTCAAATGGCAGAGCTCTTCCGAGTAGGCACAGGATAGTAGGAGGTACAGCCACTGGTTTTTATTTTGCCATTGCTACACTCACTGAGAAGACAGCTGCAGCCCTGGCCAAAGGCCACGTGACACCCTGTCTCTTCTGACTCCTGCTCAGCACTCACAGTCACCAGACCACTGTCTCATGCCAGTCACGAGTGTGGGGTTTTTGCACATTAGTCTGACAATGATGACTTGGCGAAGTGTGGGCAGGGAGTTCTGGTAAAATGGTGACCTGTGCTTAATGCTGGGCAGAGTGTGCCTGAGTGCAGAGAAAGATGACTGGTCATACACATAGGGTACATCAGCCTTGGGACAGATTTCTTTCACATTTTATTTAAGAGTGAGTCTTTTGGTGTCTACCCTGTGTATCTTTAAGTTGGTGTCTTTTGCAGGGCCCAAGCGTCCTGGGGCCTGGATGGGCACGTGTGGGTCTCCAGGCAGATGCCCTCTGGGCTTCGTGGGCCCCTGCTCTGGCCTTTTGGTTCCATCTCTCCTGCTTTGCTGGCCACTCCATGGACAACTACCTGGATTCACTGTAGCTAGATTCCACAACCAGCTGCTGGGTTATGTGAGAATCTTGCTAAACATGTTCTTCCCTTTGTTATCTTCACCTTTTCCCCGGTTTCTTGGATCTACTTTTGGAGCATTAATGTGATTTTCTAAGTTATCACCTGCTGTCAATAAATTGTGGCAATGTTTTCAAAGACCCAGTGTAAATGTTAATGGAATTATCTGTCAATATGAATGGCAAGTGATTAGGTATTGCCTGTCTGTGTGGGCTGAACCAAGAAAATATATAATGTACCAATATTCAAACCACATAGCCTTCAAACTCAAGTGACCCAGGATGGGAAGAGAGGGGGTAAATTTCCTTGTAGGCAAGATTCTAAGAATGTTTATTCTCAAATGGTAAATATATATACACCTTAAGATACATAGCTTCCTCTGTATCTGTATCTGTATCTGTATCTGTATCTATATCCATACCCATACCTCTACCTTTACCTGTACCTTCATGTCTATGTCTATCTATGTTGTCCAGGCTGACCCCAGTGTCCTGGGCTCAAGTCACCCTTCTGCCTCAGATGCCTGAATAGCTGGGAATACAGGTGTTTGCTACCATGCCTGTTTTTCTCCCCATATGTTTTAAAGACCATAATCTAAATGAATTGCCATCATAGTCTTTAATTTCACTAATTCAATAGACAAAGATTCTAGCTAATCATTTTCCTAAATGCAACCTGGTTGCTTTGTTCAGGTTTTTCTATAGGTAGCTATTTAAATGGGTTTGTTGAAAGAACATCTCGGTTGAGCTGCAAGGCCTAAACTTGACAGTTTCTGCAAAGGTGTGAGTGCTGCTTTCTCCTTAGGTAGGGAACTGACACCTCATAAAAACATCATGTTTTGCTCCTACTCAAGATCTTCTTAACTAACTTGTAATATATAGGAAATGCCCAGTCAGTGTCTAGCATAAGGACATTAGCTATTAGTTCTATTTTTAAATAGGTTCTGTAGCTATGAGAGTATGATTTTATTTTAAAATAAAAGTTACTAAGCCACATCACAAACTGGTTTACTGAAACATTCCTTCAGTGGTTAGTGAGTACTCTTTTGAATCGATACTGCATTCGAATTGCTGTATGTTTCAGGAGGGCAGTGGGTACAAAGCCAACTGGGAGGTGACTTGGCTGTGCAGAAGGAGCCTGGCCTTTAGTGACCTAATTATTTCAAGTGCTCGTTCTGAAGACACAGCAGTGAGTTCTGCTGTGTTCTGGCTGAGTAACTTCGGAGAAGTTTCATGGCCTCAGTATTCTTGCCTATACGGTGGGAAAGCCAACACTTCCTTTGCTAACTCTTTGTGATAATTAAATGAGATATCACAGTTAGAGAGCCTCAAGTCTGACAAGTAGTAGTTCTTCCTTGTATATTTTATGAAGATCTAGAAAAGAGGAACTCAAAGGCTCCAATTACAAAGAAATGATAAGGAGAGGGAAACTAACTACCCCGACTTGATCAGTGCATGCTAATGCATGTGTTGAGAGAGCACACTCTTCTCCATTAATAGGTATAGCTATTATTTGTGAATCAAACATTTTCTTAAAATGCTCCATAAACACTAACCACTATTATTATGTTATTCTCTTTGCTTTAAAGAACTTTTAATTTAGAGCCGGGGATTTAGCTCAGTGGTTCCACCTCCCACCTCCCAAGCACAAGGACCCAAGTTCAATCCCCAGTACCTAAAAATAAAAATAATAAAAAAAGAACTTTTAATTTAATGAGAAAGTAAACACACAATGCATTATAAAAGAAGGCACAATCAAATACATGTCACAACAGAAGTCCTCAAAGTTCTGAGGGATGAAGGAATGGCCATTCTTTGGAACTCTTCCTAGATATGGAAGCACGCTGTCCACGGGGAGGCAGAGCTGTGTGCATGGCTTCTGCTTTTGTCCCTCCATGTCTGCTGTCCCCAGGCTGTCTCTCCCTGCCAGGGCTTTTATTGACCATGCTACTCTACTATCACTGGCTTCCCTCTGCCAATGAAACGGATTCTCATCCTTGCGATATTTTTTAAAGTTGATCTTGAGATAAATATACAAATACATAATACAAAAGTTACAAAAGCAGTACAGAGAGAGCCCCTGTACCTTTTATGGAACACAGTTGTCTCACTTGTCAAAACCCAAGGCAGGATCCAGTCCCGGTAAGACTCCACCTTCCATTCTCACACTAGGTAGGAGGCAAGGGCCAGCCACAGGGACTCAGCAAAGGAGTCCGCATCCACGCCACAGTGAGGTTCCACCTCATGCAAGTTAGAATGGCCATTATCAGAAGGCCAAAAGATAGCAAAGATGGTAAGGACATGGAGAAGAGAACTATTGTACACTGTTGGTGAGCATGCAAATTAGAACAAATCCAGAAAACAGCATGGAGGTTCCTCAACAAATTAAAAATAGAACTACCACATGATCCAGCTACCTCATCACTGGGTATACATCCGGAGGATCTGAAATCAGCATGCTGAAGAGACATCTGCATATTCACTGCAAAACTGTTCACCATGGCCAAGATATGGAACCAACCTGAGTGTCTATCAACCAATGAACAGATAAAGAAAATGTGGTAAATATGCAAAATGGAATATTATTCCACACGAAAAAGAATGGAATTCTGTCACTTGGGACAGCAAGGATGAAGCCGGAGGACATTACGTTAAATGAAACAAACCAGGCACAAGGAGATTACTCCTGCATGGTTTTCTCTCATAAGTGGCATTTGTTGAATTCACAGATGTAGTGAGAATGTCACCAGAGGCTAGGGGAGAGTGGTGGAGATGCTGGCCAAAGGATGCAAAATCAGCTATATATTTCACAGTTATATATATAGATACACGTTCACAGTTTTACATGTATTTCAAAACATCATGGTGTACATGGCAAATATATACAATTTTATCCATTAATTTAGAAATAAATAGAAAAGAAAAGTGAAAATTAGTCCAGGCAGCTGCCCAAGAAGAACATAATTCAGTTCCCCACAAAACCAGTAGTGATCCTGTCTCGTTTTCTTCCCCTCCAGTGACTTCAGTGCAGATTCAATGCAACCCCAAACCCAGAAGCAGGCGGGCTCCTTCAAGGCACAGCCCTCCAGTTCTGCCTCAGGAGGCAGGGAAGGGGTCTCTGATGTTAAGAGAAAGTGTGGCAACCCCTCATTTCTCTTTCTACTTCTTCTGTTACTCCCACCTCCCCTAGTTTGCTATGACCTAGACCTCAAGCAATATTGTGATAGCAATAGGAGACAGCAGGCTCTGGCAGAGGGAGCTTTCTTCCCAACCAGGGTATCTGTGGGTACCGGAAGGTGGAGGAAACCTCATTCCTTGTCTCCTTCTGGAGCCTGGCTGCCTGGCTCCACCCCGTTGCAATCCAGTCAATGCATCAGCAGCAAGGAAAATAAGGCCCTAATGACCAAAGCTGGCTGGAGGACTGAAAAATTGGAGCCTAGGGTGAGAAGATTAGGATCAGGCAGAAGTTTTGGAAAGCAGCCCTTTAAAGAAGTTTATAAACACTCAGGTTTATATCCCTTAGTTGCAAATGTATGGATCTGACGCTGACCGATTTAAATCGACTTCAGTACTGAGCTAGGGGAGGCTGCTGTCAAATTCCCATATTGGCCACTAGGTGGCAGACGAGTGAGACAAATTCAGACAGCACACCCGGAAGACCTGCCCTTGGAACGGCGATCCTCAGAAGTCTGGAGGTCTAGGCGAGATGACCTTTTAAAAATAAAAACGGCAACGTTTGCTTTAAGAGTTTAACAAAGAATATCAAAGCATAATTTTCAAAATATCCTAATTTAAATGCTCTCAGTGTCCAAAACAAAACCAAAAACCAACCAGACAAAAAAACCTAAAAACAAAAAGCACACCAAATAATCCAACCAGAGAAATCTCAATGTGTACACTGGGAGGAAACAATGTAAAAGTCTCAGAAAAGGAGCAGAAGAACTAAACAGAAATGCTAGAAATTTTAAAAATTAACAACTAAAGTTTAAAAAAGACCTCGCTGGGTGGCCTCGATGACAGAACAGAGATGATGGGAGGAAAGAGCAGATAAATTTACAAATAGATCAATAGAAATGACATAACACAATATATGAAAAAATACTGGAAAAGGAAATAAACAGGACCATAAGAACCTGCAGAACAGCCCCAGAAGGTCAAATTGTTGTATCATTCTCTTTCCAGGAGAGGAGAAAATGTAAAGCAGAAAAACGTTTAAAGCAGCGGTTGAAAGTTTGCTTTACTATTCAAAGGTGATCGGTGTAATTTAGAATGTTGGTGTTTTAAAGGAGGAAAACCCGCTCAGTCATATCAACTGATACAGGAAATGTATTTGGAAGAATACTGTAAAACAGGAATAGAATTTCTTCCTGCTGACCAAGAGCGTCTACCCAAGCGTGCAGCCCCCATTCTACTTGCTGGTGAAGACGGAGTACTTTCCCCTTGTGAGCGAGAGCAAGGTAACCATTTCTACTCAGCCTCTCAGTGGAACTCCCAGCCAGTTACTTCCATGGAGAAAAATGAAAACAGGTACTTTTTGGAGAGTAAGAGCTAAAGGTGTCCCTATTCAGAGACAGCATTATTATATATTTAGAAAATACTAAGGAATATACACACAGAGCCCTCCTGGAACAAATAATTAAGTTTAGCTTTAGCAAGGTTTCAGGAAACACTGACAAATAAAAATAAGTTATTTTTCTACATAATAGCAATCAAATATTGAAAATTGAAAATCTAAAAATTCTATTTGTTCAATAAACAAAATACACACGTTAGTTACTTTATTCTTGTTGCTGAGACAAAATACCCAACACCCTAAGTTAAAGGAGGAAGGGTTTATTTATCTCACAGTTTGCAGAGTGGCACATGGCAGAGGGGCAACAGTTCACGGGAGCGGAACACAGCAAAAGCAACAAAGGAACCTTAACAGCATCTTTCTGGCCCTTTTATCTTATCCAGACTACTGGGATGGGGTGGTGCCAAACCAATCAGTGTACTGGTTTAGTAATCACACGCCCTTAATCCCAGCATCACACACTCTAGATTCAGCCACCTTTGAAAAAGCCACCTATGACTGCATGAAATGTGGGGAGACATCTAGACACAAACCATAACAACACATAGATCCAGCAAGACGTATAGAGGATCTATATGCTAGAGTCTACAAAATGTTGATGAACTCAAAGAAAGCTAAAATAAACAGAAAATATATTTGTCCTTCATAGATTCTGATATATCATAGGACTGACTTACAGATTTAACATAATTCCAACCAAGATCTTAGTAGAACATTTCACAGAGGTAAGGTCATCCTACAATTTATATGGAAAGATAAAGGAAATGAAATAGTTGAAATGCCTTTGAAAAAGAATTAATTTAGAAGACACCTACCACTCAATTTTAAGACTCACTACAAAGCTGCAGTAATCAATATGTTTACCATTGGTAAAGAATTAGCCATAGTGATCAATGGAACAGAGCTGGTGTCAAGAAATAGATTCCCTCAAATTCAGTCAGTTGGTTTTTGACAAATGTGCAAAAGGCAATTCATATTCAATGGAGAAAGGATAATATTTTTTAAAAATGGTTATGGAATTATTGGATATCCATATACATAAAAATGGACCTTAACCTATATCTCACATATTATATAAAAATCAATTCACATGGGGTCATAGATCTAACTATGAAACATAAAAGTATGATACTTTCAAAACAACATAATAGAAGAATATCTTTATGAACTGGAGTTACAAAAAGGTTTTTTTTTTTAAAAAAATTTTATTGGTACATTTTAGGTATACAGTTTGTTTACATTTATCATTGGGTGTTTGTACCTGTACATGATGTATCTTGGTTCTTATTTTTTTCTCCATTACCTGTGCACCTTTCACCCCCTCCGCCCTTACCTATTTACATAGATTTCATTTCAATTTTTTTTTCTTTTCTCATAGATTTTCCTTTCCCTCTTTTCCTTTCCCCTTCCCCTCCCTTCATTCCTTCATCTTTGGACCTTTTTTACTATTTCAAATTATCAATTATTCATTTTAATCATTTTAACCCTTGTTTACACTATCAGTCTCTCACACTAGTGAAACTATTCACCATTTACACATGTGTGTCCTATTTATTTCACTTAAGAGTATGGCCTCGATATGCATCCATTTAGCTATAAATGACTCTAGTTTTTCATTCTTTATGGCTGAGCAGTACTCCATCTTATTAAAAAAAACCACATTTTCTTTATCCAGTTTCCAGTTGATGGGCACTTGGGCTGCTTCCAAGCTTTAGCTATTACAAACTGTGCCGCTATGAACATGGGTGCACATATGTCACTGTGGTATGATTCTTTTAATTCTTTGGGGAAGATCCCCAGCAGGGGAATAGCTGGGTCATATGGGACCTCTAGTCCTAGTTCTTTGAGGTATCACAAAAAGGTTTTCAGACATGAAAATGAACACCAGCAAGTTGGAGTGCCTAATAATTAAAACCTTCTGCTCTGCAAAAGGGACTGTTAAAAGAATGAAAAGTCGAGCATATACTAGGAGAAAATATTTGCAAATCATATATTTGACAAAGGATTTATATTCAGTATATAGAAAGAACTCTCAAAACACAAGTACAGGAAACCAATGTATAAATGGGCAAAAAATTTGGACAGACGTTTCACAAGACAGAACTCGCAGATGGCAACAATAACACGAGAAAACTTCAACACCATTAGTCCTTAGGGAAAAGAAAATTATAGCCACAAAGAAACGTTATTATATACCTATTAAAATGGCTATAATACAAACAGAAACAAATACCAAGTGCTGGTGAGGATGTGGAGCAAAGACCTCTCACACATTGCTGTTGGGAATGCCAGTCATTGCAGTGGCTCTGGAACAGTTTGGTGGCGTCTTACACAGGCAAACACACAGATCCTGGATGCATCAGTGTTCTCATCCATATGCATTCATCCCAGAAAAATTAGCTCTATATTCACAAAAACCCTCTTCTTAAATCCTAACACTCTAGCCATAACGACCCCAAGTTGAAAATAACTGAAATGGCCTTCTACAGATAAATGGATAAACAAACCATGGTCCTTGTCTAGGATGGACCATACCTCAGAAATAAAAAGAAACCAACCACTGAGAGGCCATGTGGAAACATCTCACGGGAGTTGCGTTCGGTGAAAGATGCTCGTTTTAAAAGACAAGGCTCTGAATGACTTCACTTATGTGATATTCCTGAGCGCATGGCAGATTAAGAGCAGTGGATGCTGGTGAGCACAGATCGGGGGGATGGAGTCCGGGAGGTGGTGGAGGGGTCCTGCACCCCAGTAATGCCAACCACACAAATCCATGCAGGCGTTAAAACCCACTGAAGGGCACACAAAACGTTAGTTTTTAATTTATCTTCATTTACAAAGGAAAGGAAAACTGAAAAGGGGTAACATTTGCATCTTGTTGCAGGCTGTCTCGAGCCTGGCAAGGTGGACACCAGTGACCGCTCCGCAGCAGCAGGCAGGACCTGGCCCCTGCGTCCTGCGAACGGATCTGCTGCCTGTCGCCCACTCTCCCAGACACTTTATATCACGGGGTAGAACATGCACACTCATTCTGCACGGTGAATTAGGTCAGCATATAGGGAGAAAGAGCTGAAGCTCATTTGCTCCCATCTCACAGCTGACAAGCGGCTGAGTCTGGCCTTGGGCTCCCTGCCCACCTCCCTCCACACCTGCTTCTCCACGCAGCTCTCGCTCGGGTTCACAAGCCGTGGAAGCCAGCAGGAGAAGGCTCCCCCGCACAGAGTGGGCACTGAGGACTGAATTTCGATTCGCACATACCACAACCTTCCTAAGCTTATTCTAATCTAAACCCCAAGTTTATAGAAAATTATAAAAGGTTGAAGGAGATTTAAACCACTCTGCTGTTGCCATCTTCTCGATCTTCCAGTAGGTGACCCTTAATTTTCAATAGTGACAAATGGCATCTCCATTTCTAAAAATGTCTAGTGATCTCTATTTCTCTCTAACTCTAACTTCAAGACCTGGTGTGGCTTATGATACTTGACTCGGTGTTTATAAACTCTACAAACTGCAGTTTACACATCTGAAGCAAACAGTGAACATGAAAGCAATTCTCTCCTCTCACACATCTGACTTGTTAGCTGGTTCTTCTCCTTTCCTTCATTCCACCACCATCAGCACCAATTTAAAAAAATTAAAACTACACAATGTAAATCCATCATAGAGATAGAAACTGGAGTTTAATTTTTAGTCTTTGATTCTAGCTAAATACCTGAAAATATCATATGTATGGGTTACCCTCAAATGACCTATCCATGTGAAAAGATTGTAGACAGAAGATACATTTTGATTTCTTGCTTGTGAATTATTTCCAACTACTCTCCTGGCTACCAGGTGGCTTTTTACCAGTAACATTGGCCTAAACATTTTTGTGTCAGCTGAGACAGAGATAAGAAGCCAAGGACTCCAATAAAAGTATTCTCTTGAATGTCCTAGAATTTCTACTCTACTGGATATATTTTCTTTAAAAATGATAATTGATAAATTTTGACTCAATATTGATAAGAATTAATGAGGCAAAATCTCCTTTGTGCCATATGGATTTTTACTGTAGAATCGATCTATCACATGTCCAAAATAAAGACAGTAATAACAAAAATAATTTAATTTCATCCCCTATGTCCATGCTTTGCATTGAGAAAGGCTAAATATTGTCCAAGCGACACCTTTGTCGGGGAACAGGAATCTGCTTATCTCCTGTCGCTGGCTGGACAGCGTCCAGAGCCCAGAGCGGGCTGGGGACGAGGAGGTCAGCTTACCTTCCAGCAGGTCTCTGGCCAGACCAGGTTCTGCCCCCGTGGACCGAACAAAGTCTGACAGGACTGCGTCCATATCAAGCGTCATAGGCTCATGTAGAAGTGCTGCCCAGCACTCAGCCGAGGTGGGGTGTGGAAGCAGGCTAGAAACCATCCATCTGTGGGGAAATGGAGAAGAGCGTCTCACCACACGGTGGGCACTTGGGGACAGCAGCGCTGCTGCCCCCGGCTGGGGGACAGGGCTGAACTGGTCTGGGACAACTGCCTTGGCCTTCACGTAAGGCCTGATATCCCAGGAGCCAAGCTGAAGCACCATTCCTCTGCGCATGCCATATGGGATGGGGGTGCTATGGTCCCGATGTTTGGTTTCCTGACACTCATGTGCTGAGCCCCAGCCTGCAGGTGATGATCCCAGAAGGTGGAGCTTGGAGGTGGCTGTGTCATGAGGTGGAGGCCTCACAACGGCATCACTGCCTTACGAAAGAGGCTGTACCTCCCGCCAGGGAGGACACCAAGGAAAGCACCAATTCTGCACAGGAAGAGGACTGACCAGGTGGCAAATGGGCCGCTGCCTCGGTCTTGGGCTTTCTAGCCTCCAGAACAGGAGAAATGAACTGATGCTGCTTTTAAGCCTCTTGCTTGTTAGAGTGGTCTTAATGGACCAAGGCTAGGGGTCACCACTAACTTCAGTGCTTGAGTCTTAACATTCTATCAACTTCAGCGACAACTGGTAAGGGAAATAAAAGTCAGATTTAAAGAAATCAAACACCTAGGACATGCAGAGAGATTAACTCGGGGTAGCTAGGTTTCTTATCCTTTTCTGAGTCCCAGAGACAGGTAACACTTCCACAGCGTAGCCGTGCCGCCCACTAATCCAGCAACACCTTTATCCATCTGCCCCACCCACTCCACTGAGCCTATAGCACACCTGCCTACAGGCAACACTCTGCGTTTGTCTGTCGTTGACTGGAACACTGAACTTGCCTAAGGTGGCAGCTCCCACATCGGCTATCTCTCTAAGAATGGTCCTATTCACAGCAATCATCCAACGAAGTCCATAAGGAAGACAGACTCCTAAGTAGAATGACCCCAGTCTGTGGGTACAGTGGACCTCAGACAGCATGAGGCAAGGGTGACCAGTACATCATACAGGAGAGGGACTCACGCTGGTCAAGCAGTCTGGGGGCTGCTGCGGGTCTCAGTCCTGGCTGGTAAAGTGCAAACCCACCGGGTTGTGTTGATAAGGGGTCAGCTCTGTGGCTGTGGCCAAATGCAGTGCACTGCTGCTTTTATAAGTAAAGTTTTATTGAATACAGCCACACTCATTCATTTACATAATGTCTATGGCTGCCTTCGTATATGGATGAGCTGGATAGTTAAAATAGATACTGTAGGGCTGCAAAGCCCCAAATAGTTACTATTTGGCCCTTTACAGAAAGTTTGCTGGCCGCAGGGCAGATGGTGGAGAATTTTATTCAGCAAGCATATAATTAAATGCACACCCAGCAGGGTGGGTGCAAATCCGCTGCTCCTGGTCCTTCCTACTTCCTCCCTAGTGACTGGGGAAGCTTGGCTCGGGGATATTTCTGTGGGGCCGGGCACATCAGCTTAGCAGGACTTGCTGGGATGTGGTGCTTCCCCTCTGGGCCCGTCTGGGCCCCACATGCTCCTAGTTTTCTAAAAATTAAGAAAATTTTTTGACCTGGTGTGTATGGCACCAATTAAGAAATTGCCTCCTTCCTTCTCTCCATGTACCAGGGCCTCGGCCAGGGCCAGAGTCTCTTCTTCTGTCACTGCCACCTAGGGGACAAATCAGAGGACAGGGCACGTTACTCTCCTTACCTGGGAATGAGGTGACTTCGCTTCCTGTCACGGGAGGCCCAGCTGGGTAGGGCCAGCTACTGACTCCGGGAACACAGGCACTTGCTGGCCAGTGGCCACCAGCACCCACTGTGGGGCCTGGCAAAGCGGGGAGGCCTCAGTTGTCCTCCTTTAGGCGAGCTCTTCTGGGTCCATGAGCGCCTCTTTCACAACATGAGGAGTTTTAAACCTGTCTAGGAAACGCTTCCCCAACGCATCTGGTCCGCGCTTCTGCGCCAAAGCAGGCATAAGCAGGACTTTATCGCTGAACGGCTTTTAGTACACGGTCCAGCAGCAGTGAGTGCATTCACACTGCTCTGCAGCCATCACCGCCGCCCGTCTCAGAATGCCTCCCTCTTCCCACCCTGAAGCCCATGCCTGTTAGACGCAGAGCCTCCCTTCCCCTTTGCCCTTAGTCCCTGGCCACGCTGTACTCTCAGTACCTCACATGGACAGAATCGCGCAGTCCGGATGAGTCTTTTATGACTGCCTTGTTTCACTGAGTGTCCTGTCCTCAAGGTCATGCATGATGCAGCGTGTGTCACAGTGTGTTTCCTTTGAAGGCTGAGTGATGTGTGTTGCCTACCTGGCTCCTATCCACTCGTCCACCCAGGGACCACAGATGGGAACCGTGAGACCTCAGCACCCTTGTACTCCCACTGAGTTGCCACGCTGTGAAGCTCATGAGTGTTCACCACGGAGGGAGTGGAGATTTCTGCTCGCACCTCCTCCTCTGAGTCTTTTCCTTGAGGTAACTTGGACAGAGTGAAGGGTGGGCTCCATACGCGTGTTTTTGGGTAGCAAGAAGCTATGGTGCACATCTGCTTAAGACTGAATTCTTACATGTGCTGCCACACCACGACACTGAGACACAGAAGGAGCTGGGTCCCTGAGCCCCGGATCCCAACCGCACCAGCCTCACTCACCCTGCTGCCCTGAGCCACCTCGCCAAAGGGCACTGCTGTCCCTTCTGACCCATGTGCCTGTCTCTCATGGTGTGAGCCCTGGCCATGCCCCAGCTCTGCTTTCCTGAACTTGCTGTGCATCCTGGCACCCTGACAGGACATCGCTGAGGTTCTCAACACCTGCCCTGGGAGCGCAGGGTGTCCAGCTCTTCTCCCTGTGACTTGGCTCAGGAGAGGCTCCCCATGTGGACACGGGAAGTGGGGTCTTTGAATCAGTCCGCTGCAGCTGGAATGGCTCTACCTCTTACTGTCCGTGTGACCTTAGGCATGCTACTTCACCCCTGTGCCTCAGTTTCCCAATTGGTAGAAAAAGAATAATAACAGTACCTTGTCATTAGTATGGGATTGTAAGGAATCAGTGCCCAAATGCAAGGCCCAGAGTACACGTGCAATAAACATGAACTATCGCTTAATTCTCAATAGGGACACTTAGGTCACCCTCCCTTTGCAAGGCTCCAGTGAGCATCAGGCTGCACATGGCAGAAGGCAGGGGCCTGTCACCGGCTGAGGCTTGGACTCAGGGCGGGTGTGTGCTGGATGTGCCTTCAGCACCATTGTCTTCCCTGTTCCTGTGTGGTTGCTTTCACTCACCACCCAAGTAACCAGCTGTTTGCTGAGCAGCTATTCTGCTTAGGCCTTCTTTGTGGGGACTCTGTGGGAACGAAGGAACCCTTAGGGCTCCCCCAGGAGTTTGAGCAGAGAAAGGCAGATGCACCCTCAGATGCAGGGCTCTGAGGCTGACTACTGCACTGCGAGACCACTCAGTGCCGGAATTGGTCTAAATGGGGAAGGCAGAATTGCAGGACAGAGACTTAGTAGGAGAAGGACAAAAATGGCCTCAGGATCTATTGCTCTTCAACGCCTGTTTGGGTGGAGCCCAAATAAATCTTGACTGCAGCCCATCATCTGCAGATGCTGTAACTGGGGCCAGGGTGCTGTTGGGATGGGGTAGGCAGACACTGACATGGCGCTTAAGGGTGGAGGTCTGTGTTCTGACCCCTGGTGGCCAACAGAGGAAGAGCAGGCGAGGAGCGGCGCCTGGAGGTCACTCTCCAGCCAAGGGCAGTGGGCAGAGCGGCCAACTCCTGGAGCGTGACATCTCTCCTAATGAAGAGGTCAGAGCCTTGAGGTGGAATCTACTCTCTCCTTTCTCTTCTCCAGACTTGGCAATGCCCGACACACCGCAGGGTCTGGATGAAGGGCAGGGGAGGCCACGGACGCAAAACACAGATGTGCAAAGGAATCAAAGATTTGGCGTTTTAGTGCCACATTTTAAAAAGGTGAGTGTAAACACATCCTGATGAACAAAGTATCAGCGTTTTCATCTGAACAACGAGGGTGAGAACAACCTTGGCTTCCAAAAGGGCAGTAAGGATACAATGAAATGAAACCAAAAGAACTTACACCATTCTGACTACTATTAACAGATTTAGAGTCATCACACGGATGTGTTTTCTGGCACTGAGCATCTTCACTGTGCCACCCATGTACCATGTACCACGTGCCATCCCCACCGTGAGGGATAAAATAGGAAAAGGGGACGTGCACGCTTTAACCTTGTCTTGCTCGGTGAGAAGCCCAGGGTGGTGCAGAGCTCACAGGTGACAGACTCTCTGTGGGATCAACTGGACAGACATCAGCAGCTTCTTTGCAGGAATCTGCTCCGTCTGTCCATGTGACCTCAGGCAAAGCTCTGTGGATGTACATCACTGAGATGCACCTCCCAGGGCATTCTCATAGTTTGGAGAAAAGCTGAGAGATTTTCCATGAAGGGGCACGTGTCCTGGAAGTTTGGCTTTGCCAACCATTCATGGGCACAGAGCAAATTATCATTTTCAAAGCATGTTCACCTCTATTACTGCATTTAACCCTCATGGCCCAAGCTAGACATGAACATGGGCCTGGGGGTATTTCGGCTGCAATAAAGCAATTACTCTAGGAAACTCAACCTCAAAATCCCTGAGGGAGAAGCGGGGCAGAGACAGTGAGGCAGGCAGAGTGAGAAGAGAGGCCATTCACTTGTGTGGGTAGAGGAAGGCCAAGAAAAATCTGGGCCTGCAACCAAAACATCACAAAAAGAATGGCCTGAAAAACAAACAAAAGCAACAATAGGAACATCTGGCTTGGGGACTGCAGGTGACAGGGCCACTTGGTAAAGCTGCTGTCCTCGCACCCTGGCATTGTGAGGAAGCAAAGGTGTGATGCTCTGGACTTGCCACCTAGAGCCAGGCACGGAGGGGCACAGATGAAGTGCCATGGGGCGGGAGCACATCTGCTGACCCAGGGGCCATGACTGGGCTCCACGCTGGTTCTCAGGGCAGGGTGCGCACTGGGTAGCTTAGTTCAGAAGAGCAAGTGGGCTCTGAAAGTCATACATGTCATTCAGTGAGTTTTAGACTGACAAGGACAGGACAGAATGAAGCAATGGTATATATTTTAGAAATCTTTGTTCCCCAGTGGAGAAGTAGACAGAAGAATATGATAAATACTAATGGACAATTACTCAGGTATGGAAAGTATTAACTTTTAGCCCTTATTTCTTCTATAGCTCCAACCACTTTCTCCTCCCACATTACTTTAGACAAATCCCAGACCTCAAGATGTGTTTTGTGTATGTTCCAACTCCCCGTGATGAATGTAATCATTAGGTACTGCAAACATGTACTTATAAACACAGAAATTTAAAAAGAAACGATTTAATCAATAGATATGTCAGTATATCTCCAAGAGATTGTTAAAAACATAACCACAAGAGCCTGGGATTTAGATCAGTGGTTCCGCCGCCTGCATTGTAAGCGCAAGGCCTTGAGTTCAATCCCCGGTACCAGAAAAACAAAAACAAAAACAAAAAATCCATAACCACAAGAAAGTACCAATTCAATTCAATTAATATTAATATCCAGATAGTGGGCAAATTTTCAATGAATTCAAATATTATAAATTCATGTGATCTTTGTTCCTCCACTTGTTTGAACCAGGATTCAGAAGAGACCCACACATTGTAAGTGACTGGAATGTCTTCTTTGTTTGTTTGGTTTTTTTGGTACCAGGGAGCGAATTCAGGACCTTGCACGCGCAAGGCAGGCAGCGGAACCACTGAGCTAAATCCCCGGCCCTGACATGTCTTCTTTAATCCATAAACTTTCCCTCCTTCTCCTCCTCCTTCCCATTTCTGCTGTTGAAAAACCTGATCCTTTTTCTTCTAGAGTTTTCTACTCCCTGGATTTTATGACCGATTGTTCCTGTTGTGTTCTGCAGCCTCTGACTTCCTGTAAACTAGTGATTTGATACAAACACTTGGTAAAACTCAGGTTCAAGTTTGGACAAGTCTATGTGCTGTCCCTATGAGGTGAGACCCAGGATCTGACCACCTCTGTGATGACAGCAACCACTCAGGATCACTGCCTGCACCAGAGATCCATCCCGTAGGAGCTGCACACACTGATGGTGCAATGCTTTCATTCCTTCTTCATGTACTAGCTGGAATTCTTATACAAAAGCAAACTTCCACTAGTCTCTTCAGTCACCCGATGGTAGACTTCAAATAAAAATGCCAGATAAATGTTTGTTCCCACCGTAAAACTCTTTTTCTTGGGTGAGTTATTTGCTAGCTTCCTCCAATGATAATCAATTCATCTTCTTTCTGGAAATACCATTTTGAGTGGTAGAGTACTTGCCTCACAGGCACAAGACCCTGGGCTTAACCCTTAGTGCAAAAAAATCATTTTGCATTCATGGATTCCAACCTATCTGATGCAGTTCAATTTGCCCAATATGGATGACTGTCCTAATTTTGCAGGGAGAGGCTCCTCAGTTTGGCTCTGGAGCCTGAGCCAAATTGCCTTGACACAGTGGTGTAGCTGACAAGGGTGGCAAGATGCTTTAGGTTCCTTTTACCCATGTGCTGTTCCAGATCTGGAACCTGACCTGTCTCCAAGGAACCATGAGTGGTTTTAGTGAGAATGAGTTTTCACGACTGTGTTCTCGGAGCTCATGTTAGTCATTATTTATAGGGCTACTCAGTGATGAGAGCTAGGAAATACATGTGTTTTAAGACAAACTAAGTTGTGAATTCATTCTAGTATTTCCAATTCAGAAGAAGATATCAAAGTTGTTACTTCACCTCATTCATTTACATAAACCTTCTACTCTACCCTTAATCCTGATTCTGAAAAAACATTAGGAGTGATAGAATATTATGTAATCATTCATTCAATTTTTCAAATGATATATGCACAAGGGTTGCATATAATAATAAAACAATAACACCAGCATAATGATTACTGCAAACAGTTTAAGGTTTGTTATTTATTTACAGAATTTTTTTTTTGGTCTTAGGTGTGTCCCACTATGGATAAACAGGTGAATTACTACGTTGTAAGAGGAACTTTGAATAATTCTCTTCATGTGCTTAGACCACCAGCTGGATATGCATTTAGGGTCCCTTGATTCTTTTTATTGTTATCTTAAGACTGTCTTTTATAGTTAATTTCATTTTATAGTTTTGTAAAATATGAATAGATTTTATAAAAATCTCAAAAACAAAGTAAATTCAAAGAAGTCTGACTTCTACCTGTCTCCTCTGCTCTCTTCCTGTTCCATGCCTGTGTTTAGTTATACTTATGTTCCTTTTTTATATTAAGTGGGTTTAAAAAATTCATCTTGTATCCTCCCATGGCCTGGGTAAATTCTATTGTAACTGAGAGGGCAAAAAAAATCTTTAACAAGTTGGAATTTTATTAAAGATAGCTGTTTCAGGGCTGAGGATTCAGCTCAGTGGTGCTGCTGCCTACTTCGCAAGCGCAAGGTCCTGAGCTCGATCCTGGGTATCAAAAAAAAAAAAAAGGTAGCTGTTTCTACAACTTCCTCAAGCTGCAAGGTCTGACACAAGGGGGATCCAACGCTTCCAGCCTTCTGGGCCAGAACTTGGCTACATCTACTAATATGGATGTTTCCTAGCTTTTGTTGTATCCCTTCTATAAGCTGGAGTGTTTCTGTGCATTTGACAGGGCAGGGACAGACTGGCTGTCCTCCCTAATTTGTCCTCACTGTAAATAAACCCATCTTTCCATTTTCCTGGGCTTTTCTCTCAGTCAATTGCAGGTAGACAAACAAAGCCAGCAACCCAGACAGCCGGGGCAGACTCAGGCTGGACTGACCACTGCCCAGCAATAACACCTCCTACCTTCTCACTTTGCCCCACCTCACCCCTCTTATTCCGCAAGGCTCCCTCTAGATCCGCTTGTGTCAGTACCCAGTGCTTTTCTGCATTTATTATACAGGACTTTCTGGGACAACAATAGGCTGCAAACAGCACAAATGTTCAACAACAGGATATCGATCATGCAATGTAGCTCCAGAGAAGAATAAATATTTCTTGTGTAAAGACTTTCCATACCTTTTGATCGTATCCTTGGGATGGGTTCCTAGAAGTCCGGCTAGCTGCAAAGGTGACAGCAATGCCACATAGCTAAATCCTGCCAAAGTGTCCTCTGTAGAGGCTTTACCAGTTTTCATCACCCACAGCTTAGAGAAGTGTCTAAATTTTGCCATAGCCACACCTGCAGAATGTATGGTCAAACTTGTACTGTCTGGAAACCTCATAGGTGAGAAACTGTACCTCACTGTTGTTTTAATTTGTATTTTTCTGAATACATGCAAAATTAAGTATCTTCTCATATGGCTAAGAACTATTTTCTTTTTTAGTACCGAAGATCAAACTCGGCTCCTTGCGCTTGCACAGCAAGCGGCGAAACCACTGAGCTAAATTCCCGGCCCAGAACTATTTTCATTTTCTATAAACTATCCAGTTCTCTAGTCCACTTCCTCCCTTTAAGCATGATTTTGGTCTTTATTTTTCCAACCACTATTATCTCATTTTATATTACGATAAAAATCCTTCTTCTGGGATGTGCATTGAAAATATTTTCCACATTTTGTCATTTGTCTTTTTCCTTTGCTTGTGGAGTCTTTTTACTTGCAGTTAAAAATTCTGTTGGGAGGAGGGAGGAATGAATAGGCAGGACACAGAGGATTTTTAGGGCTGTGGAACTCTCCTGTGTGAAACCTCCATGGCAGATAGGTGGGATTATTACTTGTTCAAGCTCACAGGATGCACAATAGGAGCCCTGATTTAAACTTCGGGCTGTACGTGACTATGGTGCATTAATGTCCACTCAACGGGGTAACAAGGGCAGCACTCTGTGAAGGATACTGATAGTGTGGAGGTGAAATGTGCAGGGGTGAGCAGGGCACACAGCTTTGCTCCATTTTAATGAAGCCCAGAGAGCCCCATGGCACTCATGATTCCCACGTAGACCTACTTTGATCCGAAGGTCACCATTCTTCCTGTACACAGGTCGTCTCTTTACAGCGGAACACAATGTCTTCAAAAGTTCTCAGGTCAAAAATATCTGATGCTTTCAAATACATTGTGCCCACAGATGCATGGCTGGAAGCAAATCAATTTCTTAGCTGAGAGGCCATGATATGTTTCATCATTTTACTCCCGGTGTGGAAAGATGAAGGTAATGTCTCTCATAAAATTTATCTTTGAGAGTATTAGTGTCGGGTATACTGAGGCTTTCTCTTAGGTGAGCTGAAATGCTACACTAACCAATGGCATATTGAATTCTCCAAGGGTTCCTAACATGAGGGCAGGTGTACAGCTACCTTTGCAATCTTGGCTCAAAGGGATGAAGACTGCTCTTTCAGTGCCACTTCCTGCCGTGAACTCACATACAGACTAGAGAAACTTAAAGGACCCATGAGGAAGAGTAACCACAAAATGTGAAGGCAAGGCTTAAAGATGGATGGGAACTCTGTAAGGCAGTGAAACACAGTGACACCTGCTCTGACTTGCTGAGAACCACAGCCCTGCAGCTCTGGCACATCCACACACTGGAAGGATCACTCTCCTGGTGTCAGCGGCTTTACGGACACTCCACAGCAGAGCTTTCCTGCACCATGCTAAAGCCCCAACTCTGGAACATGTGTAAGGTGTCCTTGCTTTAAAAGATTTACACTTTTATTCTTCAGGCTCAAAAATCTAGCTGTTACACTGGTATAAAATAAGTGTCTGAATCAGACCAACATACCCTCAACAAGGGCGTTAAAAGATCCAAAGAACTCATTAATCATGGCCGTACTTCTGCTACTGATTTCATTTTATTCAGCTTTGTATCTGGGTAAAGACACTTCTCCTACAAGAAAAAATATCTAAAGGATCTAGGTCTTTTCACAGCCCCATCTTGTTATCATTACAGGTGAAGGAGCACCTTGAGAATGGACCTGCTGCCCTAACCTGCCTCTGTGAGGGTTTCCTGGGAGGTCAGGGCTCATGTTTTATTTCTCTGATCATCATGAGTTAGAATATACCACATGCTGAGTAAGTATGTTAAGTGAATGAACAAATGGAAACAAAAATTCCAAACTCAATTTTTCTACTCCATTCTGATGGGTAGACATGAAAACAACCATAATTCTACTTAGATTGGAATAAACACGGAAATAATGTCTACAAACACATTCATCAGAATTCAAGAAAGAACACTTTCTTCAGCCTGGAAGAATGAAGAAAAGAAGGCTGAAGGCACAATGAGGTTTTCTGTTTTTCCCCTCTTTTCTTTCTTTTTCTTCCCCTTACTATTCTCTTCTCCATTTAAGAATTTTTTTTCTCATGGTAGGGAGTGAAGCCCTGCCTTGCACTTGCTCCATAAGTGCTCTATCACTGAATTAGACTCCCCACCTACATATTTTTGTGGCATCAAATTCATTCACTTTTTATTCTGATGCATGCATCTTTTAAACTGAGGCCATCTGGGTCTGGTTTATGAGAAAGCATTCACTTACCTGTTGGAAGGCGACAAACTGAACTGGAAATCTCTCTCTCATGGGCTTCTCCCCTTCTTCCTGTCTTAAGCAAGTGAATGTTACCTGCAAGCACCCTGCCCTCTGGGACAGTGATGTATAAAGCAAGGGGATGAAACCCCCTGACCACTGCAAGGAGCAAGAATACCACTCCTGAGAACATCACCAGACATTTGCACCAGCCTTAGCCCAACTTTGGACTTTCATTATTTTTTTTATATAAATACCTATTTGTTCAAGCCAATTAAGTCAAATGTTTGAACATATGTCTAATTGAGAGACAAAAGCAGAATGATTCAGAGGTCAACACTAGAAAATCAGAAGAAGAAAGAAAATCTAAGGTGAATATCATTTACAAGTAGATGTAAAACTTAAAATGGAAGAGGAACAAATGCATCTAAACTACAGAAAATGATGTAAAAATACAAAGAAAGGCCCAGATGTGCAGCGACTGTCTCGGGTCCCTGGTGCCAGAGGTTACTGAGGCAGAGGAGGTGAGTGTGTGGGAGCTTGAGGAGATGCAAAGTCATCTGTGAGCTACTTCACTCTAGACTCACATGAGAGAGAAATAAATCCCCCTCTCACTAAATCTTTTGTTATTCCTACTCTCTGTTACCAATGGCCAAACATAGTTCTAATGTCCATATGTTACATTAACCAATGCACGAAGAAAAACCATATGGTCATCTCAAAAGATGCCAAAGTTCACACCTGCTCTTTCTACCAATTTGGGCAAACCAGGAATAGAAGGAATCTCTTTTTACTTGCTGAAGTGTATTAACCCCAAATTTATAGGAATGATCAATCCTAATAATGAAAACTTTAGAATTACCTGCATTAAGGTTCAGAATAAGCTCATTACTATTAGGACAAGTGAAAAATTTAAATAACTGGAACAAGATCAAAATGCAAAAATCAATACTTTTCCTACATAATAACATTAGCTAATGGAGCATTTTAGAAACAATAAAAGCAATCCAACACCAACACCAAAGGAAGTAGTCAACACCAAAAGAATATCCTGTCAATCGACCAGGGGAAACACACAACAATAAGAGACACTTTTATTTTGTTCTTTTGCAGAAAACAAAAAATCTTCATTGAGGGATAAAAAGAGAACTTAAACAAATTGATGGGAAGACTGTATTTTAAAGATGCCAATTCTTCTCATATTTATAATACACGGAGTGCAACCTCCCTATTAATTTTTCTGTGGAAAACAATCTCTAAAACTTACAATAAGCAACATATTCCAAGATAGTTTTGATGAAGAACAAAGTGGAGGGCCGGGGATTTAGCTCAGTGGTTTCACCGCCTGCCTCGCAAGCACTAGGACCTGAGTTCGATCCCCGGTACCGAAAAACAAAAAAAGAAAAGAACAAAGTGGATGCAGAAGTTTGTCTTACAGCACATATGAAAGTTGTCTGAATAAAGCAAGTGGTGTTAGAGACAGAACCACTGGGGAGAAGAGGAAGGGCAAAGGATGGGGAGGAGGAGGGGAAGAGGGGGAGGGAGAACGGGAGAGAGAGAGAGAGACAGACAGACTGAGAGACTGATTTGGTACATGAGCATAGCAGATGTCCCAATTTCCTATCTAAGACCCATTCTCCTCTTCGTTACCTGATATTTGCTTTTGTTCATGGCTGCAACATACTCAGCCCCATGTAGTAAGTCAGGATTGGCAGTGAACCGAGACAACTCTGATCTCTGCTCTATCAATATTTCTTGCAGCCAAAAGTATCCCCATGGTCAATTTTTCTCCTTGCATGAGTCCCCAAACTGCAAGAGGCAATCTGCTGGGCTATTTGGGGAAACACTTTGCTTTCCTAATAGATGAAAGGGACATATGAATCCTGACACAGAGAATCCTCATATATCTCCTGCACCTTGAAGTGATGTGACAAAAAGCTCTACTAGCCTGCGACCATGAGGGAAATGATGGAAGAATTTCAAAGATACTGCCTGACATCACTGAGCAGCTACCTCAATGCCAGCACCAACTTCAGGCTGTTGAGGGGAAAAAATACAGGTCTTCAGCAAAGCCCTTCGGGGTCAACCCTCTTGTCACCTGAGGCTGTGAGCATCGTGAATTGCTGGAATGGTAAGTGTGGGAAATCCCAAACTGATGGGAGTCCCGTGGGGAAAAGAGCATATTATAAAATAAGGTGGCGATCCATTTGGAAAAAGATAAAATTGGATTCCTCATATCATACATACGACCAACAAATTCCACAGGGATCAAATGAGAAGTAAAACTATTGCTTAACTATCATCATCTATTAGGCAAGAAATAAAACTCCAAGAGCATCAGAAGGAAAAGCGTAGGTGCGCATGGCATGTTTGTGACTCTGACATGGGGCAGCATGCTGGAGACCCTGGCTGATGTGGGCCACAGCCCATCCCTGTGCAGGTCTAGATCACACTTCCCAATCTCTCTTGCGTGACTAAGTCCCAGGCTGGTGGAAGGTGCTATGGGAGCGATGTGAGTCCCCACTTATCTCTGATCCATCACTGCTAGCTCCCCGTACAGGGTTCCATGGAGGGTCCCAGATGCCAGGCAAAGATGGAAGGAAGGGGTGGGTGAGGAAATGATCATGAAAGCCAAGCTCTCCTTGTTGACATTGGGGTAGCACATGGCAGGAAACAAAGCCGTGCTGTGTAACAGCACCAAGATTTGGAGGGATGAGCATCTGAGTGTTTAGCTGGTATTGACCAAAGGAGAAAGCTCCCTGATGACAAGAGCTCAAAAGCTCATTAAAATCTGATAAAACTTATAAGAACAAAAAACACAGAAAATAAACAAATGACAAAAATATAGTAAAAATGTCATCATTAAGAAAATGGGAGAAGATTATGGAAATTATATAATAAACAAGGGATTGGCATTAAGAATACAGGATGAACACTCCCAAATAGTAAGATGACATATAAACCAATAAAACTGGCAAATTGTATGAATGTGCAATTTACAGGAAATGCAAATGACCAGTCAACAAATGAACAGAAAATCAACCACAGCAATAACAAAGAAAATATAAATTAAAATCCCAGACAGTCATTCACTATGCCCAGCCATTCTCTCACATTAGATTGGTAGAATAAATGTCTGTGAACATCAAGTCTTAGTAACATAACACAGGCACTTTTTAACACTACTAGTGGGAGTATTCTGGGATATTACTGAGGTCAATACTGGGGGCCTTTTTTAGGATTTAATATAGTTTTTAGTGTGCATATCCTGTAAGTCTGCAATTCTGTCTCTCAGTTTTTTTCCCAGAGGGCATCTAGGTCACAAGCACAGAGAAGCACATCTGAGGAAGTTCTGTGCAGCACAGCTAGACATATATAAAATATTATCAATATGAGAATGGCCAAATCAGGTGCGGAACATCCAGTATATGAACTATACTCTAGGTGTCAATATTAAACCTTCCCTAAGGCAGTTGAGAACATTCACCTATTTCAGTATGACTTATACTAAAGGAAAAAGAATCTCATGCATACGGAAATATCCAGCAGGACACACCTGCTGTACCCATGAAGCTACTGTCTAGAAATGATTTCTCTGTCAATCTATCTAGTGCTTGACATAAAGAAGAGCTTAAGAGCTGTTAGTTTGTTTCCCTTCATTCCTTTATTTCCTTATTCCTAGAATAAATGTGCCAAGAATACCAAACCCCGGAGCAGGCATGGTCTCTGCCTTCTAAGAATATCCAGGCTGATGCTCTGAATAAGTCAAAGCAGTAGTTACTCTATCTGCTGTTTAGTGCTGTAAGGGAAACTGACTGGTCTGGAAAGACATGGGAAGGGACACACCCTAAGTAGGAGCAGAGAATACAGTAAGGGGCTCTGAGGAGGTGACACTGCACCTGCAAACCACAAGAGTCCAGGGAATTTTGCAAAGAAGTAGAGGGTTGGGTTCTATGGGTGGGGGTGGGTACAGGCATTGGCTGCAGTGTCGTAAGACAGAGGGAACAGGATGTGTATAGACTTAGAGAACGACAGAGCAAGGGACACATTCCAGAAATTAGAACTGCAAGTTTACAAAATTCAGACATCAGAGACCAAATACAACTTGAGTAACTAGATAGATTTTACGAACTGTTGGAAGATTGGAAGCTCCAACCCAGTTACCATGTCAATTAGCCTCTTGCTGATTTATGAATTCAATGCAGTCTCGGTCAACATCCCAGCAAGATTCTTCGTAGACACCAATAAGGCTGATTCTAAAATTTATGTGCAAGGAGAGGAACTAGGTTAGCCAAGACGATGCTGAAAAAGAAGAAAGTTGGAGGACTCATACTACCCAACTTTAGGATGTAGTGTAAGCACACTGGGGCCAACACAGTAAAATATTGGTGAAAGAATAGACTTGTTTCAATGGAACAGAAAACAGACCAGATTTTTTTTTTTTTTACAAAGGTACAAAGGTGACCCAATGAAGAAAAGATAGAATTTTAAACAAATGGTGTGGGAACAAACAGACCCTTCTATTAAAAATAAAATAACTTCAAACTATATCTCACAGCATACGTAAAAATGAGCTCTAAGTGGGTCACCTGTGTACACGGTCAGTTACCCACATGCAAGCACCCGTGTCTGATGTGTCCAAGCATGTGTTGTGGGGGAGGCAGAGAGGGGTATCTACGGGAAATCTGAGTAAAGTTTCAGAGGGATGGACAGTAACATTTGGAAACTCCAGCCCACTTACAAGAAGGGGAACTACAGGGGTAGATGAACTAGCTATTTTCCATTTTAAAAGGAAGTCTGTAAATTTCACAAGCACAAGAGAGTTTCAGCTTTGGAGCTTTTGAATAGATCACTTAGTTGAATGTTTACATGTGAGTGACTGGTAAAATTCAGCATTCTATCTCTCCAAGCAGAACAAGCCAGTTTGCACAAACAAACAAACAAACAAAAAGAAGAAAGGCATCTATCATCATGGATAAATCTGAATATTTCAAATAGATAACATCAAAATAGATGGATGTTTTAGAGCCCATCCAGGGTTCTATAATACTCTGGAAACTTGATGAATTAACAGGTTACCTGCTCTTTTATTCTCTAGTTATCTGGATTTTCACTTTTGATCACTAGAAATGTTTATACAAATAAAAACCCTCACAGGCATTCATAAAAAGCTAGGGACAATTTTGCCTAGTTTCTGGTTCTGTCTCATCCTGGAAATGAGGAC
Organism: Heterocephalus glaber; assembly: GCF_053883595.1. NCBI lineage: Eukaryota > Metazoa > Chordata > Mammalia > Rodentia > Bathyergidae > Heterocephalus > Heterocephalus glaber. Next base: position 3,501,647 of record NW_028258329.1, on the reverse strand, counting down.
AGCACTTCCTGTTTTCACATGCTGAGGCACAGCACAGGGCCTGGTATGGAGTGGGCATAACTATCACTGCTGATGCTATTATCAATGTATCCTTTTTCAAATATATTATTAAGCTGGAAAATCTAATAAAACTTTTCAGAGCTTCATTCCTTCGGAAGATTTGCTTTTGGGAACTTTTGTGTCATAGCAAGGGAACTCATAATTCTTAAAAGGTTGTTTCTGTATTGCAAACGATAAATAGGAAGCCGCAATTTATAGGGCCCACTGTCCAAGTCAAGATACTGCATTTTTCAGCTGAAAATGTATTTGTCCACACTCCCTTGAGAACAGAATGGTGAAACCAATTTCCCTCAAACACTAGTCCTTGGTTCGAAGCCAAATAGGCAGCCCTGCAGCCCTGGAGGAAATCATTTCAGCAGGCCGGAAGCAATTGATTCCAACCAAGAAAACTGTCTGCCCTTTGCCAAGGGTGGAGTACTGGTTCCTGAATGGCACACTGTCCCCACATGTAAGCTCCCTCTGACTTCTACCTCTCTAATCAAAGTCAAGGATGCCTCACAGCTGTGGAGACAGGGAGTTGAAATGGAACAGGAATCAAGCAAGGAAGATTAATAACAGGGGTAGAGGGAGGAGAGAAGGGGAAGAAAGAAGAGAAGAGAAGCAGAGAAAGATGAATGTGAGCTCCGCTGAGAAGCACATATTCCAGTGCAATCGATGCAATAAACTTCATGGATGCTATATTAGCTGCTGAGTGCTGTGAAGTGAATTGCTTCCAAATTTAAGACTTGAAACAACACAAACCGATAGCCTCACAGTTTATGTAGGGCAGGCATCACACTGCAGATTAGCTGGCTATCTGGTTAAGGGTCACTCCCAAGGGCCTACTACTATGGACTCGACCCAGGGCCTTCATGCTGAGCCACATCCCCAGCCCTCAATTTTCTTTTTAAACTTTGAGACAGGGTCTCACTAAGTCACTCATTTGCTAAGTTGCCAGGGTGGGCTCAGAACTGTGGCCCTTGTGCCTCAGCCTCCCAGAGTGCTGGGATTACAGGTGTGAGCCACCATGCCCAGTTATAATCCAGATGCTGGCTGGGGCTGCAGTCTTGTCCGAAGGTCAACTGAGGAAGAGGCCTTGTCCAATCTCCTGTCTGGTCACTGGCTGGGCTGCTTCGATTGCTGCTGAACTGAGAACTGAAGTTCCCCGCCATGTGGGAATCTGCACAGGGGCGATGACAGAGTGACAGGTGCTTCCTCAGAACAACCACATGAGGAGAAGCAGTGTGAGTGTGACCAGGAGGGAGTCCCAAGCTGTGTGAACTGATCCTGGGAGCAACAGTCCATCGCTTCTGCTCAGCAAAAGCAAGTCGCAGGTGTTGCTGTCTCACAGGGCAGGGCAACGCAGGGAGGCGACATCGGAAGGCTAGAGCATGTTTATGCAGGATCAGTGGCATGATTTTTAACTGTGCTTCATCATCTCATAAACTTTTGTGTTGTGCCTGCAACTGGAAAAATAAAAATGGCACAGTGCTGTCCCCAAGGGGTGGATCACTGGGCCATGAACATAAGCAACTGCTGGTAAGAAGGCAGCGGGAAGCGGCAGGGAGACTTCTGGGGTGCCTGGCACTGTGGCCCTCTGGGTCTGCAGGGCACGTCCTTTGTTCTGGGGACCACAGGTCAACGGGTCACCCCAGGAAGCAGGGGGACAGGTCACACGCATAGGGCCAACCCCCAGCTGAGCCCAGTGAGACCCAAGCCAAAAGCATGAACACTGCTGCACACTCTTCGTGAACATCTGCTCCTGTCTGCTGTTCATAGTTACGGGGAAGAAAACCAGGCAAGTAAACTTTTCAGAGAAAGCATTTGCAGGGTATGAATATATTCACCCAGCACAATCATTTTTTAAGACTAATCCACAGTTGTATGTGATTTCTAAACTCACCCATACTTTCAGAAGCTGTTTAAGTTAAAATTAGTTTTTATTAAAACTTAGTCAAAATTTCAAAACATGTTCAAGTAAGATTCACTCCATGCCTGTAGAGTGCATGTAAAGTCAAAGTGCCTTGGTCTAAACAGATAGATGCTGTAATTCAAACAAAAACTCCAGCTGGTTGCTGGTGGCTGGAAGGCCAAAGACCAGGGAGACCTGGGCGGAGGGAGGGAGTGGAAGGAGTTGAGGGTATTGAGTAAGTCGGAAATAACCAGAATGGCAGCACGAGTGCACTTCCTCAGGACATTCCGCTGACCAGTGCCTCCCGCCTCGGAGATTCTGCTCCTTCGCAGTCTTCTGCGTATAAACTCTCGCTGGGCTTGTGGCACAGGCCTGTAATCCTGGCATTTGAGGCCTGAGGCCGGAGGATCACAAGTTCAAGCCCAGCCTGGGCAACTGAGCAACTTGAGGCCCTGTCTCAAAAAAATGTAAAGTACTGGGGATGTAGCTCAGTGTGAAGGCCTTGGGTTCAACCCCCAGTGCCCACCCCCTACATGCACGCACACGCGCACACACACACACGCGCGTGCACACAGAGGTAGTAACTGAAAATGTGACTGTTCTGATCACGGGGAAGCTCTGCCTCGGCATTCAGACTTATCAGCATTGTGGCCAAGGGTCTTGTACAGCATTTCACGGTAGCGCAGCATCTGAGTTCCGCTCAGCCCATCCTCCTGCATCTGAGAATAATTACCCACTGGTGCTTAGGAGCCAAGCCAGGCTCCACCCTGCACCAGGCACCTTGTGCAAGGGTCAGTCTTCATCTCCCAGTTTTCAGGAGGCTGACGGCTTGTGAGGTGAAGGATTTGCTCAAGATCACCAGCATCTGTGTAGGTCAGAGAAGAGATGCATACCAGACAGTCTCATTTCAGAGTCCACCTCTTGTCTGTCCGGATGTACTCCCTTGTGGGGTGATCTCACAGCCACAGAAAGTTTGAAAAATGAAGGACTGTGTGGCAAGGAAAGAAAGTTTGACGCCCTGATTAACTGATGAATGAGAACTCACAATCTAACTGTGAACGGACACTAAAACCACTGGCTGCCAATCAGCTGCTGAAGAGGATTCTCATCCGGTCCCAAAGTGCACCCCACCAATTAGTTACTAAGTAGAAGGGATGAAAAGGTGACTCTGTAAAGGGAGGCTCTGGCGGTCACCACCTCAGCCGAGGATGAACTTGGCATCATCAGTAGCAGGTCAGATGACACAGTGCACCTCCTGATGTGGAAAGCAGAGGAGAGGCTGATTTAAATCTAAGTGTGAGGAAACCATCAGACAAATCCAATTGTGAAGCACTCTACAAAGCAAGTGGCTTAGATTCTTAAAAAAACAGCTAAATGGAGCTGGGTGTGGTGGCATGAGTGCAGCCTGAGCAACGCAGCAATTTAGCAAGACTCTGTCTCAAAATAAATAAATTAAAAAAGGGCTGGCTCGGTGTGAAGGTCCTGGGTTAGATTCCCAGTACTGCAAATATATATAAACACACAATATATATAAATATTAATATAATAGTGCTGAAAGTGGCACTCAGTGGTAGAGTGTCTGGTACCACAAGTCCTGCCTTTGATCACACACACACACACACACACACACACACAATCATTAAAGATACAAACAAAAGCAGGGGTTTGGTTTAGATATAATTCAAATTGCACCTAATTGAATGCCAGCCAGGGAGAAAGCACTCTGATGACTATTTTCAGGAGAACTAAGTGTGTCTGAATAGGGACAATGTCTGGAGAATATTTCCTTACCAATGCTAAGTTTCAAAGTAACAATAGTAGTCCAACTTTCTAGAGGATGGCTGTATTCGTAGGAGATCCATGCCAAAGTATGTTATGATATCTGCAATTCATGTTCAAATGTTTCTGACAAAATAATTGAGAACCCACATATATACATACCCCAATGTTGTAGATACACATTTACAGTCTCTGTGTATGAACAACTGGTAAATCTGAGCAAAGAATATATGAGTTTTCACTTGAGTCTTCCAGCTTTTCTGTAGATTGGAAGTTTTTCCTAATAAAAATTAGGCACAAAGGTTGATTAAAATGTTTGCTCCAAGCGTTGTAGTATTTTTGGACAAACACTAACAGAAAACATTGAAAACTAAAATAATCAATGTGCTAAGATGATGAGATTATTTTTCTTTCACCTGCATTATTCTTACAATACTTTAGCAATCAATCATACTTGCAACAGAGAGTTACAAAGTAAACTGCACTATTGTAGATGAAATAACTTGTCAGTTCCTAGGGCCGTGTTCCTATTAACACTAAGGATTATTATTCTGAACTCAAATTCTAAGGCAGTGTGAAATACGGTTCTTAGTCCTGTCTCAGTGGACTGTGGAGGGTACACAACACTTTCTTTACAGGGGCTGAGGCCTCATTTCCGGTGCTCTGTTCGCAGAACCACCGCGGGCTCCCCAGTTAGAGACGCAGCAGATGGCACCCACTGCTCTGGCACTGGCACTAGGACGGTGAGCAGAGCACTTACTTCCCAATCACCTGTATTCTCAGAGGTGAGTGGCAGTCAAGCATTTGGACCAGCACTGCAAGGTCTCTGACCGAAGTGGCCCATTTTTGCTGAAGTCCAAGGTGCAAGCACGCAGCCGCTGGAAGTCTGGAAAAGACAAGAGGACAGAATGTTGATATTGCCTGCAAAGTGAGACTTTGAAATTTCAATGTCAGAAATTATTTTTTTCTATTTTAAAACTTAAATGTGAATTTTTTAAAATTTAAAAGTAATTTTAAACATGAAATACGCACACGAAATGATCCAACTAGTGAATTCTACTCCCACATGCCATCTCAACCTTTAATTTTTAAATGAATGCTGGCATCATTTAAAAAAGTTTCCTCTGAGTAGGCGCCAGAAAAGCGGCTATGGGTCAGAACCCCAAGAAGCTGCCAATGGAGAGGACGCAGGAAACCCAATCGTAGGAGATTCCTGAAGGGTAGAGTGACTCACTGGAAACTCGAAAGTTGGCAGTCTGCTGCTAATCGCACTGGGGAGCACCGTGTCCCTGCTGGGATCCAGGTGTGGATCCCTGAGGAGCCCTGGGGTCACAATAACGCTGATCACAGTGCGGTTAGCAGCAGCCTCCCGACCTGGAGACTGAAAGACTGCACTTACACAGGCAGCTCTTCCTGCAGACACTGGGGCCTGTCTGGTCGTGGCTGAGGGTGGGCAGGGGTTTCTGTCTGACCTGTACCCTGCTCGGACTGCACCATGTGTGGCTGGAACCTGCCTTCCCACGCGAGAGTACCCAGGACCCTCTGGTCTGCAGCACCTCCGGCCACGTGTGCCCCCAGCTGAGGGAGGCCCCAACCATCTCTCTAGGAGATCGAGGACAGCAGGGGCTGGCAGGCTTCCCCTCAGCCCTTCCCAGCAGAACAAATCCCTCATCTTCAGAAGGGCGGCGAGTCCATGTCACTGTTTCAAAGCTAGTGTGGCCACAGTCTTTGAGTGGTCTGTGCCTTACATCAAAGTGTCTGGTTCCCTCTGGAATTCTTCCCATCTTGAATTTCACTTCGCTGTTGGCATTGCGCTCCTCTTTCATTGTATAATTTTGCAATTCTAGTTTTGTCTATTCTCTTTATATTTTTATCCTTTTAGGTCATTTTATTTCAACTGTGTCTCATCTAGTACCTTATAGGGCAAATTTAATGCTTTACTTAATTTCAGAATCTATATTCTTTAACTGGGGGAATGTAATCTGCTTCCATTTTGTCTTGGCAGGATGTGGGAGGAGAGTAGTGGGTGACTGGTATATTTGGAACTTTCCGTGTCACCTTATTTTATGTTTTCTTCTCAAGTTATCTCTTTGTTGTTTCCTTTACTGATTTTAACTGACTTAGTTGATCTTATTTTTCCTCTTAGCAATTCTCAGAAGTTGTATTTTATTTCCTTCTAGTAATTCTCTTAAATTTATAAACTACATATATATATATTCATCTTTGTTATCCAAATTTAGATTTAACTAATATGTATCTCTAATTTCTAAGCAGGATAAAGTCCTTTTTTAAATTTAATTCCCTTCTCTTCCTATGCTCTTTGGTGTATTTTATTGGAATCATTTAAAATGTTAATTCCAAATTGCTTTTAATTTTCATGTTTCTATCTTCTTGAGAATCATCTCTTGACAGTTGTTTCAAGCTTTGGGGCTATGTTATTAATACAGTGGATCTTTGACTTACAAACTCGATTTGTTCCAAGGGCTGGTTGTAACCAAGTCAATACAGCTGAGATCTGGATGTTTACCTGGGTATAGATAACAAGAGGCAGATGAATCTTCCATTAACCTAATTAACCCAAGTTGTTCGTATGTCGGGCCCATTGTAATTTTAGGGTCCTCTGTAATTGTAACATTGCTGTGTTTTAGTGTTTGCTAATTGACCCTGGATAATTTACATCACTTGTTTCTCCCAATGAGTTTTATGTTACTAAAAGGATTCCTGGGTTAACTCTTTCAAAAAGACTTCATAGGGAATACATTTTCTGAATTCTTAAGTAAAAATCAGAAGAAATTAAATGCAAGATAAAGGGAATCAATAGCTAAATGTTTTTGAAAAAAGTTGGGGGTCTTACATTTCCTGATTTCAAAACATATTATGAGGTTACGGTAACCAGAACAGTATATTATAGGAATAAAGACACTTACAGACCATTGAGATAGAACAGGGGACCAAGAAATAACCTGTCACACATATGGCCAAGTGATTTTGGATAAGGGTGCCAAGACCACTCAATGGGGGAAATAATAGTCTTTTTAAAAAATTAATTTCAGTGGTACATTTTAGATGTACATAATGATCACATTCATCATAAGGAATTTGTATCTTGATTCTCCTTTTTTTCCCAAATCCCCTTCCCTCCCTTCAACCCCTCTTGTCCTCCTTATTTACAAAAGCTTTGTTTCCATATTTTGGGGAAAGGACAGTCTTTACTACAGAGTGCTGGGATAACTAGATAGCAACATGCCAAAGAATAAAATTGGACCCTTAGCTAATGCCACATACAAAAATGAACTCAAAATGGATCAAAGATCTAAATGTACAATCTAAAATTTTTAGAAATATTAGGGGAAAACTCCATGACACTGATTTTGGAAGTTATTTCTTGGATACAACATTCAAAGAATGAACAACAAAAGAAAAATATAGATAAAACAGATTTCATCAAATGTAAAATCTTTCAGGCTTCAAAGGACACTATCCACAGAATGAGAAAGTAACCTATCCAATGAAAAGAAAGTTACATATCTGCTAAGTGTTTAATATCCAGAATACATAAGGCACTATGATTCAACAAGAAGATAAACAACTCAATTTTTAAAATGGGCTAAAAACTTGAATAGCCATTTCTCCAAAGAAGATGAACAAATGGCCAATCAAAACATTAAAAATGCAAATAACAAGGGAAACAGTCACCAGGGAAATGCAAATAATGAGATATTAATGTACTTCACACCCACTAGGATAGCTAGTTATTTTAGAACACACACACACACAGACACACACACACACACACACACACACACGCCAGAAAATAACAAGTATTGGGAAGGCTGTAAGGAAATTGGAACCGTTTGTTTATATTGCTGATAGAAATGTAAAGTAATGTACCTGCTAAGCAAAACAGTGGTTCTATTTTTGATATTTCTGCAAAAAATTAAACATTGAATTACTTTATGATCTAGCAGTTTGACTTTTCAGTACATAGCCACCCGAGAGAATTAAAGGTAGAACTTAAATGCATATTGGTGAAACTATGTTCACAGTCAAATTATTCACAATAGCCAATAGCTGGAAACAAGACAAGTCTCCACAGATGTGTGGATCAACAAAATGTGACATATACATAAATGGAATATTAATAAGCCTCAAAAAGGAAGTACATTCTGACACATGCTACAACATGGATAGACCCAAAGGATGTTACAGGAAGTGAAATACGTCAGTGACAAGTACTGTGTGATTGTATTTATATGCAGTGCCTATTTCAATGGATGAGGCACTTACATTCAGAGACAGAAAGTAGAATGGTGTTTGCTGGGGCATGGAATATGGCAAGTGAGTGTTTAATAGATACAGGGTTTCATTTGGGGAAGATGAAAAAGTTCTAGAGATAGATGGTGGTGATGGTGGCACAACAATGGGAATATACTTAATGCCACTGGAAAGTACACTTAAAATAATAAAATTTTGTTTTGTATAATTCATCATAACAAAAAATTTCAAGATGGGTCAACAAATGAGTAAGAATCAGATTGAAGTTTTCCCACTGACCACATATCATTCAAGGAAAAATACATTTAAAGATGAGTGTGGTAGGGTGGATATAATTGGGAACCAAGGATTTTATGGGCAGTGAAATTCTTTCTAAAGAAATAGGCACAGGCTCAGAAAATTCTTTATCCATACATTCTTGAAAAAATTCATAAAGAAAAAGAAAAAAGAAAAGTCCATCATGAAAAGGTGAGGTATAAGCAGCAAAGGTAAATTACAAAAATAATAAAATAGTACATATTTGGGTTATTAATCAAATGACTGTCTTAAAAATCTAAAGTTAAAAATAAAAGGATAAAATTAGTTATACTGGTAGAGTGCTAAAATGCAGAAAACGTATAGTAATACTGATAGCCAACAAGATAAAATTCAATATGTAAGGCTAATTTAACCTTATAAGTTTATCACATCATAAATTAAGACAGAAACATTACATGAACACTTCAAAAGATCTGCACTGATACAATTTGACAATGATGATAACTTAAAATACAATATATCCTAGCAAGGTAGGATGGAGAAGAAGTTCTTTAACCTGATATAAGATCTTCTGAAAAACATTATAACATATGTTATGCTTAATAGTGAGATGCTGGGAAATGCTGAGTGCATTCCCTCCAAGAGCAGGATGTCTACCATCACCGCTTGTGTTCAGCCTTTCTCCTGCAGCTATTGGCCAGTGGGTCAGGGCAACATAAATAAGCTGATTAATTAACAAATTAATTAACTAAAATAAATGGTATAAAAAGTTAAAAGGAATGAAAAACCTTGTTATTTGTGGACCTTATGACTTAAATATAGAAACTAACCTCGGGGATAAATTATTAGAATTCCTTAGAATCTTTAAGAAACAGAATTAGTACACAAAACCAACTGAGCTTTTATATACTATAAAAACTTAGGAAATCAAATAAAATCTCATTTATTATCATATCAATATAAATCATGTAGGCATAAGTCCAACAAAAATGCACAAAAATCTTATGGAGAAAATTATAAAGGTTCATTAACTATTGGGATAGACATAAATAAAAGGAGAGAAAAATTAGGAGACTTCTACAGATTTAGCATAATTGCATTCAGTATCTCAAAAGGGGGATCTGTGTGTGTGTGTGTGTGTGTGTGTGTGTGTGTGTGTGTGTGTGGTGCATGGTTAATTCCGAAAATTATTGAAAGCATAAAGTGCAATGCACATTTGAAGAAAAATACCAGAGTTGGAGGATAGATAAAGGACTCACTGTGATGGCAGGGGTTAAGACACCGTGTCACGGGCATAGGTAGAGACAAATAGAGGAGTGAGATGGAATAGAAAACCAAACGAAAGATGGCATCTGACAGATGGGCACTTGACATATTACAGGTGACTTCAGAGATCAGAAGGGACTTTGCAGTGCCTTCCAACTGACTGCCGGTATGGAAACAATGAGCTGAGATCTCTAAACCTTAACCACAACCAAAACCAAGAAAAGCAAAATCTGGCCTTAAGGCTAAGCTATACAAATTTTAGAAGAATATACAGGAAATATTTTACAGCTTTGGAGTAAGAAAGAATTTCTTTAACAAGATAAAACAAAGACCTGCTGCAAAGGAAAAGATTGATACATATGGCTAATATCACTTACAAACTGCTTCTCATGAAAAGGCACTATGAAGAAAGTGAGCAGAAAAAGCCACAAGTGGGAGAAAATATTTGCAAAACATAACCAAACAAGAATCAGTACCAAAGGGGTAGGGGTAGTGGGAGGGGCGGGGGAAAGGAAAGAAGGGAAAGGAAAAATGATGAGAAATGGAAAAAATGGAAATAAAGTCTTTGTAAATAGGGAATGGTGGAGGGCGTGAAGGGAGGGTTAGGAATGGGGAAAAAATAAGAACCAAGATGCATCATGTAAAGGTACAATTCCCAATGAGAAATGTAATTGTGTTGCATACCTAAAACGTACCAATAAAAGAATTTAAGAAAAAAAAAAGAATCAGTACCCAGAATATTTAAAGAATTCTGAGATTGAATGAGAAGAGATGAACAACTCAGTAGAAAAATGGGCCAAAGAAATAAGCTGGAATTTTACAGAAATGGGAGAACAAAAAAGTTATGAAAACAGAAAAACATTCTGATGATCTCTCTTTCAATCAAAGAAACCTAAATTAAAATCACAGGAGTTAATATTCCATACCTAATAGATTGGCAAAAGTACCCTTAAGTGGACAGTACCCTGTTCTGCCGAGAATATGGAGAACAGAAACTGGCATTGGCTTCTGTCTGAAGTTCCATGCAGTGAAGCTGTCTGGGAGAGCGACTGTCATGAGCCTGAGGTGACACAGAGCACCCGGCCCACCCGCCGGGGATTCTACCCCTTCCTGCACCCTCGGAAGGGCTCGCACATGGCCATGGAGAGAGTCACACGGTGACCACTGGCTGCGCGTCCACAGCAGCGGGCTTCTGAGTCACCTCAATGTGGAATCCTGCGTCCCAAGGAAAAGGAGCTGGATCTACAACCACAGCATTAAGGGAAAGAAGCAAGCCAGAGAGGAACTCATGCGCTCCATTCAGACGAAGTGCCAGTATCAGGCTGACCCAAGTGGTGTTTTGTTTGGCAACATGAACATGAGTGGTTCAGGGAGCAGCGGACAACCTCGGTGGGCAGGGGGAGGCCAGGGTGGAGAGGACCAGGCACAGAGGACAGTCACAGTCTCACTCAGCTGCACCATAGGCACACTGCTGTTCGGGCTATTCTCTGAACCATTCAGAGTTCCCATGTACATTTTTGTTGGTATGCCACACTTGATAGTGAAAACGAAGACAGTGTATGCATAACAAAAAATCTGCCAAGGCACCTATGAAAGTGTGCTAATAAGAAAGAAAAGTAAAGGAATCATCTGAAAACTCTATCAAACTTCACTGAAAAGTATAAATGAAAGCAGAATAGAGAAACATCCTGTTACTGGATCGGCAGGAAATACTCTGATATCAGTTCCTCAGGACTTAAACTCTAAAATCAATCGAATATGAACAAACTTCCAGCAAGCTTAAAAAAGCCTGTCTAGATAGGCTGCCTCTGAAGTTCCTGGTAAGGACTGTCACACCGGTGTGAAGGAGAAGAGGCCCAGTTGTAGCAAATTTTAAAAAACATTTACTTTACTCCCAAATGAGAGCAATTAAAATTTGCTTAGGGCGATGGGCCTGTCCACGTGACACACCCAGAGGTTTTCGACAAACAACCTTGTTTCTCTGTGCATCACTTGTTCCCAAAGACAGAGCAGAAGTGGAAGTGGCTGGATACTAAACCTGATCCCAGAGGCACAGATACCCGCGGAGAAGCAGGGCCTGGCAACAGCTGCACTGCGGTCCTGAGGCCTCTGTGAACGCAGGTAGGATGCGCAAGTGGGCCGACAGCACCTGGCCAGGTACTGTCCCCAGAGAGATGGGTAGGGTCTGCTCTCAGGCTAGGAGGCCTCGGAGCGGTGCCCATGCCGATGGCACAGGGTGGGCCAAGTCTCCCTCAGGAATACTGCAGCACCAGCAGCCGATTCTCCCCTTGGTTCAGTGTCCAACTCCATGTTACCTGCTGGTGGCACAATATCCTGAGGATTATTACTGCTTTTTACTGAAGCACTAAGCCCCAAGTACCAGGGTGAAGGCACCCCACTATCTCTGTTAACCCCAGGAGAACACTGGGGCCCCTCACCCTGCAGGGCCACTCACACAGCGAACAGAGCCTCGATTCAGCACCGCCTGGGCCAGGCCCATGCTCTAGGCTTGTCTTGCACCTCCTGATTTCCTGCGCCCTCTTCGTTCTTCATATTTTCCAAACGGGGAATTTTTCAAAATCTCCCTTCTGGCTCCACCCCCGACCCAGACCAAATACCACGCCCCGCCCCGCGCCGCTTCCCCCGGAATCCCCTTCAACTAGGGAAGCAAGGTCTCCCTGGATCTCCCAAGCCAGACCTAGTGCCTATGCAGCGTCGCGCAGCAGCGCTCTCCGTTTACAATCTTCACTCGTGCCTTGGGTGAGGCAGACCGCGCCTGGCTTTATTCCTCAGTCTGCCTAAGCGCTAAGAGAAAGGTGGACTTCCAGGAAATCGGCCTTAACTCACACACTGATCTCTTGGTTTGTTGGAGGCTCAGGAAGCAGAGGAGTTTCGTTCAGCCCAGGTGTTCATCTCTGCTCCCCGCCTGCTGGTACCCAGGTACGGTTCTTTCTTTTTTTTTTCCCCCATTAAGTTTATTGGTACATTTTAGGTATACAATACAGTTACATTCATCATTGGGATCTTGTACCATTACATGAGTCTCTTGGTTCTTATTTTTGTTCCCCTTCCCTTGCCCTCCCTTCACCCCCTCCACCCTTCCCTATTTACAAAGACCTTGTTACCATTTTTTTTCCTCTTCTCATATTTTTTCCTTTCCTTTTTTTCCCTTCCTCTATCCCTCCCACTTCCCCTGCTCTTTTAGACCTTTTCTTCCTGTTACACAATATCAGTTATATGTTTTTTAAATTACAATATTAAGATCTAGGAGACATTACCACAGATTTTACAGAATTTAAGAGGATATAGAAAGCATATTACAAAAATCTTTTTTGAAATAAATTTGACAACTTCTAAGAAGTACCTTGGAAGACAAATTAATGAAACTAACTCTGGAGGAAATATAAAATTTGAATAGCACCTATTAAAGAAAGTATATTCCTAGCTTGAAAACCTACCTATACGACAACAGCAGGCTCATAAACATTTTAACTGATAAATTATATCAAACAAAGCAGAAAAAAGAAGGAACACTTCTCCCCTCATTTTAGGAAATCAACATTGTGCTAATCCTAAAACTGGATAAAGATAATAGAAGAAAAAAGTATGAACACAGATAGAAATTTGTTTAACAAAACAAACTATTGGAAGTCAGATCTGGCAGGATGTAGAAAGTGGTTTTGTTATAGGGATGGCAGTGTTGGTTCAGCATTGGAAGATCCACCCCCAAAAGTCATCATTTTAACAGAGGAAAGGAAAAAGCCATATGATCCTGTCACTAGTTGGAGAAAAAGTATTGGACCAAATTCTACAGCTGTTCATGGTAAAACCTATCAGGAGACTAGAAGTAGAACAGAAACTTCTCAACAGATTAAAGACATATACTCCATACTTCTAGCAAGAACGCCTTATATGAATGGAGAAGATACAATGCTTTCTCCTTAAGGTGGGGAACAAGGGCAGATATGCTTACTCTTTATCTGTCCATTAAACTTTGAAACCTAGGCCCCAGCAAAATAGTCTGGCAATAAAATGACACAACTAGGATAGGATTGGCAAGGCAGAAGCAAAATCTTTATATGTAGATGAAATGATCATCTACAGAGAAAATACTAAGAAATCTCTAGGAGCCCCTAGAACTTGTACTTGAATTTAGCAGGATTAGAAAACACAAGGTATATATAAAAATTCAGTTCTGTGTATACTTGCTATAAATGAAGAATTGGATATTGAAATTTAAAAGTTATGTAGGAGTACAAAGGACCCAGAAAAGTTAAAAACAAAAACAAAAAAACCAAAACAGTGTTGGAAGACGTTTAGTACCTAATTTTAAGACTTCTTCTAAAGCTACAGTAATCAAGGCAGTGTTGGTGTAAGTAAAGACATATAGATCATGGAATAAAACAGAGAATCTAGAAATAGAACCACACATATATGGTCCACTGAGTTTTGAAAGATTATTTAACATTAGCATTTTATAGAATATAAACTCAATTCAAGAGCCGAGGAAGAGATAGTGTTTTCAGCAAACGGCACTAGAACACCTGGTATCCGTATATAAAAATTAACCTCAACCCTTTTTTCCCATACATGAAATAACTTGAAGGGATCTATGAACCTAAATAAAGCCTAAAAGTATAAAACTTTAAGAAGAAATTATAAGGGAAAATATTTATGAATTCAGGGTAGGCAAGAACTACCTAGGATACAAAAAATATGATGTATAAAAGAAAAAAATTGATAAATGAGATTCCATCAAAATTCAGAACTTTAAATGACATCATTAAAATGAAAAGTTGTCCTTAAACAGACCATATTTACAATACATATAACCTATGAGCAGAATATATAAAGAATTCTTAGAGCTCATTAATAGACAACCCAATTAAAAAGTAGATAGAAGAAGATGATAAATAGCCAGTATAGCACAAGGAATGGTGTGCAACTCTAGAATCAGAAAAATACTAATCAGTACAATAATAAGATTGAATTATACACTCATTAGGGAGATGAAGTTAAAAGTTTTAAAAGCCTTGTCATGACTTTTTCTTTTTGTTGGATTCTCCCCCCACTTTGCATTTAATTTGTTATGCCCAATGGATTCATTCTGCTGGGTTTCAGGGGTTGTGATCCTCATTGTCTTTTCCTAGGGTATTGTCTAAAATGTTTTGGAGTGCCGGTTTGATATTCATGAAGTTCCTGAGGTGCTCTTTATCATGAAAGTATCTTATTTCCCCATCAATTTGGAAAGATAGTTTTGCAGGGTAGAGCAATCTGGGTTGGAGGCTGTTTTCCTTTAGGGCTTGAAATACATCACTCCAAGCTCTTCTTGCCTTGAGGGTTTGCATTGAGAAGTCTGCTGTGATTCTGATGGGCTTTCCTTTGTATGTGATTTGTTTCTTTTCTCTCACTGCTTGTAGAATTTTGTTCTTCTGTTGGATTTCTGGAATCCTAACTATTATATTCCTGTGTGTAGATTTTTTTTGATTAAGGCTAGCTGGAGTCCTATATGCCTCATTTATCTGTATGTCAAGTTCTTTTCCCCTGCTTGCGAAGTTTTCTGCCATCACTTCTATGAACAGTTTTTTTATGTCATCTGCACTCTCTCCTGTTTCTTCCTTGACTCCAATCAGTCTTATGTTATTCTTCTTTGCATCATCTAGCAGCTGCTGGATTGATTTCTCATGTTCCCTTACAATTTTAAAGCAATTTTTCTTTTCCTCTTCACTAATTGCAATCTTATCTTCTATATGTGAAATTCTATCCTCACATTGGTTCATTCTGCTCTGCAGACTTTCGATGGAGTTTTTAATCTCTTGGAAATCTGTTTGTATCTGTTTTATGGATTCCATTTGTTTTCTATGTTGGGATTCCATCATGTTCCTCAGATCCTCTATTTTTTAATCTGTGTCCTCTCTAGATTTATTAATCATGTCTTGCACCATAAGCAAAATCTTTGCTGTTATCTGAGTAATTATTTCTGATTTCATTTTTCCCAGATCCTCTTTTGTTGCCAGTTCAGAGAGTCCAGGTGGTTGAGTATCAGATTGTTCCATCTCGTTTCCCTTTGGGGTTGCTGTAGGTGATCTGGAACTCTGTTTTTGAGGCTTGTTTATGTGTTTTCTCATTTCCATGGGAGGGGGTGCTTCTGGCACCCATGCGGCTCACCTTCTCTCCCCTAGGAGCTTGGGATGGCAGCAGGGAGCTTCCTTCCGGGTGCTGGGACCGGCTGAGCTTCTCTCCAGGTACAGTTCTTGAATGGAATCAAAACTTGCAATCTGTTCTGGCTAAATTTTCAGTACATTTAAATTCAGGAAAATAGTAAAAGCTAAAGACTTCTGGAAATAAAGATGAGATTCTTATCATCTGTACTGAAGACACTGTAGGTCCAGACTACATCTGGAATGAGTTATGTAAAGATCTGGAAGGCTGAAGCGCTTCTCAAAATGCAAGTTCCTCTAGAGGAAAACATAAGAAAACTACTTCTGATTTAAAAATAAGTTCAGATCAGGAATAAAATGGGGGGGTGGAGACAGTCAACATTGAGGGAAGGAGAGACATGGTGTATACCCTAATATAGGGTGAATGGGAGCAGCTCAAATAAAATTGCCCTTTGGACCTGTGCTCTTGCTCTAAAAGGTGGCCGTGGCTGGACTGGACAGAGTAGTGGCCTGCAGACACCATGAATCAGGAGATGGGCATCCCTGACAATGACACAGGAAATGTGCTTGCAACTGTGAACACATGGTGCCTTTGGGAAGCTGACAGCACACATTGAGATTCCTACTGCTGACATTCAAGCCCCCTTCCTGCATCCCTTTGATTCTGGAGGCATCTCTGGGGGCGGCAGGAGGCCTAGCACTGGTCCCAGCCATGCTCCTTATCTCATGTGTGGCCCAACTCTTCATCCATTCATCCCTCATCACAAGACTGGGGTTGTTCCAAGGGTCCGTAAAGATGAAAGGGGACAGACTCTGAAAAGGCTCTAGGGACCCAGATGTCCCAATAAGACAACATTATTTTAAAGCAAAAAATATAGGCTCAGAGGGGGTTTATAGATGAAAAGGAAGACCAGGAAAGCTCCTAGGCCGGGCTGCTAGAAATGTCAGGTACAAAAGGGCAGCAGCCACCCAGGCCCAGTAGGTGGCCAAGTGACTTCCAGGTAGAGCTTCATGAAAGATGGGACACTGCCCACCAACCGCAGAGCTGGGAAATAGGGGAGGAGCAGGTACAGAGTAGGTGTGTGGCAGGTTAACAGGCTCAAGTGCCCTCCCTGGCTTCCACCGGCAGGGGACCACCCAGACTCTGGGATTCCTGCTCCTCCTCCTGCCTCTCACTCCTACCAAGAGCTTTTGTAGTTTCCCGTCTGCTTCTCTCTCTCCCTGACACAGCTCCCTTCCACAGTTCCCTTCCACAGTTCATAGGCTGAGTGCCTCAAAGCCCTGCTTCTGCCAGGAAGCCTTTGCTAATCAACTGATTTTTTAAAAACTATCTGCCTTTATTATAATTTTTTATTATTATTTATTATAATTTAGGCAATTTCAAGCATACAATACATTATTAACTATAGTCATCATGTTGTATAACAGAGTTCTCAAATTTGTTTTTCCTGTCTAAATGAAATTTTGTATTCTTTGACTAATACCTTCTCAAACATCCAGTCCCAGATAATTACCATTCTACTCTCTGCTTCTGTAAGTTTGACTCTAAAAAGAGTCCGCATATCCATGACACCATGCAGCACTCATCTAGCTTAGTTCGCTTAACATCATGTCCTCTAGGTTGCAAATGACAAGATATTATCCTTTTACAAGGCTGGATACTGTTCTCTTCTGTAGCTATACAACCATTTCCTCACCCACTCATGCATTGGTGGGCACATAGGTTGATTCTAAATCTTGGCTGTTGTGCATACAGCTGCAACAGACATGGGGGTACAGATGTCTCCTTGACATACTGGCTTCATTTCCTTTGGTTTATGTACCAGTAATGGCAATCCTGGATCAAATAGCAGTTCTAGCTTTAATTTTTCAAATAACCTAAATACTATTTTCCATGATGGTAAAACTAATTTATATTCTTACCCACGGTGTACAAGGGTTCCCTTTTCTCCCATCCTCTCAAATGCTTGTTACTTTTGCCTTTTTTCCTCACAGATGTGAGGTAATATTTCAGTGTGGTCAACCAGGGACCTTTTAACGAGTACCCACTTTGCCAGGAGTTGTGGGCAGTGGGGCAGAAATACAGTGGATTGGGTTTTGTCCTCCAGTGCCCCATGGTCTGAAAGATGACACAGACCTGGTAACTGACACCTGCAGCGCTGCCTGCTCCCTGGTGAGCATGCTGCATCCACAGAGAGCAACCAGAGACCAGGGAGGCCACAGCAACTTCTATTGTCTGCCTCAAGGGTCGGGGGGCCATTCAGAGAGGAGGAGGCACTTGCTTCCACCTTAAACACCAGATCAGAATTCTCCAAAGAAGGAAAAGGCAGGCAGAGAGAGCTGGTGTTCCTGGAGCTTCTATTCTGTGCCACATGCTGGACTGGGCATGTGTTCTAAGTCCTCTCAAGTAATTCTCACAACACAGCAGAGGAAAAAGCACTGAGGGGATACACAGGCCTGTCTGTTCCTCCTCCCATGGAGGAGCAATCGCCACTTGAGAGAGAATCTCAAGTGCAAAGAAATGGCAGGGGTGCAGGGGCTGGTGTCCTGTGATGGCTCGAAGGAGTCATCACACAGGTAGGGCCAGGGGAGGATTTGGTGAAGCCCCAGTGCAGATCCTGCTGGGAAAGGAACAGGAAGGGTACACAAGATGTTGAGGGTGGAAAGCGACTGATAGATTGAAGTCATCAAAGTTAAAAAAGATTTGCTTCAAAAACATCACCTAATGACTGAAAGAAAATATTTGCAAGCCACATATCTGATAAAGAACCATTATCTAATCTAGAATGTACAGAGTTGTCAAAACTCCAAAGTAAAAAAATCCAATTAGAAGAAAACATGGAAAGATATTTCACTGGCAGATGTATAGATGGCAAATAAGCACATGTAAAGATTTTCAACATCATTAGTCAGCAGGGAAATTCCAATTAAAACAAAATAAGCTATCATTGCACACCTATCAGAATGGGAGAAATAAAAAAATAGCAACCACACGAGATGTTAGCAAGGATGCTGAGAAATGGTCCACTCATGCATGGGGTGTGAGAATGTCAAATGATACGGCCATCTGGAAAGCAGCCTGACAGGTTCTCTGAAAATTAAACATGCAACCATCATACAACCAAGGGATTGGATTCCTGGGCATTTATCCCAGAGAAATGAAGTCTTACGTTCACATATGTAGCTGTATAGGAACACTGACTGCAGTGTCCTTCAGAATAGGCCATAACTAAAAACAACTCCCAACTTTCAGCGGGTGAATGATGAGACCAACTGTGGCACATCCGGACCACAGAGTGCTGCTCAGTAAACCAAAGGGGTGGGCTCTCGATGCCCATGACACTCTAGATGATTATCCAGGGAATTATGCTGAGCGAGAAAAAGAAATCCCAGAGATTGCATATTGAATGATACAATTTCTCTGACATTATTAAAATACAGAATTATAGAATTAGAGATATATTCCTGCTTGTTAGGGGTGAAACGTGGGACTGAGTGACTGTGAATGTAAAAGAGCAACACTAGGAGTGTCTGTGGGGAGGGGACTATTCTACACACTGCCCACATTAACCCCAGGGGCTATAGTTTTACAAGATGTTACTGACAGGTACCCCAATTCAGACCCCTGCCCAAGCAGCCCCGTTCCCTGCATGCACAGGAGCACAGAGGTAACAAGAAGCCAGCAGCCGCCCTGCTGCTCTCACCACCGCCCTGTTTATCAGTCGGCCCCAGGCCCACCACCCACAGGACTCTAAAATGTTCCACCCTCTTGAGCAGTGCCCCCTCCCCTACCTAAACTCCCCCATATCAACCACATGCAGCCTCCTCTCAGTGCCAACGGCCTTCTCGCCCTTGCCCCATCTGCACTCAGATGGCAATAAACTCATCGCATGTTGCTTAGATTTTGCCCACCTCAGTGGTCTCAATTGTGCCTTGGTCTGCCCTTACAGTTACCACTGGAGAAATTTGGAAAAGAGACAGTGGAACTCTATACTAATTTCTTGTAACTGCATATGAATATTTTGAAATAAAATGCCTAATTAAAAATATATTTTCCTGCTCCTAGCGATCCTACATGACTCTTCCTTAAGTATTCAATCTTCCTGAAGCACAGCTTGTTTCGGGGTGCTATTACAATGGAAAATTTTCATGCACTTATTTTATGGCCTACCAAGTCTCTGCCTGGCATTGTTGGGCTTTTACACACTGGCCCGTGCCTGCTTATTTCTCACTAGGGATTATGAGTTTAATAAATTCTGAATTTTAGTCATCACCACTCTTAGTAGTTTGATCTCCACCAGTCAAGGATCCTGTCAATTTCCATTTCCTCCCTGCATCTTGCCATTCGGTCCTCAGACCCATCTATATTGTGCATACCCTGGAGCTTGTCAGGAATTAATGCTCTCAGATGCCACCTAAGACCCACTGTGCCAGAATCTGCATTTACTCTCAGAGATGCACACTTACACTGAAGTCTGCAAAGTGCTGCTCTATAATGCAGAATGATCCCTGGCTTAAAAAGTTGGTATGAAATGGATGGGACCTCTGCCAATTATGCTTTCCTTCTCCACCAGAGCTAACTTAGTGTCTGGTTACTTCCCTCTAGTCTAGACCTTCTTGCATTGGTCCAGATACAATGTGGCCCACAGGATGGGGAAGCTCAGTGCCCTGATTAGTTGAGGCCAATTTATTCCATTCTAGTTTCCCATGGCTGCAGAAATTTGCATGAAGTTATTAGTTAAGCAACAGCTTTTGCTTCCCACTTGAACAGCTGTTTTTTGTTTGCTTCTGCCTTTTATGTTTCCATCAAAATTTACCATCCCATTGTCATGAGTACAGTGTTGAATTTCATCTTGTTAGACTCAGTGCATCATGACTCCTGCATAGGAAGAGCCATCTGGACTCCTTTTGGCCACATTTGTCTGCCTAACTCTCTAGGCTGGACGTGGCACTTAGAGCTCCCAGGACCAGACCCACCTGTTTGTCAGGCATCACCAGACGTGAGGGAGACCCTTATCTCATTTACCTGCTATCTCTTCACTGGGAAGTTCCTGGATCAAGAGCCCACATGAGTATATTTACAACCCCAGGACTTAGCACTAAATAAAGCTTGACCAATGATAATGACAATCTGATGGGAGCTATGAATGCAGCTCTCTCCAGGGGTAGGTGCTGGTAAAGCATGACCAGCCTGTCAGCTACCTCTTTTTGTAAACAAAGTTTTACTGGGACAGACCACACCCACTTGTTTCCATGCTTTCTATTGGCTGCTTCCCTGCAGGCTGAGTTGGCTCGCTGTAACAGATACCAAAGAGCCTGCAACATCTGCGATACTTACTGTCTGGACATTTGTGAAATACTTTACCAGCCTTTCTCCTATAGCAAGGCAGGACGAATACACAGCCTTCCAATAATCTGCCTAAGAGGATTTTCCAGGATTAACTAAAGGACTAAAAGATCAGTGTGTTTTTTGGGTAAGGTCCTTGACAGTGGTGAATCCTATTTCATTTAACTGACATCCAGGGTCCACTTTTCAGTCTTTGCCATAGAACGGTCATGCAGAATTTACAAAAGCATAGTGCTGTATCTTGAAGAAACCTAATAAATAAATACAACACCTTCATGTTACGGATGGAAGACCCAGACTCAGAAGCAGAGAGACTGTCCCCAAGAGGGGCGGGTGTCACCTTAGGGCTCTGAACCCAAATCTTCAGATTCCAAGTGCAGTTTTTCTTTAAAAGTACACTATGCTACATCTTCAATCAGATGCTCTGCAAAATGTCCCTGGTGTTCCCCTACAAAATCTCTGTCCAGAAGGAAATGAGGTGGGAACCTAAGATGACTTCTAGCCCACACTGTGGGAAGGCGTACCTGTTCACAGGTGTCCTCCTTTCTGCTGGATTTCTAGACCAGAATATTTGGTAACATTGACATTACTGCCACAATTTGCAGAATTGAATTTTTAGTACTCCAAAGGCTCCTAGAAAGTGTTTATTTTATGAAAACTCTTGAAGTACTATCAAAGGAAGTTCCCTGGATACATTGATGATATTACACATTAATTTTGCCACAAGTGTAATCAGTACTTGGTCCTGAGGTATTTGACTACATTCCATCTTTTATTCATCCATATATACATATATAATATATATATAGAAGGACTTAATAATTTCTTCCTAATTTATATTAAATGATGATAATGATTTATTAAACACTAGTTTCCAGTGGAAAACACTTGTGAGCATGAGGTCTAGTTTACCATATGGCACCCGATCGATTCCTCCACAGTATGACATGCACCTTGTGTGTCAAATTTCTATTCAAGATGTTACCAAATGTGCTTTCTAAAAGCAGTTAATATATGATAGTGCCTATATGAACCAGAACATAGAAAGACACTGGAATTACCTTCTGAGCATTCAGATGCCATGGGGAAACATTTAAGAAGTGAAAAGATCCAGGAGAAAACCATATATATGTAATAATCTCAAGAATACAAAAATGTATATATCAAAAACTAAAAGAAAATAGGCTAAAATGTTTTCACATAACCAAATATGCCAATTTAATTCTTGATTATTCTGGAATTCCTACCTTACTTAAGAAGGCCTTTTTCAGTGGAATTAGTAGTCTAAAAGTCTCCTGATATGTGCATAATTTGATTTTTTACTCTATATTTAGATTTAAAACTTGCTGGAATTTATTTAGAGACAAGTATATGGCATACTGTTGGCATTTAATTTTATTTTCTCCCAACATAATTGATACTTATTAAATGTGCCATGTTTCCCCAGTGAGTTAAAATACAGTGGTAGCTCTGTTTACTTGATCCTTTCCATGCCTTTGGTCACAAACTGAGTAGAACAAGAAGTCAATCAAATTCAGTAGTTAGGCTCAATGCTGACCTTGTGGTCCCGGTGAACCATGCATCTGTTTGCAACGATTTTATTACCTTTCAGTGATTTTTATTTTTATTTTTCATTTTGGTGCCAATACTAAACTCTTTTGATTAGAATAGTTCTACGACTCTTTAAGAATATGACATAAGTCCCTTTTACTAGTCTTTTAAAAGTGTTTTTGGTGATATCTGTAGATAGCTGAGTTAACATCCAGGGTACTAATTGAAATATGTATATATTAATATCAAAGTGTTGATGTTTTTTATTTAGTTTCCTCATTGGTTATGGTTTGGGTATGGTTTGCATGCACCCCTGGAGGGTGCATGTTCTCGGAGCCTCATGGCCATGCTGAGGCTGCACCTTCCTGAGCAGAGCCTCACAGGATCTGGTGGGTTCCTGGAGAAAGAGCTGTAATAACAAGAGTGTGTCAGGTCCCTGAATATCACTGGCCACGTGATCACCCTCTCTCTTCCAGGCTCTTGCTACAGTGCCATCTGCCACATTGTGACCTAGCTGGATGGCCTTACCAGAGCCAAGCAACATGGTCCTAGCCCTCCAGAACTGTGAGCCAATAAACCTCTTTTCTTTATGCATTTCCTCACCTCAGACAGTTTGTCATAGCAACAGAAAATGAATTAAGGTGCCAGCCATGAACATAATTATCCATTTATTTCAATTTTTAATTCTTTCAATAAAAACTTGACATTCTCATGGGTCTTATTCTTTTGGTAGGCATTCCTATACCAGTATGCAAGCGCAATCTTCAAAAGTAAAAAGAGATTAGGAATAATTTCGATCACATTTGAGTGCTTCCAATTTCCCAGTGTACAAAAAGCTCAGACAATTGAGAATTAAGGGGAACAACTGCCTTAGCGGACAATGGGGTAAAACTATTCTTGTGAAAGAGAGAACAGAGGCAGCTGGTAAGGGTTATGAAAGCATACACCACCTACCTCCAAGTGCAAAATGAAAGAAGACACTTTTGTTTTTATTCTAATGAGATTTCCCACACCTGAAAAGGATCTCTACCATGCAGTGGTGGTAAAGAGCTGCAGAAGCAAGCATCTCATACATGCATAGTGGGAGTGTAAATTGGAAAAGGATGTACAACAGATTCTAAAAATTAAATGGTACATGCCCTTTTAATCACACTTGTAGGATCATATTCTACAGAAATTAAGAGTTCCACTACAGAAAAATATATTTATGAAAGCCTCTCCTCGTCTTCAGCAAAAGTCTGAACATGACTCATAGGGCATTTGAATCTAGCCACATTGGACTGTAATGAGGACGCCGTTTTGAATCTTTAAACCTTTCATCTTAAATTGCATTTCCTTTGCAGCCTTTCCTTGAAAACTGACTTACACTCGGAATCAAGGAGGCCACTGACCAGCTTGGAGTCTCAGTGCTCTGCTGACCTTTCCTAATCGCCTTAGCAAGAATGTGGTCTAGAAATCTGGGCTTAGTGGAGTTAAGGCAAGTAAGCAATTTTAAAAACTGCAACAGCTCCTTTAGCATCTCAAGAGTCTTTCAAGGGAGCCTTGCCAGGGAAAGGGGTATGGCAAGACTTGATGGTAAGAAATGAACAGTGGAATGCTTCAAAGGACTCTGGCAGGGAAAGGAAAAAGAGAGAGAGGTGGCTGTCCTGGGACCTTCCTGAGCCCAAGGCCCTAGTGAAGACAAATGTCAGAGGACGAGAGAGGAAGTAAAGGCAGACAGGGTTGGGCACACTGGATCCTCCTTGAACTGCAGGAGAAGAATATAAACAGAATGCAGAAGTATAAGGGGGAGTATAAAGTTATTCAGGAAAGTAAGAGACAGGAGAAAGAGAGAGGTAGAGAGAGAAGGAAGAGAGGGAGTCAGAGAGGGAGGAAAGAAGGAAGGATGACGGGAGAGATTAGGGAAGGGAGAGGTGGAGAGGAAGGAGAAGAGATGACACAGGCCACTCCTAAGCTTTGCCTGCGAAGAGCAGGGACTCAAAAGTCACCCTGCATTCTGCAGAGGGGTCACCAGGTCAGACCTTCCAGCTATACCCGCTGGGGAAAGTGCTACGGACCATAGGACTCAGAGCTGGAAGACCAGGGCTGGGACACTCGGGAAGCAGAGAGGGCTGACAGCCACCCCAGAAGCGCGACAGATACAGACCCTGACAGAGGTCTCAGGAGAACCCCAGGATGGGGACAGATGTGGCATCATTCTGTGCGTGGCAGCCTGCGCCCAGGTAAGGGGCACGTGAGCCCCTGATGTGGAGACCAGTGCAAGAACAGCAAGAACAACATCCAGTGAGATCCTGGATGCGCCTGGGCCCCAGGGTCAAAGCTGAAAGGGTCCTCTTTGCGCCTCAGACTGCTGTTAATTGTCCGAGGGATGATGTGGTCCAGATGTCAAGGTGGCAGGGGGGCTCCAAACGACCAAGCATTCTCCAAAGGAGGACACTGGCAGAAGGCTGAGCAGCAGGCTCTTTTTGCCATCCTGGTAACAGGGCAGGAAGAGAGACATACTAAAACTTATAGAATGCAGAAAGGCACTTCTAGGAGGAAAAGTTTATAGCAATAAGCACCCACATTATAAAAAGAAAAATCTCAAATAAACAATCTGTATACCTCAAGGAACTAGAAAAAGAACAAATTCAGCCCAAAAATAGCAGAAGAAAGGAAATGATAAAAATTAGAGCAGAAATAAATTAGAAAATAGAAAAACAATAGGAAAATAAACAAAATTGAGATATGTTTTTGAAAACAGAAAAAACTCTGACACACAATTACGCTCACTAGAAAAAGAGAGGAAATTTAAATAAACAAAATCAGAAGCAGAAGAGGAAAAAATCCAACTAATGGCATGGAAATAAAAAAGGATAATAAGGGACTATTTTGAACAATTAAGTGTCAACAAGTTGGAAAACCTAGAAGAAACTGATAAATTCCTAGAAACATGTAACCCACCAAGACTGAATCAAGAAGAAATTAAAGGCCAGAATAAGTTAATAAAAAAGATTGAATCAATAATCAGAAATCTATCAACAAGAAAAAGTTCAGGACTTGAAGCTTCAGTGGTGAATCCTACAAAACATTTAAAGAAGAATTAGTACCAATATTTCTTAAACTCTTCAACAAGTTGGAAGGGGATTCAAGCTCATTTTATGAGCCCACTGTCATCCTGATACCAAAGCCAGACAAAGATACCACAAGAAAAGAAAACCACACAACAGTAGTATCTCTAATAAATAAACATAAATGCAAAATCACCAACCATATATTAGCAAACCATATGTAAAAATATATCAAAAGGATCACACATCTTTAGCAAGTGGGATTTGCCTCTAAGATACAAGGATGGCTCAGCACATGCAAATCATTCAATGTGATACGTTACATTAACAGAGTGAAGGATAAAAATCATACCACTTTCTTACTTGACAAAATCCCAACAATCTTTTGTGATAAAAGTTCCAATAAATTAGGTATGGAAGGAACTTACCTCAACACAATAAAGGGCATTTTGAAAAGCATCCATCTAATGTCACATTCAATGGAAAAAAGTAAAAGCTTTCCTCTAAGGTCAGAGACAAGATCACCTTTGCCAATTCTATTCGTGTAGTACTGGAAGTCTTAGCTAGTGCAATCAGGCAAGAGAAAGATATCAAAGGCATCCAAATTGGAAAGGAAGAAGTAAAAGGTTTTTTTTTTTTTTGCAGATGGCATGATCTGTAGGATCTCACAGGAAAATCTCAAAGAAAAAATACTGGAAATAATAAATGAACTCAGTAAAATTGCAGGATACAAAATCAACATACAAAAGCCAGTTGCAAGTCATTCAAGAGATGCAGATAAAAACAACACTGAGATTCCACCTCACCCCAGAAGGAGTGGCTGCTATCATGAAATCAACCAATAACAAATGCTGGCAGGGTTGTGGGGAGAAAGGAAGCCTTCTCCATTGTTGCTGGGAGTACAGACTGATGCAACCACTGTGGAAATCAATATGGAGATACCGTAAACAACTAGGATTGGAAGTCCCATTTGACCCAGCTATTCCTCTGCTGGGTATCTTCCCAAAAGAATTAAAAGAATCATACCACAGTGACATATGCACATCCAATTTTATAACGGCACAGTTTGTAATAGCTAAAACTTGGAAACAGCCCAATTGCCCATCAACTGGAAACTGGACAAAGGAGTTTTTTTTAATAAAATGGAGTACTACTTAGCCATAAAGAATGAGAAACTAGAGACATTTATAGCTAAGTGGATGCACATTGAGGTCATACTCTTAGGTGAAATAAATAGGACACACATGTGTAAACACTGAATAATTTCTCTGGTGTGAAAAACTAAAAGTGTAAATAAGAATCAAAATGTATAATTGATATTGTGAAATAGGAAGAAAACATCTAAAGGAGTAGGGGAAGTGGGAGGGGTAGGGGAAAGGAAAGAAGGGAAAAGAAAAAATATGAGAAAAGGAAAAACATGGAAACAAAGTCTTTGTAAATAGGGAAGGGTGGAGCATGTGAAGGAAGGGCAGGGGAATGGGGAAAAATAAAGAACCAAGATACATCATGAAGGGTACAAGATCCCAATGATAAATGTAACTGTATTGTATACCTAAAATGTACCAATAGACTTAATGGAAAAAAAAAACAAAAGCCAGTTGCACTTTATACTTAATAATAAACTGTCCAAAAAGGCAAGTAAGAAAACAATTCCATTTGTAATAGCATAAAGTACTTTGGAATAAACTTAACCAAAGAAATAAAAGACTGGTACACGGAAAACTATAAAATACGATTAAAGAAACTGAAGACACTAATAAATGGAAAGATATCATGTGTTCATGAATTGAAAGGATTAATATTGCTAAGATGTTATACTATTCAAAGTGATGCACAGATTAATACAGTATCAAAATCACAATGGCATTTTTATAGGAACAGACAAAATAGTAAATTACAAAATGCCCTGAATACCCAAGGGTATTGTGAAAAAGAGGAATAAACCTGGAAGCATGACTCTTTCTAATTTCAAAATATATTAGAAAGCTATAGTAATAAAAATCATATGGTATTGGCCCAAAAGCAGACATACAGACTAATGGAACTGATTGAAAACCAGAATAAAGCCATACAAAGACACTCAACTGATCTTCTACAATGGTTTCAAGAATACACAATGAAAAAAGACAGTCTCTTCAATAAATAATAATGAGGATACCAGATATTTATATGCAAAAGAAATAAACTGGGCCCTAATCTTACATCACACATTGAAATCAACTCAAAAATATATTAAATAATTACCTGGAACTGTAAAACATCTAGAAGAAAACAGAAAAATCTTCCTGCCTTTAACCTTGGCAATGTTTTTATGGATATGATACCAAAGAACAGACAGCAAAAGCAAAAATAGACAAGCAGGAATACATCAAAAAAGCTTCTGCAATGCAAAGGAAAGAACCAACAGGAAAGGAAACATATAGAATGGGAGAAGATATTTGTAAACCATACATCTGATAAGGGATTAATCTCCAAAAATATAAGGAACATATCCAACTCATTCGCCAAACAATAAAACCCCAAATTCTGATGAAAAGTGGGCAAAAAACTCTGAACAGACATTTCCAAAAAAACCCATAAAAATGTTCAACAGGCATATAAAAAACTCCTTAATATCACTAATCATAAAAAGAACACAAAGAAAAACTACAATGAGATATCATCACACACCTCTTATGATGGGTGTTACCAAGGGTGGCAGGATGAGGAGGAAAGAGAGCTTTTATATGTTATTATTAGGAATATCGATTGATACTGCCACTATGGAAAACATTATGGAGGTTCCTCAAGAAATAAAAATAGAGCTAGCATCTCAATGCCAATGCCAATTCTGGATATCCAAAGGAATTAAAATCAGGATCACAAAGAAATATTGATGCTCTCATGATCATGGCAGCACTATTCATAATAGCCATGATTTGACAAAACACACACACACACGCAAAGGAGCATTACTCAGCCTTAGAAAAGAAGGAAATCCTGCTATTGTGACAATTTAGATGAATCTTGAATAGGTTATGCTAAGTGAAATAAATCTGACACAGAGAGACAAACACTACAAGATGCCACTTAAAGAAATCCTAAATACTTAAACTTATAAAAGCAGAGAGTAGAATGGTGATTGCCAAGGTCTGGGGTAGGTGAGGGAGAAACAAGGGTATCATCAGTCCAAAGCTACAATTCCATAGCAGCCTGCTGCAGACATGAGGGAGCTCAGAAGGCCACCCTTTCCTGACAGGACTGCATAGGTGAGCACATGGTTACAGCCTTCTGAGAAACCCTAAAGTCGGGGTGCAGACAAGCTTGGCTCCGATTCCCAAATCACAAAACCTTTAAGATAATGAATCTGTGTCTTTAGACATTAAATGTGTTATACATTGTTATGCAGCAATAAATAACTAATATAAATGCAATCTCCATTAAAAGTCTACGGACAGAAAAAAAAGCTACAGTTTCAGTTAAATAAAATGAGTAAGTCCTAGGTATCTACTGTACAATGTAATGCTTATAATTAGCAATATTGAATTTTATATTTAAAAATTTCCCTCTAGGAGGCTGAGGCACAAGAATCATAAGTTTGAGTCCAGCCAGGGTGATTTAGAGGCTTGGCAAAACTGTCTCAAAAAAATAAGTAAATAAATAAAAAGGCCAAGTAGCTCAGCGCAAAGGCCCTGGGCTCAATCCTTACCAACACAAAAAAATTATTAAATGAGTAGATCTTATGTTAAGAGTTCTTATTATAAAAGAAAAATAACAATATAGAAGGCTGGAAAAAACTTTCAGAGATGATAGATATGTTTTTGGCAAAGTTGTGGTTATGACTCCATGGGTACACTTCTCTCCAAACTAAGCAAGTTGTATACATCAAATATGTACAGTAATGCCACTTATATCCTCAAAAGCGTGTTTTAAAGAAAACTTGCAAGATAAACCCAAAGCCAATGAGAGTAAGAATATAATCAGATAAGAATAGAAATTGATGTATTTGAAGAAGGAAAAATGAAAGTGAACATCAGTAAAATAAAAAGCTGCCTCTGAAAATATCATCAAAATTGACAAACTTCTAGCAAGACTGACAACAAACAAAAGAGAATATGCAAATGACCTATAACAAGAATGAAATGGGGTGTAGATATACTCTCAGACAACAAAAGCATAACAAGCATGACGAACAATTCTATACATATAAATTCTGTCACTTAGATGAAAGGGCCCAAGACCAAAAAGCAACAAACTATTGCAACTCACTCATATAAAACAGGTCATTTGAATGAGAAACTAGAGACATTTACAGCTAAATGGATGCACATTGAGGGCATATAAATAGGAAAATAATGAAAATAGTGAAATAAATAGGACACACGTGTGTAAATACCAAATAGTTTCTCGAGTGTGAGAAACTGAGAGTGTAATTAAGGATACACACGGATGAAATGGCCTAACAACATATTTCTCGGATTGTGTTTCCACTGTGTGTCATATGACTGTATCGAAATTTAAATTAGGGAGAAGTTTGGCTTATGTGGAGTCTGCTAGCTAACTGGAGTTTTTTTTCAGATCATTATTTGTTCAGTGTTGGTTTTGGGGATCTTTCTGAAACAAATCACATCCTCTGGTGTCTTGTTGGTGCTTGAGATGCTTTTTTAAGTTATATGGAAAAATATTTAAGTGCTTCACAGTTTTGTTTTGGTTGAGTTCTACTGTATTTGAATATTATTGTAGGTTTTTTTCCTCTTGCATTGTTCTTCTTTGAATGGTTTTAATTTTTGTATGCGTGTGTGTTTGATAATAAAGTTATTTTTAAAAAATTTAAAAAATAGGTCATTTGAATATCCTTGCAGCTATTAAAGAAAAATTTTAAATTTATTTTTGACTGATGCTTAAAAAATAAAATTATATATATTAATGAGCCACTGCCATGTAATGTTTCAATATACATATACACTGTGTAATGTTTAAATTTATAATTTCTAAATTTCTCAAAAGGAAATCTCTAGGCCCAGATTATTTTTTGAGGAATTTAACCACATACATAAAGAATTAATACCACCCTATATAATCTCTTTCAAGCAACAGAAGAGGATGTAACACTTGTCCACTAAAAGGTGACAAAAAAAGGAACGAATGTCCCTCATAAACATAAACAAAAATATTTATAGAAATAATATATAATCTTGGAATGATGTATTTCATTAATAACTATTATTAATTAATTAATATTGTATAATTAATATTATACAATAATACATGTAAAATCCTATAACTCAGTAGTATTTACTCTAGTGATATAAATGCAAGGGTATTTCAATATTTCAAAATTTATCACTGTAATCTACTATGTTAATTGGCTAGAGAATAGAAGTCACATGACTATGTTATTCATGTTAAAAACAATTGGGAACACTGGAGAATGGAAAGAAATGGCCTCACCTTGATAGAGAAATCTACAAAAACACAACCACTAACACCATGCAGGACAAAGTACAGATGCCGGTTCTCACACTTTTGTTTGACATAGCACAAGAGTCCAGAGCAGGGAAGTTAGGAAAGGGGCAAGATAGGCATAGTGATTAGAAAGGAAGGAACCACACTGTTCCTTTGTAGATGCCATGATATTTTACAGAGTAAACCCCAAAGAATCTGCAAAGGATCCTTAGAACTAATAGGTGACTTTAGCAAATTCACAGATATATGACTAATACATAAAAAGAAACTTTCTAATTATTGTCAATGAACACATGGGCAGTGAAATTAAAAATACAATATCATTCATGATTATGCAATAAACAAATGAAACACTTAGATATAATTCTAACAAAATCTATAAGACTTGTATGCATAGAGTATAAAAAAATTGATGAATGAAGTAAAAAATATCTGACTAGGTGAAGAGACATATTATGTTCATGGAATAGTATAGCTGTCAATTCTCCCCAAATGACCTATGGGTTTAACATAATTCCTATCAAAATCCCAGTCAGACTTTTGTAGGTAGACAAGTGTGCTCTACAACTGATACGGGAGGACAAGTAAGTAGAAGAGCTAAACAATTTGAAAAATGAATAATGTGTCACTAATCAGTGTATTTGATTTTAAGATTTAATATTCAGCTTACAATATAGCTACATAGATCAATGGTATAGATTAGAGAACTCTGCAACATACCTATGCAAGTGTAGCTCACTGAGTTTTGTTTTTGGCTACATTAAAAAAACCAGCTTTACTGAGATATAATTCATACACAATTCACTCATTTAGAGTGTACAATTCAGTAGTTGTTGATAGATTAGATTATCAAGTTTTTTGAAAATGTGGAAGAAAGATGAAGTTTGCCATTTTAACTATTTTTAAGTGTGCAATACAGTAGCATTTAGTAAAACATGAAACATTTCATATAGTTGTATGTCATTCATGCACAGAGGCCCTGGTAATTTTCTTCATGTCATTCCAATTTCAGTGTTCATGCTATTGAAGCAAGCAGTGACCATTTGGGTTTCTTTGTGTGTGTGTGTGTGCGCACGCGTGTGTGTTTTGGTGTTACCGAGGATCAAACTCCAGATCTTGCACTTGCAAGCAGGTGACAGAACCACTGAGCTAAATCCCCAGCCCTCTGTTTCTGTGGTTTTTGGGACAGGATCTCACTATATAGTTCAGGCTGCCCTTGAACTCACTCCGTAGCCAACACTGGCCTCAAACTTGTAGCGATCCTCCTGCCTTAGGCCTCCCAAGGGCTGGGCTTACAGGTGTGCACCACCACTCCCAGGTGAAAAAGTTGTTAAGTGGAGGAAGGATACCATTTGCAAATTTGAGGCCTGTCAACACAATGACAACAAAATCCTTAACCTAAACCTCACATTTTACACAAAAACTAGTCAAAAGGGATCATGGATTTAGATGTAAAACACATATGTGTAAGGCCTAAGAGAAGACAGCAGAGAAAATATTTGAGACATAGGGCTTGGTAATTTAAAAAGTACAACTGATAAACTGGACTTTATCAAAATTAAAACCTTTTGCTCTGTGAAAGACCCTAAGAAGTAAAAAGACTTGCTCTATATTTCAAAACAGCAAGGGGAAAGAACTTTGAACTTTCTAACACAAAGAAGATGTGCGTTTGAGGTATTGGAAATGGTAATTAGCTTGACATTGTGTATATGTATCAAAACACTACGCTGCACCACATAAAATGTACAATTATTGTGTGGTAAAAATTTTTAAAAGAA
Organism: Heterocephalus glaber; assembly: GCF_053883595.1. NCBI lineage: Eukaryota > Metazoa > Chordata > Mammalia > Rodentia > Bathyergidae > Heterocephalus > Heterocephalus glaber. The sequence continues at coordinate 3,468,786 of NW_028258329.1, read as the reverse complement.
GTTAGGAAACAAGCTATAAGTTGAGATAAAATATTTGCAAACTACATACCTGACAAAGGATTCATATTCAAAATATATAAGGAACTTTCAAAATCCAATACTGAAAGACAAAGCCAATTACAGCATGGGCAAAAGGCACAAAGAAACACTTTCCCCAAGAGCCATATGTGAATAAATGCTTTTATTCAGCGCTCTCACTACTACTACAGCCAGCATATCAATGGGGCATGAAATGGTTAAATAGTGATACCCAGGCACTGGCTCCAGGGAGAAGTTTGCAAGACAAGCCAGAAAAGGCTTCTGAGCGATGCCAACAAGAGAACAAGGTCAGGGTGGCTGGTGCACGGGGCCTTCCTCACCAGCTGGAGGTGGAACAAGGAGACCATTAGATTTCACGGAGCATCCCCAGAGGATTTGATCTAACCTCACGCACTGCCTCCCAGAGGGCATTAGTCAATGAGGACAGAAAACTAGCCTCATTGGCTTGAAGAATGTAAATCTCAACTGGAGCCAACTGGGGCTGATACGGACACTTATTTGAAGATATAACATCTCCAGGACAACTGCACGGAGTGAGAAGGTTACCCTAGGTGTACCCACGTCACCATGTGAACAAGCGCCCGGCTCATGGATTTCCGTGTTCACTGAGTGTCCCATAGCAAGAGTGCCCTTGCTCATCTGTCCCGCTCAGGAGCAGCACCTGTGGAAATCCACCATGCGTCAGGGAAGGAAGGCTTGTAGGGAACGTGGGGCACATGCTTGGTACTTCCACATGTCCCCAAATGAGCTGGTGCCTTGCAGGTGTCGTACTGTGTATTATAATGTCTCACATCTTCCGTATTCTTGTGCTCAGACCTCTGGGGTCTTATAACCTGGGGCACTGCTCTCCAAGGGTGAGCAAATTTCTAGGAACAGTAAACAACTCTCCTGACAAGGTGCTGTTCTTGTGCAAACCAACCAATCCAGAGTCCACACCCCAAGCAACTCTGTCACTGGACTCCAACATTCCAGGCCTCTGTCCAGCTCCCCAAATCACCCACGTCCACGATCCAGACAATGGGGAACAGCCCAGAACTCAGGGGCCACTAAGTTATTCAAATGAGACAGTCTGAGCCTGCTTACCTGCCTCACTCTTCCCTTGCCCATCATGAAGACTCCTAATCAGTTATTCCCTTTCCCTGGCCTCCTGAGCATCCCTGGTGATCCCGTGTGGCTGCCCATGGTGTGGCACATGCCCTCTCTTAGGATCTGTGAAGAACAAATGTCTTTTCAGTGACATGTAGTTTTCAGCCTCCTGATTGATTGGATTCACTGAATCTCAGATTTTCTCTTACTCCATGCATTTAAAGCAACTTGTTCCTGCAGTTATGGCTAAATTTCACTTACATGGCCTCCCTTTGGATAACATGGTTCCATTCCTTGCCACAAGACTTTTTTGACTGTTTCATTAAAGCCTAAGTTAGAAGGGATCTTTTAGAATATTGAAAGAAACATGGCCAACTCCTCTAGGTTGGCCTCAGAGTCTGCAGTGACTACAGACTCATCTGAGGAACACAGCCTAGCAGAGCTTGACCATCCCAACATGCAGCACAAGACTTCCCAATGCCAAGAGCCATGGGAGCCAGGTGGAAGGAGGAGCAAGTCTTCATCAGAATTTGGGGACACAGAGTGTTCTCTCTAATCTGTTCAAGGGTTCAAAAGGGTGCCCAGCAGGGTGAGAGTGTTAATGTGGTCAAGAGGGAATCACATGAGCAGTGATGAACTCTGGGTTAAACACTGCTGGCTGGCAGTGCATGGATAATGGAATCCTGATCGCCTCAAACAGCGGTGGGAGACAGTCCATGACAGACGTGTGAGCAGCAGAAAAGGCTCTGATGGAACTGAGTGTGAGGTGCACTGCACACTGGCAGTCACTCCATGCGGATGGAGACCAGGGGAGGGCGACATCTTGACCCGAGCAGGCCTTCAGCCCAGTTCCTAGGAGCTGGCTCCTACACAAAGCTGTGTGGAGCCTCTTGCTACACCTCATTTCCTCCCTAAGCTTTAAATGACATTACCTGCTTTTAGTTTCTCTGCACAAAACTGTTTTCCTTCTTTCCTTTCTCTTGCTCCCTCTGGCTTCACCTTATTTATCACCACTCACCATGATTCTGCAAACTTCATTTGCTATAAATCACCTTGGAGACACCTGATTCTCCAGGGGAAACAAATTCTAAATTGTATGATGGTATCTGTAATACCTACAGAGTCTTGAAAAATGGAAAAATACAGACCCAAGGATGCGAAGGGCTTTACCTCCCTAACATCTCTTAGAGCAAGAATCTTGTACAACTGCTCTGGTTTCACATTTGGAGAGAGGATTTCTTGGTTTGCACTGAGGTTCAAAGGACATGAGACTAACTGGAAATTAGCAGAAGGAATATATTTTATCTGTGGCATCTCAGGCAAAGATTTTCCCATTGTATTAAGTGACTCCTGGCCTCTCTTGAATACTTGGAATTACTCACATCCCCTGCTCTGACAGCTTAAGGATGGTGTTTGGGTTGGCTTCATCACCCTTTAGATGTCCAGATGTTTGGAAAGACAAATAGTGCCTTACCCTCCAATATCCTCATTGGTTCTCAGTCCGAAGTCTCCAGGTGAGGGACTGGCACCTGCCCTCAACTCCTGAGGCAAAAGCAGATGGCGCTAGGATTTTAATGGCTTTTTCAAAAAATTTATCTTTACAGAATCCATTATCCTCCCAGTAGCTGATGACTCCTTTATATCCCTGATCAGACCAAACTGTCCAGAAATCAGAGAAGTGATTTTAGCTTCTCCTTTCCTAACTGGGACCTGACTTTGGGATTTGGCATCTTCTATACTTGCATGTCCATACAGAACTTGAACACTGACACACTGTTGCATGTTGCTCTGTAGAAGAGTTCCTACTTGGCAAAAATGGCTTTGCAGACTATTTGGGTGAGGCCCTATGTCCACAGTAAATGTGGCCCATACACAGGCTACCCACATGGGAAGATTTATCTTCTTTATTTTTCATTTTTTTATTTTACATTTTTCCTTTATGTATTTGTAAAAGATGTTTAGAAGACCAACAAATTTAATATAGACTGACTGTTTATACAGGGATTTCTGTTTGGAAATAAAGTTGACAGGGAATCAATCACATGCCCCTTGGAATAAAAACAAGTACGTCTACAGTAGACCTCTTCTGGCTTAGACTATTTAAGGGGAAAAGAACTTCAAACTTTTTAAGATAATTAACATTTTTATTAGGTTTTCAGTGATTGGTTATTTAAGGAAAATTAAATTAAAAGGTACAGCATTTGGTAATATGTTCAAAGAACTTTTTAAATGATTGTATAAATAATACTTAGTTACTGTGTAGTTTTATATATATGTATATATGTATGTGTATATGTACATGGGAGTTGGTAGACACACCATACCTTATAATTAGCTGCAAATTCAGATCCAGAAATGGGAGGAATAACTGATCTTACCTACATTCATTTTGTTTCAAACAAAACAGGATTGACAAATAGTATTTTAATTTGGTCAGAAGATAAAGTGGCTCAGTTTATCTCCTCTCCAGTAGCACAAGTATGCATTCTGGCTAAAAGTTGCTTTCTGCCACCAAGGACAGTTGGTCATTTCTGCTAATGCTTCTTGGTGAGTTGCAGTCTCCTTTATATTACTGTTTACTGTATCTTTATTTTCCTAGCATACTATTTTAGATTTTAGTAAATGTAAAATCTCATATTTCACTTTTACTTTTTGGGGTCACAAGCAACCTAGTAAACACTAGAGGTAGCAATAACTTTCACTGGTGGAGTTAGGGAAGCATTTATATGTGTTCTCTTTAACAGAAAAACTTTCATTTCAAAAATTATTTTGTCTCTTGTGTAATACAGAATCTCATATGACCGAGTTAAGTATCAAAACAGGAAGAAGAAATAATTATTTTTGTAAGCTACCTGTTAGGACTTGGATCTTAAATGACCCCCAAATTCTCACATTAAATAAAATATTTTTTTCTCCTTAAATTCTTCTATTGATACATTTTAGATATACAATACATTTACATTTATCATTGGGTGCTTCTACCTGTACATGATGTATCTTGGTTCTTATTTTTCCCCCATTACCTGTGCTCCCTTCACCCCCTCCACCCTTCCCTATTTACACAGACTTTGTTTCCATTTTTTTTTCTTTTCTTATAATTTTTCCTTTCCCTTCTTTCCTTTCCCCTTCCCCTCCCACTACCCCTACCCCTTTGGACCTTTTCCTATTTCAAATTATCAATTATTCATTATTAATCCTTTTAATCCTTATTTACACTTTCAGTTTCTCACACTAGAGAAACTGTTTGGTATTTACACATGTGTGTCCTATTTATTTCACTTAAGAGTATTGCCTCAGTATGCATCCATTTAGCTATAAATGACTCCAGTTTCTTGTTCTTTATGCCTGAGTAGTACGCCATTTTATAAAAAAACCAAATCTTCTTTATCCAGTTTCCAGCTGATAGGCACTTGGGCTGTTTCCCAGCCTTAGCTATTACAAACTGTGCTGCTATAAACATGGGTGCACATTTATCACTGTGGTAGGATTCTTTTAATTCTTTGGGGAAGATACCCAGCAGGGAAATAGCTGGGTCAAATGGGACCTCTAGTCCTAGTTCTTTGAGGTATCTCCATACTGATTTCCACAGTGGTTGCACCGGTCTGCACTCCCACCAACAATGGAGAAGGGTTCCTTTCTCCCCACTCCCCGGCCAGCATTTGTTATTGGTTGATTTCTTGATAGCAGCCATTCTTTGTGGGGTGAGGTGGAATCTCAGTGTTGTTTTCATCTGCATCTCTCGAATGACCAGTGATGTTGAACATTTTTTTATATATTTATTTGCTACTTTTACTTCTTTGAGAAGGGTCTGTTCATTTCAGATGTCCATGTTTGAATTGGGTCTTTGAATTTGGGGGGTCTGATTTTTTTCAGTTCTTTATATATTCTTGATAGTAGTCCTTTGTCTGAGGTTCAGCTCCTAAAAAAATTTTCCCACATTGTAGGTTGTCTCTTAGCTCTGTTGGTGGTTTCTCCTGCAGTGCAGAAGATTTTTAATAAGATGAGATCCCAGTTGTTGATTCTTTGTGCTAGTTCCCGTGCTACTGAGGTTTTGTTCATAAAGTCTTTTCCTATGCTAATGTCTTCAAGAGTCCTACCTCATTTAGAAAAATTAAATTAGGGAAGATTTATCTTGATTAAATTAATTAGGGAAGATTTATCTTGATTCCTACTTCACAGCATACATAATAATAAAGTCCAATTCCATATTTCATAATCTGAAGAATAAAACAATAAACTTTAAAAGGAACATTTTTATGACTCTGAAATGGGCAAATACATCTGAAACAGGATGCCAAAATTACCACTAAAATGATAAAGTAGACACACTTAGAACTTCTCACTTGGAAACATCACTGTGGGTGAAAAGGCAAAGTATACATACAGATCATAATGCTCCCCAGCATCAAGAAGGGCTAGTACCCAGAATATATAAGGAAATTAACAGGAAATGGACAATTCAATAGAAAAACATAAAAGCATTTGAATTTGTACTTCATAAGATTTATAAAAGGCCAAAAATCAATGAAAAGTTGGTCACTCTCATTAGTCATCAGTAACATTAAGTCTAAATGACAAGAAAATTACAAAGAAAATACCCGCTTCTGGCAAAGTAACCAGAGCCCTCCCACTGCGAGGGCGAGAGTGAAGCTGACAAACCAATTTAGAAAAACTGCGTGAAATCTAGGAATCACTGGGTCAGCATTTGGCACAGAATGACAAAAAATGTGTACACATGTATCAGAAAATATGGAAAGAACTGCCACAGTCGTATTACTCAAAGAGCTAAGAACTCGAAGCAATGCACATAATAACCTATGGATAATTAGGATATGCAGATAAACTGGAATATAATCACTCATTGACAAATAATAATATTGAATATGAAAGAATGGCCTTCTGGTACATGCAACAAACAACCAAAATACAAAATCTGAAATGTTTTGAGCACTAGCAAGTGGAAAATTCCACTCTTAACCCAAAGGGTTATAGTCAATACACAGATATACTGAAAATATTGCAAGAAATCATCTTCAGACCATGTATATGTAAGGTATATGTGAAACAAATGAATTTTGTGTTTAAACTTGGGATCCATCCTTATGATATCTCATTATGTATGTGCAAATATTCCAAAATCAAAAAAAAAAAATTCAACATCTAAAACACTTCTGATCTCAAGCACTCTGGATAAGAGATACTCAAGCTGTATTTCATTTTATTCATCACATTAAGTTTAAAAATAGATAAAAGTAATCTACATGCTAGAGGTCACAATTGCGGAAAGAATGGATGGAGGAAAAAGGAGGTAGTTGGGGGGAGCTAACACAGGGAGAAGGATACTGCAGATACTGATCTATTTATTTTTGAGTGATGACATACTTAAACTTTTATAATTCATGAGGCTGTACATTTTGATGTATTTTTTTCCAAATGTATATTATTCATCAGTAAAAATGATGGACACTGTGGATCATAAAAGAAGCTTTATGTAAAGCCAATAACACTGGTGAAAGATTTCTACAATCCAACCTCTGTCTACACACATTTTTTGAAAAACAACCTTCCTAGCAGTTGGCTGGATAGTTGCTAGTTGGCTATTGTCTGATTCATTCAGTTTGATTATTTTTACTAACATCTGCAAAGCACAGTCTGCCCTTCCCTCAATCTGTTTTCAACACCACCAGAAAGATCTTTTAAGTTATATCATGTCATTCCCTGCTTGAAACTCATCAATAGCTTCATAATACACTGGAATAAAACCCAAACTTCTTTTCAAGCCTTCACAGGTCTTGCACTACCCAACCACGCCCACCAGTCCAGGTTCCCCTGCTGTGTGGCTGTCTCAGATGAATACCGCAGGCCAGGCCTTCTCTCCGCCCTGACTGCTCGCGTACTAGCAACTTCCTGCACCTGTGACTAACTTTCCGGGAACCGCTTCAATGGTGCTTCCATTCTTCTCTAAATTCAGGTATCTGCTTCAAGTTCACCACACCTGGGAGGCCTTCTTTAACTCACCTGTCTGAACTACCTCTTCATAATTTTATTGCAGTACTAACCATTTCTTCTGCAGCACTTTCATTCTCTGTAAAAATATTACAAATCCATCCATCCATTGAAGTACACATACTCCTGCTGGAGAATTTAAACTCCAGTTATTTGACTCTTTTGTCTTTTTTATCCATGGACCTAGCAAACACTGGGGCATGTAACAGCTGCTTGGTAAAATCATGCTGAGAAAATAAATGAATATTACAAAGGCAACTGACCATCCAACATGTTCCTGTTTCCTATCTGGACATTTCATCCTTTTCCTCAACTCCAAAGTGATCCTTTCCTGAGGGGATGTTGCTGTTCCCGTTCAAGGAAAACAGTGTTGAGTCATTTCTGCGGGTGCTCTGCAGTGCAGTGTGTCCCGGGGGTGCAATATAAGACATGGGCATGGCCCACATTTTTGTGCTTGAGTGAAACACAAATAGATTATTGTAGTTTTGACTGGTTTTTATGAAAGCTATATGATTGTTAAATATTATGAAAATAAAACATATATATATACGCACATATTTATATACACAAATGTGTGTGTATGTATGTGTGAAACCCAAAGAAATGACCACAAAGGTTTACTAGTAACTCCTCTGACCTATTAATTGAAAATATACACATATAAATATATGTGTGCATATATATTCAACACTTCAATAATGCAGTTCTTTAGTCTGTGTTCTGCAGGAAGAGTACCTTGTAGAGATGCATGAGCATTACAAGGTGGTGGAGCATACAACTGTCCACAACATGCGAGTGAACACAAATGTCACACACAGCAACAAGAGGCATCTGCCGTGCATACACCTGCACCATCCAGGGCACCTTTGAGGAAGGGCACAGGATGCGAGGTGCGAATCCCAGTTCTTGCCTCACTGCATCTCAAGGCCAGGCTGGAAGCAATGTGAGCACTCAGCCAACAGGGGTGGTGTGATGAAAGTCGGCCTATCACCCACTGTGGAACGTTCTTCAGATGGAGGGCTGGGAGGGAAGAAGCCACATGGCAGTCCCTGTGACAGTGTTTCGTTGAGTCTGTGCGCACAGATTCAGGGAAAGTCTGAGGGGTCGCTGCTCTGCTGGAAGCAGTGCTGTCTGGAGTGAACTGTGAAGTCACCCATCTCTGCAAATCGACAGTCTGCAGATTGCAGATTACTGCACACTGTGCTCAGGTTTCGCGCATCATAGTCACCCGTTTTCTGTTGCTGGTAACAATGCCACAGACTGGTAAGTTATAGAGAAGAGAGGTTCATCTGCTGACACGTCTGGAGTGTCAGGGCCAGAGCCACATGGCACGATGGCCTCTGCTGGCAGGGCCCTGGCACTGCAGGGCACCACATGGTGAGAAACAGACTGCAGGCAAGTGCAGCATGCATGCTTTCTAGCTGGCCTCCCTCATCTTAGAAAGCTCCCAGGAATCAATCTTAGCGGCCTCATCCTGATGGCTTTCTTCACTCCTGACCACCTCCCCAATACCTCTAAATACCACCACTCAGTTGTTCCCATCCTGTCAGTATCTCGCAATGGGGACCACATTTCAACCAACTATCTCCTCTTGCTACATCACAATATCCCCTCATTACTGTGCACGCCATACTGCACTTGTTTGCTTAGCCTTAAGCAGTAGATCTGTGACTTAAATGTCTTTGTTTTCTCTGTAAATCTCCAACCTGGTCCATGTGAGGAACTCACTACGATGCTGAATAAAACAAAAGCAGTGGAAATACTCTGTCCACACCGTTTTGTTGAGATTTTCATATCTTTCCTGTTTGTTCTTGTTTTAAATTATTCTAAAAGGCACATTAAGTCTCCCACTATCATTTGCATTTGTCAACGTCTCCTTATCTTTCATGTGCTGAAAGTTGCAGGAAGTTCTTCATTTTCGGCTGCAAGATACTTCCTTCCTTTCTCAAGAAGTTGGGCGTGTAACATACATTGCAAAGTAATCATGAGAAAGCTCAGCTGCAGAGTCTCAGAGTTCCTCACAAATCGAGCCCTTTTGTAACCTCCTCCATCGGTCACCGGAGCAAACTTAGTCTTCCACGCTGTCAAGCCGAAGATGCCGAAGTCAGCTTTAACTTTTTCCACACCCACATGGGCACATCAAGTGCAAGTCCAGCTGGGTTCTAAACACCATCTGAAGAGAGAGCCCTGGCTTCTCAATGTTCCTCCTGTGTAACTATAACTCTGAATCTACTGACCGGCCTTTCCATGCTGTCCTCTCGTCTCCCCTCCACAGCCTCTGGCACCTAGGATTCGTCTCCCAACTCCTCTGCAAGTGCCCTTTAAATTACACAGGAGTGACAGCACAAGGCATTTTCTTCTGTGCCTGGCATATTTCACTTATTTTACCTCAAATCAATGTCTCCCAGGCTCATCCACATTATTGCAATTGATAGAACTTCACCTTTTTAAACGTCGGAATAGCATCCAATGCAGTGATGTGTTAAACCCGAGTTACTACCAGATGCTGCTGCCCAGGACCCTCCAACGCCACCCACTCTTACTTGGAGGGAAAACTAAGTTCCTACCAAGCCTGCGGAGCTACTCACGACTCAGCGCCCTTCCCCTCCGGACGCCCCTATTTCTCCTGTCTCTGTCTGCTTTCTGAGGACGAGCTGCAGGCCTCCTCCACCCTCCCACTCCTGGGGTGCTTCACCCCTCCCTCCAGCCGCCCGGGCTCCCTCACAGCCCCTCCTGGGGAGGCCTCCTCAGCCTGCCTCGCGTTCAATTCTCCTTCACATTTCATGTCTCTTTTCTGCTTAATTTGTTCTCTTCAGCACTGCTCACTAACAATCCGTGCATTATGCACACATCTTACATTTATTTTCCATTCCCCCCCACTAAAATGTAATTTCCACAAGGACAAGTAGTTTTGTTTGTTCGTTAAAAACAGCGGCTGGCACAAAATACACACAATACACAGTTTAAAAATTAAATCGAAATATGAGCCTTTTATTTAACAATATGTTTCTTACACCTCATCTGGATTTTCCAGTTAGAAAAGCAGTTTTCAGGGTATCTGGTGTCCTGTACCACGGGAAGCCCCGTGTGCTTTCTGTGCAGCAGATGAAGCAGGCAGACTTGGCCACTCCTTACTCCCACACTGGTTTGCAAACCGTAAATGGACCAATCATCTCTACTGAAAGAAACCCCAGTGCTTCATGTTACACTCAGACTCTTCACTGTCATTGTTTGCTTTCAAGCTTACATTTTGTACCCAGACATTAATAAATGCAGGTGCTCTCTGTAAAGACAATAAAAATGTAAATGGTACTATTAATAGCACATTAATTAAAACATTCCAAAACAGAGAGAACTGTGGAAGTATTTCAAATTGCTCTCAAGACACTCATAGAAGGGAGCCCAGTGCTTGGCCCACACTTATAGACTGTTTAAGTTCTATCTATGACACATGCAATAAATTGCTATTTATTTCTATATAATCAGTGTGTGTGGTTTATGTACACACGTATGTACTGTATATAAGTACATAAGAATAGGTGTGTATTTGTGATGCATGTCTGTGCATGCACGTTGACCTTTGAGGTAATTAGGGTGCAAAATTACAGAACAAGGCAGCAGATGGCTTTACACTGCGGGAAAAGTTGTTAGAACAACATCATTAGGTTTGGTGACATCAAAGGTGATGCCACCTCTAATGTCAGGTTTGGAAGAGCAGGGAGCCTCTGGTACCACTGCAATCTGTCCAGTCAAAGGGAGCAGCCTTAGGGGACTCCTTCCACTCAAGCCATCCTGCTCTTCCCTTCAGCAATTTATCTTTTGTGGTCTCCTACCTTTGGCCAGTTATCCTGTTAAAGCATTTTCAAAGAATAAAAGCTGAAAATCAAGTTAAAAAAACCCTTGTTGCCCATTTTCTCCAGCATCACTTGAGAAAGGCAGTAAACTCTTTAAAGTGATGTAACAACTTCTATATCATTACTCGGTTTCAATTTTCTGCCAATAAAATTTAAATTTTATCTTACATTAATTGAGCGTGCATCACACGGAGAAGCCAAAGGACTCAAACTATACAATGCTTGACTAAGTGCTTAAGGCAAGTGCTTTGCATGTCTGCCTCCATGTTGAGTCCAAGGGGCTGCATCTTTTTTTTTCATCCAAGTCTCTATATTTAATACAGTGCCTGATTCAAAGTAGGTGCTCAGAAAAAAATCTGTTGACTGGTGACCCCCTCAGGTATGGTTTTGAAGATGAATACACAGGCTTCACAGTAGATAGTCCTCAGTGGATAGCAGACAGTAGGGCTCTACCCCCATCACAGGGAATTCAGCCAACAGTGCCAGTGCTGGCCCACTGAGGAGCCACACCATGGCTACAGAATTTTGGGTAAAATGGACCCCAGCACTGCTTGGTCTGATAGATGGTGAAACCGAAGTCTTAAAAATATAAGGCTGCATCCCAGGGATGGAGACATGCAAAGGGCTTCAAATTAGTGGTCAAAAAGGCAAGTCTGGGGCTCTGGCCTGTCAGATGGCCCAGGCAGCTGTGGCCCAATTCCCCTGAACTCTCTGTAGCAGAATGGATGAGAAGTAGGGAGGCTCCCTGGCTGCCATTCCACCACTCCCAGGGCAGAGGAGGTGAGCCAATCCCAGTGCCCAGGAGGAGGCTCCCTGGCTGCCATTCCACCACTCCCAGGGGAGAGGAGGTGAGCTGCCTGTGTGCCAGCAGCACCCGCCCCCCGCCCCCGTGGAAATGAGAAGACACATAAACAAGCCTCAAAAACAGCCTTCCAGATCACATACAGCAACCCCAAAGGGAAGCGAGATGGAATAATCTGATACTCAACAACCTGGACTCCCTGAACTGGCAACAAAAGAGGATCTGGAAAAAATGAAATCAGAAATAATTTCTCACATAACAGCAGAGATTGTGCCCATAGTGCAAGACATGATTAATAAATCTAGAGAGGACACAGATAAAAAAATAGAGGAGCTGAGGAACATAATGGAATCCCAACATAGAAAACAAATGGAATCCATAAAACAGATACAAACAGATTTCCAGGAGATTAAAATCTCCACTGAAAGTCTACACAGCAGAATGAACCAATGTGAGGACAGAATTTCAGATATAGAAGATAAGATAGCAATGAGTGACCAGGAAAAGAAAAATTGCTTCAAAATTATGAGGGACCATGAGAAATTAATCTAGCAGCTGCTAGACAATGCAAAGAAGAATAACATAAGACTGATTGGAGTCAATGAACAAACAGGAGAGAGTGCAGAGGACATAAAAAAAACTGTTCACAGAAGCGATGGCAAAAAACTTCCCAAGGAGGGGAAAAGAACTTGACATACAGATCAGTGAGACATATAGGACTCCAAATAGCCTTGATCAAAAAAAATCTACACATAGGCATATAATAGGATTCCAGAAACCCAAAAGAAGAACAAAATTCTACAAGCAGTGAGAGAAAAGAAACAAATCACATACAAAGGAAAGCCCATTAGAATCACAGCAGACTCAACACAAACCCTCAAGGCAAGAAGAGTTTGGAGTGATGTATTTCAAGCCCTAAAGGAAAACAGCCTCCAACCCAGATTGATGTACCCTGCAAAACTATCTTTCAAAATTGATGGAGAAATAAGATACTTTGGTGACAAAGAACACCTTAGGAACACCAAACCAGCACTCCAAAAAATTTTAGACAATATCCTAGGAAAAGACAATGAGGATCACAACCCCAGGAAGCCCAACAGAATGAATCCATTGAGCATGACAAATTAAATGCAAAGGGGGAGAATCCAACAAAAAGACAAAGTCATGACAAGGCTTTAAAAACTTTTAACTTCATCTCGCTAATGAGTGTGTAATTTAATCTTGTTATTGTATTGATTAGTATTTTTCTGATTCTAATGTTGCACACCTTTCCTTGTGCTGTACTGGCTATCTATCATTTTCTTGTGTCTACTTTTTAATTGGGTTGTCTATTAATGAGCTGTAAGAGTTCTTTATATATTCTGGTCATAGGTTATATGTATTATAAATATGGTCTGTTTAAGGACTACTTTTCATTTTAATGATGTCATTTAAAGTTCTAAATTTTGATGGAATCTCATTTATCAATTTTTTTCTTTTATACATCATGTTTTTTGGTATCCTAGGAAGTTCTTGCCTACCCTAAATTCATAAACATTTTCCCTTATAATTTCTCCTTAAAGTTTTATAGTTTTAGTCTTTCATATTTAGGTTCATAGAGCCTTTCAAGTTATTTTTATATATGGAAATAAAGGGTTGAGGTTAAATTTTTGTATACAGATACCAGGTGTTCTAGTATAATTTGCTGAAAACACTATCTTATCCTCGGCTCTTGAATTGAGTTTATATTCTATACAATGTTAATGCTAAATAATCTTTCAAAACTCAGTAGACCATATATGTGTGGTTCTATTTCTAGATTCTCTGTTTTATTCCAATGATCTATATGTCTTTCCTTACACCAGAACTGCCTTGATTACTGTAGCTTTAGAGGAAGTCTTAAAATTAGGTACTAAACGTCTTCCAATACTGTTTTTTTCTTTTTCATTTTACTTTTCTAGGTCCTTTGTACTCCTATATAACTTTTAAACTTCAATATCCAATTCTTCATTTATAGCAAGTATACACAGACCTGAATTTTTACATATATCTTGTGTTTTCTAATCCTGCTGAATTCAAATACAAATTCTAGGGGCTCCTAGAGATTTCTTAGTATTTTCTCTGTAGATGATCATTTCATCTACATATAAAGATTTTGCTTCTGCCTTGCCAATCCTATCCTAATTGTGTCATTTTAATGCCAGACTATTTTGGTTTAGGCCTATGTTTCAAAGTTTAATGGACAGATGAAGAGTAGGCATATCTGCCCTTGTTCCCCACCTTAGAAAGAAAGCATTGTATCTTCTCCACTCACATAAGGCGTTCTCACTGGAAGTATGGAGTACATGTCTTTGATCTGCTGAGAAGGTTCTGTTCCACTTCTAGTCTCCTGATAGGTTTTACCATGAACAGCTGTGGAATTTAGTCCAATACTCTTTCTCCAACTAGTGGCAGGATCATATGGCTTTTTCCTTTCCTCTGTTAAAATGATGACTTTTGGGGGTGGATCTTCCAATGCTGAACCAACACTGCCATCCCTATAATAAAATCACTTTCTACATACTGCCAGATCTGACTTCTAATCGTTTGTTTCGTTAAACAAATTTCTATCTATGTTCATACTTTTCTCTCCTATTATCTTTATCCAGTTTTAGGATTAGCACAATGTTGATTTCCTAAAATGAGGGGAGAAGTGTTCCTTCTTTTTTCTGCTTTGTTTGATATAATTTATCAGTTAAAATGTTTATGAGCCCCCTGTTGTCATATAGGTAGGTTTTCAAGCTAGGAATATACTTTCTTTAATAGGTGCTATTCAAATTTTATATTTCCTCAAGTTAGTTTCATTAATTTGTCTTCCAAGGTACTTCTTAGAAGTTGTTACATTAAATTCAAAAAGTTTTTGTAATATGCTTTCTATATCCTTTTAAATTCTGTAAAATCTGTGGTAATGTCTCCTAGATCTTGATATTGTAATTTTAAAAATGTATAATTGACACTGTGTAATAGGATGAAAAGGTCTAAAGCAGCAGGGGAAGTGGGAGGGGTAGGGGAAGGGAAAGAAGGGAAAAGAAAAAATATGAGAAAAGGAAAAAAATGGAACCAAAGTCTTTGCAAATAGGGAAGGGTGGAGGGGGTGAAGGGAGGGCAGGGGAAGGGGAAAAACAAGAACCAAGAGACTCAGGTAATGGTACAAGATCCCAATGAGGTATGTAACTGTATTTTATACCTAAAATGTACCAATAAACTTAATGGGGAAAAAAAAAGAATGTATGAGAAGTAGACAAGGAAGACACCACTAGCTGAGGCCTTCCACCCTCAGGGGTGCCCCAGTAGGGCTGAAGATGAGGCCAGGCCCTCCTCCTAGGACAGGGACCAGGGACCCCACCTGGGGAGGTGGGACAATGAGGAAAAGTTAGGAGGCTGGAGCAGAAATGGAAAACACAGGATGCAGGAGGCAAGAGTGAGAGGAAAGGAGGTAACAGGGGGAAAAGGAGACTGGGGCTTCAGAAATTCACCAAGGGGACAGCAAGAGGCTCCAGAAGCCTGAGTGAGGGGGTCTGGCTGGAGCCCCTCTAATCACAAGCCAGCCTTGATGGAGGGACTGGTTCTTCTCAGAGTGTAAGCGACCGGCCACCTTCTGCAGTTCTAGCTCCCACCTGTACTTGTGTGACATTGCAGAGTGGGGACTTCAGCCAGGGCTCAGCCTTGCAGACAGAACGACATGCTCACTGTGTATCCTTTTGGACTTTTCCTTACATATATATGCCCCCAACTTCTCCAATGAGATAATGAACATCACAGTATATGTTCTTAGGTGGACTGGGTTTCATATACTGGAGATATTTTTCCATGTTGGTACACAAAGCTAATTCACCTCCCTCACCAGTTGCAGAGCTTTACCTTGTATAAATGCACTGTCATTTATCTAAATGTTTCCCTTTGTCCTCTTATTTCAAAACAAGAGTAAAATGGGGACTCTGGCTGTCTTGGCCTGCATAGGCAGAGATTGCTGTAGGAAAAATTCTGGAAGTGGAGTTGCAGGGTCAACTTTGTAAATGGAATTTCGTGATAATTTGGATAGAAACTGCCATAACATCCTTTGAGAATCTTATACTAACATATGGCACCACCCTCTGACCATGGGAGTGCCCACACCCACACCCTCAGCAAGGCTGGGCATGTTAATCTTTTAAATGTTAACCAGCCTGGTGAATAAAATGTGGTACCTCAGAGTTCTGTCATTCTTTTAAGCCGCACTTCTCTGATTACTCACGGGATCGATCGGCTTTTCACACATATGCAGGCCATTTGTATTTGTTCTGTAAGCTGCCTGTGTATATCACCGGATTATGTTTTGTTTAGTACTGGGGATTAGATCTGGGCCTTTATACTGAGCTACATGCTCAGCCCTTTTCTCCCATTTCTTATTTTGAGATAGGGTCTCACTAAGTTGCTAAGTTGCCCAGGCTGTGCTTGAACTTGCCTTCGCCTCCCAGAGTGCTGGGATTACAGATGTGTGCCACCGTGCCTGGAGTCCCCTGATTAATTTTACTTGTTTATTGATTTCAGATACTTTTGAGTATTATGTATATTGCATTTTTAATTAATTTCTCATCATTTATTGTCATTTCATTTTTTGTCATGACTTTCACTTACAGAGGCTGAAAATTTAATGAAATAAAATTCATGTTGTTTCTCTTCTTCAGCTTATGGGTTTTTGTGGTCTACTTGGAAAGTTCTTTCCCCCCAAAATAAACACTATTCTCTAATATTTCCATTTCATTGTTCTTAGTTATTTTTCTCCTAAAATGTTCATACCTCAATATATCTGGGATTATCTTTTGAACATGGTTAAGAGATTTAGCCAGTGAATTGTTCCCACATGGAGAGTTACTACACATTGAAATGGTCTATCCTTTCCTGACTGGTTCAAAATATGTGCTGCATTTATCATATGTGGGCTGTGTCTTCAATGCCATCCTGGGGAGAGAAAAAGTACATGATAGGGGCTGGGATGGACCAGCTGAGGAATTTGAGGAACTGACATTAGATTTCTGCTGCTCCCAGGCAGTGGATTTGCATAGCAACAGAGCTATATGGTTACTTCTGCCCATAACACAAAGGTGTGTGTGTGTGTGTGTGGATGTGTGCACATGTGTGTGTAGGGGGTGGTTTCCTAAGACCAAAGTGAAATGAATGACTGACTTTTCCTCAAGGGATATTCTCCAGATGACACTCGTTTGACGGCTGATCCACACACACCAGCAAAGCTGGACATGATGGTTCAAGGGAAAGAGCTCAAAGATAGAATCTCCTGTTGACCACTACAATTATGTCAAGAGAGACGAGTGGAGAGGGGGACAAGAAAGACTCAAAGGGAATCTGGCTGTGGCAACTGGCACCTTATGGCTGAACAGGATCCAAAGCCTACTGCAAACCCAACTGGATGGCATAGTTCCTGTGTGAGTTCCCACTGTATGAGCAGCAGAAACTTTGTCTCAGTTCCTGGATGTCCAACATCTACTGTAGGACTGAGGACTCACAAGCCTCAGGGAGCAGAGAACTGAGACTCTTTCAGACTTAAAATGAACCTGGAGGCCTGCCCCTCAACATACCTCCACCACAGGTAGCAAGCAGTGTGAGCAAGCTTCTGGCCCCCAAGCAGGCTGCAATCTCTGATTTCCTCCTCCCCCAAGAGGGAGGGGCGGAGGCCAGAACAGGGAGCGGCAGTTGTGCTCGGAAACAGAATGAGCAAAGGTACAGGGGCACTCACAGCCTCTGCCAGGGGAGTGTAGGACTTCTACGGCCACAGATGCCACCCGCCTCCCTTCAGGAGACTCCCTTCAGAAGAGGAGTGCCACTGAGATCATTCTGTTTCTCTTCTACTACCATGGGTGGTGTGTGTATGTTGTGCACATCTGCCTGCATGGCTTTGTGGTGTCAGGGAACTTGCCCTTTTGGTCTACAAGTCTCCAGACTAAAAGAAACTGTATCTTACATGGAGACAACAGAGCATCATGCAGAAATTCTTGCCCTTGAGCTTGAGGGGACTTCAGGATACTTCCTACAGGGAGCAATTAAGTTTTAATGTTTTCATAGAAGAAGGCTAAATCAAATATTTGGTGAGCAGGATGGACTAGGCATTAAAAAGGTTCACTGACACCCACTTTTCATCTGCTTCTCACTCAGAACTTCCTAGCTTCCCCGAAGCTGCATGTAGACATGTAACTCTCTCTGTCTGTGATCACATCCTCCAGGAGTCTGGAGCACCAGGAGTGACGATGGCACTGTCAAGGCTCCTTCTGTCCACAGTCTGTGAGGGGATACTGCTCCTGTATGGGTCAATTTCTAGGAAGAAATACTTGAACCTAAGGTGGAAAGAAGCAATAAAAACTGCAGAAAAGTACACCTGGCTTCACCTCGCCTCACTAGGTCATATCACAATACACAGAAGAGTCTGACATCCTCGCGTACATCCCCCATCAAGCCTATTTTGACCCAGTCAGAGAGATGAGACCTACTGAAAGCGAGACAGCAGGCAGTGGGATGGGGCCACACCCTCCGGGGCAACCTGCAGGAGCAAGTGCTGGTTCTGGGCCCTCCCTCTCCTCTGAGGCATGCTCCCCCCCAGGTCTGCAATCCGTCACCCCTGTCCGGCACGGGAGCCTGACCATATATAATTGGCACCTTTGGTCTCCCCACAGTCATGGTGTCGCACCTTCATATCCCTACCTTTCCTAACCCACCCACAACGAAACTTGAGCTGATTTGTAAGGGTGCCTCTATTGTACAAGATTCTACACTTCTAGGTGTGTTTCTGGGCTCTCCGTTTCCTTTTTTAATGTTGATCTCACACAGGAATACCAAATGCTGTAGCTACTCTTCACTTAAAATAGTAATATTAAGTAGATTACCTACCATCCTTGTTCTTTTTCCACTGTTGTCTTCCTCCTTAGACATTTACTATTGGATAGGCATTTTAGAATTGGTTGGTTAAAAAGCATGGAAAGCCATGTTGGGATATGTGGGATTTGGATTGCACTTAGAGATTGACTTGTGAAGAACCATTGATTCAATGCACTGCGTCTTGCAATCTAAAGTGAAACTGCAATTAATGAATATTTCTTTTACTTCTTCAACCTTGTGTCAAATGGCTCCAGCTCTGGCCATTCCTCCAAAGCTACTCTTGCTAGGATCCACAGGGTGGTTTTGTGTCCAATCCCGAGGGCTGCTTCATTTTTCACTCTAGCAGATCTGTGTCCCGTGTGTAATGCTTTTGATGATCCTTTCCCCAAACACTCTCCGCGGTGGTTTCCATAATATCTTGCTCTCCTGTTTTTTTCTGCTGCATCTCAGCCACCTCTCTCAATCTTCCCTGCTGGCTCTTCTGTGCTTGATGTAAAGGACACACTCCTGAGGGCCCCGCTCTGAGCTCCCTCTTATGCTGGGTTATATTTTCTGCGTAGATGAAAGTTGTCAGCCTGATGTCTTTAAATACCATTCGAATGCCAACAATTCCCAAATTTATATTCCTATCCCCAAATTTACTTTTTAAAACTTTTGATTGACATAAGATAATTATAAATATTTATGAAACACAGTTTGATACTTTGATTCAGGCACACATTCGGTAATGATCAAATCAGATAAATTAGCATATCTATCACCTAAAGCTGTTACTGTTTTTGAGCTCTTCTGAGCTTCACCTCAGTCTTGCAGCTCTAACTACTTAGCTGACATCTCCACTTGGATACCTCAGTTACCACAAACCTAATGAGACTATAATCATGTCCTGTTCTCATTGAATTGGCTTTTCTTCCAATCTTCTGGATTTTAGAGAGCCACTCTTCTGTCCGCTCAGTTGAAGCTAGTGTCCTGGGAGTCAGGCTTGAGCTACCTCTCCCTTCCTGACCTGGCAGCGACTTGATAATGGAACTTCCACCTTCAAATTGGCACTGGCTCTACCCAGTCTCTCCATTTTCATTTCTATCCATCTGCCCAGGCACTCAGCACAGAGCAGCTACAATGAGTCCTTACTTCTGTTTCATATTCTCACCCACCCTGATCTAGTCCCTACTTCGCAATCTGCATAGGCTTTGAAGTTGCACCATGCTTTCCCTCACCATGAATTCTTAAGTGGTGTCCCGTTAACCATGGGATGCAGGAGAAGCTCCTTCCTGTGATTAGGACACCCTCGATCCAGGAAGTCCCCAGCTCACTCCTCACTTCGCCTCACTCCACTAGCCTTCTTTCATCATACTCTTGATGCACAGGCTTTTCTTCCCTTAACACCCGGAGGCCTCTTCCTCCTTGGCCTGGAATCTGTTTATGGATTCATGCATCATTCTTGTTTCATGTACGTCCATTGCTCAAGGTTTTCCTACAGTAGATGGTATGAAATGAGTCTAACTTGCATTTTCTCATAGAACCTATTTTTTTCTCTTTTACTGTGTTGCACATAACTAACAACCATGAGCCTGTTTGTATTAATATCTTTATCCTACATTATACTGTGAACTCCTGGTAGGGAGGGGCATATCCGTCATTCCTCATTGGAGAGCTGGAAGTTGGTCCATGCCCAGCACACAAATACCCAGGAAGTGTCAAATAAGCACAAATTTATCTATTTACTGAATAAATAATAGTTTGGAGCCCATAGACTAGCAAACAAGCACAAACTGTTAAGCCTAGTTTGTAGCAAAACTGACAATGACTCTCATGAGAAAGGAGAGAGAACAATGCAGCAAGTCCAGAGCCTCACACTTGGCAAGCACCTGGGCATGGCAGCATGGGTCATGTTAAAATACAAGCTTGAACTCAGAGCACAGAGAGTGGTTACTGGGTGTGGACCTTTCCATTTTCTTCCTTTTAAAGTTAAAATAACATAACAGCTCTGATACCTAGTTTACCTTCAAGGGCATTTCACGTGACATCCTCAGGGAAAAGTGTACTGAGATTGGACATTACTTTCATCCTCCACTTTCAGACTTCAGTCCTCTGCTTCCTATAGCTGAACCCCCTCTTGCTCACATTCTGGTGGGAACTCACTCACCTGCCTCCCTGGAGGTCACCCACATCTTCCTTAGGCATTTCTCATACTCTCTCTGGACCACAAGGCCTCCTCCAGATTTCCCAGTCGCACTGTCTACATTGGTTTTATCGCTTTCCTCAGACTCCCCCACTCCCTGCCATTTGTCTGTCTTCCGTCCTTATTTACCCCCATGAAGTCTCACATATGGTTTTTTCCTTGACTATCCCAGGATACCAATGATCTCTGCAATGGACTGAACATTTGTGTCTCCATAAAGTCTGTATGTTGAAACCCTAACCCTCAACATGGTAGGATTTGTTGATGGGGCCTGTGGCAGGTAAAGAGGTCAGGATGGTGGAGCCCTTGTGCACGAAATTAAGAAGACCTGCTCCTCTTACCATGTGAAGATGCAGTGAGAAGCAGCTTTCTGTGTTCAGGGAAAGAGCCCTCTCCAGACCTGTCTGTGCTGCCACCCTGCTCTACAGCGTCACAACCTTTGCAAGAATCTGCTGCTCTGTAATTCAGCCAGTCTATGGTATTCTGTTATTGCAGCCCGAATTGACTGAGACAGTCCTCTGCACTTACATCTCTTGCCTTCCCTTATGTCATTTTACCCCTTTTCCTTCTCCCTGGTTATTCTCTTCTACCCCTTTAATGCCAGCTCTCTTCCTTGTCTGATGGACTTTCTGTGGATCTCAGTCATGCCTTGCTTGAGGTAGTTCATCCACTGAATTCTAATACTTCAAATACCTTCTATGTATTTGGCTTTAAAATGCCTACCATCCAGCCAGCTCTCAACTCAAACTCAGTTTAATTTTCATTGTCTTTTTTTAATTTCCTGGAGCACACACTGAGATAACCCCATCAGATAATATGGGGTTAGGTCTGGCTCTTGGGTGGAGACAACCTAGGCAAAATTCCAATAGTACTATTTCTTTTTTCTTTTTCTCTCTTTCTCCTTCCTTCCTTCCTTCCTGGGAATTTAACACAGGGCCTTTGCACTGAGCTATATCCCAGGCCTTTTAAGATTTTATTCTCAGATAGGGTCTTACTAAGTCTCTAAACTGCCCAGGCTGGACTCAATCTTGCGATCTTCCTGCCTTAGCCTTCCAGAGTGTTGGGAATACAGCAGGTGAGCAGCACCACACCCAGCTTGATACTCCTATTGCTTAACTGTGTGCTCTTGGGTAGGATCCTGCAGCGTTCTCAAACTTGACGTCCGCATCTCCAGTGTGGGGATGGTGCAAGGACTGCTGCCATCCCCTAGGACATCCCCCCGTGACCAGCACAAAGCAAGCCCCCCAGGGTGTAGGGGGAGGACTGCGCTGGAGGTGATAAAGGAAGAGGCATGGAGGACCATGGGGAGTTCGAGCTCAGAGCCCAGATGCTTCTTCCTGGAGAAGAATTAGTAGCAGGTTGGTCAAGTTGCTGAAATGTCAACTGAAAAATTAAAAATATACTAAGGACTGGATCCAAGGTTCTTTTTTCTTCCTAACAGTTGATATTTCTTTATTAAAAATTTTATTCGGTACATGGTGGCAAACTATGGGGATAGCAAATCTGTGGCATACTTTGGCAGAGCCATAATTCAATCTCTTGAAATTAGTTTATAAATTGTAATTCTCATTGCTCTTTGGAGTTTTATTCAATGCAGCTGGATCATGTGCATTTTTTCCTTTTCTGAGGAGGCCTCTTTTCATATTCCAGTAGTAGAGTTTCTTCATATTCGAGAGTTGGAGGGTATTCTCTGATTTTGCATTCTAATAGAGTAAGATGAGTACACAGATATTTGTAGTACCTTTATCTTTGCTCAAACTTGGAAACAACTAAGATATCCTTCAGTAGGTGAATGGACAAATAAACCATGGCACATCCAGACACTGGAATATTATTCAGCACTAAAAAGGAATGGGCTAGCAAGCCATGAAAACACATGGAAGAAGCTTGGATGCCTATAACTAAGTGAAACAAGCCAATCTGTCATGATGTAGTGACACAGTGAGACCTTGTCTCAAAAACACTTTTTAAAAGGGGTTGGGGGCTTATATCCCAGGGTAAGGAGCTTGCATTCAACCCCCAGTTTAAAGAATCCAATGTGAAAAGGTTATGTACTGCATGATTCCAACTATATGACATCCTGGAAAAGGAAAGCTATGGAAACAGAAGTATCAGTGGCTGCCAAGGATTATGGGGAGGGATGGATGAGCAATTAAGAGCCCAGGGCTTTGAAAAGAGTGAAAGTATTGTCCATGAAACTATAGTAGTGGATAGGCGACCCTGTTGGTCAGCTTTCTGTTACTAAGACAAATATCTGAGATAATCAACTTTTAAATCAGAAGGTTTACTTTGGCTCACAGTTTTAGAGGTTTCAGATCACGGCTGTTTGCCCCTTGCTGCTTTGGGCAAAGCAGCATATCATGGTGGGAGCATACAACAGGCTTAAAATTTTCACCTTTTGTCTGGGAAGCAAAAGAGAAACAGGGAAAGGGGCTGGTGCCCCATTCCCCCCGTCAAGGTACACTCCTCACCTAAGGACCTCCCACTCGGCCCACCTTCCCCAGGCTCCATAACTGTCCAACAGCTCCATCCTGGAGTAAGGCTTTATGACACAGACCTTTTAGGGCCAGTTAATGGAATGGCAGTGAGGGCTACATCATTTTATTTCATCCATCATATCCAAGATTAG
This sequence comes from Heterocephalus glaber, assembly GCF_053883595.1. NCBI lineage: Eukaryota > Metazoa > Chordata > Mammalia > Rodentia > Bathyergidae > Heterocephalus > Heterocephalus glaber. Next base: position 3,445,303 of record NW_028258329.1, on the reverse strand, counting down.
CTTCATTTTGTAAACTTGCTTCTTATAGTTATTTGCTTTTCCCCTCTGCCAAGCATTGTAACTTCTTAGGAAAAATATCCTTCAAATGGATAAAACGTCAGCCACTTCAGTCAACTGTTTCAGAAAAAGAAGATATTACTATTCAGTGATCTTTCATTTTTCAAAAGATGGAACACATGGTGGTCTTCAAATATGATCAAAGCATGGGCCAAGAACTGGCTAATCCTGTCTTCTAATTAAAGAAGAGCAATGTTTAACTTGCAGAAAAATAATGTGTTTATGTAAAGGATTAAAGGAATAGGCCTAGGATACAAAGGTCCCCTAGAAGTGCAAGAATATTCTGGCTAAAGAGAAAGGAAAACATCCCAAATGACAAATATGGTGATCAAGCCTGTATGCATCACTTAGTACACAAGTCTTCCTGTCCATTACTGCACTCCCACCTTTCCTTCTTATGCAAATCCTTTTACACATGCCAAATTTGTTAGATGGTCACGAGGATGACAGTTGGGCCATTTTCCCCATGGGCTAGCTCACTGTAATCAAACCTGAGTTCTTTTCCACCAACTCTCAGCTCCTGAGCATTATCTTTCATGGAGAGTGGCCAGACCTGGGCCCAGCATCCAGATCCACACTGTTGCAATGGCATGATACATTTGTCCCAACTTGTGCAGTGCAGAACACGTGAGTGATGTACACTGTGCACATGGAGTGATGATGATGGGTCAGTGTAGCTTCACCGACCGCACAAGTATGTCTCTCTGGGAATGGTGATAGTGGGAGATGCTATGCGTGGGAAGGTGTGTGAGATTAGGGTTTGTACTTTCCAGTTAATTGGCTGTTAAACTAAAAGTGCTCTAAAACTGTCTATTAAAAAAGAGATAGGAAATTATCCTCAGTGAAAGACATAACCACATAAACACAGGCCTTTCAGTAACAGTTTGTGAACACGCTCTAGTCCTGTGGAGAGCAGAATGCCAGGCAGGAAGAGGTTGAAATAGGAGAGAGAGGATGCAGGGCAGACCCAGCTCTATTCTTTGTCTTCACAAGAGCTTTTACTTTTAGATCTGAGAACAGACTGCTGGTTCCCTGTCCGCTCTCTCACTCCACGGCCCCAGTGTCCTATGTCCATTTTCTTTACTCAGCCACCAGCACAGATAGAACACTTGGGGTCAATGGAACTTTTTAAACAGCAGGAAGAAAGAGGGCATTCTGTTGGTATAAGAGAAGCACATCCTGACCATACACATGGTGGAGTTGGTATCTACTCTGCACTGTATAGGCTGGAGAGATACTTGGTCTGGCCCAAGGGGAAGCCAGTGTTAAACATCCTGCCTCCTCATTAAATGTGCTTTTAATTACGTATTTGCATCAAGGAGAGAAGACATTTAGATGCCTAACTTCAAATGAATAGGCCACTAAAATATATGATTCATGTTAGGTTTTTAAAAACATATTATTTTAAAAAAATCAAAACACTGGGTTACAGAAAAGCTCACTTAAGTTACCTGGAGAAGTAACACTGTAGATTTCACCTGGAGCATGTCAAACAAGAATGCACTTGACAAGTTTGCTTTTAAGGAGTCTCTCCCTGCCGCATCATCACATAACATTGTGGGAAAATGCTACATCATAAGGCTGGATTTAGTCCAGTGGCTGCCTTTGTCATTCTCTCCATTCCTCACCTTTAAATATTTCTCCAGAGCTTTTGCTCACAGAACACATGGTTCAGCTTATTTGCTTCCCATGCTAACACCCCATTTACCTAGTACATTCCTTTGACTATCAGTCTACATGTCTGGCTAGGATTGCATTCCATCTTACCCAAACTTCAACCTGTCTTCCCATCACCACTGGTTGAAGCCATATGATTGTTCCTCTTTATCTGTAAGAGATTGGTTCCAGGACCCCTACAGATAACAAAATCCATGGGTGCTCAACTCTCTCCTGTAAAATGATTTAGTATTTCCAAGTACATTATGCATATTCTCTAGTGTGCTTCAAATCATCTCTAGATGGCTTCTAATACTTAAAACATTGTAAAACAATGTAAAAACTACGAATATACTTTAATACTATGTTGCTTAGGGAACAATGACACAAAAACAGTTTGTATGTATTTAGTTCAGAAGCGATTATTTTTTGAATGTTTTTGATCCAAGGGTGGTTGAATTGGCAGATGCAGAACCTGCAGATACAGAGGAACAACTGCAACTGCTCCTTTACGCAGCAGTCACAGGAAGGTATAGCTCTATAGGTCGCTGGTGATATTCTTCCACAAGGACTTAGCTTGCTGCAGTGGGTACTAGAGTCTGAGTTTCAGTCCTGACTCAGATCCTGCTGGCTGTGTAACCATGGCCACGTGGTTGACTTGTCTGAGCTCTACTTTGCTTATCTTACCCTGATGGACTGTTGTAAGAGTGAAACGAGATTAAACACAAAGGGCCAAGACAGCCCAGCTGAGAGCAGGCCCAACCAGACGAGGGCGATGTTGAAGACTCTGCCATAAGTACCTTCCATGAGTCCAGCCCATGTGGCTTTCTCTGACACCCACCCCACCCCTCTGGACTCATCATGAGCCATGAATGTCACCACCTGCAGGACTGGGTTTGCGCAGAAGCTGCTGCTTCGGTCTGAGTATTATCCCCACCTTCTACTCCTCCCCTTTAGCACTCAAATCCAGCTCCCCTGCCTGGCTCACTCCTACAGACCTCTCAGAGTTCAGCTTAGACATGTCTTTCTTCAGAAAGCCCCCCTGGCTGCCAGGCTGGGTCAGCCCTACTGTTTGCTATCCTCAGTGCAGTCTAGAAGCCATTACAGAGCAGACACCACATCTGTCTGCTCAACGCTGTCTCTCTAGTGCCCAATGTGGCACAGGGTCATATTAGTTGTTCCACAAATATCTGCTGAATGAATTATGTCATGGCTAGAACTATCCCCTTGGGAGTCAACTATAGACATGATGCAATCTGAGAGCCCTCAGACAGCAAGTTTGGCAGATAAAGACCTCAGGACTCAAGTCACAGCAATAGGTGGAGAAAGGGAAACCTAATCAGAAGTCAAGGAGAAGAGAAGACACCGGCTGGCCTTCCTGACCTAGAGTGCCCAGAGGACGCCTGAAAGTAATGTGGTATGGACAGAGGATCGAATGGAGATGCCGATAGCATTTCAGCAGAAGGCAACATGATGAAAATGTTAGTTCTTTCAAAAGGAATGCAACACTGGAACACAACACCAATCAAAGTTCCAATGTCGTATTTTGGGGAAATGGGTACAGTTATTCTGCAGTAGGTTAAAAATAATGGATAAGAATAGTAATGTTTATAAAACAACAAACATTTTAATGCTTATGATTATGCTGGCCATAGGTGAAGGTACAAAAACAAACAAAAACAAGACTGGCCACAACTTGGTCATTACAGAAGCTGGGTGATGGTTTTATGAGATTTAGCATATTATTATGGATACATTTACAGATGTTTAATATTTTCCACAGTTAAATGTTTAAAACTGTGAAAGCAAAATAAAGTTAATAGAAAACTAAGACAGGCACGACACTAAGATCTTTAGATCTAGTAACAGTTTCAAGGGTATGTAAGAAAACTGTAGGACAGTAGCACGATGGAGATTTGCTTGACCGTTAAACTGTGCTAATCAATCATTATGAGACACATATGTGCCTAAAACATTTCATTTCCCCAGGGAAGAGTAGTTCATTTAACAAATGGAGTTGCCAGAAGACAAATTCACGCCCCCTACACACACTAGCACCAAAAAAGTCCAGATAAATTAAAGACATAAATGTACACAATTACTTGTAAACATATGACAAGAAATTGCATTTGAATATCTGTATGACTTTGCACAAAGAAGACCTTCTTAATACAAGATATATAGGAACCATAAAGAAAACGACAGGAATAGGTAATCAGTTAAGGTTTTTAATATGGCAGATGCAAATGAACATATAACAAAGACATTAACGTACTTAGAAAAGCAGGTTGTAACACATAAGGAGGCAAAGCACTAAGAGCCCTCTGAATGAAAAACTGCTATAACTTCTTTTTTTTAACTGTATATCCTTTTATTGGTACATTTTAGGTATACAATATAATGACATTCATCATCGGAAATTTGCACCTTTACATCCTTTCTTGGTTATTTTTCCCCCTTCCCCTGCCCTCCCTTCAACCCCTTCATCGCTCCCTATTTACAAAGACTTTGTTTCCTTTTTTCATTTTCTCATATTAATTCCACTCCCTTCTTTCCTTTCCCCTGCCCCTCCCACTTCCCCTTCCTCTTTGCCCCTTTTGTTCCTATTTCACATTATCTATTATACCTTTTAGTTCTTACTTACACTTTCAAAACTGCTATAACTTCTTAAGATAACAAAAAATAAGCCAACAGAAACTCAGGCAAAAGATACAAATGGGCAGTTCACAGACATGGAAATCCAGGTGCCACTAATGCATAAACATGGTATTCAACCTAAGTAGTAGTCAGGAAAAAACAATGCAAACTGCCAGTGTGAGGTCATTTTCACACAGACTGACTATGCTTACATTTTTAGTGGGAATGTGAATTTTTATGCCCTTTTCAGAAAATTGTCTGGAAATCGACATACAAATTCCAAGCATAAACACTATGTGACTTGGTGATTTCACTAGTAAATATGTCTTTTCAAAAGCAACAGTATGTTAGAAAACGTTCAGTGATATTTAAGGAAGCATTTTTGAAGAGGTAAAAACTAGAGAAAATCAGGATGCTTTACAATGGAGAATTGGATAAACTGGATATGTTTATATGGGATTCTCAGACAGCATTTAAAAAGTTAAATTCGACTTGATTTGCTGATCTGGAAGAACATTTCACATTGTACAATTTACTAAGGGAAGCTTCAGAATGATATGGGCTGTAGAGAAACAGACATTTGCTTGTCAGAAAATATTCATATTAATATTTACAAATTTGAGCACAGGCATAGCTGGCAATTTGTGTATAATATGTCAGTTTAAGAATATATAAATTGAATGGTGCCCTTAATATTTTTTAAACTTTTTGTTGTTTCAGTGGCTAGAAAAACTTCATTATTTTTGTGATAAAAGTTAACTGAAAGGATTTGGGTAAAAGGTGAGTTTGTTATAGACAGCAAATAAAGGATAATTTCAAAGAAGGAACAGTTACCGGTAAGAGCAGATGAGAACTGAGCATCAGGACACCTGTGAGCCAGATGTCCAGGGACAGGTGCAGAGAGGAGGGGCCCACGACACAGTGGGGAGCTAATAAGGAGCAATGGGCCCATGGCGGCTCCTATCTAGCTCTGTAAGTAGCATCCTGATCGTAAGGCAAGGAGGTGAAGAATTCAGTTGAGAATGAAGACCTGAGCATGTTTCATGTCAGCATGGAAGGGCGGGAGAAACACCAGGCTCTGCCCTCACCACTGGACCCACAAAAGTGGTCCAGGAAGGGTCCACATCCAAGCTGGAGGACTTGTGGTAGAGCAGATCCAGGAGGATTATCTGCTGTTACAGATTTCCTCTGAAGAAGGACCAGTGACTGTCTGCTGCTTGGACCCACTGGCACCTGCATGCATGTGCCGCTCATCTGTGCACCTCTCTGTGCAGTGTGCAGCGTCCTGTGAGGCCTGGGATGTAGCCCAACACAGAAACCATAACCCCAGGTGACTGCCACAGAGGCCGCCCGCCTATGACAGATCCGGAGACTGCAGCCCCTCCTGGCCCAGAGACACAGCAAGTACAGACAGGTGCTGTGTGCTTGGGACAGGCCCTGCACCTCCTTCCTGTCCGCTCCTCCGCTCTGACAGACAGGGCCCCGTAAGTGTTGCACTTCAGCAGATCAAAGATAGCACAGTAGGCTCTGGGAGAGAGAGTGCCTCCTTGGGCAGGGGCTTCTGAAAGATTGGGTTTTTAGAGGAACCCACATTTGGGGGATCAGCCTGGACTTATCACAGGGGATTTCTGGGTATAGGGTTTGGGAGTGTGTTTTAGTAAGAATCTGAGATATTATTATGCCATTTGCCTAGGATCAAATGGCTTTGGAAACTTCTGAGAGTGCTCATTTGGAGCCAATGTAAGGACTCAATGAATGTCCATGGCTTGGACAATTTCTACAAAGAAAGCAAGGTGAGGTCCCTATGTCTTTCAGTCATACAAAGTCATCTAGTCCAATACTGAACACACTGCATTCTGTTACTCACAAAACAACTGAATATTCACTCTTGCCTACACCCCTCCTCAAAAATAAAATAAAAGAGTAATCACATCTTAAAAGGTCTTCACGAGTCATAGTAAAATCCAGGAGGAAGACAGCAATATTGGCTGACTTTAGACTTTGATTAAATATGCAAAGTTGTCACGTCTATGGCCATGTTAAGATAATACAGCTTTCAAACAACCACAGAAGGAAAAATGTAATCCTCACATTGGTTCACTGGTGTCTTTGGAAGACCTACTATGGGCCAGACCTACTGGAGATAGCTAAGGTATATCAGTGGTCAGGGGAGGCAGAAGTCTCTCCTGGAGCTTCCTTCTTAACTGAGGCAGACAAATCAACTAGTCAGTGCACTGAAAAGGACATCAGAAGGTGACTGGCTGCTATGCTTAAAAAAAAAAAAAAAGAAAAGAAAAAAGAAACAGGAGAGGGTAAAGAATATGAAGAGGGCTGAGGCATGTCTGAGGAGACTCAGCAGGCTCCATGGAGAAAGTGATTCCGGAACGAGGCTGTGGAGACGGCAAGGCAGTGGGAGGCAGGGCAACAGCACCTGGGCAGAGACAGGTGGGCAGTGTGTGTCCATGGAGTGGGGCAGGGCTGGGGCTGAGGCCCACAGGGGACTGGCAGTGCCATGATTCTCACAGTTTTCCCTCTGTGTGGAACCAGGAGTCTCTGCAGGCTTTGGAGCCAAGGCATAAATGACGGAGCTCACATGCTCAGAGGCTCGCTTTGGCTGCCGCTGGGAGAGCAGATGGCAGGGGGGAGGGTGGGAAGTGGGAGGAAGGAGAGAAGCAAGGAGATGAGTCAGGAGGCCACTGCCTCAGGGAGAGGGAGGAGGAGAACGGTGTGGCCAGGATGGCAGCAGTGGCGGTGACGAGAAGTGGTGGGCTTCTTCATGTATTTTGAAAAATCAAGTTTAAAAAGAATAAAAAAGAAGGAAATAAACAAGAAGAAAAAAAAATCAGGAGATGTGAAACTAATAGAAAAGTACAAGATAAGATGGGTAGTTACAAGCCCAAATGTGCTACTAATTAAATTAAATGTAAAGAGACCAGATGCTCCAGTTAAAAGCAATACACTGGCAGACTCAATAAAAATTCAAGTATATACTGGTTATAAAAGACATGTAAAATAAAAATGATACAAAAAGGACAAAAGAAATGCACTAGGTAAATTTTAACCAACAGAAAACTAGTACAGGTATATTAACATCAGACAGAATAGATTTTGTGATAAAAGGCATTTGCTAGTCATGAAGAGAATTACTTCACAATAATGAAATCAGACAAAATAAAAGCGGCATGTGAAAGATTTCAGCATGCTATTAACAAACTTTACCTAAAGGATAAACAAGATTATACTTCCAAGAATTACAGAATAAAAAATACTTTTAGTACTCTTGGAACACTTACAAAATGTCTGTCATACTCTGGGACATCAAGTGCATCACAAAAAATTTCAAAAAATTAAATCATATAGACCATGTTCTCTGATCATACTATAATTAGGTTAGATAACTAACATATCTCCATATGGCTAGAAAATGTAACACATATGTCAAAATAACCCATAGGATTTGCCTCAAAAGCAAAGAATGTTGGAGTAGCAGAGTGCATAAAGGTATAGAAAAAATAAGACTGGCTAAAACTTGATAATTCTAGAAGCTGGGTGATAGGTCCATGGGGATTCATTATACTATTATACATATATTTAAAGACATTTAATATTTTCCATAGTTATGTGCTCAAAAATGTAAGTAGTCATCAGAAAAAAATCACTATGAAAAATGAAATAGAATAACTCAAATGAAAAAACAAATCACAATTGAAATAATAAAATACTTTGAACTAAATGATAACATATTTCATATAACATATTTACAACTTGTGGGACACAATAAAAGCAATAGGTAGAGGAAGTCTCATTGTTTTATATGTATATATAAGAAAACATGAAGATCCAAAAGTTTATGAAACAAATGTCTGCTTCAATAAGTTAGAAAAAATAGCAAAATAAATGCCAAGAAATTAGAAGGAAAACAAAAATAAAGAACAAAAATAAATAAAACAAAAAATAAATGTGCAGTAGATAGGATCAATAAAATAAACTATTTGATTTTTGAAAAGAATGATACCATTGATAACCTCTAATAATAATATATGTAAATAGATTGGCAAATATACACAAAATGGACAAGTTCCTAGAAAATAACACTTATTAAAAGTGACTTGAAACAATAGAAAATCTGAGTATTCCTGAAATCCTTCAATTAAATTATTAAATTAACATATTTTTATTTTTCCACAAAGGGATTTATGGTACAGAGGGCTTCCTCAACAAATGAATAATACATTTTACAGTGTAACCCAGAATAGCAAATGAGTGGCTATAACTTTCAATTACTTTTATGAAGCTAGCCAATAGTCCTGGTTGAGAATGTGAAAATGGATAGTAAGGGGGAAAGAAAAAATATTATAAGGCAGTCACATTCACAAAGATTGATTATATACATTTATTACATAATATAACATGAAAAATGTGGCATTATTGCAGGAATGCAAGGTTGGCTTAATATTATAACTTTTGCCACATCAATAAAGGAGAAAAATCAATTGTTTCTCCATATATACATGCAGAAAAAGCATTTAAAAAACCTGACATTTGTTTAAAGTTTTATAAACCTTAAAAACTATTAATAGGAGGAAATTTCTTTACCTTGATATATGATTCCTTAGAAAATCTGGAACATACATTATTCATATTCCTAAAATGTAAAAATTTTTTCTATCACAGTAAAATAGAACTAAATCTAAACATATAAATAACTGAATTAAATGTTCATGGGCAAAATGCAGAATATTCATTCTAAATTGCATATAGAGAATATATTTCAATTAAAAGTTGAAGATTGTCACACTGTATAAAAAGCAAGACCCGACTATACTTGCCATCTACAAAAGAACAAACTCACTTGAATAGAAAAACACAGGTAGCTTAAATGTAAACTAATGGAAAATATATCTATGTGCAAATTGTGAGCTCAAGATAGTTGGAATTGATGTATTACTATCAGATGAAATAGGCTTCAAGAAAACATACCAAAGATAAAAATTTCATTATGACAAAAACATTAATTCACCAGGAAAGTGACTATGATAAATATATATAAATACACAATTTCAAAATATATAAAGCAAAATATGACAAGACTGAGGAGATGTAGGCAAATTCATAATCATGGTGGATGGTTTAACTCCTTAAAATATTCATCTTTGCTTTAAATATACACATCCTACCTCGAGACCATAATCTTAAGTGAAATAAATAAGACACACAAGTTTAAATACCACATTGTTTCTCTTGCATGAGAAACCCAAAGGGTAAATGAGGAGCATAATGGAGGACAGATATTGGGAAGTAGGAAGAACGTGTTCAAATGGGAAGGAGAACAAGGGGGGAGAGGGAAGGGAAGGAAGGGAAAAGGGAAAAGAATGGAAAGAAAGAATGGAAACATGGAAACAAAGCTTGTGTAAATGGAAAGGGGAAGAGGGGTTGAAGGGAGGGGAGGGGAAAGGGAAAAAAAGAAGAATTGACCCAATAAAATAAAATTTTTTTAAAAAGTTGAAACAAACAAAAAAGAATTGAGGTGCATTACGTACACAGATTCCCTATAACCAATGTGATCAATATGTATGACAAATATGTAGTAATAAAAACAATAAAGTTAAATAATCTCATTCCGTTGTTCTTGCCACTTTCTGAAGCAGTTCTGGAAGTCCTTTTTTGTTATGATTTTACAAAATGTGATTAAAAACCATGGTGAATGTTGCTATCAAGTACCATCCAACAGAAGGGCAGGCTCTTAAAAATACTCGGGTGTCCTCATCCACAATGTTCACTAGATCTGGCACTGTACAACTTCTGGCTCTTCCCCAAATTTAAAACGATCATGAAAGGTAAATGTTTGAGTCAATTCAGGACATGGAGGCAACCACAATAGTGCAATTAAAAATATTCACTGCCGGGGATTTAGCTCAGTGGTTCCACCACCTGCCTCGCAAGTGCAAGGTCCCGAGTTCAATCCCTAGTACCAAAAATAAATAAATAAATAAATAAACCCAAAAAATATTCATTGAAGAGTACTTCCAGATCTGCTTCAGAAAATGACAAGTATGATGGGATAAGTGTGTGCAAAACAAGGAGGAGCAAGCATTTTGAGGGAGAGTAATGGCAATGTGTCTTTTACTTTCCACATCAAATATTTACAGGGATGTGGCACATTTGAGACTGTCCTATATTGCTGGAGGAAGCACTGAGATGGCAAAACTCACTGGAAAAAAAGATATGACTATTTTCAATCAAACAAAGCACATACCAACCCTCATGATCCTGGAGTTCTACTTCTAAATATTTACACAGGGGAAATGAACACAATGTCTACACAAAGAATTATACAAAAATGATCAAAGCAGCTTTATTCATGGTAGCCCCAAACTGAAAACAACCCAAATGTCCATCTACAAGAGAATCAGTAACTGGCTATGGTATGTATTCTTACAATGGAATACTGGCTAGTCCTCAATAAAAAGGAACAAAGAGCGGCTATCCTCTGCTGAAGAGAGGAATCTCACAGAAGCTGGGAATGAGAAAACTCAAACTGCATCCTTCCTTTGACATGAAGATTTCAACTTGGCATAGTGAATATATACTTTAACAACTTCAGAAAAATGGTAACCTCTGGATGGTATTGTTTAGAATAGGGCAGAGTGAAATTTTGTGGGCTATATCTTTATAGGGGTATCATTTACATAAGTATATGGATTTCCAGAATATATTGACTTGCATATTTACATGTGTTTCATTTATTTAAAGTTTACTTAAAAATATTGCCACACAAAGAGTGAACTATAATTAGATTTTTAAAATTTAATATTAAATAGTGTTGCCACTTTCTGAGTATTTGAGACTTGAGAAAATGAGTAAATATATTACAGTTATTGACAGCAAAGTATCTACCTGTAAAAGGAGGTACAAATATGGAAAACAGTATGGGTTGGAGTCGAAAGTAACAACACAAGTTCTCATTTTCAAGACAGATAGACACATACATTTCATAGTTGTGACTAGAACCAATGAGCAAAACCAACATTCAGATATTGAATTCTAAGTAACACTTTCTAATAAGAGGAAAATGATTTCCTAAGAAAAGAATGATTTCAGGGCTGGAGTAGTGAATGTAGATCATCTGAGAATACCTTGGTATACCACAAAGGAAGGCAGGGTTAAAAAATGATGGGCATAATTCTAAAGGACACAGAAGTAGGTTGAAAGGATTTCCCATTAGCCAACTAGAGAAACCTGAGATCAAAAGGAATAGTGGTGGTAATAAAATATAACCCACTGGATAAAGAGAAGATCCACAGTCCACATACATGGATGAGTAAATAACTGGAGAAGGGAACATTCTTTCACAGAGAAGAGTGCTCACATAGAAAGGGTGACTTAGAAATTCATGAATGGGTGCTAAAACTTTTAAATAATGTATGACTTTTTGTTATTACTGTGAAAACCATTTTGATTCTGTGGACCCACTGAAGGTATCTTGATGTTCCCCCGAAGTTTGCAGACCATACTCTGAAAACTGCTGGTTTAGGAGTATGAGGGAGGTACTCCTGAAATAACTGGTTGATTTTCTTACTAGTTTTACATGAGGGATGGATGGATAGCTGTTTGACACAGAAAGGGTGAGTGTTTGTGTCTGTGTGTCTGTGTGTCTGTGTTGAAGAGAAGGGGGAAGGGAGAGCAAGGGAATAAGGAAAGACAGAAGAGAGGAAAGGGGGAAGGGAGCAGGATGGTGGGAGGAAGGTGGATGCAAGAAGTAATATACATGGCAGTTGTGGGTGAACCTATAGCATGCAAGTTGTTTTTCTTTTCTTTCTTCTTCTTTTTTTTTTCTGTACCAGGAATAAAACTCGGGGTCTTGAGCTTGCCAGTCAGGTGCGGTGCCACTGAGCTACATCCCTGGCCCTGTGTTGTTTTTCTTTTAAGACAAAAGATGTTAATGTATGAATTGTTTTTCTAAATCAAAATCTCAGTATTCAGGTTTAATGGCAGTGTTGGTACTTTGCAATAAATAAATGGTTTTTGGGTTGCAGTTTGGGCACTCATCTCTAAAAGTTCGCCCTCACTGACCTAGGCATACGTATTTTCTTTTAGCCAATGGTTCCTCAAGCATTTGAAGATATAGGAAGGTTTCTAGTTTTACCCAAAGATAAGCTAGAATGAGCAAGAACTTACAATGGGGCCTTTCCTGTCAATTAGCATCAAATATGAGGCCCAATGTAAGGGAAACCTAAATTTTGCAGTCTCTAAACAAAAGTGCTGGTCTTTACCGCCAAAGGCATTTTTAAGTAAGAATAGTGTTTCAATTGAGATGCTTTTCAATCTATCTTTAAGGTTTGGTCCTTCCCACTGGCCTGTGTTCTTTCTCGTGGGGGTGTAGGCCTCTCCCCAGGTTTACTGGTAACCAACTGACACCAAGCAAGAAGGCAGAGAAGCATGCACAATGACCAGCAATGCTATCCAGTGCTGTCTATTGGGTGTGGAGACCTGCTGTCCACTGGAAGGAAGTTTAGGGTAAGAGTTTGTAGTGGATTAACTAACAGTCAACTTGTAACGCCCAGCTGAACTGAATCAGCCTGGTCTGGGCATGGAAGATCCACTTGAGGACTGTTGTCAATGGCATAAAAAGAGAACTGGAGGGGAAGATGGGGAGCTGTTGATTTTCTAGGAGAAGCTTGCTGGGGATGGTTTTCTGATGCAAACTCGGCTGTTCTAGTCAGAGGAGGAGCTAGGGGGCCTTGCTGTCCCTGGGAATGGCTGCTGTTCTCTTCAGGGGAGCTCTGATCTTCACCGTGAGCATCACTTCCTGGCTGCAGAATAGATCCCTCAGCCTGGTGGCACAAATCCTTCATCCCACCGACAACATGGGACACTGCCAGGGGCTCTAGGCCATTGGGTGGACTCCTGGGGGACACTGCCTTGGACTCTAGGCTTTAGCTGGACTTGTGTGGGACATTGCTGTGGGATCCAGGCCCTTGGCTGGATTCTTTGGGCCTGTAGTGTGTGGTTAATGTCTTGCACTCCTCTATATTTGACTTTTTCGGTAAATATGAAATAATCCTATAAATTATGTGTCCTGCATTAAATGTATTCCCTTGCCAAAACCCTGACTACAACAAAATTGGTGCTGGGAGTGGGGTTTGAAGCCATGAGGGCATAGTGGGGTACTTGCTGTGATGTTGCCTGGCCATATGGCTTAAGGTTAAAAGCCTTGGGAATCAATTTGGAAAGGTTTTGAGAGACCGACCAAAGAGGTAGCCCTGCTACACTCTCAACTATATGAGAGACTCTGGTCAGAGCCCAGAAAATCAGAGTACTGTGGAAATGCTGCCAGTTAGGATGAGGCTTGGGAGGCCTCTGTTGAGAACTGCATAGACTGCTGGATCTGAGGCAGCATATGTTGTGCTTCAGCAAGAAGTTGGTCTGCATTTTGCTGGTGTTTGGAGACACTGCCTGGATGGCAGAAAAATTTCAATGCAGTATAGTGTTGGGATGGTCGTGTGGTTACTGTCGAGGGCTTTTGGCCAGATCTATGCTGGAAATTAAGGGTGGAGGACCAGCAGGGTGTTTTGAAGCATTTGATCAGAGGAGAGGCTACAGTAGAACTATGGATTGCAAGGATGAAACAGAGGAGAACATGATTGTTGAGAAATAACAGGACAATGGAAAAATGACCTGAGACCTTTTACCCAAAGGGAAGAGTATTTGGAATGCAGGAAATTCCTTGGGATGTCTTTTAGTGTTGATGTACTTGTTGTCAAAATTAATTGGAAGCAAGTATTGTGATTTTAATATCTCTCTCCTAGAAAATCAACAGCCCAAGCTCTTCTCTTCCAGCTCTCTTTTATGGCTATTGGTAACAATCCTCAGGTGGATCTTCCACGCCCAGACCATGCTGATTCAGTTCAGCTGAGTGTTACTAGTTGGCCTTTAGTGAATCCACCACAGAGTTCCACCTGCAGAGGCAGCTCACAGAGCAAGAGCACAAAGAGAATAGTCCCAGGCCTTGCTGCAGCAAGGACTCCACAGAGCTGTGACAAGCCTTTCTGCTCTCCCTTGTCTCCTACATTGGTCAGAAGCTAGCTGTGTCCAGGCACAAGTGAGGGTCCAATGGTACACTATTTCAACCATTACACCTCTAAAAAGGGCCTTGTGACAGTTATAGTGGATTGTGAACTTGGGATCTGCTCAGGGGATTAGTAAAGCACACTTCCGGATGTATCTGGTGGGTCATAGAGTTGTGAGCTTGGAGTCAATATCTGGACTCTTCCCCATTCCTCTCTGGCACAATTCCCCTTCTCTGCTTCCTGGCCACCTGAACTAAGTAGCTTTGCTCTGCTATTATGGCTTAGATAAAAAATGTCCCCCAAAGGCCTCATGAGGTCCCAAGCAGGGCTTGTGGAAGGTTAATGGCTCATGGGGGGCACTGTACTTCATGGAATCATCTACTGGTGGTCCCCACCCCGGACCGGAAGGTAGGGTCCCTTGGGAAGGGTACATCTCCCTCCCTGGTTCCTTTATTCATTCTCTACTTCCTGGCCACCATGACATGAGAAGTTGACCTCCACCACAGACCCTTATATTATTTCATTTCTATGTTGGAGTTGGCCAAGCATGGACTGAAGCCGTGAGCTAATTACAGACATTCTTCATTTAATAACCTACCCATTTAATGACTGTTCACACTTATGGCTCATCTTTTTTTGGTATAGTTCTGTACATTTTGTTGATAAACCCTCAAAATCATTTTCTGTGTAATATACCTTGTTTGCATAGTATTGTAATTTTTGCTGATTGTACTGTACAGACAATACTATAGTTTTATGTTCTATTATAAGTTACAGTACTGCATGTAAGAGTTATGCAAATAAAAGCAAAGTCATCAAGTTGGAGTTTCCTTTGATCATTTCTTTGTTCTGAATACTGTAATGTACATACTATATACAAGTCCTTAGTTAGTAACCAATTCATTTAACAACCTAGTTGCAGAAACATAACTGTGTTGCCAAATGAGAAGTGTCTGTAAACCTCTCCTCCTTTAAGTTGTTGGTCTCAGGTACTGTGTTTCAGTGATGACAAAGTGACTAAGACATCCATGAGGCCCTTCCACTATGTTGCTTCTGCCTTGGAGCCTACAATCATGGACTGAATCCCCTGAAACCATGGGCCAAATTAAACCTCTCCTTGAAGTTGTAGGTGTCAGGTATTATGTCCCAGCAACAGGAATGGTCAATAGTCCAGGCCTCATGTGTTCTCTACTTTTTAAATTTAAACATGAAGAACTCTTCTACAGTTTTCTTTTTAATATTTTAAATTGTCACTTTTCTTTTAAAAAATTTTATAGATGTTTATAATACACAATGAATACATTTGTTTTGAGGAATCTCTCTCTATATATCACATCATCATCTTTCTCTCTCTCTCTCTCTATATATGTATCTCACATCTTGATCCTTTTGCCTCCCTTATGACCTTTTAAGTTGAAATAGAAAGTTCCAGTGCAAACAATAATTGTAAGGATAGGCCATACCCTTTTGTGCTCATTTATAAGCCATTTTTTTCCTCTCTTAGGTGCCTATTAAGGTCCTGGAAATGCCCAGAAAAAGCCTAGGCCCTGTAGTATTGAAGGCTGTAAAGTCAGCACTGACACCAAAGCCAATGACCTAACTAACACAAAAACCTGTAGCATCCAATGCTCCATCTCTGAAATCTGTCACATGCCAGTGTGTCAGAAGCAGGGCTACTCTCCCATTTCACTGAATGAAGATAGGAATATATTAAAAACTCACTGTATACAACCAAGATGCACACTCAAGTTTTATTAACCCTGAACTCACTTAAGTTAAAAAATATATATCTGGGGATATCCTATGCGGGAAAAATGAGTTAGATGAAACTGGCTTAAAGTTTACCAAGATTTGAAACTTTTACCAATCTTCTGGATTCACATAGCAGCTACTGCAGACCTTGAGTTCGTTTAGCATCCCTCCTACATCTAAGGAAGGGCATGAATAAGAGGACAGGAAAGATTGTGTGCTGGATAGGAAGGCCACTGTAGTTGCTCCATGTCATAGCAATGATGGCAGAAAACCATCATCTTCCTCAAACTTTGAGACTTTTGAAGCTCCCTTTGGGGAGACACTGCCAGAATGGGGGATGACTGAGCAGGAGTAGGCAGCACAGGTACACATGGAACGGAGGTTCTGCAACTCACCTGTCCATGGGAACTCAACCTCACTGTGAGGTCCTATTCACTCCCAGACTCCTGATCTGTAGGGCAGAAGAGGATCGCAGGAATCCTGCAGCTACGGGCACTGTCTCAGGTGCTGAATTTCTGGCTATCTTACATTCCAAAATAGATGATCAAAATTCTAATTTTTTCCCCAATCTTGGGCAAGTTATTTAACTTCCTCTTTTATATATAAAAAAGATTGGAAAAGAAACTTTCCATATAGAGTCACTGCAGGAATGAAAGGAGATAATACATGTAAATACATGAAGGCTGCCTGGCACAGACAAAGGACTTAACAGAGGTAAAGTCTCCCTGTATCACTCCTAGAGCTACTGCTCCTGCTACTACCAGACACAATGAGGACGGGGAGGATTATGGCAGTATTGTTTCAAACAATTGCACGAATGCATACAATGTGAGAGAAACAGACTAACAGCAATGCAACAAGGATTTTTCGGGAGCCAGTGCTAGAACACTGACAGCCACATTCCCCCTGGGACTGTATCATGGTCAACTCCAGCCCTGAGATGCAAAAATCTCTGCTACAAGACACAAGCCCACAGTCTCTGTAAAATGTCCATTCATTTTCTAAATGTACTGGCATGTCATTATATTCTGGCCAAAATATTGTCTATGATAAAGTAGAACTTAATAAGGAAGCCCTTTAAAACAAATCTGCAGAATGATTAGGGTCTTCAGGATGTAAAGCAATATTCCATAAAAATAAGTATGAGTGTGTGGAGCAGCTTGCACAGCTGAGGCTGATCCACTGAAGATGCTTACATCTTCCTGAGATAGGCACAGGTAGTGTGACCTCAAAGCAATGGCCAGATTCTCACCCGAAACAACTGCAGTAACATACTATGCCAGGTTGTTTCATATATTTTAATGGAACTCACAGAAACAAATGTCCTGCATTTTATTTTATATGATTACACATACATATGTTTCCATTTACTTTTAATGTTGGTAAATTTTGAAAATGGACCAAGAGACTAAAAACGTCAAGTGGTCAAGTAGTAGTCAAAAACTACCTCAAGATACCAGCTTCTTCTAAATACATCTAGAAATGTGGGATTGGGATAGTATCATTGAGAGAAGAGAAAATACTAACATGTTTGTCCTTGGAATAAAAGCAAACACAAAACCAAACAAAATAGAAGCAACAGGTCCTTCCTGTCAACCATGCTATCACCATCTCCTCTGTCCAGGGACAGTGCGGCTGCACAAGTCAGGATTCAGGGCTATTCTAACTCTGCCGATTTCTGGAGGGCACAGGCCTTTCAACAATCTGGGCCCCTGACTCCATAAAGTTGGCATGCATGATCAAACTCTGAAGAACTCTGTTCCATGATGATCTTATGACTATTTTATAAGCATCTCAAATCAGCATCAGAACTGTCTGGGTCTTCTCTTCGTTATCTGAGTGCTACTCAAGGGGGATAACTCAAGGGAGATACATATGGCTGTAGATGTAGATGACAGATTTCACTGGAACATCACAAAATAAGCTCTGGAAACTTATAGCAGTCTATGATACATCAGTCCAAGACTCCTATCCTGAGAAGCAGACCTAGGGCTGACTGCCTTTTGGTATCTCCAACTGAATGAAGCATAGCTCCCTCAACCTCAGCATGACCCCAGCGGGAATCAGCAAATCTTCCCTCAAATATGACCCTGTCTAATGTTCTCCACTTCAAAAAGGGGAAGCTATAGAAAGTCTTGATTTAGCCCATTTTATTCTCAGTGATTTTATGTGATTTGTCTGGAATGCTGTCTTGATACTGAGTTTTGTTTTTTATTTTGTTTTGTTTTGTTTGTTTTTAGAGCTACTCCTCCCTAGGGTTAAGAGTTACTTCTCCTAGTTAACTTAAATTTCCAGTGATCAAATATGCAGTGGTCTATTCCTCCTCCCATAGCTCTTCAATTTTAGAGTGCTTTCACCTTCTGCAATCCTCCAACCAGGGCCTACCACAATGAGCAGTACAAGGTGGCAGCCCTGCCTGTCCAACTCTGAGGTCTAGAGGCACAGCACAGCCTGCTGTAGCAGCTGTCATCTCTGTCTGCATATTAGCATCATCCATGCATCCTCATTAAAAAAAAGTCTTCTCAGAAATTCAAAATCAATGGTGCTGCAGTCCACGTGGGCATTTAAAAAAGGTATCCAGGTGATCATGGTATGTAGTCAGAGTTAAGTTAACTGTTATTTAGCAGTGTTATGATTTAGATCTAAAAATCCTGCAAAAGTCTCGTGTTCAGAGAGGCTTTTGAACATGGGGGTGCTATACTCATTAGTGGAAGAGTTCACAGCTGTACATGCTGTTAGGAGGTGGGGCTCAGTGGGAGGAGGTGGGTCCCTGAAGGCTTCATTTGGGGGAGTATCTTTTGTTTTGGCCCTTTCCCTGACTGCTTTTAGGGTGCCACGGATTATGCAGCTTTCCTCTGCCATGCCTTTCCTGTACTGGAGCCAGCAAACAATGTACTGAAACCATGAGCCAAAACAAACATTTCTTTCTTTAATTTGTGTTTTTCGGGTATTTTATCTCAGCAGTGAAAAGCTGAGATACAAGTAGTTTGATATTTATCCTGAAAAGAATTCCGGATTTCTGCAAGCACTCAATGGCCATATATTCCCATGCATTTGCATTTCTCAAGATCTCAAATTTGTTGATCCTGTCACTTCATATTTCATGCTCCTCTCCAAGTTCTTGCTTTTCCAACTGCCTAGCCCAAAAGGCCATAGTTCAACACAAGTTATGCTTTTACATAATACCAATGCCTTGCTGAACGTTGCCGGCCCTCCACTCATTCCACACTTGAACCAAAACATCTAAACATTGCTAGGAAAAATCTTAAAACTCTGATGATTCTTCTTAAAGTATATATCAAATATCTCAAATAGGCACTAAATGCTGTCAAACTGTTTTACTGCTTAGAAACTTCACTTTCCCATCTGCACTTTTGTATTCTTTTCATTTCTTCAACATCCTCTTTGCTTTCAGTTTCATGTATAATTTTCTGCCTGCTACATACAATGCTCTGTGGAGAACCTGGTTTTTTTTCTCATCACAACCTCCTCAGCTTCTGTAGCTTCTTCTTTTGCCCTTCTCTCACATTACCCCTCTTTGAATGCTACCCTCGTCACCTGCTGCAAAGTTTACTTAGGGATACTATCTCTCCAATTAGCCCCCGCTTCCACTGCATCATCAATATCCCCTTTTTTACCTCATTATACTTTCAAATTGGTCATCCTAAAAATAGGCTTCATCTCTATCTCTAGCTACCACTCTTTTTTTTCTGTTCTCCTTTCTATTAAAAATCTTTGATGGTTCCCTTCTTCCTTCCCCCTCCTCTCTTTCTCTCCCTCTTCCTCTCCCCCATCACATGCTTATTTATTTTTGTTTCATTTTATAAAGACATTTGTATTGGGGGTAAAATTTTAGATTTGCATGTATTTGCACTAAACACATCTCAGTCATTATTCCACAGTTTTCTGGTTTTCAGAGCTGCAGGTAAAGGATGTCTTAATCACTTTCCCATCACTGGAACCCAATACTTGACACTATCAATTTAAAGAAGGACAGGTTTATTTTGGTTCGTGATTTCAGTCTATGGTCAGCCAGTTTCAAGAAAGAAACAGCATGGCAAAGAGGCATAGCAGAGGAAAAGCTGCTTCTATCATGGCAGCCAGGAAACAGAGAGAGAAAGGAGGAATCAAGGACAAGAATATTCCATTCTAGGTCATGTCTCCAGGGATTCAACTCCAATGAGGCCCTATCACCCAAAGAGTCAGCTACAGTGCACCCATGATCAATTCACCCTCAAACAAATGAGACATCTGGAGAACATTTTGGATCAAAACCAAAACATTCATTCCCTGCACCCTCCAAAGACTCATATCCACTCATGGAAAATGCATTAATCCAGTTCTATTAGTTGTCTAAGTCTTAATATTTCCAGCATTGCTGTAATGTCCAAGTTCAGAGTCTCCTCTGAGACTCAAGGCAAATTCTTAAGAGTGAGTAACTGTTAAAATTAAAAAGAAAGTCAAAATACTTGCAACATCCAATGACAGAGGACATACATTTCCTTTCCATGAGACAGAAATAAGGTGATAGAAAGAATGAGACCAAAGGAAGACTAAAACCAAGCAGGGCAAACACTAAATCCTGTAGTTTTATATCCAGCACATAGGGCAAATTGTGGCAAGATGTGAGCTCCAAAAGACTTGAGCAGCCCTACTCCTATGGCATTGCTAGTTGTAGCACTCATGGCTTCTCTCTTGGGATAGCTTTGCTCACTGCCTGCAGCTTTCCTCAGCAGATATCTACATTTCTAGTATCTCCAACTTCCTGTGGTCTCCAATGCACTTGTGGCTTCACTTTCACAGCTTCACACACTCGTCTTCCAGGGGCACACTATTTGACCTTCCAGGTCTTCCTTTGAAATATGGATGGAAGCTTTCCTGACCACACAACTCTTGCATTTGTCAACCCTGAAAAACCAGAACTACATGGATAATGCCAAGGTCTGCTACCAGCTCAACACTAGCTAGTCCCTCTTGGATCACACTGTGCATCCACCACTCCACTCCATTAGTGTGTTTCTCCACAGAAGTCTCTGGGGTTGCCAATAGTCATGGTTCATCTGCAGGTTTGAACTCCCCTTCCCATGCAGTTAGTCCAGGCTCAGGGAAAAGGTGCCACCTACGACTTCCTTTTTTGTTGGAGACTCTTTCTTTGCTCTCCCTGCTGGGCTCCAGTTCTTGCTTCAGATCCTTCCTGGGACCCAGGGACCTACTTTTCTCCTTCTTTTCCTCACATTGGTTTATTTCAGTGCCTGAACACCAAACCTCGGAGAGCCCTTCTCTCTGCTGCTCACCACTCCACCATCTTCCCAGAAGTCCTCCCAATTGGATCATAGATGTAGTGGCCCCTGAATGCTGCTGGCTACTGGATGGCTGAACTTGGTGTGTTAGTTACTTTTCTCTCATTGCTGAGACAAAAATACCCAACACCCAAAGTTAAAGGAGGAGAGGTTTATTTGGCTTACTGTTTGTAGAGGTTTTAGTCCATACTTGGCTGGCTCCAAGGCAAGGTGACAGAGGGGCAACAGTTCATGGCAGAGGAAGATAGCAAAAGAAAACGAGACCTTAACAGCATCTTTCTACCCCCTTTATCTTATCCAGACTACCAGGATTGAGGTGGTGCCAAACCAATCACTCACATGGAGTGGTTTAGTAATCACATGCCCTTAATCCCAGCATCACACACTCTAGCTTCAGCAACCCCTGCAAAAGAAAGCTCCACCTCATCTGCCTGAAGCTTTGTGGGGGACATCTAAACACAAGCCATAACACATGGTGAAACATCTCCCTCTACAACCCTGGGGCTCCTTTTCTCAAATGAGAGTTTTACAGTTTTGCACCCTTGAACCTGTAAAGAGTGAGATCTTGCTGATTCTGGAGATGCCTTTGAGGCATATTTCCTCTTGTCCTGGTGCAAAGTGCTTGGATTATTTTTTTTTAATGATAATGTTTTTAGCAACCATGCTCTCCATGGGCTTACCTTTGCAGGCACTTAATTTCTGATGAAACTTCAACCTTTTTACATCTACTTTTTGTTTCTAATTTTCACTGTAGATCTATCTAAAAGTAGCCAGCAGTACTCATGACACAGCCTGGACATTGGGCTGCTTTGAAGTTTCCTTTACCAGATCAATCAGTCAACTGAACTTAATCTTAGTCTTCCACAAAGACTCAGGACATGGGCCTGAAATGAAAACAAATAGTTTTCCAGGGTGTAACACACATGGCTTCTAGTCTAACTACCAATGGAGTCCTTGTTCCTAGCTGAAACCTACTGAGTCTGGCCTTTACTGTCTGCATTTCTATTAGCACTCTGGTCTTCTATGCTACAACACAAATCTCTCATAGAGCTCAGCTTAGAGTGTTCTAGGGCTTCTGTAGACAGCATCTCCAAACCTTTCCAAATTCCTTGCATGAACCAGTTCCAAAGGCTTCTAAACCACATGGTCAGACACATTACAGCAATTACCCCACTTCTCTTGTATCAGAATCTGTCCTAGTCACTTTCAAACATCTGAAACTTAAAGGATGAGAGGTTTTTATTGGCTCATATTTTCAGTCCATGCTTGGGTAGGTCCAAGGCAGAAATAGGATGGCAGAGGGGCATGGCAGAGCAAGAGCTGCTCAATTTATGGGAGCCTAGAAACAGAGAGAGAAGAGTAGAGCTGGGAATAAGAAAACACCCTCCCAGATCACATCCCCAAGGCCTCACCTCCAACTAGGTCCCAATTCATTTAGCTATGGAACTAAACAAGGGATGACTACTGATAACTATAGCATCTCCATGATCTAATCACTTTCCAAACACATGAAATTTGGGGGAATATTTTAGATTTAAACCACAACAAAGGACATCCCATGTTCATTGACCGGAAGACTTAATGTTGTTAAAATCATAACTCCTTAAATTGATGTACAGATTCAAAGAAATCCCTTTCAAAATCCCAGTTGGAGTGAATTTTGCTTTCTTGTTGCTCTTGTTGTTTTAACAAACTGACAAGCTGATCCTAAAATTCATATGGACATTCAGGAGACTAAAAACCAAAATAGTCTTGGAAAACACTTAAAAACTACAATAATTAAGAGTGTCTCATTTGCATTTGTGGCCAGTTGATTTCTTTTTTTTTTTTTTTTTTGGTACTGGGGATTGAACTTGGGTCCTTGCGCTTGCACAGCAAGTGGCAAAACCATTGAGCTAAATCCCCGGCCCCTCAGTTGGTTTTTTATGTTTGCCTACATAGTTTTGTAGGGAAAGAAAGGTTTTTTTAAAAGTGTTCCTGGGAAATTGAATGTCCACACAGAGAAAAGACTAAAAGTATATCACTACTGCATACTGTACCCCCCAAGTAACACAAAATGGATACAAACTTTCTAAAAGTAAGCCCCAATATTAATTTAAAAAAACTATGAGAAGAAAAGATAGTAGTAAATCTTTGTGATATTGGTTTGGGCAACAGTTTTTTAGATACAATGCCAAAAGCCCAAAAACTGACTTCATCAAATTTATAATTGTTTGTGATCCAAAGGAGACCATTAATAATGTGAAAAGCCAATTTGAAGAATGGAAGAAAATATTTGCAAATCATATATCCAATAAAGGACTTGGATCCAGAATATACAAACAATTCTTGCAACTCAACAGTAAAAATAATAAAAAAGACAAAGGATTCAAATAGAAATTTCTCCAAAGAATATATAAAATGTAATATATAATATATATGATCAATTGTCACATGAAAAGGTGCTCAAAATCATTATGGAAATGCAAATCAAAACCACAATGAGATACCACTTCACACCCACTAATGTAGTTATAATGAAAAGAAGTGTTGGCAAAGTTATAGAGAAATCAGAACCATATACATTATTGGTGAGAATGTAAAATGATATATAGATACTTATGAAAACAGTTTGGAAAACAGTTTCTCAAAACGTGAAGAGTTCTCATACAACCTACCAATTCTACTATTAGGAATATATCAAAGAGAAATCAAAACATACTTATACACAACTTTTATTGCAGCATTATTCATATTAGCTAAAAAGCAGAAATACCTGGATGTCCATCAACTAATGAGTAGATGCATACAGCACAGTCTATTCATACAATTGGTTATTACTTAGCAATAAAAATAAGTGAAGTAATGATACCTGCTATAACATGAATAAATTTCGAAAACATTTTCTAAGTGAAAGAAGCTACAGAATGCCCAGAATATGTACATCTATAAAGAAAAAAATAGATTTGTGGCTGCCTCAAACTAGGCAGAGAGTGGGAGATGAGGAATTACTGCTTATGAGTACAGGATTGCTTTTTGGGGGTGATGAGCTATTCTAAAATTCAATTGTATGGATGGTTGCACAGATCTGTGCATACACTAGAAACCAATGAATTTCATATACTAAGTGGCTGCGTTTTATTGTATATAAATTATTATTCATCTTATGAAAAAACAAAATTTCATAACAAAATAAGAATAACAATAGTTAATACATTATGTCTAATTATTTTCAAAGTATTTTGTGAGAGTACAAGACATAGACCAAAAAGATTCTTACAAAGAAGGAACAGATAACACAAAACCTCCTTTTCAACAAACTAAGATAAACTAGTAATATAACTGAAACAAATTAGCATATATATTAAAATATTTTTTAACAATGGAATAGTTAATTTGGGGAAGTATTTGAATATATAACTTATATCTCAACATAATTATTTTTTCAAAAGTAACAGTAAAAACTCAATGAAGAGGCTGCAATTCTGCAGCAGCAAGAACAGGGCAGCAGTTCCAGGTGCGTACCCAGAACTCTCTCTGACATCAGAAGCTACGGTCTCAAGGGTTTGCTGCAAATCTTCAATGCTTCTTTTTCTCTTTCTACCCTACCACTACCCGAGTTCTAACAGAGATAAAATCATAGGAAGGGTAGGGAAGAATAAGGAAATTAAGCCCAGATACCCTCCCTCTCTCTCCCTCCCTCTCCCTCCCTTGTTTCCTTGTGCTGGGCCTTGTGCATGGCAGTCAAGCACTCTACACTGAGCTGCACTCTACACCAGCACAAATCTAGCTTCTGGTGACAGGGGCATTAAAAGGAGCCCAGGGAGCCTGGAAGTACCAGGAAGACTGCGAGGAAGAGAAGCTCGAGAGAACAGCCCCATAACAATGCACAAACTTCTAGCTCATTTCTGAGCTGTGTGTGCATAGATCTAATTTAAACAGAACACCAAATGCATTAATAGAACTGTAGGACTAACCACCATCGAGGTCTCAGAAGTACCACCACATGGTGCAGGGGCTTGAAAGATCCAAAGACCATGGTAAAGGCTATGAAAACTGACTGACCATTGGGACCATAGCCCAAGATGGGTCAGAATTTGTAGCCTGTCTGAACTATGCTGATTGCCTAATAAAACAAACAGAAAAAAAATCAACATTATCCTCAAAACAAAATAAGATCTAGATTTTCATTCTATAATATGGTAGCCCTGCATACTCAAGGTTGTGTTTTCCAGTTTCAGCTGCCCACAGTAAACCAGGTAGCAAAACTACCACTGATTTCTTTTTCCTTCATCACAATTTCACAGATAAGAGATCTATTCTCACCGCAGATCTTAGCAACCGCAGAATATGACGTTTTTCTTTTTAAGAATTTTCACCTTTTCACTTGAAGGAAGCACTTCATGACTTCTCTTTGGCAGGTTTGAATTGCAGCATTACTACTCTTGCTCTTTGAGGACATTATTAACTGAAATAAAGCACTTGTACTTTTATTAAACACTGTGATCTGATCAGTGAGATGACTACTGTGAGAGAGAAAGGGAGAGGGACAGAGAATATTCATAATTAATAACTTTTACTATGGTTTTATTGTTATACTTATTTTGCTTTATTATTAGTTATTACTACTCATTTCTTACTGTGCCTCACAAGTTAGACTTTATCCTAGGTATGTATATATAGAAGAAACATAGTATATTTATGGTTTGGTATTATCTTCAAATTCAGGCATCCCCTGGGAGTCTTGTCATGTATCTCCCATGGATAAGAGGAAATTACTGTATTCAAAATGTCCAGGGAGCCAATCCAAATTACTCTGGTACACAAACATCCATGAAAACATCATATTTCAAGGAAAAAGACAAGCAACATATATCACTCTGTGAGATGACAAGAATTCTGGCACAGCCAGACAAAAGCAGCTATTATAACCATAGTCCAAGAAGTAAGGACAAACACATGAAAAGGTAGAATACTCAGCAAGTAAACAAAATGTATAAAAAATCAAATGGAAGTTTTAGAGATAAAAATATAATAAAGATAAAAAATAGTGAATAGATTAAATGTCAGAATGATGATGGCAGAGTAAGGAGGAAATGAACTGAAAGAGAGATCAATATAAATAATCTAATGTGAACATCAGAAAGAAAAATCGGGTTAAAAACATTAAAAGACACTCAAGGATTTGAGGAAAGACTTCAGAAGCTGAACATTTGTGTCATCAAAGTCCCAAGATAGGAGTAAAAATCTAGTGCAGAAATAATGGCTGAAATCTTCACAAATTTAGTGAAAAACTAACTTACAGATCCACAAAATTCAGAGAACTCGCTCCCCAAAACTAGTCCTAGCCAAATCATAATCAAACAGCTAAAAACCGAGACAAGGAAAAAATCTTGAAAGCAGCTAGGAGAAATCACTGCATTACCAAAAGAGGAACAATCTGAGAGAATGGCTGCAAATTTCTTATCAGAAACCAGAAGCACAATAATTTTAAAGGAGTGAAAGGAAAAAACTGTTAACCCAGAATTCTATATTCAGTGTAAATAACTTTCAAGAATGGAGATGAAATAGAGACATTCTCAAATGAAGGAAAATTAAGAAAATTAGTCACTGGGACTGCTCTAAAAGAAATGCTAAAGGAAGTTTCTCAGACGGGAAGGGAATGATACGGGAGGGAAACTTGAAATTTCAGGAATGACAACAGAAATGTTACACTTATGGTCATATAGGAGATTCTTCTTGTAAATTCTAATAATTTTCTATGATGGAAAGTAAAATAATAATACTGTTTGATGAGACTGTCAGTAGAAGCTCCATCCCCTTATCCACGGTTACACTTTCTGTAGTCTCAGCTACCTAAAGTCAACTTTGGTGCAAAAAATATTAAATGGAAAATTCCAGAAGTAAACAATTCATAAGACTTAAATTGCCTGCCATTCTTAGTAGCCAGGTCCAGCTGTGATATGAATCATCCCTGTGTCTAGCACATCCTCTCTGCACATGATCTGCCAATTACTTAGTAGCTGTCTTGGTTATCAGGTCAACTTCTGCAGTAAAGCTGTGAATATGTTCAGTAACCCTTATGTAGTAGCCAAACACTACATCATAATACATGTGTCATCCACTTCACTCTCATCATGTTGGCACTGTATCAATTCACACTACCAAAGTACGAGTGCATGCAGTACAATAGGGTATTCTAAAAGAGGGTGGTATATTCACATAACATTTATTGTAGCATATTATAGCTGTTTTATGTCATTATTAGTTACTACTATTCATCCATTGCTTTCCTAAGCTATACACTGAACTTTATTATTGGTATGTATGTATAGGTAGACATATAGCAGATATAGGCTCAGTACACAGTTTCAGGCACCCGGTGGGTATTTGGAATATATCTTCCATGAATGGGAGGGGCCTCCATGATTATTACACAAGACACTTTTGACACAAAGAAGGTAAAGAGAAGAGACCTGTATGGTGGTAAGTTTTCTACATTAAGAGATAAAATATTAATATATGGGCTGTGAAAAGAAAAGTATGAATGTTGTAATCTCTCAAGTAATTGTTAAAATTTATACAAAGAGAAAAAACAGAAAATTACTTAAAATATTCAAGTATTTAAAGGAATATGGAAAAGGGGAAGTAGGGAGAAAAAAGAAGGAACAAACAATAATCAAATTATAAATTAAATTTTCTATCTAAATTGAAACATATCAATAATTCTAAGAGCAAAATGGTTGAAATACACCAATTAAAACCCATAGATTATTGAAATAGATTACAAAATACGACCCAATGACATGCTTTCTCCATGAAATCCACTTTAAGTATAATAAAACAGAAAGGTCAAAAGTGAATGATGGACAAAGAGGCATTACAAAGCCACTAATGAAAGAAAGCTAGAGCCCTTGTATTAACATAAGATATAATGCAAGGGTCTGAGTTCGATCCCCAGTACCAAAAAAACAAACAAACAAAAAAAAATAAGATATATTGACATCAGATGCAATAGACATTAGAGCAAAAGAAATGACCAGAGGTTAAGAGACAATATGGAACGATAGAAGGTTCAATTCATCTAGAAGACTCAACAGTCCAAAAACCACTCAGAATATAGTGCGACAGTTACTTATAAAATTAAACACATAGTTACACATGATCTTATAATCTCATTCCTAGCTATTTATCTAGCAAAATGAAATGTCAGTTTTAAAAGAACCTATATATAAATGTTCACAGTCATTTTATTTGTGATAATCAAAAATTGTGACTTATAAAATGTGGTTTAAAGGTTGAATGCATGACCAAATTGTTGTATATCCATACAATGGCAACAAAAAGGAATTATGATAGTTAGCTTTCTGTTATACTCAAGATAAATCAACTTATAAAGAATAAATTCTGAATTATAATTTTGGGCATGTTTAGTCCACGATCAATTGGCCTCATGGCTTTGGACCTATGGTGAGGCCCTACACCATCACAGAAGCATGTGGTAGAGAAAAACTGCTTACATCATAGCCAGAAAGTGAAAAAAGAGAAGAGGAAGGGGCTAGAGTCCAATATCCCCTTCAAAAGAACATCTCCAATAACCCAAAGACCTCCCATTAGGCTGCACCTCTGACGTGCAAATTGTACAGTATTAGGTGTGGAGCACACAGCAGTGAGCACACAGAAATCCCTGCCCTGGTGGAGTTTCTATTCCAATAGGTGAGAAAAGACAAACAACAAATAATGGCATGAAAAAGTGAACAATTGGTTATAAGTCTCTATGGCTTGGCAGAAAGACACTGTTAAGGTCTCTTGCTTGCTTTGCTACCTTCTGCCCACCATGAACTGTTTCTCCTCTGTGATGCCTGTCTACCATACCACCCTGCCTTGGAGCTAGTGGTCTGTGGACTGAAACCCCTACAAACTGTGAGCTAAATAAACTGTTCCTCCTTTAACTTTAGGTGTTGGGTATTTTGTCTTAGCAATGAGAGAAAAGTAACTAAGAAAGAGTCCTTAGGTGCCATGAATAAAATAGAGGATCTCACACATGGGTAGAAGAAGCTATGGAGAGCAGGCTGTGAAACCGAAGAGCCTTGTGGAGATGACATTTGTGCAAGAGCTTGAAGAAGGTGATGTGTGAGCTGCACGGACACCAGAGAGGAAAATATGCTTTGAAAATTTATTTTTAAAGCAATAGATATGATTTTTGAAATTGATTTTTTAACTGTATATCCTTTTATTTGTACATTTTAGGTATACAATATAATGACATTCATCATTGGAGATATGCACCTTTGCATACACTCTTGGTTATTATTTTTTCCCCTTTCCCCTGCCCTCCCTTCAACCCCTCCATCCCTCCCTATTTACAAAGACTTTGTTTCCATTTTTTTCATTTTCTCATATTAATTCCATTCCCTTCTTTCCTTTCCCCTACCCCTCCCACTTCCCCTTCCCCTTTGCCCCTTTTCTTCCTATTTCACATTATCTATTATACCTTTTAGTCCTTATTTACACTTTCAGTTTCTCACACTAGAGAGACTATTCAGTATTTACACATGTGCCCTATTTATTTCACTTAAGAGTATCGCCTCAATGTGCATCCATTTAGCAATAAATGTCTCTAATTTCTCATTTTTTATGGTTGAGTAGTACTCTATTTTACTTTTTAAAAAAACATTTTCTTTATCCAGTCTCCAGTTGATGGGCATTTGGGCTGCTTCATGATAGCAGCCATTCTTTCTGGAGTGAGGTGGAATCTCAGTGTTGTTTTCATTTGCATCTCTCCAGTGACCAGTGACATTGAACATTTTTTCATGTTTATTTGCCATTTCTACTTCTTTGTGTAAGAAATGTCTGTTCATTTCAGATGCCCATTTTTGGATTGGGTCTTTAAATTTGGGAGGTCTGATTTTTTTAAGTTCTTTATAGATTCAAGATAGTAGACCTTTGTCTGAGGAAAAGCAGGTGAAGATTTTTTCCCACATTGTGGGTTGTCCCTTCACACTGCTGGTGGTTTCTCTTGCTGTGCAGAAGCTTTTTAATAAGAAGAGATCCCACTTGTTGATAGTTTGTGCTAGTTCACAGGCAACTGAGGTTTTGTTCATAAACTCTTTTCCTATACCAATGTCTTCAAGAGTTCTACCTAAACTCTGTTCCAGCTGGTTCAGTGTTCCTGTTTTAATATTTAGATCTTTAATCCATTTCAATTTTAGTTGAGTGCATGGTGAGAGATATAGGTCTAGTTTTAGTCTTTGGCAAGTTGAAACCCAATTTCTCCAGCACCATGAAATTGATTTTTAAAGCAATAGATGTGTATCCCACAAAAGGAGGATACTACTTTTCTAACTCAGTTTTAATAAATGAGATTGTAGCTTAAGGAGACACAACTTGCTCAAAAATGCTTGAAGGAATACTAGGGATGGACAAGTTGGAAGATCAGAAAGATCACAATGTAAGTTCATCTCCAGGGAGGGTAAAACCTGAACAGGCTGAGCACGGAGTTGAACAAGGAACAAACAGGACTTATGAAATTGTCTTGATTAATCTATTTAGTTATTTGGGTTCTGCTTCAAGAGGGCTAAGTGCTGGAGTTCTAGGAACAGATCATCCAGTCTGTAAGCTACGTGCACAGAGGCCTAACACAGGTGCCTGTGCAGGGATGGTGGCTGAAGACCTTGGAGCAAAAGACTCTACCCTAAGGTGGCATCAGAGAGCAGAGGGCCAGGCAGCACAGGGAATGAAGCAGTTTGAATTGTGGAAGAAGAGAAATGTAAGAACCCCTCTCCAGTCTCTAGGGTGTGTCCCCAGGAGGGGAGGGAAAAGGAGCAAAGCACTGCATAACTGGAGAAACCCCATAGGAGGACCTGATGTGAAGGAAAGAAATGGTTCTTAAACATAAACTTTCTAATGGCTACATGTGAAGCAGTGGGACCTACGGTTGCTCAGACTTGGAAAGAGGCCTGGGTGAAAGAGACAGATCTGCTTGGGTCAGCACTATGGAAATGACAAAATGTGCAGAGATTAAGGGCAAGAGCTCAAGAATATTTACAGCTGGTAGGGGGTGGAAAGAGAAAAAGGGAGAAAGAGAGAGAGGAAGAGATGGAGAGACTGATGGAGATGGGGCAGATAGGCTGATTCATTATAATCCAAGTACCACATCCAAAGGACTTGGTCACTTGAACCCTGTCTGCAAGGCTGCGGTGCTGGCCTCCAGGACTCCTCAGGGAACCCTTACAGCAGTGAGGCACACAGATAACACAACAGAGAGTGACTGCTGAGGGCATTCTTCAACAGAATATGTTGAAGGAGGAGTTGGAAAGGTGCAAAGCAGAGAAAGAAAAGAACAGTCTCCTGGTAAGGGGAACTATGTGATAGGCAGAGGTAGGTGTCATCAACTGGACTCTTCAAAGAGAAAAAGGACGGTGTCATGGTTCATCTTCTATTGCTATAACAAAATACCCAAGCCTGGATAACTTATAGAGAAAGGAGTTTTATTTTGGCTTACAGTCCTGGAGGCTAAGAATTTGCAGAACACAATACAAGTGAAGCATTGGTGCTGCTTCAGTTCATGGTGGACGGCAGAAGGGCAAGCAGGTGCGTGTGGAGGAGATGGAACAGGAGTGCTGGCTGTTTTGTAACAACCAGATTTCTCTGCAAGTAATCCAGTTCCAAGGGAGTAAGAACTCTCTCGCTCAAGAATTAACCCACTTCCATAAAGAGTAGCATAAATTCCTCTTTACAATGTAATCTCCTCTTAAATACCCTACCTCCCACCACCACCACCATTTCATGGTTTGGTGGGAACAAACCCTGTCCAAGTTGTCAAGAATATGAAATATTAAGATTTGGGTCCCCAAAAGCCTCATGTGTTCAAATGTGGGGCTTTGGGAAGGCAATTAGATCATGGAGGGCTATGCGTGTCAGTGGGTTGATCCACTGATGTTTGGAGCTAAATGGAGTTGGTGTCCAGTTGGAAGAGGAAGGTCACTGGGGTTGTGACCTGGAAGGGTAGTTCTCCCTCCCTAGATCTTCCCTTCTCCCTCTGCTTCCTGCTCTCCATGATGTGAGCAGCTTCCTTCACAGCAGGTCCTTCCACCCTGAGCTAAAATACACCTCTCCCTTTTAAAGCTGCGAGTGTCAGGTATTTTGTCCTACTGACAAGGAAACTGGCTAGGACACCATATTTGCCATACTCTCGTCAGATTATATTTTGGAAAATAAGATGGGAAAAACATTTCACTTATCTAATGGGGACATATTCTAGTTGAGGAAGGTCCACAAACCAAGTACAGTGCACATAGTGGCAGGGAGTAGGGTTACATCCATGGAGAGGTAGCACTAGATGTCTGGTCTACCCAACCTGATGCCCCAGGTCCTCATCTTTAGGTCCAAGAATTTGTGAGGGTTGGGGGCATGCCTGACTGCTAAGAAAAGTATTTCCTCAGCTAAGAGCAATGGGTAAAGATCAAATCAGTTCTTTGAGAGAATAAACTAGATGTAGCCACAGCACACAAACACATACCCAAATGTGAGGATATCTCTTTCTCTGCTATTCACCTTTCCATCCCCACCCTAAGAATCAAGAACAATATTTCACCAGTTTTACAATTTAAACATGATCACTGTAAAGCAGATAACATGAACATGTAATTTTGGAGTAAAAATGCAGTATTTTCTCACTGCAAAAGAAAATCTACAAAGACAGGGACATGGGAAAAACAAGTACCTCTTGAAATGAATAAACTCTACCTGAAGAAAAAAAAGTTATTTTAGGAATTTTCAATACAGCTACACATTTTATTCCCAAAGAAGGGCTGGGGTCATTTCTAAAAAGACCACCTTTGCCTTCCCTTTGTAGTTCTCTTCCAGATTCAATGTCAAGGTATGAGATCCTACTTTCCTAACTCAGGCCAGGTACAAGCTCTGGGGTCTCTGCACTGCATTTCCTTTGTGGTACAATTGCCTCAAACAAGACTCAGCTCTAGAACTCTGAAACAAAACTTTCCTCAGAAACAATCCCACCAGTACTAGGACACTTTGAAAACCATACCTCACCAATTAAAACTTTCACTCACAGGCCATCAGGCAATACGTGGACTTCTGCGTGTTTCTTGGAGGCTGTATGAGGTTTTGTTTTTTGTAAGGCAAAGCTCTTTTTATATTAGAACTATCCTTCAGGTATAATAAAGTAGATCACTGCTTTACAGCTGTCATGGGTCGGGTCTGGATGTCCCCTCAAAGCCTTATGTGGTCACAGGCTTGATCTAGAGTGTGTGAAGCTGGAATTGATTCATGATGCAATCAATGCTAGGCTCAAGGGCACTAGGATTAAGGATGTGAGTGCTGCCCACCCTAAGTAGTCTGAATAAGATAAAATGGGCAGGGAGACACTGTTAAATTCTTCTTGTCACCTTTGCTGCTTTGTGTGGGCCATGTTGTTCCTGCTCTGCCATGCTTATTTGTCATCCCTGCCTTGGATTCTGCCAATTATGGACGAAAAATCTACGAATTGTAAGCCAAATAAAACCTTTCCCCTTTACCTTTGGGTATCTGGTATTTTGTCTCAGCAATGAGAGAAAAGTAACTAACACAACAGCAATCACTGCTTCATATTTATATAAATAGCTTTACAGTCGTCTCACCTTACCCAGTTTTACTTTCTATGGTTTCAGTGATAGTCAAATATGGTCTGAAAATATTACATGGGAAATTCCAGAGATAAACAATTCACAATTATTAAATTGTACACTATTCTGAGTAGCATAACGAAATCCCACTCTGTCCCATGCTGGACGTGAATATCCCTTTGCCTAGTGTATCTTTTTGGTGTTATAAGCTACCCACTAATATTTCCAGCTGGAAGAATATAGAAGGGACATCTTTACTACCTAGAGGCTTGGATTTCAATGTCATGCAAGAATCATAAAGAAAAGTCTCTAGGAGGTTGAAAATATTTCCACAATCATTCTAAACTGGTTTTGCTTTTCACTGTACTGACATTAATAGTGGAAAAGCAATGGTATTTAAAAGTGCTGGTCCTGTCACAGAAATCAAGATAGTAGCACGAAAGAGCAATTACAGTCTTTGTATTCTTTACCATCAAATACTCAGTTACAAAAATTGAAATACAAGTAGAAAATAATTGAATTTAAGCAAGTCCTTGATGAAGCAATGAAAAGTGTAAGTTGTATAAACTCATAAACTGAGCACATTCATTTCTGATATTCTAAACACAGGCTGAGAATCTCTAACCTGAAAATCTAACACTTCTTGAGCACCAACACAATGCCACAAGTGGAAAATTCTATATCTTATCTGAAATAGACTGCAGTCAAAATGCAGGCACACTGGGGTGGGGATTTTAGCTCAGTGGTTCCCCTGCCTGTCTCCCAAGCACAAGGTCCTGAGTTAGATCCCTGGTAGGAAAACAAAACAAAACAAAAATGCAGGCACACTAAAACAATATTGTATAAAACTACTTTTAGGCTGTGCATATGATATATCTGAAACATAAATGAATTTCATGTTTAGTCTTGGGTCCCATCCCAAAGTATCTTAGTACATATCTGCAAATATTCCAAAGTACAAACCAAAAAACCTAAAATCTGATCTACTGTGGTCCCAAGCATTTTAGATAAGGCATATCGAACCTGCACTGTACTCCTGTTGCCTGCCAGAGTGCTACGGAAGTCTTGAGACAGAGCATCCTCGTGACCGCCTTGCACCCTGCACTAGCTGTACTTCCGTGGAGCACGGTTTCCGCCTGAAAGAATAACCCATTAACAAGCTATGTATTCAGATATAGGTATCTGGCAAGAATTCTCTTGCAAATAAATGGACTGAGTGTATCACTTTAGGAAAGAAAAACCTTTTGATGGCATTTGAATCCCCATGATAAAATTTGGTCTTTCCAATAAAAAATTATTGTATTCACTATCTTAACCCTGAGTATTCCCAAGACTGACTTTTCTGATGAGATTGTTGATGATATTAAAGATGTGATATGTAATAATACAGAACTGTAACGAACCAATACAGAACTCAGAGAACCATCGTTTCCCCGGTGACCAGCGTACCGTTTTACAGTCCGTGTGCAAGTGCGTGTCAGTCAGGTCACGGCACTGTAACATGAGGGAGCGGGAAAAGCTCAGATAAGTGACTAAGTTTTAAGAAACCGCCTTTTGTCCGATTTAGGTATAGTTAATTTTCTTATAAGACATGTGAAACATTCTTCACTTTTCCAACTACATATCTGTGTGAGGCCGGGCTTGTATCTCATTCTTCAACCGAAACAATACAACCCAAATAATGTCAGTAGAATGATGAAGCAGATACGAGAATCTAGTTGCTTACTACTAAGCCAGATATTACAGGATTTTTAAAAACGTAATGCCATGCTTTTCCTAAAGTTTTGTGATGTTGAAATTTTGCACAAAAAAATCTGTGTTTACATATAAGAGGTTTGTAATTATCATTTTATTTTTTTAAACGTGTGTCTGATTTATTTCACTTAAGAGTATGGTCTCAAGGTGCATCTATTTAGCTATAAATATCTCAAACTTATCCTTCTTTATGGCAGAGTAGTACTCCATTGTATTAAAAAAAACCCACATCTTCCTTACCCATTAATCTATTGATGGGCATTTGGGCTATTTTCAAGATTTAGCTATTACACACTGTGCTGCTATAAACATGAATGTGCTTGCTGTGGTATGATGTTTTTAATTCTTTTTTTTTTCTTTTTGGTGCCCAGAATTGAACTCTGGTCCTTGCGCTTGTGAGGCAGGCAGCTGAACCACTGAGCTAAATCCCTGGCCCTGATGTTTTTAATTCTTTTGGGAAAATACTGAGAAGACGAATAGCTGGATCAAATGGAACCTATGGTTCTAGTTTTTTGAGGAATCTCCACACTGATTTCCTCAGCGGTTGCACCAGTCTACACTCCCACCAGCAGTGGAGAAGGGTTCCTTTTCCCCCATAGCCCCACCAGCATTTCTTATCAGATGATTTCTTTATAACAACCATTCTGCCTAGAGAGAGATGGAATCTCAGCCTTGTTTTAATTTGCATCTCTCAAATGACCAGTGATGTTGAACATTTTTTTATATATTTACTTGCTGTTTCTACTTCTTCATCTGAGAAGTGTCTATTCATTTTAGATGCTCATTTTTGATTAGGTATTTAAATTTTGGGGGTCTAATGTTTTTGAGTTCTTTTTATATTCTAGATGTTAGTCCTTTGTCTGAGGAACAGCTGGCAAAATTTTTTCCCACTCTTTGGGTTGTCTCTTGACTCTGTTGGTTTCTCTTGCTGTGTAAAAGCTTTTTAATAAGATGATCTCAGTTGTTGATTTTTTTTGATAGTTCCTGTGCATTCAAGTTTTTGTTCATAAAGTCTTTGTCTATACCAATGTTTTCAAGAGTTTTACCTATTCTCTGTTTCAGCAGATTTAGTGTTTCTGTTTTAATATTTAGATCTTTGATCCATTGCAGTTTTTTGTAATTATCATTTTAATTAATTCATAAGCAGATTTTTAAAATTTTGTTTTAATTTCCTTTACAATAAATATGAACAGAGCTAAGCTACATAAAGCAAAGCTCTTTGAAGAACTTCAAAAATAATTTTTAAGAATGTAAAGAGGTCCTTAAATCAAAATATTTGAGATACAGTATCCTAATGGATCTGCTTCAGAGAAGGAAATTAAACCCCCAAAGAAGGAGGGGATTCCAAATGCAATGGGCTTTGTTGTAGCCCTCTCTGACTACTTGAAGTTACACAATCGAACTGCTTAATTAAGAAAGAATGAATGGAAGTGAGGAATGGCAACCCTGAAAGGGTTCTTCTGCTCCCCTGAAGAGGGGTGGCAGAGGTAGGTGGAAGCAGGGTAGGTGTGTGGGAGTTACACGGGTCCCACTCAGAAGGGTGGCTCCATTCACCTGTGCTCATCTTGTGGGCATGGGCACAGCAGCTAAGCCCTGTAAGTAGAAATTTATACCTTTTCTCAGCTGGTCCTTTCAGGATTTCTACTAAGATTTTGATGCATTATAAAAATCTCTGTAAATTCTAAACTGTACTTATTCTCATTTGAAATTTCTCCCATTTTCTGCTTCAATATTGCTTCTTTTATCACAAGTTTATAGAAGCTTTTATTTCTTTTCTTCTAAAATGAGAGAGAAACAGAACGAAAAGGTGTCATTTTAGAACCAGCCCCTTGGAATATCCTGTACACCCTCCTCCATGACTTGCTCCCATCCCTCTACAGGAAGGACAATGTGGGTCATCCCGACCACCTTGCAGGCCAACGGGAGAGATGGCAATGCTGCCATAAGCTGGTGCCCTGCACAGCCCTCCCTCCCACTTGGGAGATGCACTCCAAACTCCATATCCCTACTGCACTCCAGCAATGTTCCATACGACACACTGTAAGCCTGTCCTAGTTAAGTCAGTTACCAGTCATGCAACTTTGGATACATGGCATAATCATAGTATGCTTCAGTTTCCTCATCTACAAAATAGGGAGAATTTCAGCTATAAATAAGGTTGATTTTAAGACTAAGTGATACATAGAAAGCATACATAATAGAGCAGGGCATATGATAAGCATCAAACTAACATTAGCTACTTTTACTCCTTATACATTATTATCTATCAGAGTGAGTTCTCTACCCACAAAGTGTCAAATCTCCCTTGACACTGAAGGTGAAGAGGATAGAGGCCTGGGCCGGGGTCTTGTTACTGGATTCTCTTCACATAAGCAAGCCTGAGTGTGTGGCAGGGATGTGTGTGAGAGACTGAGTGTGACCAGGCAGGGCGTGGGCAGCAGGCGCTGCGGGCAGTACCCGTGTGATAGGTGCATGGCTTTAAAAGCGCAGCTGCTGCTCCTTCACGTAGGGTGGCTACGGAGAAGTGTCCCGAAGAGGAACTCAGACAGGGAGTCCTGGAATGTAAGTCCCAAGCAGGAGGACGCAGCCAATCCTCCTGGGATGGGAAGGTCTAGGCAGGTCTGTCTGTCTTGGGGTCTTGATGGGCAGCTTTGTGGCTCAACTTCACAGCATCCCCAAACTCTACCTGGGCTCCTGCAGTCATATGAGAGACAGACTCTAGCCCCTCTTCTCCTTCCATCTGTCGGGTGTGTGGGGCCTGTTTTTCTCTAGAGAACTTGAAGGAAAAAACAAAAAACAAAACAAAACACTTTGTCCATCTAAAATTCAATCTTCAGCTCTAGGTACGTTTTTCATTTTCCAGTGAAGACAGCAAGAATGCCTGGTCTTGCAGGCTGAAAACCATGCCACAAACATCAACTCCAGACAGAGATGTGGCCATGGATGGGGCTGTCTGGAAGTCATACAAAGCTGTACTGATGAGCAACTGGCAACTGGATCTCAATGCACGACACTGCTTTTCTAAACCAAGTGGCATCACAATATTGGAGCAAGAAAAGTGCTCTTGTGGTTGTGAGATGAGAAGCAATGACAGTGATGTCATTTAAAAGTTCAGCAATTGGGGCTAACTGGTTCCTTTGAAGTTGAGTTCTTAAAAGAAAAGACAAGAAAGTATCCAATTCTCTAACAGAAAAAATAAACTTTCTAAACTTGAAGACAAGAGCTAGCCAGCTATGGAAAAGTGTCCACTTATTAAAAACAACATACACACCTATGCATCGGAGAACTCAAAATGATGGAAAATCCAAAGACAACGGAATGCGAAAGCCCTTTACTCTTAGCTGCAGCCGTGGACTGCATGAGAGACTTCACATGGAAGAGAGGACCTATGAACCTTATTGGCATATGAAAGTTTTCAGTGAACATCAATAATTTGCTCAACATCAAAGGACTTACATGGCTGAGGAACACTGAATGTGACAAATGTGGGAATTTCTTTAGATTTAACACAAGTCTGGAAGTACAGAATAGAATTCAAAATGCTAAGAAATGTTTTACATAAAAACAATGCAAGGAGGCTTACAGAAATGGTAGAAAATATCATACATAGAAAATTCATAGCAGTGGAGCCTCCTTCCAATGAGTAGAATATAGGAATGTCATGGCAGAAATCAGGGAGTTCACACTGGCATGAGAGAGACCCTAGAAATATAGCTAATATGGAAATACTTCTCTTACGGTTTAAATGTCTCCCTCAAAAAACATGCTCTGGAAACTTAACCCTTCCCCACCTCATGCAACCATATTGGAAGGCAGGGGCTGATAAGAATTCATCAGGTCATGAGAGTAGAGTAATGAATTAATGCTGCCCTCAGCCAAGTGGGTTTATTAACGTGACAGGAGAGGATCTGTTATATAATGAGGGAGTGTGGCTCTTTATCTTCTCTCACCCTCTTTTGTCCTTTCATCTTCTGCTGCAGTGGGACACAACACGAAGGTCCTTGCTCGATGCTAGCGCATCAATAGTGGACCTCCTAGCCTTTGGAACTATGAGCCAATACATGTCTTTCCATTATTAATTACTCAGTCTCAGATACTCTGCTACAGGAACACAAAATGGACTAAAACATGGTCCAAACCAACATCAAAGAATTTGTAAGATGCTTTATGTAACATTAAAAGCTTACTGTTATAGAATTAGCTTATAATTGGTCACTCTACAGAATACTCTTATAATTCTAAGTCCATTCTACAAGCCAGATCTAGAGTAGCACAAGAATTAAGTTTTGAATAAATGGGTGATTGAATGGATTGTCTTGGACCTGCCAGGTAAATTATCATATTTCTGCTTTTTTAATACTTACATCTTTATCTTCTTCCTTGTAAGAAGTCATTAAACCAGCCTTCTAGATATGGAAAGATACACATAAATCTTGCCCTAATACACCTGATGATGGGGCACAGATTCTGAGCTAAAGTGTATGAGTTAGAATAAGCAAACAGGGCAAAACAGATGGTGCAAGGTTCAGGATAGATCAGTACTTCACAACTGGGCCAGAACCAAGGTCTACCATGCTATGAGGCAGCTACCTAGTATCAGGTGGGTGATTCCCATTTCTTTTCTTGTTTCCCACCTAAATGGCTTTGATTAGGCAAAGGTGACAACTTAGTTTCTATGTTACAGATTAAGCCCTTCAAGGAAAAAAAGACTCTCTTCAAGAACTATTTTCAGGTACCCAGCAAAGAATGAATTACTCTTCAGGTACCTGCTCTTGGCGAATGAGTTATCCTTGGTAACAAGTGCACTGGACTGCCCCAGCTTGAGAAAGGAACTTACCAGTCAACTATGGAAGCAGCCAGGGGTGGGAGGGGGCAGGACAAGGTTTTACAGAAGTGTAAATGGAGGAGGGAAAGTGCGCTCCTAGGACAGCTGTGCTGAGAAAACGATGCCAGAATTATCCTCAATGTAGAGCAAATGCTGCAGTGTTTAATAAGAGCTTACACATATTACCTTAGTTGCACCATCTCTTATTGTAAGGGTTTTTTGTCTTTGTTTGTTTGTTTTAATGTCCGTTTCACACTTGTACAGGCTGTATAGCCTAAACATGTGCCGTATTTTCCTAAGGCCATGGAATTCCTAAATAGGATCTAAACTCCAGATTCCATTCTCTCTTTACTCTATTCGGCTATTGACACAGAGAGATGACCATAATCCCACACCCAGTTAAATCTCTGGCATCATTAATGTCTTTAAAAAGTTGGAAATGATGTTTAAATTTTTGATATTCTCAGGAGGATACACCCTGTTACACACACTGCAGTGGATGCACAGAATATCTGCCAGCATCCAGTATAAGCCACACAGAAAGAACATCTCCAAGTCCACACCTTTCTCAGGTAGGACAGAAAGTAGGAGAACTGCTGGATCAAAGTTACATCAGCCCCATGTGAACCACGTGGAGTATTTCTATTTTTCCCTCAGCTGTGGTATTCTTCTAGAGACACAGTCATTTTCAGATACCTGAAAGTAATCCCCACCAAAATGTTCACGTTGTAAATGTTTCAAGTACTAAATGCTAATTTTAGAAATAAAAGAATGAAGTCAGATCTTTTTGACACTGATTCTCTGCCGCAAAAAGCCAAGACATTCGTCTCCTTCGGAGATTGTTTCCCGAACCACATATTCTGCCTGAGAGCGGTGTCACAGAGACTCTGACACAGTGCTCCAGTGGTCGATGCGGGTAGTCGGGGTTGCTTCCTGGTGTTTGCCCCTAACCATTCAGCTGCCCACCAGCTTCAGGGCTGTGCTCAGGCTCCTGTCATCTCTCTCCTTCTCTGCCACTCCAGCTTCTCTCTTCTGTAGCAATAGCTCTGCTCCTTCTCCTACAGTCTCTCTCTTACCCTTGGCAGTTATGTTCCAAGACTCCCACTGGATACTGTTTGCAGTTTCAAACAGTATCCAACTCCCCCCTCTCTCTCTACCCTATACATACATATGCACAATATAATTTAGGGACAGTAAGAGATTAACAATAAAACAGGACAACATGCTGTAATAAAAACTGTGTGACTGCGGTCTCTCCTTCAAAATATGGACTTTCCCATTTTTTTCCTTTTCTTATATTTTTTCGTTTCCCTTCTCTCCTTTCCCCTACCCCTCCTACTTCCCCTTCTCCTTCCCCTTTGGACCTTTTCTTCCTATTTCACAATGTCAATTATACATTTTGATTCTTATTTACACTTTCAGTTTCTCACACCAGAGAAACTGTTCGGTATTTACACATGTGTGTCCTATTTATTTCACTTAGTAAATAGGGAGGGGTGGAGGGGTTAAAGGAGGGAAGGGTAATGGGGAAAAAAATAAGCACCAAGATATATTATGTAAAGGCACAAATTCCCAGTGATGAATATCATCATATTGTACACCTAAAACGTACCGATAAACTTAATGAATTAAAAAATATGGACTTCTCTGCTTAATATTTTTGACTGCAGCTGACTAAGACAGTGGAAAGCAAAACTGCAGATGAGGGGAGACTGCTGAAAAAATCTTTTGAGCCTCTTACTTTCTTCAGCTTCCCAGCTGCATTCATCACCTTGATCAGCACAACTGACCCCAGTGCAGAGCAGCACAGGAAAATGACAGGACAGCCAGCAGGGCAAGGGACGCAAAGTACCCACCCTGACTATTCTCACACTGTCAACTATATCAGCAACAAGAGATGGGCAGTCACGTTCCTGGGAAAGTCAGAGCTAGAACTGTGGAAAATGGTGCTGCACTCTAACCCACAATCACACCCCACGGACCGGCTTCCTTTGCCTTCACCTGTATGCAGTTAGAGTTTCAGAGTATCTCTAAGACAGACTCAAAGGCCAGTGCCCATTAAGTCCCAAGATTCTCGGCAGCTGGTAGGAAGGAGGAGGATGCAATGTAAAATCCACGCAGCTATAATCTTCCCAGACTCCAGGATTTTCCTGTACGGAGGTACAAGCACTGCTGCCCACTGCAGGAGGCTGTCACCATCGCTGGAAGCACCTTGCTTTTCCTGGATGTGCAGACATTAGCAACCAGGGACCTATGACATCACAGCTCTCACATGTGGTGGGCGTCAGAATCCCTGCAGGGCCTGGGGAAACGGGGCAGGGCCACCCTGAAGATTCTGACACAGTGGGGCTTTTCCAACTTCCCAGGTAAAGCGGATGCTTCATGTCTGGGGGTCACACTTTGAGAAACTCAGCCTCCAGGGGTCCAACAGCCTTCATTTTATGGAAAAGATCACTGAGGCCCTTAGGAGGTTTGTCTGGAGCTCAGGTCTCTTGTTTCAAAGACTGAAAGGTTAACTAAAAAGAATAACAGATCCCCGGTACAAAAAAAAAAAAAAATAACAGAGAGGAGGGAGGCGGAAAGTTAAATAGAAGAACTTAACAATAACAACAACAACAACAACAGAAATTAAAGCCAAAATCAGATTGCTGAGGTCTGGAGGTGTTGCAGAGGCATAAATTTGACCTGGGATGGGAGTTTCTTGGCCTGTGACTGCAGCACTGGCACCTGCTGCTGAGGGGCCTTCCATGCTAAGGACAGCAGCATCTTAAATGACATAACTGATTCTTTTGCCCTGAAGACCCTGAGCTGGCGGGACCTCAGTCCACTGATAGTGTTTGTGGCTCCAGATAACTGCCCCATGATGGGCCCAGAGTCTGCAGGAGGATGGCATCCCAGTGTGTGGAGTTAGGATGCAAGATGACAACTGAGAGACACCTACCACAGTGACGTTTCCCCAGAGTATTCATGGTGGAAATAACAGACTGAGAGGTTGAAGTGTTGATCTCCACTTCTGACCTTTTAGTCATTTCTGGTGAGTCACTTGGTCCCTAGGAAGCTGAATTGGGTTAAATATAAGAAGTGGGTTGATGATTTCTTGGGGATTTTTTACATTTTCTATTACTCTATTTTGTTTGTTTTCTTGCTATGGCCCTCTTTTTGAGTAGGAGGGTCAAAGAAATGTTCACATCCCTGCTTCTAGCCGACAGAACAGGAAAAACCCAACAGAACAAATACTTGTGACAGAGGCATGTGACACATGAGCAAGGTACCAAATGTCCCAGACCAACACCCGCATCTAAAGGCTCTCTATCCAGCTTTGTGCTGACATGGGTTTCGATAAGCAGCCATGAAGAGCATGTTCTCTGACTGATCTTTCAAGAGTATTCCACCCCGCTAGCCCTCCTCCCCTGGACTTCCCAACATCCCACCCTTTCCTAGTCCTCTTCTCACTAGGTGCTCCCAAGCCCTGCTGACAAACGCCATGGGATGCAGGGCTCCTCCTGGGCTAGTTCTTGTCTCCACTTGTACTATCCATGGCTCAAAGCGTCTGGGTGAGGCAGGAGACCCAGGGACTTGTCCTGAGCTCCGAAGCCCACTGCAGCTCTGGATGTCAGTACCTAACCCCTTGCCTGGCCTTCTTACGCGTTTCACCAAGCACCACCCAGTGGGAACTCTCCCTATCCCGCACCGACACAAACTAGTTCTCGCTTGAATAGGAGACACCAGCATCGACCAGGCTTAAGTCCTGTCCTTCCCTGGCACCACATGCAATCCATGGGCCTCATCCTCTCCACCTCTCCTCATACCCCCGCCAACACTGTACCGTTTCATGGCAGTTTCACTGAGTGACCAGAAGCGTCTACTGGCTG
Organism: Heterocephalus glaber; assembly: GCF_053883595.1. Taxonomy (NCBI): domain Eukaryota; kingdom Metazoa; phylum Chordata; class Mammalia; order Rodentia; family Bathyergidae; genus Heterocephalus; species Heterocephalus glaber. The sequence goes on along the minus strand of NW_028258329.1, from coordinate 3,400,774 downwards.
TTATCTGTGTCTGATTACAATCTGATCCCCACACAACAGAAGAGGATATTTTAAAAAGCAGAAGCCGGATTCCATCATTTCCCACTTAAAACCCCACGGCTTCCCATCACACTTGGTTCCAACCCAAACTCCAGGGCAGTTCATAAGCTCTCCACCTGCTGGGGCCCTGCTTCCCTCTCTGTGGCATCCGTGCCTCCCCAGTGCACCCCAGCTGCCCTTCATTCTCCCCAACTCAGGTGAGCTACTTCATCCTAGGCCAAACCACACAAGGCCTATCCTAAACTTCTCACATCTGCTCTTCCCTCTGTCTGGCTCCTACCCTCATTCAGGCCTCATCTTGAATCTCTTCTTCGAGACCCTGGCTCCTTCCGCAGGCTGAAGACACTCGTCTCTAGTACACCGGCCTATTTTAATCTCCTGCACAGTGGCTGGCTTCACCGGATAATGTTCATTCTGCATGCATGTGTCCTGTCTGCCCCCCAAGCATCTTAGCAGTCCTCCCGTAGACACTCACCTCTGCAGCCCCGGGCCTGGGATGGTAATGGGCCCCCAGGAGAGTCCTGTAGATGGTCATTGGAACCCCAGTGATGGGATGACAGGGAGCCTTCAGGGAGCTTTTCCAACAGCCGGGGGGGGCACAGGCTAATGACAGCACCCTCAGCACACCAGAAGTGCCAACAGTCTTCCCCACAGCCATGTAGAACTGTCTCCTTCACCACCACCCATAGAAAATACTGCGGACCGCACCCAGAATGCCAAGTAGTGGATGGCACATGGACACTGAAAATGACTCCAAAACTGCCAAATGCCAGCCCGGGACTGCCCAGGAGAGTCCTCAGGAGACTGTGTTTCCCAACCCTTCCTGGAAGTGGCAGGGACGTCCTTTCTGATGACAGGGTCAGAGCCTGTCCTTCCCACACCACTGTGTCAGCATCTGTGGTCTCCGGCCTCTTCAGTTCCCACCCTCGGGGCTGACTCTGGCCTGGTGGTAGCTGTTTCCATCTGGATTACCCAGCCTGGGGCAGAGGCCTAAGAACAGCTGGGCTTTGGGGGGCAGTTGGGAGAGGTGAGTAGGACCAGCACATCATCTCTCCTTCCGGTCTCCATGGCTTCCCCCTGGGCTACTTCCTGCCTCTATCTGGTTTCCTTGGGGACCTCACTTCTCAGCCTTCTATCTGCTTCCTATTGGTCTATTGCCTTCTTCCTAGAATACAGCCCCTTTACTTCAAGAGCACAAACCATAAGGCAAAAATAATGAACTAGATCATATCAAAATTAAGAACTTCTGGGGCTGGCAATCTAGCTCAGTGGTTTCGCTGCCTGGTGCACAAGCGCAAGGACCTGAGTTCGATCCCTGGTACCAAAAAAAAAAAATTAAGAACTTCTGATCAGTGAACGGTATCTTAGCAGACAACAGATGGAAGAAACTATCTGCAGTATCTCTTGGGAACCAAACACATATGTTTCCTTCTCATTATCATTATCATTAAGTCAAAGTCTGGAAAGGACAGAGAGGTACAGTTTTCTTAATGCTTTCTACATTTGTGGCCAGAACTCCCAGAGGAAGCCCAGAGGAAAGAGATGCCCCAGCTCCCTGTTATTTAAACAAAGGTGATTTCTTCCTTTTAGTGCACACTTTTGCTTTTGATCCTTAAGATTCTCCGGTTTTGTAAAATGCCCAAACATATACATTGCTCATTTTCCCATTTGAACTTCTGTTGGTTGCTACTGATTTGAAGAGTTTCTTGCATACTTCTCTTGATACTGCAGATATTTTCTTCTAGGCTGTCCTCTGTTGATGTTCTCCAGGTAGTTTCACTGGCCAGAAATTCTTAAAGTTTATGTAATCAAATTCATTATTTTTGCCTTATAATTTTTTGTTTTAAAGTTTTAAGAAGCTCCTCCTATACCCACACATTTTTCAATTAACTCTACAGCTTTACCTTTTACATTTAAGCCTTTAGTTTTAACCTTTGTATGCGGTGTTTGGTATGGGTCCAATTTAGTTTCTCTTTATTCAGAAACCTTCCCTATTGATCTGTGGCTTCACTTTAATGTATATTAAGCACCTGCCACACTAAAGTCTGCCTCAGAGCTTCCTATCCTGTGCTGCAGGCCTGTTTGTCTGTACTTGCCTTTGAATCACAATTTATAATTATTGTAGATATGCAGTACACTTCAATATATGGCAAAATGTGTTCTCTTTAAACTGACAGTTACTTCTTTGAAGAGATTATGTAATTACTATTGCACCAAGCAGAAAATAATGAGATCTCAATGACATACTCAAACATAAAGTGGTCACCTTATTTTTGTTAAGTACAAATTATCATTAGCACAATAGGCAAGTAAGCTGGTAAATGAATGATTCATCCAACAGATGTATCTTAAGTACCCATTATTTGCCAGCTGTCATTGTTTGACAATTACTAGAGATTGATGAACAAAAAATAAAAATCCTGCCATCATGGAACTTATATTTGAGTGATAGGAATCAAGAGACCATGTCAACAATCTGCCCCCGAGCCCAGGGCCTGGGTAATGCTTTTTCTACCAGGGACCTGGGTAAGATGTCCTTCTGACTCCCAGAGTGAAAGGCTTTGGAAGAAGACAGCCAATCTTAAACTGTTATTATTTCTCCTAGGACTTATAGGAAACATCAACTAATTTACTCAAGATTTAATTTGTTGAAAATGTAATGTATTTAGCCTAAGTAAAATAACAGGTCATTTCCTTTTTTCTTCAGAGTTCAGTCATTAGTCTGATTTTGAATAAAGATCTATAGAAATGAAGACAATTATTGTTGCTATGAATCTTCTAAATTATAAAACCCAGTTATTTTAACTATGTTTTAATACTGAAAATTAAACTGTCCTTGGAAGAAACGAATTTGGGACTAAAAAGAAATCTAGAAAAATTCAGGTCTGCTCCTCCAAATCCTGGGATGAAGGGTGACCATGGTTGTAGTTCAGCCTGAAAGGGAAGTGCACAGGCTTCTCTGTTGGCAGCTGCTCTGTGGCTGGCCTCTCCCAGCCACTGGACAATCACAGGGTGACTGAAGTTTTCATTCCACTAGACCTGGCTGACTGGACTCTCAGAAACAGTCCCCGAAAACCAGGTTCCTATATCCTCATGGGTCACAGCCACTGCAAATATCCAGAGAGCTGGCATGAGGGGTGGGATCTGCCATGGTCCCTCGGGGTATGGGCTGACAGAGACTTGGGAGAGAGGATGCGCAAATCAGAGCAGTGTAGCTGGTAGTCCGGGCTGGCTGATCTCTTCAGTACTTGAGAACTGAGGACCATGGCTGGCATTCCTGGGCAGCTCCTACCAGCAGGCAAATATCTTCCTGAGGAGAGAGGGCTCTGAAGTCTGCCTCAGAGCTGTGAGGGTTAGTGCTTGGATACTTCCTGGCCTCATGGTTCCTGGAATGCCTGATTCTTCGCTCTTTACAAAGGAGGCTGGGAACACAGCACCTGAGAGGGGCAGGCTGCCCTGAGGGCTGGCTGGGGAGAGCATACTGGATCTCTCTGTGCTTCACTTTCCTCTTTGGAAAGCAAAGAGCATGTTCATTCTGAATGCTCCAGAGAATAGACAACAAGAAGTACCACCCTCCCTCCGACACAGTCTCCAAGCTCCTTCAGAGCTGGCCACTGAGTAGGGGCTCTGACTGCTTTGTCTCCTGTGACCCCATGGAGGAGATGCTGTGAGGATGGTGAAATATCTTCATCTCACAAAGATTCAGTTGAAGCTTGGTCAGCTTGCCTGAGATGCAGCAAGATTCAGAGCAGGGACCACTGCGGCACTTATTGAACCCAAGTCTTTAACATTCAGGGCTCCAGAGACATATTGGAACAGTAGTAGTAGTAGGAGTAGTAGTAGTAGTAGTAGTAGTAGTACTTGTTGTTGTGTGTTTGTCTGTAAATCAAGAGCCTTACTTTTAAGGAAATGGCCCACATAATTGTGGGGATTGGAACATCCAAAACCTGCAGGGCGGATCAGCAGATAGGAGCCCCAGGAAAGCGGTGATGTTGTAGCTTGAATCTGAAGGCAGGGTGGAGGCCCACTTCCTTCTGGGCCTTGGGAGACCTTAGTTTTTTGGGGGCCTTGGTTTCTTGGGGCCTTCAATTGTTTGGGTGAGGTCCACCCGTATGCTGGAGATTGATCACTTTTACTCAAAATCTGCTGATTTAAATATCAATCAATTATGAGTAAAAAGTACCTTGACAGCAACATTCAGATGTTTGGCCAAAATTTGGGTATTACAGCCTAGCCAAGGGAACACATAAAATTAAACCTCACAGCCACCGTGATGGTTAGACATGCTATTACTGCAACAGAAGATTAAGGGAAAAGATAAGTTACAAGATCAACTATGAGTCTCTGTTTATCTAGCACTTCCAGTTTTTATTTTATGTTTATTATTTACACAGATATCTGTTTCAAAAATCACTCTTGTATGAATATGACAAGAAAACATGTAAGTGAAATCAATAGGTTAAGACTTAGCAGGTCTGCATTCCAACATGCGTCTCTGGTGACTGCAGCTCCCCGGGGTCCTGGACTCTGACCCCGGAAGTTGCCACACGGCCTGGAAGGCATTATTTCAAACTGCCAGTCCTGTCCCGCAAGCTGAGCTAGTGAAGGTGTTCTCTTGCTTAGGGGGCTTAGTGAGATTCCTGTGTACACCTCCATTACAAAATGGAACGCAACTGCCCCTCACTGAAGGGACTTTCCTTCCTTATGTTCCATAAAGTTGCTGATTTGGACTGGAAAATTAGACTGACTTGTGGTCAACTTTCAGTGATGAGTACTTGCTTTACTAACATCAAGTTTAAGTGCCACTGGCAGGTGTGTGTCTCTCTGCATGCACAGTGCAAGTGTAACCCTTCTGAAGATGTTTTCACCAACAGAACAAACACAACACATGAAAGCTGAAAGCACGGCCCAGTGACCAGGCCTGGCCACCACCTGGGTTCTGACCATGGTATATACAGCGCACATTCTCAAGGATGATAAGATGCAGGAGAGCATACCTCTTGGAAGCAAGGAACCGTGACACTGCATTTCTTAGCATTACTACAGTCCGTTCACTAAGAACATGGACTTGTGCTGGGTGGCCTGCCCCACTGAAGATGGTGCTCCTGAGTCTCCCCACCCTTTCCCCGTGCTCATGCTTTATTCCAGCCAATCCGAGCCTGCCTCAGTTTCCAGACACAGAGCCCTTCTCATGGCCACCCTTTCTCACTCAGGCACCTTTCTGTCCACGGGAATGTGGAACTCCAAGGAGAAGCAGGGGACCCAGGAGTTTATGACTGGTTGGTGTTTTTGAGGACCCTCTGTGTGACTCACAGAAAAGCAATGCTACTATCTGTATTTACCCAATATGTGACTCCTTCTCAGTGCATATCACTGCATACTATTAATTTCCAGCTGACATTTTATTACTTAAATAGATATCATTTGTCTTATACATAGACTGACCCTATGGCCCCAGTTCTCCTGGGAAAGGAAATGATCAACCATGCCTTTTTCTAAAAGTGGCCCATTTTGGACAATCTCAACCTATAAGGTCATAAATTCCTAAAGCCAATTTCAATTCATTGCTATATCTCACAGCTCATAAAATCTTCCTTATTCTCAGAGGACTCATAACAAGAATATTTAAGCTACATCTTGAAAGCAAAAGACTCTTTACTCTTCAACCAAGGCTCTCACCTGTCATTCTTTGTCATCAGAGATCATGTGAGAAATCACTCCATGATGACAATGGTGAGGCTTTGAGCCCAGGTGGACAGGGCCACACGGGCATGTGTTGGGACCACTGGAAGAGAGTCTCAACCCTGGGACACTTGAGGGCTGTGATGCATCCAGACAACCAGACTGTGAGAGCACCATGTTTTATAGGTGCAGAGCCAATCCTGAGAGCCTCCCATAAGAACTTGAGTCTAACAACCCTGGTTTTTCTCTCCACATGAACTCCGTACCATGTCAGGGAAGAGCTAAACCCTCACTGAGGGTGAACTGGAGTGAACATGCCCCAGGCTCATTTATGCCAGTAGCAGACAACTAGGCTCCCTGGACCTCTGATGACTCATGGCATGGAAATACAGGGCATCTGCTATGCTGCTCTATGTTCCCAGCCCTGGGGAAGGCCACACATGGCGGGTTCCTTTCAACTGCTGAGAGCTCGGTGTTTAGGAACCCGCTGCTGGGCAGAGAGGAAGCCTCTCTTTGTCTGGAGAAAGCTGCCATCTCAGCCCTCAAGCCCCCACCTGCATGGAGATCTCTGTCTGAGGCAGGACACACAGGAAAAGCAGTCACACTGACAGTCAGCACAGGCTGCAGACAGGCCCAAGGGAGAGGCTGGCTGAGGTGGGTGGCCACGGAGGCCTTCCAGAAGGGCACAGAAGGTGGAGGGCCCCATGGCAAAGAGGCAGCTACACCACTGTGTGGAGAAAGAGCTATGTGAGCAGAGCACACAGCAAGCACCAGGCCCTGAGCTAGGAGAGTGGGTGGTGTTATGGTGCCTCTAACAGAGTAGGCCTGTGTGGCTGTGGTGGAACCCACACAGATGAGGTGAAGAGGGGTCCCAGACAGGAATGGAGGGCCGGCTGTGTCCGCCTGCAGGGCACCGAGAGGTCTACACCTCATGGGAGCCAGGCAGTAGCCCCAGAACTGTCCAGGTCTGTTTGCAGTGTGCAGATGAGAAAACACTCTGAGAGGGAAGTGAGATCCTCCATCATCCGACTCCCAGCTGGTTGGGTTGGAGCTGTGCGGTGGACTGAATGTGACCCCCTCACTTCTACAGTGAATCCTAACCCTCAAAGTGGCAGCAGAGGGAGGTGGGGCCTTGGGAGGTGAGCAGGTTTGGATGATCCGTGAGGACGGGCCTGATAGGATTAACGTTCTCTCTCTCTCTCCTCTCTGTCTTTGTCTCGTCCCTGCCTTCCCTCGCTCCCTCCTCCCCTTTTCCTTCCTCGCCTCTCTTTCCATCCCTCCCTGCATGTGCGAGAATGGGAGACAGGTCCTGTAAGGACAGTGAAAAGACGTCCATCTGTGATCTAGAAGTGGGCCCTTGCCAGACACCGAATCCACCAGCACCCTGACCTTGGACTTACAGAACTGAGAGAAAGAACTGTCTGTTGTTTAAACACTCATTTTATGTTAGTCTCTTATGGCAGCCAGAGCTTATTTAGATAGGCAGGAATCCAGATCTTTTGGCTCAAGCCTAGTTTCTCCCAATGCCCAGTCGGCTGCCGCTTGACCCAGGACATGGAGTTTCCCTTCAGCCAAGTCACGGGCTGGGAGACGCTGGGCGCAGGAGGTCAAGGATCTTCACACACAGTCCAAGTCTCCTTCAGGTTAACCACAGCACCCACATCAAACACGCGCCACCCCAGCCACACCTTACAAAAGCAGGGGGTGTTTATTACACCAGAACCGCAGGGAGGAAGTGGGCTGGCATGAGGCTGTGATTCAGGCAGAGGTCTGGCAGCGATATTAGGAGCACACATTCCATCTGTGGCCAGACGCTTATTAATCATGCAAGGCACTCAGTGCACGCTGAAAGCTCACCCCAGCATGTGAACACAGAAGACCCCTGTGAGTGTCTGCCTACCAAGTGGGAGCTTCGGGATCAGCCCCAAGGGGTCTCCCTCGTGCTGATGCTGAGCACATGACCGGGAAACCTTTGCTGCCCTGCAATATGTGCAAGGTCTGTTGAACACCAGGGACATCAGCTCATGCTTTTGTGACATTTACACTTCAAAAACCACTGGCTGCACTTTTCCTCACGTCACCCTCATGGCACTCTGTGGTAGAGAAGCTTAGCCTCATTTCACAGAGAAACAAATTGAGGAGCAGAGCGATGAGGTTATTTGCTCGAGGGAAAACAGACAGGAAGTGATAGAAAAATGACTCAAATCCAAGTCTAGCATCGACTCCCTCCCCTGAGGACATCCACCCATGACCCCTCTACACAGCTCTATCGCCACACATCCACCCACTCATCCACTGACCTGACTACGCTCCCTCTGCGTGCTTGACGGCATAGGCTTGGGAAACTCAGGGACTTGAAGCTCCCCAAGGAAACACATGTGTTTTCCAAGGACTCAAATCCAAGAGCCATGCAGGGAAGCGGGCAGGACCCAGTGGGTGGGCACAGGTGCGTGAGGGAGGAGGAAGAAGGAATGAGTCCTTTGTGCAAGTCCAAGCCCAGCACCCTGTCTTGCCTTGATCCTTGCCAAAGCTGGGCAGATTTCCACCTGCCCCAGAAAGGGCCTTCTAAAACACACAGGGAATCCTGTTCATCAAACACGCTCATAAGCCATCCATGTTTTCCATTACTCATGTATGTTCCCAAGGCAGATGCAGAGCCCCACCCAGGGCAGCCCGCCTGGCTACTGGCCTTGCGTGGCCTCTCCACCTCCCCAGGCTTCCACCTCTGTGCAGCTGTGCCTGCTGCACAAAGGAATGCTCTTTTCTCCTTCTTTGCCTCATTCGTGCACTGTCATCCTCTATACCTAAAGACAGCAGTCACTTCCTCCCGCCAGCCCTCTGAGACTGCCTCTGTCTCGGCTCTCACTCCCATTTTATACATCAGGGTACTCATTGTTCCATGCTCAACCTGGCAGAGACACAAGATAGCCCGATAGCTATACAAGTTTTCATGAGAGTCTCCCACTGTCCCAGCTGAAGGATAGACAGACAAATGGACAGCACTCCCTGAAGAAGTCGAATCTCTGGTCAGCTCTGTGCCTCAGCTGTCCTAGATGTGGGTAGGGAAGGGCAGGGAATGATTGGAAATGCCCTGGGGAGGAACAGAGAACGGCCTGCTTAACTGGGCTGGGCTCCCTTGGCTGGGCTCCCGCGTCTGCTCCCAGCCCTGCAGGCCTGTACCTGGGGTTCTGTAGGACAAGACACTTTGGTCTGGCTGAGGAGGGTCTGCACCCCCATGCCTCATCTTGGGGCCAGCCGACCAGGGATATGGGGGCTTGTGCCCACTATGTGTTTAGAAGAGGGGGGTCCTCGGGAAGTGCATTCAGGACTCAGCAATGCAGAGTAGGGCCAGAGCAGCTGGCTCACCCCATGGCCTCCTTAGCAACTCACTGTGGTGGGTGTCCCCCGTCACTCCTGGGGGCAGCTGAGGCCCTCTGAGGCCTCCTCAAGGCCCCCACTCTGGCTGCACGGAGCCAGGCCCGAATCTCAGTCCAGGATCTCCTTTGCCAGTACCTCTAGGTCACAAAAGTTCCTTACCCCACACCTCTGAGCAGAGACAGCATCTGGGAAGGTGATACTGCCCCTAGCTCACAGCCCAGCACAAGGGGGCCTGGGGTGGGCTTATTCCAAGACCCCTGACCAGTGGCTGGCTGAGCTCTTTGTTCAGCTCTGTTAACAGAGGGATCCCTGCTTCCTGCAGGTGACCCAGGGGCCCCCCATGTGCACAGTGTCCTTTGGATCCTGCAGGCCTCAGAGATGTTCTCTCAGATAAAACAACCAAAAGAGAACACACACACACACATACACACCCCTGCCCCTCAGTGCACAGCATTATCTAGCAGCTTGGTCATGAAAAAGGACAGAATCAGGTTTCCAGAAACGGTTCTAGAAAGCAGAAACTCCACACCGCAATTAGTTGCCCTAATGAACAGTCACTGGAGCGTTCTACACTAAGTGGGAGCAGGATGGTGCTAAGCCAGGGTGGCAGGCAGAGCTGAGTCAGCTGCACCCTCTTGGGCAGCAGGTGCCCTGCTCCACACTGCCGCCAGGGCCTGTGGGTGGCCCTGACGCGCCCTCCCTATCCGACAGCAGGCAGCTCCAAGCTCCACTGCCTCTGAAAACACAATGCCCAGGTCCTGAGCACTGGGGGCCCAGCCAGGAGACCCGCTCGGGCTGCTGTCACCCAAGCACACACACACACACACACACACACAGGCGTTTTCCTGAAAGACAAAACTGCAGTTCTGGAGTGTGTAACATTTTAAAGTATCATTTTAAAAGATAAAGGAAAAAAGCCTTTTACTTTGTGGGTACTAAGACTTTCTAAGGCCAAATTGTATGTGTGAGTATGGTTGTGTACAAGGAATATGAGATTTAAAATTAAATTACTTTCACTCCAAGACTAAAAAAAAGCTGGAGGGTTTTAAATCCTGAATATATGGATGTATGAGCAGCACTTTTTATATAAATTAATAAAAGGTTTATATTATGATATAGTAAACATAATAAACATTTATTATAAATACAATGATAACATATATTTTATTATTACTTTTTTGGGGGGGTACTGGGGATCGAAGTAGGGACCTTGTGCTTGCAAGGCAGGCAGCAGAACCACTGAGCTAAATCCCCGGCCCAACATATATTTCATATACGTATTTTTTTCATATGTGTTCAAAGAGCCAGCATCCATACAGCACTGGGTCAGGATGCATATAGTATATGCATCTATGGTTTATACACAAGTGACACATATATTTTTCTTTGTTTTGTATGGCTTTTACACGAAGTCACACAAAAAGTATAACAATTCAACCACACACTATACTTAATTATGCTGATACTCACATTAGAAGTAAATTTATGGGGTGAATTTTATGTTATTAAAATTCAGTCCCACTGTAGCACATCTGAGATGTTAGATTAAGTATGCTTTGGGCTTTGTCTAATATCTCACGTCTTCTTTAATAGATTTGCTTATCTTATAGAAAAAAATAAAGTCATAGTTATTTCCCTTTTTGCCCAGTCTCTGGAAGGTAATTACCACTTTTTTGACACAAAAATACCACAAGCACTATTTCAGCTCGAATTCTTCAGGCCTGAATTCCACCCCGGCAGGAGTGGGAGTGGACAGTGAGGGGTACTCTGCTCTGGGGTCTGAGGGCCGCCTGGAAACCATGATCAGTCAGCTCTCTCCCAGCGCTCTGACCTTCTGGCTGTGAGACAGAGGAGCAACTGACAGGTCTGTTTCCTTTTGTGCATAAGACTTACTTAAGCAGAGCACTCCCAGGCAAAGGAAAATAACATAGCTGAAAGCCACTAATATAATAACCAACAATCATGTTCTGGAGAAGGAGACGGAAGCTCAGCATGGCCCAAGTCACCAGATCATCCAACATCAAACAGCAGATCGGTCGGTGCCGTCATTTTCTAAATTGCAGGCCACAAAGTGTCTTGTTTCTATGCCACACTGCCTGGTGCTCAGGACACGAGGATAAAAACATCTTTCCACATCAGTCCACATCACTTCAAAATCCTTAAATGAACTGTGAAATAATAAAAGGCCACTCGCTAAAATGTCATTTTCAATTCTTCCTCATTCACAAAATATTCCTTAAAAACCGTACACTGTGCGATGCTTGTTATTGATTGTCTTTAAGACACTGATGGCTCAGATTCAGCTCTGCATACACCTTTGACACAGCACTCTCTGTGCAGTGACCCCACTGCCTGGGACACCCAGGCATGCCTCTCCCCAGCCTTACTGAGGACACGGAGGAAGTCAGCACCCCCTTTTCAAGAAGCCATCCTGTCCCTGAGGTGGTAGGTGTCCCCCAGGGAGTGAAGACTCCACTTCACCTCCATCTCTGCTGCTGACGCCCCTGGCTGCAGTCACAGCCTTTTAATTATCACTTGAAAGGCTGGCCGGGAGGTGAGGTCTGTCACCTGGAGTTCTGTTTTCAGGAAGGTGTCCGCAGCTTCAGCAGTCACACCAGAGCCCTCCACGGCCATCTGAGAACCAGGCACTCGTGCAGGTGAGTCCAGTGGCAGGGTGAAGACTGTGGTGACACAGAGAGGAGGGTAGCAGATACCAAAGTACAGTGAGACAGGAGGGGTTCACGCCAGTGTTCTACAGCAGCTGGGTGACAACAGCCTGCAGTTTATGACACGCTTTTCTAGCGAATAACTAGGAAAGTCTGAAGGTTCCCAGCCACAGAAATGATGAACATTCAAGGAGATGGAAGGGCTAATTACTTTGATTTGATCGCTACACCATTGTATACACATTAGGAATTATCACAATATACTCCATAAATGGGGACAAATACAGGCAATTTAAAATTTATTTAATTTTTTAAAAAGATGCATAATGACATAAGCAATGATTTCTCAACTCAAAGTGGCACAATCCAGCTGAATTTGTCTGCTACAGAGATGCTCTGGGCTCTGACCAAGGTGGGGATAGCAGGGGACAAGCTTAACTCCCTTATTAGGGGTAAGCTAGAAGCATCCCTCAGTCACAGTGACGTGGCATGTAACTGAGACAGGAGATAAACCACATTCAGTCTTGCTCACAGTCAATTAATGTAATCTAATGCTAAAGAAGAGGGAGGTGGGCAGCCTTTCTCTTCCCCTGCTTTTCCATTGCTACAAAGTGTGTAGGGGTGCAGCCTTAAAGCAACAACCTGGACCTGGCCTCAGAGACAACTGAAGTTTCTCAAGACGTTCCTTCTCCAAAGCCAATAACAGAAACAACAATATCTATATGCAATCCATTAACACAAATCCATGAAAATAAACTCTTAGAAACCAACTAGGGTCTGACCCTCTATCTCAGAGTCTCCCAGAGGGGACCTAGGAAGACTCCGCTGCTTCCTCGCCCACCCCTCCCCGTGACAGGCCCCTCCCTCCTTCTGCCCTCGGTGGACAGAAGCTCAGGGTGCAGGCGGAGCCTAGAAGCTGAAGCCGTGCTCCTGCAGGGGATGGCCTGGGCTGGAGGAAGGGAGGCCAGATCCCAGCTGCACCCAAGGAGCTTGAGAAACCCTCCTTGTCCACTGAAGTCTTCTCATGGGGCTCCATGAACACGGTCCCACCAAGACTCTGCATCGCCTGCCGAGGCACCCGTGAGGAATACAAGGATAAGAGGCTTCAGCCCAGCTCACCTGGGGAAAAATCCCGTGTTTGTTCTGATCACTTTGGTCGAAGTTCCAACGAGTGATTTCAGATAACTGCTCACAATATGCACAAAACCGATCACCAGAAAAATGGCAGGCACACCACCTCATAATTATCCCAAGCACTGTGTGCAAAGGCTGCTCAGCCAGCTGAGTATGTTGAACCAAATAATAATCAGGAGCTGCCCTTGGCATTGATCTGCTTACCTTCTTTCCCTGAACACAAAGCTCCTGAGGAGGCTGAGTTAGCCTCCCAGAGGGTATCTGGGACCAGTTCAATAGCTGGAGCATGGCCCCACAGAGGCCCACCGGCCTGGGAGCTGCACAGGCAGAACAAGGATTATTAAGTCTGGTTTGTAATGAACCGAAAATGATCGTGGAGGTGCAGGCAATCTGCTAACCTAGAAAAGTCAGACATCTGAGCAGAAAGTGGCATTGGCAGGCTCCTGCAAAGGTGGCACAGGGCACTCCTTGGTACTCACGGAACACTGGGATGCCGTGTGCCTTGCAGGGCCTTATATACACAAAGGGCCTAATGTGTGAACTGGGCTGGCATCTAGTCAATCAGTGCTCCCAACATGTGGGTGCTTCCTCTCTTGTGTCTCTCTCAAATGGGCACTGACTTCCCCTGTCTGTGCAAGCACAGGACCAGAGGAAACATGGCCTTGCCCTCTACATAGAGGCATGTAACGTCTCAAATGACCACCTGTCTCTAGTGAGGGGCATGTGGAGGAGCCAACAGATCTATATTTAGCAAAATCTGAGCCTCAATGACATCATACTCTGTGCCTTCACGTGAGTCTAAGAGTATGAGGATAGTTACTGGGACAGGAGAAGGGGTGCTTCGGGAGCTCCCTGAGTTCTGGATGCTCCTTTACATAGTTGATATCGCGGGGACAAAGGTGGTTTCTCAAGATCCCCCTCTTCCAAAACCCAATAACAACAACAAATATGCATGCAATTAACACAAATCAATGGAATACACTTAGCCACCACGTAAGGGAAGAGGTAAGAATCAGGCAAACATTTCCAAGACTTTCTCTGGTTTTGTAAAATTGCCCATGACATTGTCACATTACGAAAATAAACTGTAAGGAGACTTGTATATGGAAATATAACAGAAATTATTTTTAGGGATTTGGACATTTTGTACAAGTTTAGGAATTATATTCTAACTAGTCGGTCATGATCATGGCAATAAAACTACACATTGCTTTATGCAAAAATCTTGGTTTCCAATCCCTAAACCTCTTGAGTTCATCCAATGCAGGGAACTGAGATAATTTTCTACTGTCAAGAGTTTGGGGAAGATTTCTGCTTGTGTTAACACAATTTTATGGGTCTCGTTCTATCTGAAAAGCACATGGTTCCTCTTTCAGTAATTGGTGCATCTCCAGACAGGAACTTTTCCCTGGAGTCTCATTTAGTGCCTTTCCGGAGTATAAAGAAGCACAGTTGTACAAATGAGAGGTTCTCTCATGAATCAGCCTATCAGTTTTACCAGCAACACATTTATGAAGAGCCCAAGTTAGCCAATCTCTTATATCCACTGGAAAATGAGTCAAGCTCAATCTAGACTGATTAGTATACTGAACCAGGCATTCCAAGCTTCTGTGATTAAAAGAACTATTACATTTTTCAGCTAAACTGTATCCTTCCACACAGATCCTCCTGGGGAATCCATTTGCTGCACAGATACAGAGCACCCGAAGTGAGCACTCAGGGCTGAGAATTTCACCCCCCAGCCTCTGTTTTTTCTTCAGATACCAGGAGGTAAGTCTCTTGTTCTAAGGTCACAGACAGAAAACAGTTTCTATTGTCAAAAAGAAAGACAACTTATTAAAATACTTTATCAGCAGATATGACCACCGACCACTTTATGACCCCACACGGACGTTTAACTGGAAGATGTGAGTTTGACACTGGAGAGGCGTTGCTGCCACCCTGGGCCTGGCCCTGGGGACCTGGCTCTGACCAAGTGCTCTACCACTCTGGGTAATGCAGCTGCGGGGCCCTCCGAGCACTGCAGCTGGCCCTTTCTACCTCCCATCATCACGGGCATGTGTGCTCCCTTGCTCTTCCAAGAAGTGGGGATGGTCTTCATCCATCAGCGCCACCCAGCCTCCTTCCCCTCTCACTTGTAGATCTCTTGAGGCTCTGGGCCAATTCAATTTAATTCCTTTCGATTCAATTTTCCTTTATTTGCCAATTCCTATGTGCCAAGCAATATACTAGAGCCTTTATAAACACTGCCTCATCAAATCCCTGCACAAGCTAAGCAGGGTCAATACTATTCCTGTTTTGCTGGTGAAATTGAGCCTCAAAGTTGCTCACTTGTCCACATTAGCTATTGATCGGAGAAGGGCTCGGCACTGCCGAATCCTGCGCTCCTCGCTGCTCTCTCTCGAGATGCAGTCTCCTGGGTGGTGCACATAGCCTTCTGCACACATGCACACACTCCCACATCCACACACATGCACCGGGGGAAAGGGCTCACCTGGGTGTGTGGCTGTCCGTGTGAGTTGTGAATTACTACAAGTCATCACCATTTATGAATGTGCTTAATGTGTGTTTTTATTCTAATTTTATGCTTCTATTATTAAGCTTCTATATGTTACTTTCTGGCTGCGTCCAAATTGCACACCAGTTTGCCCAAAAGACTTGCAGCAGAAAAGGCCAAAACATTCCCAGTCTCTTACCTGGGCTTAAAATGGCTGGGCAGCTGATTTCAAGATCTGCATCTCCAGTTCCAACAGACTTACAGAGAGAGAGTCTGGCAGATGTCTACAGTGGACACGATGTGCAGAGGCCTTTAGCTGGCACTACAGCCAGGCAGCACCTGCCCACCTGCCGTGGTTTAAATCCACCCACAGAGCCCACTGGAGTCCATCTTTCAATAAGTAACTTTCTGTATTGTGTATTCTTACAGAAGTGAAATGCATGTAAGTCATACAACAAAATAAGTAAAAATATCCAGAAAGAGTGACATGGCCCTCACAGGCTATCTACAATCTCAAATTTTACCTGAACTCTTTTCTGCCTTTTTACCTGAACTCTTCACAAGAATTTAGGGGAAATCAATCCAATTCAGACAGCCTTTGCTACCAGGACACTACTTCTGTATTAAATGTTCCCCAAATCTTCACTGGCAGTTGTCTGCTGCACTGTGAACTACTCACAACATGTAGACTTTTGTAGAGAGGAGGGGTTGGAGAAGAGAAAATCCAAACACATAAGAGCCATCACACAATTGAGCTAATAAATGCCTATGTGTGATAAGGCAAAAGTTTTATGTGAAAAAAGAAAGAAAAAATTGAAATATCCTTCACAAAATTTCAATTAAAGTAATTCCAGAATGGTCAAGTCCTCAGCAAATGTCAGGATAAACTGTCAAAGCAAAGAAACAAAATGGCTAAACTACCCTCCCACTTGAGCAAAACTCTGCCTTTGTGTTCCAGGGGTCCCAGACCAGGGCACAGTGCTTCACAAAATCTAGTCGGACATCAGTGACACACCCCAGGCATGCTCCCAGCACAGACCCCTTCCAGATGAGGGGTCAGGAGCCCAACCTGGGACAAACACTTCAGGAGACAGTCTCTGTGGAAACACAAGGAGGCACCTGACCCAGAGGTCCAGCCTGGGCATGGGCCGATTCCTCATTCTTGATCCGACCTCCTTGTGGGTCAGTCCTGGCCCATCCCAGCCTCGGGATATTACACACATTTACTAAGACCCTGTCTTACACACACTTTAGAAGTCAGATGTAGGAGAGCTTGGTGGATTTCCCTTGTAAGGGTGCGAGAGCACGCCACCAACTCTGCTTCGTTCTCCCGCAAGAGGCTGCCAGAAGAGGCAGCAGAACCCAGCCAACACCCCACCTCTCTTAGGTGAACCATCTTCCTCCATATTCTTACGTGGAACTCTCACCTCCAGTGAGACTATATTTGGAAATGCAGCCTTTCAGGAGGTACCTACGGTTAAATGAAGTCATAGGGATGGGAGCCTGGGCTAATAGGATTGTTGGCCCTATGTGAAGACAAGACACCAGAATTGCTCACTCTGCAGGTGTGCAAAGGGAAGTGACCATGTGAGAGATGGTGAGTGGATGGCTGTCTGTAAGCCAAGCGAAGAGACCTTACCAGAAAGCATCCCTGCCCACACCTGGTTGTGGGACTTCCAGCCTCCTGACAGAGAATAAGTACATGTCTGTTGTTTAAGACATCCAGTCTGTGGTGCTTTGTTATGGCAGCCCAAGCAATGGAGACAAAAACTAGTTCAGCAGGTAAAGCCAGTGGCCAGTCAGTCTGCTGCTACAATAAGACATTTTAGTAAAGTTCTGGACTAACTAGAGCCCAGGCACTTCTGGACTTACTCCTGAAGGCAGTCTTTCTTCCCCCTGTAGTTGCAGGCAGCGCAGGCATCTCTACCCAAGAGGCTCTGGGCCTCCTGGACACCCAGGAGGGGAAGCAGGGCGCTCTCTAATGAGGACAATCCAAGCAGTGAGGTGCAAAGCCCTACTGCTGAGCCCAGACTGTGTGCCTGTGCAGGAGCGAGTCTTGGATTAGCAGCCCTGGAGCCAAGTGAGCCAGCAAGTGGAACACACTGCATGCAGACTGGCACTACAGAGAGGACCGAGGATTCAGCCTCCTGCCTCAGGCCCTGCCATTAGAGGAAATTTAAATTACATTTGGTAGAAAAGATAATAATATTTCTGGGCAGGAAGAGACAGTGATGTTTACAACCAGGACAGTAGAAACGGGAAGAGGCAACAGAGTGAGAGATGATTAAGCAAATGGATTACTGGGATCTTTTGGTTGCTTAACTCTGTGTACATGTGTGTGTGTGTGTGTGTGTGTGTGCGTGTATGTGTGGTGGCCTGTATATGTGTATATGTGAAATGCGCAGGCACACTCATGTGTCTGGGGGATGTGACTGTGTGGTGTGAGGGATGTATTCATGGAGTGCACCTGGGTGGTGGGTGTGTTTGTGTACATGACATAACATTTGGATGTGTGAGGTGTGTGCGTGGTGTAGTGTGGGTGTGTCTGCACATGGATGTGTGGATCTGTATTCATGTGATGTATCAGTGTATGAGTAGAGGCGGCATTTGTGGTGTGTTTGTGTAGACATGTTACACACTGTGTAGTGTATGTGTGGGTCTGTATGTATGCATGTATGGTGTGTGTATTTTGTGTATATGTGTGTGTCTGTGTGAGACACCCAGAGCAGCAGGAGTAACAAACTCTACCACTCACCAGCTCCAGGTGCTGGTTAAAGGATGGTACAGAGACGCCTTCTTCTCCCGAACAACACCTGGCTCATTCATTGGAGGATGCAGCACAGAGAAGGTAGACATCTGCCCGGGCCTGCAAGCTGTCCATGTGTCCCTGCAGGCAGCTGGCCCAGGCATACACCCCATTCCCCGGGTCTGAGACAACCTGCTTCTCTTTTCAGCCTTTCCAGCTGAAGTTAGCACTTCACTCATTCAGTCAGTCAGGTACTCACCCATTCATTCAACCCAGCAGGAGTGTGAAGGATCAGTACCTGTCCTGGCAGGGTCACCCTAGGAGTCCTAAGGGAGGAGCAGAGCTGGAGCAGGTGCTGACGGAGTGGAGTCCATGCTGGCCCCGACCCAGACCTGCACCCCAAGGGGCTGCATAGCCAGCTCTCAGAGGGACACCGAACAAAGATAGGATGCTCAGGGCGTGGGACCCCAGCCTGTCCAGTGTTAAAGCCTCACCCTGCACACACATCACATGAGCCTCATCTCCCCCAAACTCCCTAACTCAGGGCTCCATCCAGACCAAAATGTGCCAGCTGGCCCTATCCCCAGCAGCCCACCCATGCCCTCAGCATTCTCCCCAGAGGC
Source organism: Heterocephalus glaber (assembly GCF_053883595.1). Classification (NCBI taxonomy): domain Eukaryota; kingdom Metazoa; phylum Chordata; class Mammalia; order Rodentia; family Bathyergidae; genus Heterocephalus; species Heterocephalus glaber. Next base: position 3,382,009 of record NW_028258329.1, on the reverse strand, counting down.
CTCCCGCCCACCACACTGACCTGCAGCATGAGGGCAGTTACAGCATCAACTGCCTTCAGCAAACAATGCAGCCACATCAGCCACCATGAGGTAATTTGAACTTAAAAGGAACAGAATTTAAATTACTGTCTCATTTATAGTTGCCCTTGCTGGAGGAGAGAAGAAACAGCCTAAGGAGAAATTTCCTGTAATAGTTAACAGCAACTCCCAAGGAAACACAAGTCCTGAAGCCATTTCAGGGACCAGGGAAAATTTCCCAGTTTCATTCTGTTGTGCCTGAACAAATTCCAGAACTGCCATGTAGAAGCATATTTCTGGGTCTCAAGAACTCTCCCACAGATGGTCAAAATCAAAAGACATCTAAGAGGGAGGACAGTTGGACTAGCCACTATAAATTCCCCACCATCCCATTCCCATTTGCTGCTATCTCCAACAATATCCCCCTTCCAAATGTCACCAAGTGGACAACACAAAGGCAAGTACGAAGGTTAGATCCATCGACCACGCAACAAGCCTTGAGAGTCTGAGCCATATGCTCCAGGTCCCAAGCACTCTTGGTCCTTAGCACCCGTGGCCTTAACACACAAGTGATAACTACCTCTAAGATACAAGAGTTCGGCTGTCACTCTAAGGGCACCAAGCTTCTCCATACAAACACAGGCGTGAGCACATCACGTATACTCTCATGACCCCATGAGCAGATCCTCAAGTCTCAGACCACCACAGCTGTTTCTGGAACCCAGATATAAGACAGAGATAAGGTTAACTGGTTTTCAAACACCAGAGAGCATGGGAATCATATGTGGCATATGTGCTCAATGCAGCCCTCTAGGCCCTTGCCAAGAGGTGGATTCTGAAGGCCTCAGAACAGGCTAGAGTCATGCAAGTACGCAGATCAAAGGGTGTTCTACTCACCATCCTACATAGCCTTGTATACAATGAGACTCAATAAATTGTTGCTTAAAGACTAGAAAAGAAAGTTGACTAGGCAATTATGTATACCATGATTTCCCACATAGCACAACAGCTTTTTGACATGAAGAAACAGTATGTTATTGCACCAAGATTAGGCAAATCCCACATTTTACATACAGACCTCCGCATAAACACTGGGTCTGAAAAATGGATGTAGAAGTCAGGGCTAAAAAGGACACACTTGGTCAGACAAGTTTGAGGAAGCTTGGATTCCATGAGGGTGACCAGTTCTGGGGTCTTCTCAGAGTCTCTGATATGCAAATGGACATCATACATCTTTAAGAACAACTACCAATACACATTCCCCAAGTTTATTGGATCAAAGAATCTAATTTTGTTTTGTAATGGAATACATTTTAACATTATGAAACATAACTTGGGAGATTTCCAGCTTCATCATTTTATAGCGCTTTCTAGTTTCCAAAACGCTTTTGTAAATCTGAATCTCCTGCAATATCCATCGCCACTCCTGCCTCGGTTGTGAAACCTGGACACTAATCGAGAGATTCTACTTGTTTACTTGGGAATGCCTGAAAATGTTCCTAACTGGAAATTCTGGAAAATAACTCATGAGAAATTGTCATATTGCTCTGACTCCGAGACAGAGGGGAAGAAAACCCCAAACCCAAAACCAAAGCAGTGAGAAGATCAATCCAGCCAAGAGCCTATAGTTCAGACCCACACTGCTTATTTCCCACCTGTGCTAACCAGTCATTAGGGTCAGCTTGCAGCTGACTCTGGGCCTGGATGAGAGATGACAGCCCAGACCAACCCCAGGCTGGCCCTGCCACGCAGAGGGCAAGGAGCTCTGAAGGATCACGTGCCAACAGTTAATACTCCAGCCCGGAGGTGACACATCTCACTCCCACACACGAGTCTCAGGGCAGAATCGGTCGCCTGGACCCATTCCACCACAAGAGGCCCAGGAAGCAGCTCTGTCAGGTGTCACAAAGGTGGAGAGCTGCAACGCTGCTGCTGACGACCCCTGGAGGTGGGTTGCTGCAGCCCCGTTTCTGCGCCACACCCAAGGTTCAGCACTGCTGAGAAGTACGGAAGGACCTTAAGAGGATGGAATTGTAAAAAGCCTAAAGGCCGGGGATTTAGCTCAGTGGTTTCGCTGCCTGCTGCGCAAGCGCAAGGATCCGAGTTTGATCCCTGGTACAAAAAAAAAAAAAGAAAATTAAGCCAAAGTCCTATCCATGTTTAGTGAGCAGTTAATTTTGCACAGATATGACTCTCTGCACACACTGGCCAAGTGTCTGTGTGTGATGCAGTGTATAACAGCTCTGGGTGAACAGCCTGCCTCGCTGAGGCTGGAATGAAGTTCCCAGCCATGGGATCAGCTCCTATCCAGCCTGCATCTTCTGGGCCACCTGCCCTGACTCTCGAGGCCCAGGTTGGCTGAAAAGTGGGCAGTGAGCTTTCCTCAGCACTTGTTCCCTGTCCCTTAGCAGAGGCACACAGAACTCCTGAGCCCTTCTCCTAACTCCTAGCCCACCCACTCCTGAGATGCTGCACAATGTTTGCAATTGCACACATTCATGGTTGTGCAAATTCCCATCCAAACACCCCCTGCCAAGACATCAGTGATACTGTAGGAACAATTATTCACCGGCCTCTGATGCAGCAGGAAAGCAGCGTGCTGAGCAGAAAGCTGTGAATCAGATGGCTCCTAGCAGAATGCCCCTGCTGCAGGAACCAGGAGCTTCTGTCAGTTCCTCAGTCCCAAATGTGTGTGACCCTTAACATCTACGCTCCCATCTAATCACCACAGCCACCCCTGGAGGGCAGCAGGGATGATGCACCACCATCCTACCTTACAGAGGAGCGCACATCTAACCAGCAGGACCTAGCTCAAGGTTACTCGGCCAGTTCATACTGGAGTTCATGGCATGTTTGGTGGCTCTGACCCCATCATTAGTCTTCCACCAAGGCTGGAGGGGGTTCGAATGTTCTGTGGGAGTTCACTCTGTGAAGATCCCCAGACTGTGTCTGCCAGTGTCAGAGGGAACCAGGATAATGAGGAGGTGGGAGTGGGCTAGAGGCAGGCTGCGTCCCTCCTCACAATGTGCCAGCGTCCTACCTAATTCAGGCCTTGCCTTCCCACAGGGAGTTACTTTTAAATTGTATCATGACACATAAATGTCTGTGTTCTGTGAGGATAAAGAGCAGGATGCCTCCCAAAGTTGAGGCACACCTCTCACACGGAGTCCATCTGCAGCTTATGCCCTCCACGGAGAGGAAGGGTTCTGGGAGAAGGGTCCTTTTTACACTCCCAGCCAGCAGCAGAGGGGGTGCTTAGGCCCCTCCCCATGCTCCTGGCCTTGGGAACAGTGCCCAACTGGGGGAGCAATGCTCCCGTTTGGGGAGCTGATGCCCGAGGAGCCCCTCCCAGATTCTAGGAAAGCTGCCCCTGTCTAAGTGAGGCTCCACCTGTTTCGGACCTGCTGAGGACATCACTGAGAGAGTTACAGCTTCTCTCCTGCCTGTGTCAGAAGACAGAAGCAGTCGGCCTTGGAAACGCTATCTATCGAATTAATCGAAGGTAACATTAACCCTTGGGTAGGTGGCCTGGCTACGGCATGCAATTCTAGCATGTCACTCTCTGAATATACAAAACAGGTATTTTATTCCTTTCTTATAAACCCAAAAATGGGAAGAAGGAAAAAAGCCATCTAAAAATATAATAGTCCCCCATTATCCATTCCAAGATGGCCAGTGAATGCCTAAAACCACAGATAGTATCAAGTGCCATATATCTTTTTTCCTCTATATACAAACCTCTGATGTATATGTATTTATGATAAAGTTTAATTATAAATTAGATACAGTAAGAAATGAATAACAAAAACCAATAATAAAACCGTTTATAATAACACACTACAATAAAAGTTATGTGAATGTGGGCCTCAACATATCACATTGCTTTCAACTTTTCACTTAAGGGAGGCACTTTGTGGGTTCTCATTGGCGTATCTGAATTGCGAGCCTCATTCTTCCTGCATCTTGGGGTCATTATTAAGTAAAGCAAGGATTACTGGAACACAAACACTATGATACCTCAACCAGTAGTGATATGACCAGTGGGAAGCATATGAAAACATGGATAAGCTGGAAAAAAGATAATTCACATTCCAGGTGGGATGGCACAAGATTTCCTTACTCAGGATGGCACACAATCAAAATTTATGAATTCTTTTTTTTTTTTTTTGGTACCGGGGATTGAACTCGGGTCCTTATGCTTGCACAGCACACGGCGAAACCACTGAGCTAAATCCCCGGCCCTATGAATTCTTTATTTCAGGAATTTTCCGTATAATATTTTTAGACTACTATTGACCACAAGTAACTTAAACTGTAAAAAGCAAAACCACAGATAGGCGGGGACCACTACAATCAGTTTTTTTTTCCTTAACACTCAATCGCATATTTTTTAACTTTGCCAGCAATTCTAATGAGAATTTAAGGTAGTAAAGACAAATTTTGATTCCATGTTTTCCCAGTTTTTTTGTGTGGTTTTTTTGCAGTACCAGGGATCGAACTCAGGACCTTGCACTTGTGAGGCAGGTGTGGTTGCCACTGAGCTACATCCCGGCCCTTCCCAGTTTTGAATTTGGATGTGTATCTGAAAGGGATTGTCTTTTTTTATTAGTACATGTCTATGGCACATAATGAGTACATTCATTGTGGCGAGCTGGTACATGGACATGATACATCTTAATTCTTTTTACATCCCTCCATCTATTGATCTCATTTGCAAAAGATCAATTCTGCCTGTTTCCTATTATCTTTTATTTTGCTCTTTGTTTATACTATTTGTTTCTCATATGAAAGAAACCATGTGCTATTTCCATCCATTTTCCTACAAATAACCCACATTTATTCTTCTTTATAGCAGAGTAGTACTCTATCATGTATAAATACCACAATCTTCTATTAGGCATCATCCCAAAAGAGCTAAAGACATCATATTACTGTGATGCATGCATAGCCATGTTTATAGCAGCATAATTCAAAATAGCTACATTTCAGAAGTGGCCTATATGCCCATCAACAGATAAATGAATAATATTAAGAAAAACTATTTTTAAAATTAAAATCTTGTTAAATGTATGTAGAGATGCTTACTCCTTGAAAAACTCCCAAAGTAAACTCTTTGGCAAATAAATAGCTAATTCCTGACTTTATGTACATTAGAAATATGGCTGCCTTAAATTGTTAATGTGTCCTAATGCCTGCCCACCCCACAGGAAGACCTCTCAGCAGAGGGGGATGTAATGGGCGACCTGAAGAGCAAGAAGACACAATAATGACAATAAAATACAGACGGGAATCAATAAATCCTCATGCGAGTAGGCAATGAAGGATATAAATTACTACTAGGTGGTAAATGAGATTGTGTCTCTCTATAAAGTTATTTCAAATCTATAGATTTAAAAATATAAAGTACAATACATCCCACTTAAGCAACCGCCCACCCACCCACTGCCTTCGAAGTTTCAAATGGCAAGACAGAGTTAAATAACCTCTGTATTGTTGGATTTCTCTGTAGGTTCCTTTAGGTTGAGTTCATTACCTATTTTTGAGCTGTAATTTTTACGCCATGTCTTATGATTCTTCCCAAGGTAAAGACTGACACTGATGTGGCCGTGAGAGTCAATACCTATGGTATGCTGGGCACCATTAACAAATGATCCACGTGCATTCCTCTATTTTATTTTATTTTTTTAGGTACCGGGGGTTGAACTCAGGCATTCCTCTATTCTAATCCTAATACCACCTTCTCTTTGTACACAGACACCCATGCTCTGTCAGCTGTTTGCCTTCCTTCCAGGACAGGGATGAAGTCTCACTCCTTCTGACATCCCTCATACTTACAAACTCAACTCTGGGTACAGCGGTTGGCACCACATAAGCTGGAACAGGTTCATTCCCCCAGGAGGTGGAATGTGGGTCAAAGATTAATTTTATTAACCAGATTTATTAGATATAATTCATGTAAGCACACAGTTCTCCCCTTTGATGCATAAATTCAATGTCTGTGCACAGAGTGGTACAACCATGATGAGGATTTAATTTTAGAACATGTTTAATTTTAGAACATGGCATAGGGTGTATGCTCTATACCAAGAGGAGACACTTGCTGCTCCCTGCTAGACCCTCAGTCTGAGGCAATCACTAATCTTTTCTGATTTTTAAAAATTTCATACACATCCAATCATACAATAAGTACTGTAGTCTCTGTGACTGGCTAGTTTCACTTAACATGTTTTCAAGAACCAAATGCATCATGGCGTACATCAGTACTTCATTTCTCCGCATTGCTGAATAATATGCCATTATATGCCACAATATACCATATTCCACTGTATACTACATTTCACTTATCCATTCATCAGTTGATGGACATTTGGATTGGTTCTACTCTTTGATTATTATAAATAATGCTAATGTGCATTCACGTTCAAATTTGGGGGTGGGCATGCATTTTCATTCCTCTTCAGTATATACCAAAGAATGGACCTGCTGGGTCATATGGAAAATCCATTTAACTTTCTGGGGTCTTTGTGAGGAACTGCCATACAATTTTTTAAAGAGCTCCATCACATATATTTTTACTGGAAAATGTATGATAGCTCTAATTTCTCTACCTCCTCAGCAACACTTGTCTTTTTTTTTTTTTAATTCTAGACATCTTAGTGGGTGTGAAGTGGTATTTCATTGCGGTTTCGATTTGATGCCCCAATTACTTATGATATTAAGGATCTTTTCATGTGTTTATTGGACATTTGTGTATTATCAATGGTGAGAGGTCTACTCAAGTGTTTCCCCTATTTTATTGGGCTATTTATTTTTTATTATAGAGAAACAAGAGTTCTTTTTATATTCTGAATGGGTCTCTTATCATATAGATTTTTCTCCTGTTCTGTGGGTTATCTTTTCACTTCTTTGAAGGTATTGCTGTCATCCAGTGCATCCATTTTTTCCTGTCTAGCTGTGTTCCTGATGTTGTGGAAGGTGGTAATTCTCGGAAGCAAGGAAGCTGACGGTGGGCATCTGCCCTTGTGGGCATGAGGAGACTCAAGAGGGAGCCAGCCAGCAGGGAGAGGGTGACACAGTCACACTGAGAAACAGAGCTCCAGTGGGCAGAAACAGACCTGGGGTCCTCCCAGAACTGCTTGTGGGAGTCAGCATGGCTGAGGTCCAGCTGCACTCACTGGGGTTCTCAGGCACCTGCACCCCTGAATGCCAACTCCACCCAGTTCCTGCTGTTCCCCAGCACAATGACAAGAGGCAACCAAAAAAATGAGAAATCCAACCGGCATGTGTGTAGTTTACACCAGGAGGGTCCCGTCACAGAGTGGGTGCCATCCAGGGAATACTGAGCTCTTCACTCCCAGCCAGGCCACCCTGTCTCTTAAACTTCCTTTAAACAGCAGGCGGTGAGTGTATCAGTCACAGGGAGAGTCACGGGGACATAAGAGAGAGGAGCAGTCCTAGAGCCTGCAGAGAAGTCACCTAAAAACCAGGCAGGCCCATGGGACCATGTAGGTGGCCCACCAGGAAAGCACACAGGGACGCAAGTCTCCAGGAAATACTGCTGTGCAAACTCAGCCTCAAGGTGGAGGGGAGGACCTTACACCCCGACAGAAACTACCAACATTCCCATGGATCATAACTCATTAAAAAAAGAAAAGAACCAAAAGTCAACTTTGAAAGTTTTTTTGTGTGTGTAGAAAAAACTCTGAAAGATCTCCCCACTCCCCGTCCAAACTACGGAGAACAAAATGGAACAAAAACATCTTGGGTAATGGGATGTGGATTCTAGGTGGTGGAAAAACAGCATTCAAAGGATGCATGGACTGTATTTCATCAGTTCCTCTAAGGCTGTGTTTCAAAGAAAAAAAAATACCATATACACAGAGCCCTGCTCCTGGACATCATCCTGGGACATTTCTTTGGCCACAGGTAGGACCATGAGTAACCTCCCACCACTCTTCCTAAACTGGGCTGCTGGGGAGGAGACTTTGTGTCCCACCCCCATGGGTTGTGAACTTCAACAGTAGCATTACAATTTACTGTAAACTAGTAATTCAGACACCTGACACACAATAATAGATCGAGATATTTGATTGTCAAAACGTAGGCTAGTGATCTTGCCAAAAAAGAATACATTTGTCTTGAAGGAGCCACAATTATTCACTTCCCTGCTTCCAGGATCTGCCATGTCTGTAATGTAAATACCCTTACAGCAAAGCCCAGGTAAGCAGAAAATTCAGGACAGTATTCGAGGCAGGTCTTTTGGGAGGGTGTTGCCTCCTGAAACTGATGGCAAACAACTTCTTCTCTTCTTGAATCGATGTAGATGTCGATCTTGGCTGTGAACTTCACTTCTTTGATTGCACAGGTACCTTAGAATCTAAATTGCTTGGAAGAGCAACTTCTGTGGTTCATGGGAGGATGCCAGGATATGGAACTGCCCAGTCACAAGCCACTGTTAACAGCCTCAATCCCAGTCTAAAACGTGGGTTTCATTGTGGTTCTAAAAGGCAGTGTACTTTAAAAAGATTAAACTTAAAGAGTGTTTCATGGCAGAGATTGTGACATGCTAACTTTATGGCCTCAAAGAATTCCTCTATCCATTCATGCATCCATCTATCCTTGAACACTCAGTAAGTGCTTTTCAGACAGTACAAAAGCTGGTTAGATGGGGGGAATAAAACAGATACAGTCCAAAGCACAAACAGTATACTGGGGCTCAGGATTTACAGCGGGGAGACCACCTGCTAGAGTATCAGCAAGACAGGGATACTGAAAAAAGCGTCTTTGTTCTGTTTCTGAACAGGCTCTTTCCTGCTCTGGCTACGAAGCAATCATCTGTAGGTAGGCCTCTGGCTGCACCTCAGCATCTGGGTCTCATCTAACCCTGCTGCAGACAGGCCTCCCTGAGACTGCAAGCTTGTGGCCTCCCATCATGTCGCCTGTTCATTTCTATAGTGACACCGTCGACTGTGATGCTCTGTCCGTGAATGCCAGCTCGCCAGGTATTCCCAGTACCTACCACACATTGAGGATTTGGTGAGTCAGATTTTCCTTACAAGGACAGGGAAAGAAAAGATGTGACAGCAGAACAGGAAGAATTACTATTTTTCAGAGAAATATTTCTTCACTGTAAGAGATAACATCCTAAAAGATTGCTCTAGGCAACAAAAACATGAAAAGCCTTAAAGCTACAGTTCTCATCATTTAAACATAGCATTTTCAACTTAGTGACCATCAATTGCTTGGCTAAGAAAGATGAGAGCACTGTACACAACTGTCCCTCAGTACCCATGGGCATTTGGTTCCAAGACTGCACACACTCAAGTGCATGGATGCTCAAGTCTATTACATGTGGTACGTATGTGTGTGGTAAGTATTTGCATATAACCTATGCATGCTCTCCTGGGTACTCTAGGAAATCTGTAGAAGACGTGAACCAATACAATATAAATGCTATGTAAGTATTATAGTATATTGGTCATGGAAAAATGACAAGGAAACCTATGCCTGTGTTCAGTAAAGACAACAGTTTTTTCCCAAATGTCATTAAATCTGAAGTTGGTTAACTGGGGGAGGCAGAACCTGAGAATAAAGAGAACTGAATGACTTATATTTCCTTCCCTAACCCCAGCCAGGGATTTGCCTAAGTTATAGTGTTATTTGCAAGGTTTGCATCATTTATATTATGAGCCATCCTTGCCACTGTGAGATAGCCAATTCATCTTACTCTTTCACTTTTCTTTTTTACTACTTTCTTCTTGAGGTACTGGGGACTGAACCCCAATACCCACATAATCTTCACACTGAGCAATATCCCAAGTCATTTTTATCTTTAATTTTTGAAATAGGGTCTTGGTAAGCCACTGAATTGCCCAGGCTGACCTAGAACTTGTAATTGACCCTCCTGCCTCAGCTTGCAGAGTGCTGTGATTATAGGTGTGTGTTGCCATGCCCACTTGTTTTATGTTGTCTTATATTACATCGTCCTATTATCACATTTAAGCCTATCCAAGGTGCATCATTACCTATCCTGTAACATGCTCTTTTTATTTGTTTCCTATTCTGGCTGCATTTGAACATTTGATAATTTTCTTCAAAACTCTATTCAAAAGGGCTCACAGCAACTAACTCTGGTTTCTGGCATGCATATGAATATTTGTCCATTGTCTGCATATACTGAGGAAAACTGGCTACATAAGGAGTTACTGGCGCCTTCATTTTTCTGCTCAAGATCTCTTGCAGACCACTTCCTCGTTATTCTTTCAAGACGTGTTCCTGGGGGGAAGCCGACTAGTGAGATTCCACTCGTCACTGTCCTTTACCTTTTCTGCCCTGGTGTGGGTCATTATTGGTCATGCAAGCTTTCTGCATGCCATCATGCCCTCTGAATGACACTCATGTCAGACCTGTGTGGTGGCACAGTTTTCTTCTGTCATATACTTACATTTTGTTCTTTTCTAAAATTCTCTGTTAGGAAACCAAATTACAGTGACATCTTGTTTATCTTGTGTAGTTTCCTCTTGCCTGTTCATGATGTTTGTGCTTTCAAGGAGGCTACCTGTTTTGTGGCTTTCTCAGTCTTTGTGTTGGTATCATTTTATTGTTTCTCTTCTACTTTTTCCCCCTGAATTCTGGCAGCTTGGATCTTGTTTTCTTCTGTCTCACTTGCTCCTCTGAATCTTTTCTCATGCCCCCATTCTGCTTTAAAGATCCCATTGCCAGCATTTTCTTTGAGAGTGTGGAAATTCATTTTTCTGAATTCTGGAGCAGGTCTCTGAATTGTCAACATTCTTTCACAGTCTTTTGTTTTGTGTTTTACCTTCTTTCTTATGTTCAGCTTTCTCTGCATGCTAATCCAGCTGAGGTCCTCACTCATCTCCAAGTGGGATCGACTCTTTATTGAAGGATAACATAGAGTAACTGGGAGAACTCAGTAAGCTGAGAAAGTGTATGGCCTTGATTCAGATTTATATTTCTGTAATATTTCCTCACCAATCTGTACCTTCTTTGGGCCTGGCAACTTGCCTCCTTCAGTTTTTGGGCTTCAAGGGTTGGGTTGGTTAATGATGAAGCATTTACTGTCTTGGGCCCTCTGGGCAGAGCTTTGCCACTGGTGCCCCCTACACCACCCTCTTCCAAATCACCTTGGGCAGGTGCCAAAGCCCAGAGCCGGACCACATGCAGTGTTAACAGAAAAGGGCAGACCCGTTTCACTGCTGTGCCTCCGAATATCTGGCGGCCCTGAACCGGCTCGGCCTCAGCAGGGACGAAACACTCAAATACTCCTGCTCCTGATGCCCAGAACCACAGTACATGCCCCATAAATCTGTCCAGTGAGTGAGTGGTTGTGCTAATTTATGACATGAAGAGCTCCAAAGAGACTAACAGCGAGGAATGGACAGCAAGCACAGCAATTGGTAGGCAGCAGCGGGAGAGCCCAGGCCTCAGGTTCAGAGGCTGGACACCGCACTCTCCTCTGAAGTTGGCGCAGGACCTCAAGTGGCCAGCTGATACACAGAATTTCTTGCAGCTCCAGCAAATTACCTGTTCAAGCCTGGGTGCGGTGGATTAACTAATGGTCAACTTGTAACACCCAGTTGAACTGAATCAGCGTGGTCTGGGTGTGGAAGATCCACTTGAGGATTGTTGTCAATAGCTATAAAAAGAGAACTGGAGGGGAAGATCAGGGGCTGTTGATTTTCTAGGAGAAGCTTGCTGGGGATGGTTTTCTGATCTGAACTTGGCTGTTCTAGTCACAGGAGGAGCTAGGGGTCCTCGCTGTCACTTGGAATGGCTGCTGTTCTTGTCAGGGGAGTTCTGATCTTCACTGTGAGCATCACTTCCGGGCTCCAATGTAGATCCCTCAGCTTGGTGGTGCAAATCCTTCATCCTACCAACATAAGTTTTCTAGCCTCCACCACTGGCCTTTGGGCCTTCTGGGTGCAGATCCTCAATACAGACAAGCATGAGACACTGCTGTGGGCCCTGGGCCACTGGCTGGACTCATGGAGGATACTGCCTTGGATACTAGGCCTTCAGCGGAACTTGTGTGGCACACTGCTGTCAGATCCAGACCCTTGGCTGGATTCTTTAGGCTTCTAATGTATGGCTAATCTCTTGCACTCCTCTGCATTTGACTTTTGGGGTAAATATCATAAAATAATCCTATAAACTATGTGTACTGCATTACATGTATTCCCTTGCCAGAACCCTGACTACAATGCTGGGCCAAGAGAACCAACCAGAAAGGGGAGGTTCCTGACCTGGAGGCTTCCGTACTTTACCCTCCATCCGCGATCCATGCCAGTTTTGTTCCTAAACTCACTCCCTGTGGGGACTAAAGAAGACTTCTTTCACCTTCACTTTTTGTTCCTCATGCTTCTGCCCACCATAGGGTGAAAGGTCCAAGAGGTAGGGACTGCCAGGTGTGAGAGGAGACACTGGAAATTGGGTTGTTATAAAGGTGCACACCCTCAGCTCTCGCCACCTCAAACCTGAAAGCACTCAGTACACAGGAGCATGGACACTGCAGAGTTCATCTGTGTGAACAATGTCCCCTGGCCTGAGGGTAGACACTGCCCCTAGGGGGAGTTCTGAAGATCCGTCCTCCGACGTAACCTCCAGAGGCAGAAAATGCCCACAGTGACTGTGGCAACGATGGTTGCAATGACTGTGGAGAAGCCTGTGTGGAAAGGAAGCTCAAAATCAGAAGCTAAACAGACTTAGAGGACAGGGAAAAAGTGCTCTTCCTCAACCACTTGAGACCCAGACACACTTGACCCACCAGTTGGGAGACTCACAACCAAGGTCAACACTAAAACCAAGGAGAAGGCAGCTATGCTTTTTTCTTCTGGCCCTGAATCAAAGCCTTCACTGAGGGAGCTGCTTCTGCCCTTCTCTCGAGTGTCCCCAAGCCCTCCCTACCCTATCCCAGGGCACTCACCTATTCCCTGTGCTAAGGGACTTCGGGATGTTCCAAGCATCCCCAAAAGACAAGCATGGCACATGGCTGACCCCTCAGGCTCATCACCACTGTCTGCTGCTTGCTCAAGACTTAGCATCTGCAGTACACAGTTGCTATTACTTGCTTGTCCCTGCTCCTGTTTATGCCTAAAATCAAAACCTCAGAGAAGGTGAGAGCTTCCTATTAAGATGGTAAACACTTCTAGTAAGTGATTTAAATGTGCTGTTCATCAATAGAAAATCAATGATATGAGAATTCACATCTGAGTTACACACACACACACACACACTCACACACACAAACAGAAATATCTGCCCACCTTCTGAATGTCTACAATCCCAATGGGGAGAAAATGGTCAGGATGGCAATTTATGCTGTGAAGATATTTTAGATTCTACAAAATGTTTCCACATGTCTGAATGCATGAGTGTCTGGCAATGACCTTGAGGAGTATTCTCTTCATTTTACATATGTGAAATATAAAGAATGCTGCAAAACAAAATGGCCCTGGTTGATCATGGAACTAAGTAGAAAGCTGCTATGTGTTTTCCTCTGCCACTGAATCAAAGATCTTGATTAAAATTATTTCACCCAATTGCTCCTGTCCAACCCATCAAGAAGGTGATGGTACATGGAGATGTGAGAGCTCACTTCCAGCACCCAAAAGGTAGAGAAACATTTGCTGAAGATGTCCTGTGTATGTCCTGCTGCAGGTCCCCATCAGAATTCACCTTGTCATGACACTCACTAGTGGCATCATCCTATTTGACCATGAGCAAACAACACTGGTATTTTCTACTCCATCACAGTGAGAAAGCCAGGAGAATGTGATGACCAGGAGTTGTTATGTTGCTATGAAGGTGCAATAGTCAAGGCAGTAACTGGCATGATGAAAGAAAAATGACCAATGAAGCAGAACAAAGCCCAGAAATAGACCTTCCCTTACATAGACCATTTGATTTTTAATAAGGTTCCAGTGTAATTCATCACAGACAGGATGGTCTTGAACAAATGGTTGCTGGGAAAAACATAGATATCCATGTAGAAAAAATTATCCTCAATCCCTACTTCACACTAAATAAGACAAGATGAATCACAAACCCAACATCAAAGTCAAACTATAGACCTTCAAGAAAAAAAATCGGAGAATATAGTACTCATGGCTTAGCAGAGTTATAGCAGACCTTTTAGGGGTTTGATATGATATGATACAAACACCCTGCTGTGGTACACACAGCATATATTCGCCAGCACTGGCTTAAGGTATGTAAACGTTTCTTAGAATATAAAAATAATAACTATAAATTAAAAAATGGTAAATTAGGCTTCATAAAAATTTTTAAATTCTACATACAAAAGATATAAATGCAACTGAATAATAAGATAACCTAGCAAAAATGAGTAAGAGAGCTGGATAAGTGTTCACAAAGAAGATTCCATGAATGATTAATAAGTGTTCAACATTATCAGTCAACAGTGAAATGCAAATTAAAATTATGATGAGATATCTCTACACACCTAGTGGCATGCCTTAGAGGACATAAATCTGCCAAAACCAAACTATGGCAGGGACATAAAGCATGTAGACCGCTTATACCTTGTAAAGAGGAGTGTAAAATGGTCTGGCCAATTTTGTAAACTGCCCCATGACCCAATAATTAGGTATTAAATCAACAAAAGCCAAAGCATCCGTCCACAAAAAGCCTTGTATAAGAATGTTCACAGCAGCCTTATTCTTAAGCGCTCCAAACTAGGAATAGCCCAAGAGCCCACCAAATAAGCCTGGCACAGGGAGACAATGGCACACAGCAATGAAAAGGAAGGAAACATGAGTGCCTACTGGCTGATTCCTGTCACATGAAGTTCCAGAACAGGCAAAATTATGATGGGAAATCCAGAAAGATGTTTGCCTGGGGGAGAGGTTGGGCCAGGGCATGAAGGGACTGTCTGGTGTGATGTTAACATTCTTTATCTTGATAGGGGTTTGCATTACACAGTATGCATTTGTCAAGATTCATCTGATTTGTACATTTCATTTTTAAAAGGGAAGGTAGGGAGAGAGAAAAGGAGAAAAGAAGAAAGGAGTTCGGCTGCTGATAGGCTGAAAATCTGAGCCAAGGAGACCCCCTCCCTCCAGCCTAAACCAGCGGTACCTCAGTATCTGGAGAGGGTGAACCAGAGGAAACCTACGGAGACTCAGGGCAGAGTAAGCAGGAGGAGACCATGATGTGCTCCAGGCTGTCACCTACAATCTGCAGAGTGACACAGGCTCCACCCTCAGAGCCTCATGCCAGCCAGCAGAATCCACACGGGGACTGAAGGAAGACATCCCTGTCCCTGCCGGCCCCAGATAAGTCTGGACTCACCATCCCCAACTGAAACTCCGCCCCCATTGAACACTCACTCCCTAGCCTGCAGCCCCTGAAAATCTCCATTCTACTTTCTATCTTTGTGAATCTGACCGTTCTACATTCCTCAGCTAAGTGGAATCCCAGTAGTTGTCAGTTTTTCACTGGCTTAGATCGCTTCACATATGAGTAATGAATGCCTCAAGGTGCATCCATGTTGTGGATGTGTCAGAATTCCTCCCATCTTAAGTCTGAATAATATTCCATTGTACACACATAGCTGCATTTTGTTTAGCCGTTCCTCCATTGTAAGACGCCTGGTTGCTTCTACCTCTTGCCTATTGTGAATAACACTGCTGGGAACGTGGTTGTACACATATCTGTTTGAGTCCCTGCTCTCAGATCTTTTGGGTCCACACCCAGAGGTAGGACTGTGGGCTCATATGATAAGATAAGTTGAGTTTTCTGGGGAATCACCATACTGATTTCCGCTATGGCTAGATCATGTTACATTCCCACCAACAGTGCAAAAGCGGTTCCAATTTTTCAACATTCTCACCAGCACTTATTTTCCATTTTCTGGACTGGATTCGTCCTAAGGGGTGTGGGGAGGCACTCTGCATAGTTTTTAAAGAAGGAAGCAGTTCTATGCTTATTTCCCAGAAAAAAATAAAGAGATAAAGAGGGCTGTATTTTCAAGTATGATTTTCACGCACAAGGCTGAGCTTGAGAAACAGGCAGAGAATGGCCATGTGATGAAAACAAAGGCACTGTCTCTGACCTGGGTGATTTCCCTGCATGTTTGCCCGTGAAATTTGGACATCACACATTTGAGGCAACTGTATGTATAATGCCAGTATTATTTGATGTCAAAGAACTTTTCTTTGCTTAAGCATAAAAGGTAAGAAAACAGGGAATAATTACAAAATAAATGATTTCCATTTGGAAAACTCTATATCCAGCCTTAAAGGCTGCAGAAACATTGCTAGAATCAGTCATAGAATTGCAGCAAGTGGTGCTCTTTTCCCTTCCCATTATAAATCCTAAGTGAATGTAGCTGGAAATGGTAGAAACCTGAAGGTCAGTCCCAAATTTGGGAAGTCTGAGCTCAATTTTCAGATCAGAAAGGTAACAGCCCAGAAGCGGCCTCTGTTTTTTGGAGGATTCTCTCAAACTCATCTCCACCCAGAGCCCTGCATTCTTTTGGATCTTACAAATGAAACAGGGAAGCCATGGAAGGCTTTCATTTGCCTGTGAGTAAACTTCCTTTTTTTTTTTTTCTGACTTTACATTAAAGAGTTTTTGGCCCTTAAAGGAGAAATAATCTTTAGCTTTGATAATGGCCTCAAGTGCCCTAAAATCAGCCCAGTTTACAAACAAGAGATAGTGGCATCACCTTTTTCTAGAGGGATACAAATTCTTACAGATAAAAGAATTCTGTTCATAGTAATGTGGTTCTAATTCATGGTGAGGTTTTGTTGCTTGGAACAGAACAAAAAGAAGACAATGGAAGGGAGGAGGGCCGGGCCACCACTCAGAGCTGTCCTCAGCCAGGCCTTCCCTTGCTAGTATCTGATATCGCAGGTGTTGACAGGGTTCTAGTATCTATTTTTAGGCCAATCATCAAGCCCAAGCTCCATACATGATGTGGGACAAGCTTACAATGGTGGGCATCTAAGTAAAGCACACAGTGGCTAAACTGTACCCACTTAGATGTCTCACCCAGGACGCATATAAAGTTATCATCTGCAGTGTGAGGACACTAATTTAGGCAGCAACCTAAAAGAGTAAATGCAAATAGGACTGAGGGGAGGATGTGTGGATGAGTAAGAGTCTTTCTAAATAATGAGATGCTGGCAGGACAAGTGAAAGGAGATCACTGCAAATAGAAAGTGTGATGGGCAATGATGTGCAGGGCAGGAAGTATAACGGGCAGGGGCGTGGCCTCCCCCTCTCCCACCCAGGGGTGAAAACCTTGCTGTGGGCACCAAGGGCAGAAACTAATGTCTCACAAGGTCTGCTGTCATGTTCACTTACAAGGAAAAGACAGTCATCCCATCCTATTGCTGCCTAATTTTGCTAATAACCACAGCTAATTCCAAATCCTACACCTTCTAAGTGTTCCTATAGATACATACCTATGTATAAATTTAATTTATAAACTAGACAAGGTGAGAGTTTAACAACAATAAACAGCAGTAAATAAAATAGAACAATTATAGCAACCCACTCTAATAAAGTTATTTCAAACTTATAAAATTTTAATTTCTGAAATATCCCTTTAGTGGTTTTGAACTACAGTTGACTGCAGGAAATTGAAAGCTTGGAAAATGAAACTGTAGATAACAGAAGGAGGATGTATCTGTGATACTTACAGAACTTCATCACTTTTCAGTTCTTCCGAAGTATTTCCTTTTTTCCTCTATACTTCTCATGAATTTATATAATTTATATATATATGTGAATTTCACTTATGATTCTTTTCACAGAAATCTTTAGTAAGAATAATGTTTTCTCAGTTCATTTCCTGAGGCTAGTATTACCATGATATCAAAACTAGCCAGAGAGAGTACAAAAACATATTAACATTTATATTTTGGGTTTTTCATATAAGAGAAACCATGTGATATTTAAGCTTGTGTGTCTCATTTATTTCACTTAACATCATAGTCTCACGGTACATCCATTTTCCTACAAGTGACTCACATTTATCCTTTTTATAGCAGAGTCGTATTTCATTGTGTATAAATACCACTTTTTCTTTATCCATTCATCTGTTGATGGACATACAAGCTGCATCGTGATTTAGCTATTGTGACTTGTGCTGCTATAAACATGAATAACAGATGTAGAAAGATAGATTTTGTTTTAATGGGAAGAGGATCAAGAGATAGAGGGAAGGAGAGGGAGGGAAGGGAAGGGGATGAAAAGGGGATTGAGATGTGTTATGTACACACACCAACTCCCCACAAGGAATGTAATCATAATGTAGTACAAACATGTGCTAATAAAAAATATAAACTGAAAAAAAATCAACTTTTCTCATGAACAGAGACACAGAAACCTCCACAAAATATCAGTAAATAGAACCTACCAATACATAAAAATAACTGTGTATCATGACCAAGTGAACTTTAGTCCAGGGACACAAAGCTAATTTGACATTAAAGAAAGAATTAAGCAATATAATTTATTTATTAACAGGCTACATATAAAAACCAAATGATCATATTAACTGTCTCAGAAAAAGCATGTGGTAAGATCCAAAATATACTCATGATAAAAAATACTCAAGCAAACTAGGAAGAGAAGGGAATTCTCTCAGACAGGCTAAGAGCATTTCTGAGAAGCCTACAGATGCCTCCTATCACAGTTAATGTCCAAGACTGAGCACTTCAGCCAAGAGCAAGGAATCAGAAAAAGATATTTACTATGGCCATTAATACTCAACATAGTACTAGAAGTTCTTGTCAATGGGACAAGGCATGAAAGGGAAATAAAAGGTATACAGATGGGAAGAAAAGAAATAAATCTGTTTCTACTCACAGATAACATAGTCTACCATAGAAAATCCTAAGGAATCTACAAATTCAGCCAGGTCACAAGATACAAGCTAAATATACAAAAATCCAACTGTCTGTAAATACTAGGAGTGCATACATAGAAACAAATTAGAATAAATAAGGATTTACAATCAAAGCAAAATAAAATCCTTAGATATAAAGTGAATAGGTGTGTAAGACTTATAAATTAAAATTACAAAATGATGATAGAAATTAAAGTTCTAAATAAATGCAAAGACACTATATTTGTGGATTAGAAGACTCAACAAAGTAATCGGGCAGTTGGATGCATTCAGTTTTTTTTGTTTTACTCAAGATTTATTTAATTATTCAGGATCTTTTGTGGCTCCATGTGAATACTAGTGGTTCTTATTCTACTTCTGTAAAGATGATACTGGAATTTTGATAGGAATTGCATTGAATTTGTAGATTGTTTGGGACAATATGTACATTTTAAGAATTCCTTAAACATGATTCTTCCAACTTGTGAATATGGGATATTTTTCTATTTATTTGGGTCTTTTTCAATTTCTTTCATCAATGTTTTAGTTTTCCTATCCTTGGATAAATTTATTCCTAAGTATTTTATTTTGGTAATATCTAGAGAAATAGGTAAAAAAGAAAATAAAAGCCATCCATAGAAGTAAAGATAAGTTAAATTGTCTCTGTTTGCTGATAACATGAATTTATATATACAAAATCCTAGACTCCCCTAAAAAATTCTTAGAACTGATCAACAAATTAAGTTACAGGTTACAAAACTAACATACAACAATCAGTGGCATTTCTATACACTAAAAACAAATCTGCCAGTTGTTGTAGCACAAACCTGCAATTGCAGCACTCAGGAAGCTGAGGCACAAGGACTGCAAGGAGTTCAAGGCCAGCCTGGGCCACATTTCAAAAAATCAAAGACAAAAAACAAACAAACAAAAGCGAAAAAAAAAACCTATTTAAAAAAGAAAGAAAGAAAACAACCCCACTTCCAATAGCAGCCAACCAATTTTTGACTAAGGTGAAAAGATAATTTAATACAGAAATACTTTTCAAAACTAGTGCTGGAACAATTGGATATCCACTGGCCAAAAAAGATGGAACTTTTACTGAAACATCACACCTTATTTTTTTGAATCCCGAAATGAGTCACAGAAACCTATGATATAAAAATGCAAAACTACAACATTTTAGGAGAAATCATAGAATGTCTTCATTCCCTAACACTAGATGAAAAGTTCTTAGGTGTGACATTAAAGTACACTGACAGTAATAAAAGTACTCTAAAAAGTCAATGACAATTTGCTACGTGGAAAGCCCCTTAGCAGAGACCTAATGCCTTAGTCACTCTTATCAGCACTGCCGTCCCCAAGCCAGAGCCCCTTGCGCTACCCTCCATAACCTTCCACCTCTCCAAGCCCAATTCTAAATCCTGCAAAAAACAGATCTCAAAGCCAGGTCTTTCTTTTCCCCATCCAATGGATGTTGGTAGTCACAGAAAATATAATTTCAAGGTTAACTTCCAGTTTCAGAATATGCTACACATCAACAGTAATATGAAAATCAACAATATTGCTAAAATATTCTTAAACATTCGGACTTCATATCAACTGATTAAGTACACCCCGCTACAGGCTGAGAACATGCTATCTGAAATGCTGGGACAAGCCGTGTTTTGATTTCAGATTATTTCAGATTTGGGAATATTTGCATATACATAATGAGGCATCTTGTGGATGGGGTCCAAGTGTAAATGCTAAATTTATTTATGTTTCATACACACCTTACAGACATAGCCTGAAGGCAATTTTCTATAATACGTTTAGTGCACCTGCATTTTGACTGTGACATGTTCTATGAAATTGGGTGCTGAATTTTCCTCTGTTGGTTTCCCCTTGGTGCTCAGTTAGCTTCAGGATTTGGAGCATTTCGTATTTTGAATTTTCAGATGTGGGATGCCCAAACTGCACCAGAGTTTCCCCAAATAGCCTTTTAGAACTAGTACTGACTGCCACAGAAAAGAGTACCCGAAGTCCAGGCTTGCCTTAGTTTTACCCTGACAGAGAGAGCAGGCTGTCTGCCAGTCTGCTGAAGAACTTTGCTGCTAAAGAACGTGGCCTTCGGTGTCTACAGAGCCTGTAAAGGCAATCTCGGCCAAGCGCCAAAGGAGGAGCCACCGTCACGGTGAAGTGTTGTGTCCTTGGCACCCAGAGGACGAGGTCGCGGTGCGGACAATCTCATCAGGTCTGCGGCCGGCAGACAGGGCCTGGGCTCCGGTCCTCTGTTAATTGTCATGTGCAGTCTCTGGGCAAGGCACTTGGCTGGGCTTTCACCTTCATTCTCTGGGACAAGACGCTAACAGCGCCCTGCTCCGCCGGCCTCTGAGAGAGTGGGAGGTGGTGCTGATGGAAGACGGAAGCCTGGTCAAACCCGAACTGCCATGGAAATGTGGCTCCTGACCAGTGGGTGCCCTTAGCCTCTGGAAGCTGCCCTGAAACACGCATCACTACACACCAAAGCCTCTGGAACACAGGGGACAAATGCACAGTGACATTCAGTGCTTCCACTTTGCCTCTGCCTGTCTATATAATCTGTTTCCTGTTTACATGACCTATTTTCTGTCTAGTAATCTATTTCCTTCTACCCACCTGCTATGGTTTGGGTCTGGATGTCCCCCCAAAGCCTCATTCGGTCAGAGGTGGCTGAATCTGGAATGTGTGATGCTGGGATTAAGGGTGTGTGGTTACTAAACCACTATTGGGCACTACTCTAATCCTGGTGTTTCGGATGGGATAAAAGAGGCAGGAGGACGTGGCAAAGCCCCCTTGTTGCTTTCTGTGGTCTTCTGCCACCAAGAACTGTTGTTCCTCTTGTTGCCTTTGGTACCATGTTGGCGCCATGTCGTTTCTCCTCTATGATGCCCCTCTGCCATCCACCCTGTCTTGGAGCTGATAATGGACTGAAACCTCTATGAACGGTAAGCCAAATAAACCCCTTCCCTGCAACTTTGAGTGTTGGATATTTTGTCTCAGCAATGAGAGAAAAGTAACACACCACCAGAGTCAGCTTCTCAAAATGACACCAACCAAACATAGAAAGAAAAGACTTGTCCAAACAGGCTCCAGAATAGAAGGCTCTCATTTAAATGCAGAGCCTCTATGAGGACCAATACTCTTCTCTTAGATTTTTAGTTGCTTATTGAAGAGCATTTAAATTCTTGATGACACAGTGTCAACTCAAAATACACTGTACTGCCATCTTCTCCACTAGGAAAACCTCTTTCTGGCTTCTACCTACCGGAAAGGAGGTGCTTTTGGAGAGCTGGCGTGTGTCCTAACGCTGCTCCTAGGTGTCCATGCAACAGGAATGCACTCCACTGCTCAACAAGGACGTGGTCTAGAACGACCAAAGCTCCAGTGTTCCCACCAGCCCAGACTACACACCACTTGCATGCCCATCAACAGTGTACACTGTATGAATACACACAGCACTGAGGACTACTGAGCTATAACTACCCCGAAGGGTCCTCACAACTCCTACACCACAATGGTGAGTGACAGGAGCCACAGACACCATATGGCCCCGTGTATATAAAGCTCAAGGTCAAATAAGTGTATGGTGTCAGAAGTGAGGACAACAGCTACCCAGTCGGCGCTGGTCCAGCACCTGGGGTGCGGCCCTCTTCTGTCTCAGATTGAGTACAGGTTACAAGCTATGTTTAGCTTGTGAACATTTACCTAACTGCAGTTACATTTCTGCATGCAGTTTTATTTCCATAAAAAGCTATGCAGCAAAGGCTGGGAAAAGGCTGGTGAGAGAAGTAGTGCAAGCCCCGCTCCCAGGACATGGTTTTTCCTACCAGTGAAGCCAGCAAGAGGACAGACGGTCATAGCCAGAACCGAAGGCACGTCCCTTCACAGAGGGTTTCGGCAGAGAGTGTACCATGTAATACATGTATGTGTGTGTGGGGAGAACTGGGGGGGACAGAGAGGACACAGTGCAGGCCAGTAATCAAGGTATGCTGTTTAACGATATCACAAATGCACTCTCAATTCTGATGAGATTCATGACTCTCTCCAAATTTACTGTGACTCACCTGTGATCTCCTCAAAACTATGACAAAACCCTGACCTACTTAGTCTTGGGAAAGTGCCTGTAAGTGACATTGCTGTTTCCCTATTTGAGCATGTCTCTCATGACTTTAGCAATAGTAGAACAAAAGAAAATCCCAAATTCATTGCCGAGCCCAGGATTCCCAAAGAGGACCTTGCATTTTCTAACAGCTCTGAAAACCCTGCATTCCCATGCAACATAACTAACGCTGGGGCTCCGGGAAGCTGGGGGTGGGGAAACTGCTGGGCCTGAGCACCACACAATGCTGTTCTCCTCACCCACACCCTTGCACTGCAGACCCCAATCCCTGTTCAGCAACAGGAACTCGAGGAAAAGGACGCAGCCTGGCTGTCCTTGCTACGTCCTCAAAGCCCATATGAAGGGGTCCAGAAGGCAGCCCCAGGAAACCTCCTCATTGTTGGCTGGGTGGGAGGCCCCAGAAAAATCTCTTAGACACAAGGAAGCAGATATCCCACCCATCTTCTGGGAAAATTTCATGGGGTTTCTTAAATTTTTAAAACTTTCCTCCAAAAAACAAAAGCTACTATCAAGCCTTAGTAAATATGACCTCTTTAAAACATGTTCTGACCAAGGCTGCGGTGCATCTCAGAGGAGGGGCATTTCTTTTGCATGTGTG
Organism: Heterocephalus glaber; assembly: GCF_053883595.1. NCBI lineage: Eukaryota > Metazoa > Chordata > Mammalia > Rodentia > Bathyergidae > Heterocephalus > Heterocephalus glaber. The sequence goes on along the minus strand of NW_028258329.1, from coordinate 3,358,372 downwards.
AGCCCTGGGTTTCATCCCCGGCACCTCAAAAAAAGAAATAGATAAAATATATTCGGACAGTGCTTTCCCCCACCTATACTGTCTTTCTAGCTTTTCTTTTTAAAATTTACAGTTTTGAAATGAAAGTCTCACCATTTCCATGTAACTTGGGGACAGCTGCACTCAGGCCCAAGCCCAGTGGCAAAGCCACGACCACGGTTTCTGTGAACATCAGAACAACATCCCAGATAAGCCCTTGGCTTGGCAGAGCCCTCACTGCGCTTAGTGACAATGAACAAACCCTGGCTGTGTCACAGTTATTGTTTTCGTCTTCTTTTTTTTGCGATTCAGCCTATGACTCAAACATAACAGCTCAAGGACTAGTGAGGCCAGTCTGCGTCACAAAATGGTAAGAAGTCCAGGGGCACACGGCTGTCCTGTGGGGGACAAGTGCCATGCTCTGCACCAAAGTAATCTTTGTGCCATGCAATGCCCTGGAGAGCCACGCTCACTCCACAGCTAAGCCTCAGGGCCCCTGTGAGGACCGCCCATCTAGGCTAGGAGGGCCGTGACCTCCAGGAAGCAGGTACATGCGCTGGAGCTTGCAAGTCAGATTTTATCGATCCCTTCTGCAAAGCTCCCCAAAGTTCCAAGGCTATATTCACACTGATGGCAACACTGCAAGTCAGGGAACATGAGCCTCAACCACTTCATCAGTTGGAGACATCTCCCATAACTCCCAGCCCCAGGTCCTCCTGCATCCTTAGAGCAGACGCCAGGGCCATCCAGGGCTGGGAGACCATCCCGCCCTGCTCCCTCCCTCCCTGGCCCCTTCACCACTTCCTTTTGACCTCTGCGGCCCAGGTTCCCACATGGCAGCACAAGATGCAGCAGAGAACAAAATCAAAAATCTCAGTGCCTGCTTGTCCCTGGCCCCCTGCCAACCTGAGGCTAAAGTACCTGCTTGTGTCTCAGGGTCCTCATGCACAATTCTCATACCACACACCTGTCATGACTTCCCCACAGCTTCCTGGAACCCAGGGTTCTGATGATGCCTCATGTTGCATTGGAATTTAGGGTTTTCAGAGCATTTAGGAAATGCAAAGTCTCCTTTGGGGATCTGGGACCCAACAATGAATTTGGGATTTTCTTTTTTTCTATTGCTTAAGTCTTGACAGACATGGTTTTATGTCACTCCTGATTCCACAGCCAGAAAAATGTCCCCCAAAGGTTGAGGGTTCCTATGCCGAGTTCATTTTGCTAAGTGAAAGACATCAAATGCCAAAGCAAATGCTCTCGGTCTTCCATAATGGATTAGAGCTGGTGCCAGGCAAGCAGGCAGGTCCCAGAGAAAGCCACACCAAGTCCTGCCAGCACAGGGCTGGAATCTTCTTTCTGCCACCCAGGGGCCTGCTCCCTGACTCAGGGACCACCCTTTGGTTTCATGTCCTCACCCTCAAGTGCTCGGAGACATGGGCATCACTGACAGGTGTCCTGAGAATTAGTCCCACCACACATGGGGAAGACCCCGTCCTCCAGCAGGCAGAGAGCCTCCTGCACCTGCTCTTCCCTCTCCTCAGCCTGTGGGAGGCACCTTCCTTAGTGATGGGCTCCTGAAAAACCTGGAAATAGGCTGCTTTCTTGCCATCCAAACACGTTCCTCTGCTCTCCTACTGCTTGTTTTAAAACAGTGATGATAAAAGCAGGATTCTTTGTCTTTCCTTCTGCCCCACCTGGCACAGCACGAGGTGTCCTTACTTTCAGGAGAAGACATAAGTCTGTTTCCCTGGTGACTCTGTACATAGCCTCATGCCCTGTACCTCAAAGTAAAGAGGCCACATACTTCTTGCCCTATTCCTGAGGCTGTTTTCTGCCTCAAGTTTCAAACAGGTGGATGGACTGTTGTGCACATTGGAAACTATCTGGTGACACTGCAGGGGCAGTCTGGTGTCCACCTACTCCCACTGCCCTGCCCGTCCTCGGTGAAGGCCACATTCTACTGACTGGAGAGTCTGCACATCTGAGTGCTCTTCCAGCCAGGATCCCCCACTCAGACACCCCCCCCCCCATGCTGCAGGACCCAGTTCTAACCTGGCTCTGCGCACACCCACGTGAGCACAACCTCAGAAGGCACAGACTGTCAGTGGGGCTCTCCATGCTGGAGGAGTCCCAGGAAGCTCAGCACAAGTGGGCCCACAGACCTGGGCCCAGTGGAGAAGGCTCTGGGGACTGCCGCACCCAAGTGTAGGATCCCGTCTACCAGCTGTCTCTGGCCCCTGGCTGGGCAGCCCCCCCCCCCATTCCCAGCACCCTGCAGCTCTGCTCCTACCTCTCTCTACCTCCTACTCCCAGGGCCTCAGCTCTTATTTCCACTTGCCTATTCTCGTTCTTATTTCCCAGGTTGAATCCTCAAGGAATCCAGTTTTCAGGGATAAGATCCATGGGACTCTCATGGGCAGAGCTCTTCCCAACAGGCACATCTGCCCCCTGGCCAGTGTTTGTTTTTTCTTTCTTTTCTTTCTTTTTTGGTAGAGACGTGTGGAGCAAAGGTACAGAATGGTCAACATTTAGCATAAAACACCAAGGGCTCCATTAAGAAATCTGGAATAAACACATGTTGCAGAGATCAGAGGAAAACAGTCAGGGGGACTCACTGCAAGCCCCGAAGAACAGGAACGAAGGGAGAACTGACAATGCTCCGGACTGGGCAGGAACTGGGCTCGCAATGACCTGCCAGCCTGTGGAAGCAACAGCACAGCCCTCCCGGAGCCCTCCATCTGTACTCTGCTCACCAGCCCAGCACAGTCACTCCAGGCAGGGCCATGTGGCCACCGGGACTTCAATTTAAACAGGACATTTAATAACATGGAAAAGACTCAAGAAATAACACCACATGAAGAGGAAAAGGAAACTGGAAGAAAGGTTCTATGTACACATGATGGTTTATTTCCTTTCCAATGAGCTTCCAAAGACTATTTGCCATTTATATGAGAAAGAAAATGTTTAGACCAAAAGTCTGTTAAACAAATGAGAGGATGACACAAAGGTAAGGGCAGGAAGACCCAGCAACAGATTAAACACAAAGACAGAGGCAACACAAGTGGGGAACTGACACCCTACCCGTGCTGGACAAGGTGGCGAAGGACCATGCTTTGGTCCCAAGACGATCCCACTGTATCCTCAACACACAGGAGACAGCACCGGAGCCAGGCCATTGCACAACTGGCCCGCTGAGTATAAGACAGAAATGAACACAGGATGCAGTAACCGAACTGAACACACTGAACAGCAAGGAGTGGGTTTTCTTTCTACAATCGGTGATGTTCTCCCCTTTCTTACAACGTAAAGGAGCCTACTTGTGAAGACCTCAGGTCAGTAACTTGGTCACACATGCCCCTTCCAGAGAGGCAATAAAATGACTTCAGACTCCCAGATCTGTATGCAGGAGGAGTGTTGGTGGCAGTGCAAGGCCTTGTAGGGGCACTGGAGAGTTGAGGGATTGTTGAGACAGAGATGCACCCTCATTTGGAGATCTAAGGACCCCTTCCAAGGTTATGACCACGAAAGCCACCATCGCTGCAAGATAGGTGCCCTATGGGTGAGATTCTCGACAGGAGACGCAGCCTGCCCTTCGGGAGCTGAGACCCACAATGCAGAGCTCCCTGGAAAGCAAGTGTACTGTGATGTTGCCCATGGCCTCACTGCCTGCAGTAAGGACAGGCAGGAAAAGACTTTAGGAAAACTGGAGACGGAGAATGCCTCGGGAAAGGAAGAGTTGGGGCCTGGAAGAGAAAGCAACAGGGGTTGTAGGGAGAGGTGGCAGCCACACGCCTTGGGGTGGTGGGATGCAGAGTGTGCACACCAGTCTGCCCAGGCGAAGGCCAAACCCTGAACTTATGAGATGCTCTATGATTTTCTTAAAGTTTGTGAGAACTGAGCTTGAAGGAGGTAAGAAATCTCACATAGAGACCATCCACCTAACAAGCTCCAGAATATTCCAGCCTTCAGTGTAGGGCCTGCCTTGCTCCTCTCTCTACCCCAACTCAGCAGTCATCTCCTGAGAATCACGAACTGTTCTACATCTGCTGCTTTGCATTTCTGATCTCACTGATACAATGTAAAGAAGCAAACAAACATTCTTCCAGAAAATAGGGCACACTCAGTTGTGAAGGACTGGTAAGTCCTCTGCTTCTATTTTACCAGCTGGGCTCCCCAGTAGGACCAACACTGCTCCCATCATGGCCATGTCAGAATGCTGCTCACTGGATACTTTCAGAACTGAGCACAGCAGTGTACCATCCAGTCCTCTACTGTGCCATGGCTCCATTTCCTAAGCCATTCTCAACTTCAGAGGACCGCGTGGTTGCCCCTGGCCTGATACCCACACTCACCGAATCTCCGATGAACACAAAGCACCTCTACAACCCTCACTGCAGGCTGGATGGCAGACACATCTTTCAAGGGTCTTCAGCTCAGACAGCCACTCTGCCCCAAACCACCAACCCACTGTACCTTTGGGGACTTGACAGAAAAAAATATGACCTCATTGGCCAGGCATGCTCAGTCTGATGGAGGACAAGGTGATATAAGCTTGTGCTCAAGTGACAAAACACAAAAAGCAGCAACACTCCAAGGGGAGAGGCCAGCAGACTAGGCAAACAGTAAAAGACAACCCCCAGTCCCACCATCACCAAGTTCAGGTAATAAATGATGACGCAGAGATGCCTAAATTATGCTGAAGAGATTGGTTCAAGTACATTAAAAAGCAATAAAAAGCTTAAGTAATAGTAGGACACTATGAAAAAGACCAGGGTGGGGGAGAGGTGAAGAGAATTTATGAAAATGAGTACTATAATTGCAGAAATCAAAGACCAAGTAGCTACTTTTTTTTACAGTGGACTTGACATAGATTATTAGTTAGAGAGGCAATTAGTGAAGTGGAAGGTAGCACTGAGAAAATTAATAATGTGCTCTAGGGAGCTAGAGAAAGAGACAATAGAGAAAGTGGTTAAGAACAGGAGAACCAATAAATGACTAACTGGAGAAGAAAAGAAAAGAGATAAGTGGTGATGGACAATCTGTGAAGAACTAATGGCTAATACGTCCTAGAACTGATACCAGGCATGTGTGCACTACTTGGGGAAGCCAAGAAAGCCAACAGACAGCTCCTTCTCCTGTCTTCCCCGATATCCAAAGAGGGCCAGGAGGGCTCTGTGCTCCAAGTCTGCACACACTGTGGGGTACAGGTCTGTGGTGCAGTCTCTCCCAGACACCAGGCAAGCACTACCCTCTCACCACAGTCACAACAGCACGCTAGTGGAGCTGGTCATTCGAACTTGGACTCTGCTGACTTCCTGTTTACAAGAAAGCTGGGGCTCAGTCCTTCTGGCTTTTCTGATGTCACATCCTACTAATTACTCGTCCCCATGACTGACAACCCCTGTGCAGTCTACAAGCTGGGAGGCAGGTAGAGGAAGGATCATATTTAGAGACTCCAGCTTACAATCTTTTTAAGGCATAATAGGTTCCCCTAGTAACTGAAGACAGAGACTGAGCCTGCTCTGACCCTCCACACCACTTGGCTTACAGAGCAGCAGGCTGAAGAGGCTCCACCCAGAGCAGCATACAGTGAGCTTGATAGGGCAAAGTCCCCACCAACTCTCACCCCTTGAAGTTTAGAGTTTTCTACTTTAAAGCTGCCATGGCCTGTGAAAGATGGTGAAATTCTGCAAAGCTGAGGGTAAAAATTTTAGTGCATTACTATCTTAAAGTGAGTATTAAAAATAACCAAGCCTTAAGTTATTATAAGTAAACTGCTCCAAAATACAGTTTTGGTCCATAGATGGGCGTATACAAAGATAATGCAAAAGATCATGGGCATCAACATGGCAACTACACACTCCTCCACAGACAGGAGCAAGGGCAATGTTTACAAAGACAGTCTGTGCTGTATGAGACAGAAAACTGACAAACTGTCAGCCCTGGTTGGCTCATTTCTGAAGTAGGGATGAAAATGGATCCTTGCTTCACAGGGTGGTTGTGACATTTCAAATAGACAATACAGGTGAAGCATTTTGCAATCAGTGATAGCCACTCTTACTGCTTAGAAATAAAAGAAAATAATAAGTACTGAATTAATGATTTCATTGAATGATTACAGGAGTAAACGTTCATTTAAGGTTTACTATCCAAAAAGTCATGTGGATCTCCACGATACCACCACGATCAGGGAGGTGCAGGATCAGGCCTCGGAGGAGAAGAAGGACAGATATCCAGGGTGGAACCTACATGCCACCTTCCCCTCATGCTGCTGTGCAAGGAAGGGCCTGGGTGGCCTCAGGGGCTGCCACATCTCTAATACAATAACTTGTTCAATCTAACAGAACAGGCTTTGTGAAGCGTTCTGAAACAAAATGAAAACTCCACTTGGAACAGGAACCCCAAAGTTACTAAACAATGCCCAGCCCCCTGGGCAAAGCAGTGACCTGTTTCTCTTTCTCAAAGCACAAGGTGTCCTCAAAGATTACAAGCAAAATCTTGCAACATCCACATGATCATCCACCAGACAGCAGCTTCCCAGCTTCTAGTGAACAATTTACTCCTCCACACTTACTTTAAAGCCCCTAAAACAATAAAAAAGGAAAGGGAGAGAGAGAACGAGAAATATATTCCACCCACAGTGAATCAAGGAGACATACAACCACAAACCACAAATCACTGAGTACACCAGAACCAAAGCAATCAAGAAGGGACACAGCCAGCCACAGCCCACTTCCTGTGGCCTGGGGACACACAGGTCCTGCTGGGAGAAACGGCCTGGCTCACATACAGCTGGTCACGACAGAGCTCGTAGCCATGAGAGCAGGGCTGCTGAGCCGGTGGACTTGACCTTGTTCAGAGAAAAAGAAATGCGTCAAATGCAAGCTAGAAACATAAAAGGCCTGTGGTGAGCAATGGCCAACTTAAACACTGAATCTAGGGAACACGGCCCGCCTTGGGCAAAGGAGATTCACTTGGGGAAAGTACATTTCAGACCACAGACTTGGATCCCAGAGTGCACCCTGCCCTAGCCTCATCCCATTCTCATTCTTCAACAAAGGCCATATGCAAAGCTGCCTAAAATCACCAAGTTATCATCACGGAGGGCAGGGAAGGGGAAGGAAAAGGAGCAATTGTAGATGTCTGAGAAAATACATAGAAAGGGACAGGCCAAGTCTGCGTAAGAGAATATTCCCCATTCTATCAGTTTCCTAGCACTCTAATGAATGACCACAATTGGACCAGCTTGAAACACAGGAATGTATTATCTTGGAGTTCTGGAGGCCAGAACCCTAAACAGGGCTCCTGGGGCAGAGTCAGAGTTGGCAGGGCAGCAGCATTCCTGCTGGAGGCTCCAAGGAGGATCTGCCCTCATTTCACCCCTAAGCTCACATTCCCCTTCCAGAGACTGCATCACTCTGACCTCTGCTCCCATAGGGAAGTCATCATCTCTGACCCTAAACATCCCACCTCTCCCTGATTACCTGAGACACACCTGGATAGCCAGGAGCATCTCCCCACCTCAAGCTCCTACACGGAATCCCATCTGCAAACCTTCTACCATAAAAAGTGTCATAGTCGCATGTTCTGGGGATTAGGACTGAACATCTCTGGGGGTTGTTGTTCTGCCCACCACAAGGAGTTCCTTTCTATGAGTCCTCCGGTCCTGGAGGCACCTCTGTGCCTTGGCTTATCACCCCCACCCTCGGCACTGCTGGCTGGAGGCCTCCTCCAGTCACCGTTTCTCTGGTTCTCTCTCTTCCGTGCCCCTCTTTTCACTTGCATGAAAGATCCTTCTGATGACAGTAGGTCCAGGGTAACCACTCTCTTCTAAAGCCAGCTGATTAGCCACCTTTGTTCCATATTTCACTTCTTCAATTCTGATTCTCCCCAGTTATGTAAGGTAAATTTTCACAGGTTCCGGAGATTATGAATATTGACATTTTGAGGGGTCATTATCCTGCCTACTACACACTATTAAAAAGCAAAAAAAAAACAAGCAAGGAAGCAATCTTAAACCAAAAGAAAGAGAAGCAGAGCTAAGAAAAGAAGAGAAATGAGTAAAAATAAATGAGGTGGAGGTTGCAGAAACACATTAGGAGCAATTAAATAGTAGAATAAAGAACACTGACTAAAGAGACAAGTGAATAAAATGGAAAAGATATGAATTATCAGCTTTATTGACAAGAGGACAGATAATACACAGATGAAACAATATACATATAATTAATGACCTCGAATGTCAACAGAAGAAAGGTCAATGGTGTAATACAAAAAAACTTCTAAAATAAAGCGAGTTGTCTCAATGGCAAGGGTGTACTGTGCATAGTTTATAAGAAAATGATGTAGAGAGAGCAGTCTCCAGAAACACCCTGATCAAATCCTGCAAATGAAAGTACCATAGGGACATCTAGGCAGAAAATAGGTTGACTTCAAGTTTTTCCACAACAGCATGCGGTGCTGAAAGAAAACAGAAATATTTCTATGCAGTTTTAAAGGAAATAGTGTGACTCAAGAACTTACTTTCAATCTTGCAAGAGTTCTTCAAGTGAGTGCTGTGGACCACTTAAGAAGAAGGATGAAGAAATCAGAGTAGGGGATTGAAACAAACTCTACAGTGAACTCCAGGGAAAATGAAAAGTGAATTTAAAAAATACTCAAGAATCTATCTTCTTGAACTACTGATAAATGTGTGATCTAAGAATCTATTTAAAAACAGCACTGAGAACAAGTAGCTGGAAAGTGGGGTTACCTAAGAGACAAAGCTAGTTACCCGCTTGGGCAATATGAGAAAATGTAAGTAACAAAACAGGAGGCAAAGGGTGGCACTGGTTTGCGGATCCAGTTCTCTTTCAAAACCTAAGTGACTTTACATCAACTCCAAACCACAGGAGTAGCTAGCAAACAACAATCACACAATTAGCAAGTAGCAAAAGCAACCAAATAGGTATTTCATATATTTTTCCTAACTTTACCAAGACTGAATGCAGGCTGGAGCTGCTCCCCAAGTCTACCTTATCCTCTTCCTGAATTCCTGGCTACCCACATGGCTGGGCCCGCCTAAGTGCTGGTAGGGGTTGGGGGAGACACTACCTCCCGCACACCAGTGGGGTCAGCTATAGGAACTACCACCCAGGAGGACCTGCTAAATGCCTAGTCACACCAAAAAGCGATGTTTTAGGAACTCTGATGCCACGAGAAACAAATACATTTAGCTTAAATTCAGCAAATCTTTCACTACTAAATGAAAATAAAATTTAACTGAATACTTTTTAAATTTAAAATAACATTTATTATAAACTAAAAAAGTAAGAATCTCCAGTAAGTATTTTATGTTCCTATATTTTTAAACATGAAAATAGATACATCCTTGAGCACCCATACTTGAGCACCCTGCTTTCTAGAAGCAGGCACAAGGAACAATTAACAGTGGTTTCTCTTGAGAAAGAAATGTGGATCGGAATCAGAAAATGATTCATTTTACTATGTACTCAGTTTCTTTTAATTAATTCTTTTAATCTGTGCACATATTAGCTTTTTCATGAGAAAAGAGAGTATGGAAAAACAAAACACAAATAATACTATGGCTTTGTTTTTGTGGAGTAATGTCTACCTTCCTGCCATCCTGCCTTCCGCACTAGAAGGGGAACGGGTTTGGGAACTGATGATGTATTATTTTTGTCTTTGTAGATGTCAGTATCTCTTCAGGAATATGCTTCACAATATGCTCCCTAAAACATATGGTTACATTCACAATACCAAGTGCAAATTGGAGCTCACTTGGGACCATCTTCTCAACCCCCCCACATACACATACACACACACACACACACACACACACACACACACACCACACGCACATACTACACTCACCAATAATCTATGTACATATTAAAGTCGATGAGGCACACTGGACAACAATTTGAACAAACCTTTGGTGCACTCCCTAAAAAGCAAAGATTGCAGTCAAATCTGACATCTGCCCATGCGGACTGTCTTTCCAGCTCTGAGCTCTTCATTTCCTGCCTTTCTTGGAGCATCACAGGAAACAGCAGAGAAAGGGCTTGCTGCCTGTGTCTGGTGACCACTGGGCTCCTTCCCCTTCCCATTCCCTTTCTAATAGCTGCCAGCAGGCAGCTGCTGACCACAGTCTTGCCTTCCCCACACAACCACCACGAAGGGTGCCTGGTCTCACCTCCTGTAGAGCAGTGAGTCCGCCCTGAGGTACCCAGTGATTCCAGGGCAGCTCACAGACCGAGCTTTTGGCCAATTTAGCCCCATGCAAGAAAAGAATTAGTGCCCAGAGTGGTTTGTGCCTTGATCCAAGAAAAGAGGGGCTGGGAAAGTCACCAACCTGAGCCAGAAGATCAGGAGTGCTGCACTGGACTTGCTGTCATGTGTGAGCCTGGCATCACACGCAGGGACACAGAGTCTTGGAGACTGACTCAGTCAAGAACTCCTAACCGGAAACAGCACGAATGGAAAGTGAAACCAGTATTGGGCCGGGGACCGGGTGTCTCGTCCAGGTCTGCCCCAGCACTCACAGGCTCCTTCCGGGGACTCCAGTGCCCCTGCCCCTCTCCCAGACACTCTGGAGAGAAGGTGAAGATGCCAGGCCTATCCTGAGAGAAGACCAAGGACCCAAGGAGTGGATGGAGGAGGAAGGGAAGCTAGGCAGCAAGACACTCCCTGCTCCGCTCAAGTGCAGAGTGCAGCTCCATCCATCGGACAACGGACTGGCACTGGCAGAGGATGAACAGAAGGACCAGAACCAGGGCTCCTCGGATGTCACCGCCTAGGGACTGGGGAAGTGGTAACCCATAGAGAAGGTACAGGGCAGACCCAGTGAGAGGAGACGCAGCCTGAAGCCTCCTGGGTCTCCAGCATTGATGCCCAGGCCTGAGTCCAGGTGACCCTTGACTGCAGTCAGCTGCACAGTCCAGTGCTGCCCCTGGGCCATCGTCCTCCGAGCTGTCCTAAGCCAATGTGAGGTGTCAACTAACACCTCCATGCTAGCTTCCACATGCTGCCAATGACTCTGGCTAAGTCTTTCTACATTTCCTCATGGAAAAATCATCTGGAACAATGAAGGCAGTATTAAACAAGTTCCCGGCATTGGTGGCTCTATACGGTTTACAGAGTACAGCTTCATGTCCAGAGGCAGAACCTGCAGCTGCGGCTGGAAAGCTCTGCCTCCTCCTGAGGATCCTCATGAGGCTGGCCGACCCTGGCCACCCCATGATGGTGGATCCATTGTTCTTGCCTGACCATGCTCTTCCCACGTGGAGCCTTCACATGTGGCCTCTGCACCACCCTGCAGCTGCCCAAGTCCTACATTGTGTCTTACTTTTGCCACGGCACCCAGGGATTGGCCCAGCGCCATTGCCCAAGGTGGTCCTTGGAGGCCTGTTGATGTGGCACACAAACATCCGGGCCAAGGACACTTTCTCATGTCTTTCTTTGCTGGACCACAGAAGCCCACCAGGAGGCGGCAAGGTGAGGAACTTATGGGTGCAGGCATCGGAGACTGTGGCCCTGTCCCTGTGAGGCATCTCTGTGAATTTAGATGGTGGCCTCACCACAGTGGGAACAGACGGCCAGTGTGCCTGTCAGGCTTGGAATACCTCTCTACGTCGCTTCCTTAAGCTAGAAAGAAGGTGACATGAAGAACACATGTTTGGACTGGGGGTCTAGGTTGACTCTAGGCTGCTCCTTCATGTCCTTAAACACAACTGGGCCTCTCTCTGGTGCCCTGGGTATCTCTTGTACCAGAAACATGAACACTTGATTCTATGCTTTTTCTTAGTAATGTCCAACCTCATCTGCCTCTGGTCCCACACTCAGAGCCCCCAGAGCAGAGGATCTGAGGGCGGAAGGACCGTGAACTTTCTGTTCTCTAAAAGGGCTTTTCATCAGAGACTGCAACACTGAACTGTGAGTCTTCCTTTTATTATAAAGCTTACAGTGGTTCACTTCCTTCATGGGCAACTTTTACAGAAAAGTGAACATTGAAAATGAAAAAGAAAATCATTGGAGAAAGTTAATTACTTATAAGTTCCCAGCCGCACTTTATTCAAAAAGCATGGATTCCCACTCATACAGCCAACACGTGTATGATCCTGTCACGGTACAGGTCTGTTATAGGAGGTCAGGTAGATCTCATTCTCTTGTCAAACTGAGTAGCAAAATAGGTAACAAGAACCTTGTTCAGGGGGAAGATGGGTGAGGTCTGGAAGCTCCCCGGGAACCTGCGGAGCGGCATGGACCCTGAGAGGCACGGAGTGGCCAGAGGCAGTGGTGGTAATGGGTGGCGTGCAGAGCATAGCCAGTTGTTACCACGTCAAGGAATGCCAAGGAGGCGCTGGCTCTGGAGTCCAGGGCTCTCACTGTGCAGCCATGGATGGCGTGGAAGGCTTCCTCTGCAAAACCAGTCAGGGAGAGAGAGGCTCACTGGGAGGGCAGCAACTCTGTGGTCAAGTGTCTATGTACAAGGGGGTGGGACCAGACCCCACAGGACAGCACTGGAGGCAGCAGAGGGCAAGAGCCTCCTTCAGGGAAAATACTCTTACGGAGCATGAGCAGGTATTCGCTCCCACAGGTGTACAATGCTATTGAGATGCTGCTATAGCCACAAAAAGGCCAGCCCCAGGGACACAGAGGAATGAGAGTGTGATGGTTTATGTTAGGCCTCAACTTGAACGGACTAAGGAGTACTGAGGAACCCAGAAAAGCATTCTTTCTAGGTGTGCCTGCGAGGATGCCCTTGGAGAACGACACAGAAGTCTGGGTGGGCAAGTGAAGGAGGTCCTCCTTTAAAGAGAGGGGCGCCATCCAAGCGGCTGGGGGCTCAGACTGGGACTGAACCTAAACAAAGAAGCAGCTAACACGTGTGCCTGCCTCTCAGGAGCTGGCCAACACTCCTCTTTCCCTCGCCTTGGAGACAAAGGCGACCCCACCCCTTCCCCACCCCTGACCAGTTTGTGGGCTGTCAGTGTTGGACTGAGAACTGCGCTATCAGCCTCCTGCTTCTGAGACCTCTCAACTTGGCCCAAGCCGTGCTACCTGCATTCCAGGGGCTCCTGCTTCGAAAATGGCCTGTTATGGGGCTTCTGCACCTCTGGGCAGATGGACCTAGTAGCAGGCTCTTCCCTTCTGAGGAAATGCTGAGGTTTAGGATTTGATACATATATTTTTAATACAGGTTGAGAATTCCTAATCTGAAAAGACTAAAAGGCCCCAAATCTGAACTATCTGAGCGTCAACATGACACTACAAATGGAAAATTCCACACCTGACTTCCTGTAGCAGGTCACAGTCAAATCACAGGGAAACTAAAAATACTGCATAAAATTATCTTCAGCCTATGTGTATAAGATGTAGATGAAAAATAAATGAATTTTGATATGGGTCCCATCAGCAAGATATATCTTTATGTATATCCAAATATTCCAAAATCTGAAAGAATCCAAAATAAAAAGTACTTCTGGTCCTAAGCATTTTGGAAAAGTCACCCAACCCGTATAAGAAGTTAATATAATCAGTCACAACATTTGTGTGTTTTTCCACTGATTTTTCTTCTTCTGTAAAGAATTGTTTCATATATGACTCATTGATGTGACCTTTCACTGTTTCTTCTGTAACATTAATATTTTCAAAGCAGCAGAACTAACTTGTTTTTTAAAACTTACTGTGAAATAATTCACCTCATCAAAGAGATATAGCTAATATTCTCCAAGACTGTATGTAATGTTTGTGATCCATGGAATGGGAAATACGAAACCATAAGTCTTCTTAGAATGTATACTCCACTGTGTGACAAGCAAGTCCTATTCTGGCTAATCAGTAAATAATCTGTTTTCTTTGTTTGTAACCCAAATAAAAATAATGTTGCATGCTACTGAATTGGGAACTAAAGTTCTAAATGTTCCACATTTATATAAGCAACATTCTCAACTAAAATGCTTCTAAACTCATGAGAACTAAGCAGTTCTAGAAAGAATAATTAAATTTCTAATTTTCATTCCCATAGGGCTATTAAATGCATTTAACAAACATGAATTGAGTGCCTGCTTTGAACAAGGTGCCTCGGAGACATAATAACAGCTAGTATGTCAGCTTCTACTCCTAGGCCTAATACAGGGAAGAATTCTGTCCACACAACTCATACCTCACCATAAATACTTGTTCAAATGCTTCATATTCTCCTCAATCCTAGAAATGGAAACAAACATTTTTAAGAGATGCCCTGCTTTTCCTATTTGTTCTCTCATAGCAGTGAGTATGGCCTTCTTTCCCTTTCATTTGTCAGCACTTGAGGAGAACTAGGGAATTAATTTTGTGTAGAACCATGGAGTTGAGTGGGATCTCAGAAAGTAGGTGGCTGTTCTCCATTCTTACACGTGCAATGAAGACCTAGCAAATACACCCTAGGTGGGGGCTACAGCCCAAAGTTAGCCTCCCTGGGGTGGGAGTCCTGTCTCCCCTCTGGGGGGCCAAGCCCTCTAGTTGCTACTGGGCATGGAAGGTGGCTGTTGTAAACGCAACCACACACTGGTCTTCAGCTAGTGTGCTACATGTGAGGCAGGATGACTCACCCTATCTATCCCTCCGCTGGACCCCCAGAGCCTTACATCCCCTTTGTGAGAATGCATTTCTGAACACACTGCCTACCAGACAGTAAACGGATGAGTCCACTTTGTAGAGGAAACCCTGGTGACTTCATCCAGTGTAGACAGACAATCCTGGAGAAGAGCCCAGGCCAAGAAAATATGCCTCATTTAATAATCCAGAGTCAAGTGGGCACTTACATTCAACTGGGCCTGAGACCTAAGGTCACAAGCAGCACTTTGGACAGGAAAGAGTTTGTAAATGAAATGGTCAAAAGGGCACGAACTGCACCCATCCTCGAAACTCCAGGATGTGGGTTCGCATGAGATCCAATTTGGCACTGAAGTCTGCCTATCCCATAACTGCAGAACCACAGTGCCAAATGAAACAGCCACACAGCTAGTGTTTACAAAGGATCCATGACCCTCCTTGTGGGCTTGTGTCATCTCATATGTGGCCCACAGACCTCTGTCCTTCACCATAATCAAGCCAAGACAAGGGACATCCTGTGGTCCCACACCCCAAACATTTGTTCTGGGAACAGAAGCAGGTCCTGAAAGGGAGCATGTTCAGAGTGAAGGGCCCTGGTTCAGAGCCTGGCTTGACCATGTGCTATTCTCAGGGTGAATGCCAAGACCACCCTCACTGGCAGGAACTCAGATCACCACTGTCCACCAACACAGTGCCCCTCCCTGGCGTCTCCTCATAAGACTCCATATTTAGAATGTTATTTTCTTTCCTCTTGCTCGCCTCCTAGTTCTTCATATAAATGACCAATGTTGCATCAACTCTAAGAATATAAACATTTGTTCCATGATGATCCCAATCAATTAGCCCTTGGGGGCCTACAAAGCATATGCCCAGGAGCACCAGGGACGTTGGGGACACAGCACAACTCTCAGTAAGTTTGCCACCTGCTCTGATTCAGAGGAACTTCATTTAGCATTGTTCAACAGAGCTGGCTAACAACTCTTATCTCCAAGAACCAGTAAGACATAAAAGACCTTCAATTTTTATTTTACCCATGCTTCCTTATTCTTCTAAAAGAAAAACTCAAAGCAAGTTCATCCAAGTAATGCCCTGAGTTTCAAGCACCAACTATAACGACATCAGCTGATGAAGCAAAGAAGCCAGGCTAGTGGTGAGACAGTCGTATTGCATCTCCAATTCCTTTTATTGGAACAACTTACTGATCTTCAGGATTGAAGAACTCCCATTTAATTTTACAGTTCAGTAGTGACAATTCTTTCAAGAGATGGAATGATATTATTTAAAAGACAGGTGGAAAAAATATCCCATTCATTCATTTTGAAAATCAAAACTTACCTATGTATATCTTGGCCATTGATTTGTTTTAAGGCATAAAAAATTACACATGCAATTATGTTGACCACGCTTTAACAATCCTGCTGTGGTTTGTGTGTTAGTCGGCTTTTTTTGCTGTGACAAAATACCTAAGGAAATAAGGGAGGAGAGGTTTATTTTGGCTCATGGTTGCAGAGGTTTCAGACCATGGTTGGTTGGCTCCAAGGCAGAGAAATCACAGCACAGGAGCATGATGGAGGAAAGCTGCTCACCTCTTGGCAGGTAGGACCTGCCAAGAAAGAAAAGGAAGAAGGAAAAGAAAGAAAAATGGGGGAGAGGAAGAGAGAAGGAAGAGGGTGAGAGAGAAAGGGAACTAGGAAGGGAGAGAGAAAAGGAGAGGGGAGGGAGGGAGGAAGAGAGAGACCAACCAATGGACCAAGAGCCTGGGGTGTGGACTTCCTCCTGCTTTTATTTCCTCTGAGTCTCCAGGCTGTCGGGTGGCAGCACCCAATTTCAGGATGGGTCTTGGCCCTCAGTTTGCTGTCCCCCATGCCAACTGTCTCTGGAAATACCCTCCTACACACACCCGGAACTCATTTTCTAGGTGTTTCTCAATCCAGTCAGGTTGACAACTAAGATGAAGCAACACAGTTTGGATGTAGCTTGAGGGTGTCCCACAAAGGTTCATATACTGGAAGCTTTGTTCTCAGTGTGGCCATGCTGCGGTGGTAAAGATGTGGGGCCTAGTGCAAGGTAGGAGGTGATCATGTTATTCGGGGTGTTGCCCTCAGAAGGGATTAATGTGGATCTCAGGAAGTGAGTTAGCTCTCTAGAGATGGCTTGTTGTAAAGTGAGGTCATTCCATGCATTCCATGCCAATGCACTCCATGCATTTGTCCCTTTCTGCCATATTGGCATGCAGCCAAAGGTGCCCTCATAAGGCCCTGAACGGATGGGGCAACATGATCTTGGACTTTCAGCCTCCAAAACTGTGAGCTAAATAAACTTTTTTTTTTGGTACGCGGGATCAAACTCGGGTCCTTGCACTTGTGAGGCAGGCAGCGGAACCACTGAGCTAAATCCCCAGCCTTAAATAAACTTATTTTTAACCCAAATTACCCAGCTTTAGACATGTCTTTATAGCAAAGAAAATGGTACAAGATAAATATACATTGTCTTAAAATCTCAAATTATCATTAAAAGGGTCAAGGGGAAAAGACTGTAACCATGGCAAGGTCTTTGGATCCCCTTAAGATTATGTTACTGCGTCAACCTCAAGGGTGCAGGTAGGAAGGGTTGGGGGAGAAGGGCAAGTCACATCCAAAGGCACCAACAGGATCTGCCAGGCCAGCCCTGGGCTTCCTGTAAGATCCAAGAGAGTCTGATGTGGACAGTTCCTAAATTCCCCGGGGAAGATGATGGTTGTGCTGGGGGAGTGGAACCAGGGCCTTCTCAGAAAGAACAGGCTCAACCACGCAAGGACAGCAATGGGGACAGATGTCTGCTCCCACTTGATGAAGCTGCCTCCTGTTGAGTGAGTGCCTAAACCCTCATCTCAGTAACTGAGAAGCTCAATCTCATCCCTCAGAGGGGTGAGTGTGTGGTCCAGCACCACATGGAATGCTGCAGTCAGCTAACAGAACAGTTGAATGAAAAGTCAAATAGATAAGGAAATGAGTTATAAAGGTCTAATATTTGGTAAATCAATACTGCATCTCATGTATATTCACTCAAGATATCAAATTTCCTTCATATTTGGAAGGAAAACTAGGTATGAACAAACTATGCTCAAACGGAAAATATTTCATTGGGAGGAAAACTCAAACCCCCTTAAACACCTAACATGAGCTGACTTTAGAGCTATCTGCTTAAACCAACAGAAAGGCATGTAGAGCCTGTATTAGTATTAATGTGTCTCTGGTCTTCTCAAGGGGTAAGACGATATGCAGTAGAAATCTAGGCAAAACAAACAAGACTGGTGCACTGGAATCATGGGATTTTACTAGATGAGGCCTTGGAGACACAGCAGGCTAACTCTCTCCCTCCGCCACGAGGAACCTGGAGCACGACCAGGCTGGGTCCTGCCCAGAATGCCAGGCTGTGGCCAATGCAGAGCCCGCACCTCCCTATCCTGTTTTAACCCCCTGCCTCCTAGTCCAGGCAGGCAGTGTGCAAACTACCCAGCCGACCACGTCTCCCCAGAGCAGGCAAGTGACCAGGCTCTGTCCGGCTCTTCCCTCAGCTCCCGTATTTTAAAGACCTGGCTGTAACCCACTTCTGCAAATGATGAAGCACTCCATCCCGAAAGTGAGGCAGTGGTGGCTCCCACTTCACTGTTCTGTAACATCCGTGTCAAAATTCTCGTATTTTTTGTTCGACACCCAAACTCTCTGGGGAATACAGCAGCCTACCAATGGGTAAATGACATTCTCCTTTCCACTTAAATGTCTGTAGGTTTCAGGATCCCGCATGAGTAGGATCTTCTGTGGTCACCCTCAGTGACAGGCAGCTTCATAATGGATTTGATGACATCTGCTTTTACATTACTGGCACTTCCCATAGCCATTTATAGTCCTCGAAATGACAGGCCTGTTTCAGCACCAAGCTGAAAAACAGGTTATTTCCTCTTGCCCCCTTGAAATCAATAATTTGGTTTTCCAGGCAGTTTCAAAGGAATAGAAAGCATAAAGAAACAGCTAGTCAAGGCATCTGGATAATTTTCTAGTGGGGCACCTATTAAACTCCGTTCCTCTCCAGCTGCGGTAGTTCCCCTTGCAGGTAAGCTCTATGAGAACCCGAGGGAAGAGGGGAGAGTGCACCTTTCAGTGGTACAGCAAGACCCTGCAGTCATCACCTGAGCCCTGGGAGACAGCGACAGAAGCTCACTAAGGCGACCCTGGGTAGGCTGGCTTCTCTGAGGCCGTCACTCCAAGGAAGAGGCTTACAGGGAACTCAGGGTTGAATACCTGGCAGACATATGCAGCTAGATTAAGCACGTTTAAGTGAAAAGCACACTTGCCTCTTTTCTCGTGTTTTCATTTTTTAGGGAGAACTTATTATTGATTCAACTTTTGCTCTTTCCATCAGAGAAAACTTGAGGCTAAGAACTCTGGCGAGGAGGACAAACAGGGGCTCCTGGGAAGTACCATGACACAGGGGCCCGAGGTTGAAGTCCATTAGGAGTGAAAGTTGAGGCACAGTTAAGGGGAAGGAGTTTTGGGGAGCTGCCCTGGTGGCCTGCAGTTCCCCAAGGACAGTTCTCTCCTTTGCAAGCCAACACTCTCACCTGTGCAATCTGAGAAGGCTGAACCCTCAGAGCCAAGGTGTGCTGAGAACCAGCAGCCACTCTAAAGACAGGGAGCCATGAATCTCCCTGCCCGCAGCGGGAGACCCAAATCTGGTGTTTCACATATGTGCCACTTCAGTGTTCATCCTTTGGGCTCACGGCAGGGGGAGAGGAGTTGAGAGGGTACGGCATTCACACACCCACGCGCATGCACGCACACACACACACACACACACACACACACACGCACGCACGCACAAATGAACGGCCCCCTCTGCAACCCACAGTCCTCCCCCAAGGCAGCCTGGTTGAAGCCCACCACCGCCAAGTTTGGCGCGCCCCCTGCTGGCCTGGCAGGGGCTGACTCAGCTCTCTTTCTGTGGGTTTAAGACAAAAAATGACCTAAAGATCCAGAGGGAAGGAAGAGAAACAGGAGGCAATTTTGGCTTCTCAGAAATGGAAGACATAACACTTCTAAACATAAAAGGTGAATGGAGAGGCTCTCAAGCGATTTTTAAAAATGTTTTAGGAAATAACTGACTAATCCCTGAAGACTTAACATTTGCATTTGTATTTTCAGACCTGCTGCACTGAATTAAGTAGAAAAATTATGGTGAATATTTTCACAGGTCTACAGGTGATAAAAATGGATATGTGGGCCAGAATAGTTTCATAGACTCGATTTTCAAGGAGTTCACAGTCCAGAGTCCTACAAACCATTCGTCTTATCCCTGTGGACACTTTAATTATAAAGGAATCTCAACGGACGACTTAAGAGCCCAAGTTCTAAAGCAACCATATGCAGAGCAAAATCACACAAAAGCGGTGCATGTGGAACAAGCTCGTTAGAAGGCTTATCACCTCACGCAGGCAGGCCACTGTGACTACACAAGGCACCACCAGGGCATCGGGGGCCAGGTGGTGCACACTGATCACAGAGCAAGGGGCTCCCCCCTTCCACTTCACCACAGCGGGGGACCTCAGAAGTTACTTCTCAAGGGGACACCTGCCACCCAGAAGCCAAGCATGGGTGAGCTTGCACCTGGGAAGACTTCAGGAAGCAATGACACCCACTGTCACCTTGAACAGCAAGAGTCTTTTCACATTCTTTTTCTCACACCAATCCAAGATTCAAACGCTTCACATTCCTAAAACCAGATTCGAACTTTTTCTGTGGTGTATATGGTAGTATTAAATTCCTTGCACACCCAATGTGATCACACTAATAATTTAAGGCATCTGTATTTTAACCAATTAGGAGTGGCCATAATTATTAAATACAAAAATGTCAATATTTTGGTCCCTTATTGGATGTACTTTTGACATAATAGGCTTAAGCAGATGTTCAGACTGTCTTGGGAACTCGCTTACTTCTGTTCCCGTAAGAGTTGGTGTTAATGGCACACTCACACGATAAAATGACAGCGTGTTGGTGGCATTTAGGGAAGGATTTTCCCAGAACTTGCTGTGCTGTGCAGATTTCCAGCTTCCGCACTCCCGGACCCTCCCTGGGTGTTGGAAAGGTCTTGGATTGGGTGGGACACGCACAGGTGCTGTGAGGGCCCCCGAGGGCCTGGCACCCAGTGCCCAGGCAGACTTCTCTGGGCACACCCTGGAAAGGAGCGATGGAGGAGGAGACCTGCAGATCGGCCTGGCCTGAAGCAATCAAGGCCTGCGAAGAATTAGGCCCCACTCTCTCCCTTCCCCTGGGCACATCATCTGCCTCATTCAACAGAATATCTTTTTAAACCGTTCCTCTCAGGGCTCACTTTCATTTACAATGGTAAGCAAGCGGCACCCAGGTGCTGTCATACGTGACTTTCTGTGGATCTGTGCTGTGGACGAAGCCATTCCCAGATTCGTGGGGATCTAACAAGTTTCCCTTCAAACGTTCTTACATCTATTAATTTCCAAGCCAACAGATAAAAATAAAACTGCTCTCACTTATGCGAAGACGGTGAGTTTAGAGAACAGTGGCAGACCCGTTTGATCGCAAAGATTCTCCAAGGGCTGCCGCAGCTGCACCAGCGGGAGGAGGGTACACTCGAGCGGTTGTGTCCAATGAAGGAAAGTTTTAGTTAATGATGACATCACTGACATCTCCCAAATTTAAAGGAACACTTAAAGCACAGCAGATGCAATTTTTCCCCTCCAGTGAGGAGACGCCAGGGAAGGCCTCCGGTGCACAGCCAAATTGCCTCCGCGCCTCCACCGCTGTCCAGCGAGACCCAGCGGAGCGGGCAGGCGGGCAGCAGCGCGCGGGGCCCCGGGGACCCACGCAGCCTCGGCCAGGCCCGGCCCCGGCTCCGGCAACCGTCGGCGCCGCGGACCCCGACGCGCCCCACGGAGCGCGGGCCGGCGCCCCTCGCCTGTCATCACGTCCCAGTGCGGACGGCGCAAGGGCCGGAGCGGACGGCGACCGAGCCGGCGCAGCGCGGGCCGGAGCCGGTGCCACGGCGCCCGCAGGTCCCGAGCGGCTCCCGCAATGCAGACTCGCGGAGCCCCCCGCCCCGCCGCCCCGCGCTCCCGCGCTCCCGCGCTCCCGCGCTCCCGCGGCGCACCTGCCTCGCGCGGCCCGGCCCGGCCCAGCCCGCAGAACCGCGGCCAGCGCCCTCACCTGCTGGCCGCTCGCCCGCCGCCACGCCGCAGCCGCCGCTACCCGACTTCCATTTTCTCCGCCGCCCGGGAGCCGATCAGCTGTGCGCGCCGCTCCGCGCCCCCTCCCCAGCGCGCGCCGGCGAGCCGCTCCCCGCCTCCTCCCGCGCGCAGCCCCGCCCCCGCCCCGCCCCGCCCGCACGTCACGGCCGCCGCCGCGCCCCGCCCCGCGCGGACGTGCGCGCCGCGCTCGCCCTCGCCCTCGCCCTCGCCCCCGCCCGGCCGCGCGCGCTCGCGACCACGCGCCGGGGCGCCCCCGTGCGGCTCCCACGCCCGGTGCCCGCGCCGCCCGCGCCCCGCGGGTCCCTCCCTCCAACCGCGTCTCCGTCTCCGCCGCTCCGTCAGCACCGGGCCCCGCTCCCACCCGGCCCGCCGGGCTCCTTTCCATTTGCTAAATCCCCTCCGGCCCTTCCCCGCTTCCTGCTCGCCTAGCACCTTTGCTTGCCACTCCTGGGATGGACTCCGGCGGGCCGCGCCCCGCGCCCCGCGCTCCGCGCTCTCCGGCGGACCTCGGGCGGGGTCACCGGACCCGCCCCCTGAAGCCGGCGTCTGCCTTTCTGCACGAGCGTCGCTTTACCCCCACGTTAGAGCTTGCCCTTCTGCACTTGTTTAATAGTGTTCAGTAATCTGACTTTTTAAAGTTAATGTTCAGCGAAATTGGCATCTTCATACGGAACCCGTGATTGTAAGCGATCGTTCGGTTTCTTGTCACCCGCGGCACAATCGGGAGACTTGGCCCAAGGAACTCCTTGGCGCGGCCCTCCCTAGCCACGCCCTTCTAAGCACTAACTTTTGCCCCGTCTCTGTTGTTGCGCTTGTGTCTTCCTGAGAATGTCGCATCCATGGAATTATGCAGCAGATTATGCAATATGTAACTCAGGAAACCGATTTATTCATGCTTCATGACGGCCTCGATACTCGTCCATGTAGTAGCAGGTACCCGGTTACTTGAATCCTATTTTGTTGATCTAGTCCTCCAGTGAAGGATATTTGGATGGTTTTCAGGGTTTGGTCAGTCCCAGTAGGCACTCTACAGACATTCGCATGTGGGGTTAACATGGACTGAAGTTTTTAAATTAGTTGCACGCACACACACACACACACACACACATACACACAGATACACCTAGATTTACAACAGGATTGCTTCCCAGTAAACCCATGCTACGTTGAAAATATCATAAATAAAAACTGCATTTGACACAGGTAACTTACCCCAGAGCTAGCAGCAGAATCTCGTGCTTTGCCTACTGAGAGCTGAGGCGCCAGGGGAGCCTGTGTAGCATTGTGACCCTAAGCCTGGAAAAGACCGAAATCCAGAATTTGAAGTAGTGTTTCTACTGAATGCATATTCTTTGTAGAAATAATAATTTTTAAAAAACGTGAACAGATGAGGACTCTATGTAAGTATATTGGATGTGTATAATGTCATATATGGCATTCTAATAGATATTTAGTGCTGTCGGTTTTAATTTTCGATTTCTTAGTGAAAAGCAGTGTTGAGCATCTTTTGTATTATACAACGTGTTTGGAAGTACTGAGGATTGAACCTAGGAACTTTTCACTGAGCTGCATTCTCAGCTCTATTTATTTATTTTTGTTTTGATACCACATGTTGCGAAAACACTGAGTTACTCAATATGGGCTCAAATTTAAGATCCTCCTGCCTCAGCCTCCCAGAGTGCTGTAGTTATAGGCTTGGGCCATCAGACTTGGCTTATATCTAATATCTCTGTATCTTCTTTTGGTGAAGTTCATACCTTTCACACATTTTTAAATTAGGTTATTTGTATTGTTGAGTTTTAAGTGTACTTTGCATGTTTTGAATAGAAGTACTAATACATGTTTTGAAATATTTTCTGCCAATGTGAGGTTTGTCCTTTCATTTTCTTAGCAGTCTTTTTTGCAGAGAAGATGTATTTAACTTTAATAAAGTCTACCTTCGACCTTTCTTTCTCTTTCATGGATCTTACTTTTGGTATTTGTATCCAAAAATGCCACTAAAAACCAAGGTCACATATATTTAGTTATATACAGTTTTCTACAGTTCTACAGTTTTATAGCTGTATGTTTACATTTAGGTTTATTACCCGGTTTGCAAGGAAAGTCTGTGTCTAAATTCTTTTTTTTTTCTGTACATGAATATGTGCTGGGAAAAATAACTACTCTTTCTCTATTGAATTGGCTAAGATCAGCTGACTATTTGTGGTGATCTATTTCTGGGCTCCTTGGTGGGTTTCAGTGACAAATGTGTGTATTCTTTGATCGTTGTACCACACTACCAATTACTATACCATGCTTTCTTGAGTGCTATAGATTTATAGTTAAGTCTTGAAGTTGGTTAGTGTCAGTTCTCCAACTGTTCTTCAGTATTATGTTGGCTACCCTGGGACTATTATCTTTTCATATAAACTTTAGAATGAGTTTAGACATACCTACCACATAGCTTTCTGGTATTTTGATTCAGATTCCATTAAATCTGTACATCAAGTTTGGAAGATTTAACATCTTAACAACATTGCTGCTTCTAATTCATGAATATGAAATATATTTCCATTTAAATAAATCTTTGAATTTTTCAATGATGTTTTATACACGTACATCCTATACACATTTCATGTTATTCATATGTATTTCATTTCTTGGTTTTATACGTGATTATTTTTAATTTTAAATTTTAATTGTTCATTGCTGGAATGTAGGAAAGCAGTTAACTTTTGTATATTAATCCTCTATCTGTGACTTGCCTGTCAGTTCCAGGATTATTTTTACGGAGTCTTTGGGATCCACAAAATACATACTATTGCTATGCTCTAATAGAGACAATGTGATTTCTCTCTTTACAATCAATGTTCATTTTATTTCTTTTTCTTGTCTTATTGAACTAACTAGAGCTTTGGATATGATGTGGAATAGTAATGGTAAAAGAGGACATTTTTGTTCTCTTCCTAATTTTAGGGAAAAATATACAATTTCTTACCACTAAGTGAAATATTACCTATAGGGCTTTTGTAAAGCTCTTTGTCAAGTTAAAGAAGTCCCCCTCTATTGGCAGTTTGCTTAGAGTTTTTATCATGAATGGATACTAGATTTTGTCAAATTTTTTTCTGCATCTACTGATATGATAATGTGATGCCAAGTTTTTAGTTTGTTGTTGTAATGGGTTGTATTGATTAATTTTCAAAATTTAAACTGCTTGGTATACATAAACCCTACTTTGTTGTGGTATATAAATGTCCTTATACACTGTTGTGTTCAATATGCTAAATGTTTTAGGGTTTTTGCACCTATACTTATGAAAGATGATGGGTATGCAGTTTTCCTTATTGTAATGTCTTGTTTTAGTATTCAGATAATGCTGGCATCATAGAATAAGTTAGGAACCTCTCTCTACTGCTGTTTTCTGTACCAGTTGTAAAGAATTGACATCATTTCTTCCTCAAATGTGTGATAAAGTTCTTTCATGGAACCTCCTGGATCTCATGATTGTTTTGAAGGTTACTGATTATTAATTCGATTTTGTTATGGACATAGAGGTGTATAGGTTACTGTTTGTCCTTGTGTACATTTTGGTAGCTGTGTCTCTCGTGGAATTGGTTGATTTCATTTGAATGTTCAAATGTGTGAGTTTAGAGTTGTTCAAAGTAATCCTTGATTACTCTTTTAATGTCTGTAAAACTGTGGTTGACTCCTCTTTCATTTTAACAGTGGCAAACTATATCTAACATCTTTTTATGTTAGCTGCATACATACTTAGCAATTTAAATAATATTTTCAAAGAACCAGTTTTTATTTCACTGGTTTTTCCTACTGTTTTCCTATTTTCAATTTGACTTATTCTGTAATTTTTATTGTCTTCCATTTGTTTTAGGCTTAAATTGCTCTCCTTCTCTAATAGCCCAGGTGAAAACTTATATTTTTTATTGTATATCTTTATTCTTTTCCAATATGTATTTGATGATATATATTTCCCTTCAAGCACTGCTCTTGCTGCATAGGACAAAGTTTGACAAGTTGCATTTTCATTTAGTTCAATATATTTTAATTATTCTTGAGACTTTCGCTTTGTTCCATTGTCATTAAGAAATGTATTGTTTAATGTCCAATGATTTGTGACTTTCTAGTTATCTTTCTGTTCTTGATTTCTGGTTAATTCCTTTATACTCTGAAAATATTTTATGATTTCTATTTTCCTTTATTTTGATAAGTTAGGTTTATAGCCCAGAATGTGGTGAGCGTTGGTGAATGTTCCAGAAGAACTTGGGAAGAATATGAATTGTGATATTAGAAGAACTATTTATAAATCTGAATTAAATTGATGCTAATTGTTAGTGTTGTTCAGGTGAACTCTATCCTCCCCCATTTTCTGCCTACTTGATGTGTTAGAGATAGAAGAATGTTGAAGTATCCAACTATGGTAGTGGATTGATCAATTTCTTTTTTCAAGCTTATAATTCAGATTTATAATGTTTTGCGTTATATATTTTGACACTCTGTTGTTAAGTGCATCTACACTTAGGATTATTATCTTGGAGAATTGGCCCCTTTATTATTATGAATCACCACTCCTCGCTTTTATCCCTTTTTTTTCTTTGCTCTCAGTTTTGTTTTATATGAAAAAAATTTAGTTGCTACAATTTTCTTTTGAATACAGTTAACATGGTATATCTTTCTCGATCCCTTTACTTTTAACTAGTTAGATATTTTGGGTTAACATGGGCTTTTTATAGACAAGAAGTAGTTGGATCTTGTCTTGATATATTTAGACCATTCACACTGAACATGATTATTGATAAACTTTCTAATGATTGTCAATGGCTTCTTTTTTTGTTTTTGATTTCACTGATTTTAATTAAACATTTTATATTATTCTATTTAATCTTAGACTATCAATTAAATTTTTAAAAATATTATAGTGTTCATTCTAGAGTTGATGATAGTAGATGTTTTACTGATTTCTGTCTCTTTTGAATCACACTATTCAGCTTCTCATGTAGTACAGGTATCTTATAAAAACGTGTTCCCAATCCCCTGTACACATTCCTGTGACCTTGATGTCATCCATGTAATTTATTCCACAATCACCCAGTTCCCTGGCACAATGATTGCTTTCAATAATTATATTTTGGACCAAGTAATGATAAAATAAGGTCTATTTCACATACACTTGTTTTGCCAGTATGTGCTTTCTCTATGTAGCCCCAACCTTCTGATGCGTATCGTCTTCCTTCTGCCTAGAAAGAACCCTCTAATACTTCTTGATGGGCATGTCCAGTAGCGAAGTGGTCCAGATTTTGCTGGCCTGAGAAAGTACTTATTCTCTTTTACTTTTAGAGGACAATTTTGCTAGATACAGAATGATAGGTTGCTTGCTTTTGTCTTTCAGATGTGTCAATTTTCCCCTGATTTTATGGCTTTTAATGAGAAGCCAGTTCTGTTTCTTGACCCTTTTCTTCAAGATGTAAATACTGCATGGCCTCCCACCTCCATTCCAGCTCCTTTCAGGGTTCATTCCCTCTCTCTGTCTGTCTGTCTGTCTCTCTCCCTCTCTCTCTCTCTGTCTCTCTCTCTGTCTGTCTCTGTCTCTCTCTGTCTCTCTCTTTCTCTGTCTCTCTCTGTCTCTCTCTCTCTGTCTCTCTGTCTCTGTCTCTCTGTCTCTGTCTCTCTGTCTCTCTCTCTCTCTCTCTCTCTCTCTCTCTGTCTCTCTGTCTCTCTCTCTCTCTGTCTCTCCCCCCATCTACACATTGAATATAATATGTCTAGTTGTGATTTTGGGTTTTCATCCTGTTTGATGTTCTCTGAGATCTATACAGTATGATTTAGTGTCTGTCATCAATATCAGTTCTCAGCTATCATTACTTCAAATATTTATTCTGCTCCTTTCTCTCCTTCTGATATTCTGAATATGGGTGTGTGTGTGTGTGTGTGTGTGTTAAAACTGTTGACATTTTTCCACATTTCTTGGATGTCTGTACTATTTTTTCTTCCTGCATTTCAGTATTGGGAAGCTTCCATTAACCTATCTTCATTTCCTGAATTTTTTCCTCAGCCATGTCAAATCTATTGATATTCTACAAAGACAATTATAATACAGTATTGCTGATATCGAGGTTTTTCTATGATTTTCTCTAGAATTTTCTCTAGAATTGCCATCTTTCTGCTTACATTACCCATATGTTCTTGCAGGATATTTACTTTTTCCTATTAGAACCTGTATCAGTCAATGTTCACTATGGAAATAAAATATATGTGCATACAATACACAGTTTTCACTAGTTATGTGTTTTGGGGGGAGCAGGAGAGCAGGAGATGGAGTGAATGTGGGGGCAGAAAGATAAACAGGTTGACATTACGAGGAATAGGCCCATGCCACGGTGGCGCCTGGAAATCTGAAATCTGAAGGCCACCATGCTGGAACTCTGAAAAAGGAGCTGATGCTGAAGTCTTAGGGCAGAATTATTTTGTGCTCAGTTTTGTTCTTAAGGCACAATTGATTGGAGTGTACCCATCCACATGACCAAGGAAAATACTCTTTTCTTGAGGTCAGTAGTTGTTAGCCTCATACACAAACGTTCATGACATGCTAGCTCAGGTCTCTCTCTGTCCACCCTCTAATGCCACCATGGGGACCTCACCTTACTGACCTCCTCTAACCCTAATTATTTTGCAAAGATTCACTTCTTGATACTATTAACTTGTGAATCTGGAAACACAAGAACTTTCAGAAACAAATTCAAACCATAGCACTCTGTCTACTTCACAAGCATTGCCCTTTCCCCCTCCTGCCCGAGCCAGGAAGAAGTCTTTCGATCTTCACCATGAGGACCTGATGAGTTTTCCAGAGGTGATATCCATGAAAGGATGAGGGAGCTTGTAAGGCTGAACCACCAGGACTTTCTCCCCTTAGGCTAATTCAGACTCAGCCTCTAGAAATTTGATAGAATTCCATTCACAATGTCACTCTAGTACCTCCTCCACGTGAGCAAGTCTCAGCTGTCACCTGTCTCTTCAGATTCCTGGGTGGCCATTTACCTGCAACCTCAATTCCCTGATGGACCAAGAAAAGTCATTGTTTCTCTGTGACAGTCATGACAGTTTTTAGGTTCTTTCCATGTCAGAGCCCCAACCAGAAGTCTTGCTCTCACTGTGGTTTTGAGATGCATTTCTCTAATGCCTTACACTGAGCTTCTTTTCACAGGTTTATATACCAGTCTTATATTCTGGTTCATGAATTTTTTGTTTAAGGATTTTGCTATTTTTTTTATGGGATTTAAAATTTTTTTCTTACTGTTGAGTTTTAGAAATATGATTGATTTTTGTGTGTCTGTCTTATATTCTGCCACCTTATTCTAAGTTCTAGGAGGTTTTTGTAGGTTTCCTTGTTTTTTTTATGTAGATAGTTTTGTGTTTCATGAATAGGAACAGTGTTCTTCTCCCTTTATAATGTTTAGGCTATTTATTTTTCTTCCTAATTGCACTTGCTTCGTCTTCCAGTGTGATAATTAAAAAAGGTGGGTATGGATATTCTTACCTTGTTCCTAATCTTGGGGGCAGTAACAGTCTTTCAATATGGAGCTTGATGTTAGCTAGAGACTTTTGTAGATGTTATTTGGGGCAGAAGCTCCTTTCAGTCCTAGTTTGCAGAATGTTTGTATTGTAAATGAGCACTGAACTTTTTCAAATGTCTTTTCTGTGTTAATAGTCTTGTGGTTTTCTTTTCAGTTATTTGGTTAATATAATGGATTACATTTCTCATTTTTAAAGAAAACGGAATCATTCCTGCATTACCAGGATACGTCCAGCTTGTCATAGTGCTTTTCTTTTTCTTTTTGTATATTTTACTTGACTCAGTTCAGCAGTATTTTGTTAAAGAATTCTATATCAATCTTTGTGAGAGCCACTTGATCATTTTCTTACAAGTTTTGGGATCAAGGTTATGCTAACAATTAAAAAATGTTCTGTTTGACATTTCTCAGACAAAGAAGTAGAAATAGCAAATAGACATATGAAAAAATGTTCAACATCACCCGTCATTAGAGAGATGCAAATGAAAACAACGCTGAGATTCCACCTCACTCCAGAAAGAATGGCTGCTATCATGAAAACAACCAATAACAAATGCTGGCGGGGCTGTGGGGAAAGAGGAACCCTGCTCCACTGCTGGTGGGAGTGTAGACTGGTGCAAGCACTGTGGAAATCAGTATGGAGATACCTGAAAGAACTAGGACTGGAAGTCCTGTTTGACCCAGCTATTCCCCTGCTGGGTATCTTCCCCAAAGAAGTAAAAGAATCATACCACAGTGACATATGTGCACCCATGTTCATAGCAGCACAGTTTGTAATAGCTAAAACTTGGAAACAGCCCAAATGCCCATCAACTGGAGACTGGATAAAGAAAATGTGGGGTTTTTGTTTTTATAAAATGGAGTACTACTCAGCCATAAGAAATGAGAAATTAGAGACATTTATAGCTAAATGAATACACATTGAGGTGATACTCTTAAGTGAAATAAATAGGACACACGTGTAAATACCAAATAGTTTCTCTAGTGTGAGAAACTGAAAGTGTAAATAAGGACTAAAAGGTATAATAGATAATGTGAAATAGGAAGAAAAGGGCTAAGGGGAAGGGGAAGTGGGAGGGGTAGGGGAAAGGAAAGAAGGGAATGGAATTAATATGAGAAAACAAAAAAATGGAAACAAAGTCTTTGTAAATAGGGAGGGATGGAGGGGTTGAAGGGAGGTCAGGGGAAGGGGGAAAAAATAAGAACCAAGAGAGATTACGTAAAGGTGCAAATTTCCAATAATGAATGTCATCATATTGTATATCTAAAATGTACCAATAAAATAAAAATTTAAAAAAATCTGTTTTCTGTATGACATTGGGTAGAATTGGTTGCTCCTTCTTTAAATATCTGGTAAATTTCACCAGTGAACCCATACAGGCCTGGCTCTTTTTCAAAAATTTTAAACTACAAATTCAGATTCTTTTGTAGATTCAGAACTATTCACAAGTTCATATACAACTCCATGGGGCTGCTTTCTCGATACCGTTCTTCCCCCACAACCTCTCTTTCTTCCAGCTTCCTGGAGCCTTCCTTCTTGGTTTCCTAGTAAAAAAATCAGGACTGTAATTTCTCCACTCTGCCACACACTTCCCGAAGCTACGTCTGCGTTCAGGGTGTGCATAAAAATCAATTACCAAGAGAGATTTACCCTCCACCCCTGGGAGACTGTCTGTTTGAGACAGAGAGGAGAGTCCTGCACCTCTTCAGATGACTCACTGGTCTCCACTTCCGCCACTTCCCCAAAACCACTGGTACCACACAGCATTTCTTGCTGTGGGACCTTTCTCACTGGTTTTCATGTATGTTCCCACCCGTGGACCTCAGCCCTTTGCTGTTGCCAGTTCTCAGTATATTACTACCCCAGCTGCCTACATGGTTTACTCTACTATGCCTTCTAGTCTCTGCTAAAATCTCTTGTTATGAGATGACTTTGGGTTATCCTTCCTTGAGTTGCTCACCCACCTATATCCATCCTGTGCAGGGGTTTCATTTTCTGCATAACACTGACAACATCCTGACATAGTATATGCTTCTCTTGATTTGGTTACTGTCAGTCAGGCCCTCTAAACTGTGAATTCCGTGAGAGCTGGAATATATGTGGTTTATTGACTGTGACATTTCCAGTTCCTAGAACAGTGCTGGTGTCTAGAAAGAGAAGAAATGCATAGGAAGTATTTGTGGAAGATCCGCAGCAATGCTTATGCCCGAATGCGCGCGCGCGTGCGCGCGCGCGCACACACACACACACACACACACACAGAATATAAAGAAAGAAATCTTTTGGGCAAATATTTTATAGTATTTTGTCTCCTAGTAAGGCTTGGGATATTTAATGATGGCTAAATCTATTCAGTGGTAGAAAGTGTAGTTAAGAAACATTATTTAAATGAAGGCATCAATGAATAGTATCATAAAAGGAATACAGAATTGAAGTAATCTAATACTGTATATGAATGATGTATTAGTTTCCTGGGGCTGCCATAACAAATACCATAAACTGAGTGGCTTAAAATAAGAGAAATTCACACTGTCACAGTTCTGGAGGTAAGAAGTCAAAACTTAAAGTGTAGCAGGGTTAAGTCCTTCTGGAGAATCTGACAGAGAATCTGTTCATGCCTCTCATTTTCTGTTGGCTTTCTGGCAACCTTTGGCATTCCTTGGAATGGGGGGCTGAATGTTTGTATCTCCCCAAATGCCATGTGTTGCACCGTATCCTCCACTGCAGAGATGAAGCCTCAGGGAGAATAATTAGCTTGTGAGGATAGGACCTTGCCCTGATTGGATTAGTGCCCTTTTGGAAGAGACACCAGAAACCTGGATATCTCTGTCTCTGAGTCTTGTCTTTGTTTCTCTTCCTCCCCAACCTCCCTCAAGGAAAGTCCATGTGAGAACACAGAGAGAAGGCGTCTGCCTACAAGCCAGGAAGAGAATCTTCCCTAGAACCCGACTATGCTGTCACCTTGATCTTGACTTTGAGCTTCTGGAACTCTGAGAAATTAAATTTCAGTTGTGTAATATATTTGGCACGTAGACGTACCACTCCAATCTCTATGGCCATCTTCACAGGATCTTTTCTCTGTGTTCTGTCTACACTTCCCCATTATAAGGACAGTGGCCACTGGATTAGAGACTCACTTGGGAAACCCAGGTTATTTTACCTCAAAAACTGTGATTTAATTCATCAATAGACATCCTATTTCTAAAAGAGGTTATATTCACTGTGCTTTTTAGAAGAAATTTACTGTGTGCATCCCACACCTAAGGAATGATAGGCAAGATCTTTGTGGGTAGAATAGCTATATAAATTATTTGGAATTCTTCCACACAGGGTATATTTCTCTTTCCTGTTAATTCATTTATTTAATCATTCATGCCATATGGACACAAGGATATTTATATTGTCCTTTGAATTATGATCCAAAACTGCCATATTAATTTCATTTTTCAAATTGAGACAGGATAGAAGAGAGGTAGAAAGGAGACAGGAAATCATAATTTTAAAATTGCACTTTTAAGAAAAAGTAAAGCTCTAGGACACAAAGTTACCCAAGATCATATTGCTATTTTCCTTTGCAGGAAACTACTCCAAAAAAGTCTTAAAGACACAATAAGCCTTACATTGAGCCCATGTTTTTTGTTTTTCCTTTTCCTACAGATTTGTATCCTCAAGGAAACAGCCCTATTAAGTGGGTAACATACCTCTAGACTTCAAGCGCATGCAAATCGTTTGCATTCTTACCTAGCCCACCAAATGGGTAACTTGATAGATGTCTTCTGTTGCTTAATTCTCAGTCACTTAAAAACAGTTGTTTCATAATTTTGCTTGTTTCTTTCTTGATTATCTCAGGCATGAATATCAATCTCTTTTCCTTGTTCCATTTTAGCATTTTAAAATGCCAACTATACTGCTTCTCTTGCAAGCTAAGAGACAAGATGACTTGCTTAGAGACAGTGAAAGCTATAGAGATGACATCACACATTTGCTGAGTGCCTACTCTGCCCTTGTGCTTGGTATCTGTGAGCTCTTTTTGTCCTCGAGCTTCCAAAGGGGCAGGTACTATTACCGTCACCTTCTGACAGATGAGGAAACTGAGGACATTGTGTGGAAGATTCATTAATACCAAATGCTGAGCTTTGCTGAAAGTAAGACGGCCCTTTGGGAAGGGCTGCTCAGGGCATGACTGGCTTTGCTGGTGGGTCACACACTGCTTCCTTATCCCTTCCTGTCCTTACCTCAAAAGCTGGAAACTCTAGCCAAGCTAAGACAGGGCAAAGCTTGAGAGGCATTCCTGTGAGAGGGACACTCCCAATACAGTGAGGCCATCATTATTGTACACAGAACCAATCAGAAAAGTGCTATTTTCAGTTTTTATTAGAATCTGGTGCTGTTCACAGGACCAATCAGAAGTTGCTGTTTTCAATCCTTCATTTGCATGTGGGTACAACTAATCAAAAGATGCTATTTCTAATCCTTCATTTACGTATAACAAGAAGCCAGTTTTTGATAGGACAGTTTACACGCAGCATGGTGCCAAGTGAGTGTTTGATAGGACAACTTTTCCCATGCCTTATCTGCATGAAGGAGAGATGTCCTAGGAATTTTGGATACGAAAGATCCCCTTTCCCTTATCCTCAGGGCACTGTGAGCCTTTTCACCAGCCCTCTCTCACTCTGCAGAGAATATATCTTTTCTGCCTTCAATAAATATATGCTTTCTCTGCCTTTTCTGGATCTCGCCCACTTCTTTGGGACACCAGGGGCCTGGAAAGAAGCCCCATGGGACCCTCCATCTGGTAACAAGCCCCCAAGAAAACTCTCTGGGAAAGGGTGGCCCTTCCCATGCCAGCTCCTTAGTGACCTTGTGGGTAATGCCACTTTAGTCTCTACCTTTAAGGATCCTGTGAGTAGGAATTTTGACTTCTCAAACACAAAGTAGCACTGGTAGTTAGGGATGTAGGCTCCTTTCTTCCAGTTCCTGGGACCCTTCTAGTAGAGATGCCTTATTTCTGTCAATCGACCCTTCCTGCCTTCTAATTTCCTGGGGGTAAAACACTTACAGCGACTTAGATGGGTTGCTCCAGCAGGGATCGCCTGTTTTGAGTCTGCCTGACAAGCTGAGTGTCTGGTCCCACCCGAGGCACAGTTCTTGGTTCAGGGATGACACACGTAGGGATTATCAGAGTCCACTCCAAATTTATTTTTATCAAAACTGCCTCTCCTAGGTTGGGAAGGTGGATATGAGGTAGGGGCTTCCACAACATGGAGAGAACACATGAGATGGTTTGCCCAAACCCTTGTGGGCCCCTGGTATGATGATGCTGGGGTTGTGGAGTTCTGGTTGGAGCTTGGACCCTCAGTACTCAGCCAACTCTAAATGGAAGATATTTGAAAAATAACTGCATCTGTACTGAACATGTTCAGACATTGTTCTTGTCACTCCCTCACAAAATCACAGCTATTTACATAGCATGCACCTTGGATTATGCATTATGAGTCACGTAGGGATGACTTAAAGTATATGGGAGAATGTACATAGGTTCTATGCAAAAACCACATCATTTTATGTAAGGGACGTGAGTCCTCTTAAATTTCTCTATTCACAGGGAGTTCTGGAATCAGTCCCCCCAGATGCCAAGGGCTAACTGAACATAAAGATAAATTTTCAAAATCTCTAATTAACTTTAAAGGTAGAAAGAACCTTGAATTAATGAGACCTAAAATTTAACCCTGGCACTGCGACTAAGTAAGTGTACAGCTTTGGCTTCTCTAGGTGTCTATTCTCATTTGTAAAGTGAGAGTTTTGGATTCGAACAAATGGCTGCTCATGTTCCACCCACATCTAACCTCTCTGTCAACTGTGATCCTGTGTTTCATGGGCTTGGAGAATTTGGTCACCCAACAGGTAAGCCCAACACCAAGAACCCTGTGGTCACCTGTGCAACACTTTGTTCACAGTGCTATCTGATGCCACTCGACCTCCTTTTCTTGACCCTGGGTCCTGGTAGGACATTGCCCCAGGGATAAGAAATTTAAAGCACCACCGCATTCCAGTTCACGGCATTTCCTTTCTGGAGCTCTGTTAGTTATTATAAAAAGCTTTTCTTATGCTTCTGCAGAATGTAAGGTACAGAGAGAGGCTTGTTCAGGTGAGCCAAAATGAGATTTATAAAGCATATTGTTATATGTGGGTGAAGTGCAGGGTGCGAGCTCACCAGGGGTTCTGGTCCCCATGGGAAGTCAGAGGTTCCTGCAGGATCCCAAGGAAAGACCCCACAGGGGTGGCAGCATCAGTCTTCTGTGGCGGGCCTGAGGTCAGGCATCAAGCCATGTTGCATCCAGGGCTGCACGGTCCTGTAGCACAGGGTGCAGCAACTCACCAGATAAATATTTCTGAGAAGAGCCCAACGCCTTCACTGGGCCTTGGAATCCCATGGAGTTGATACTGATGATGGCCAATACCCGGAAGAATAGGCTCTCTCTCCCTCTCTCTCTCTCTCTCTCTCCCTCTCTCTCTGTCCCCCTCTCTCCCTCTTTCTCCTTCACTCTCCCCCCACCCCTCTCCTTCTTTCTCCTTTTCTGTTCTTCTCCTCTTTTTATTATTGAAATTGTTGGTGCTGAGGCTCAAACCCTGGCCCTGGACCTCACTCGTGCTAAGTACACACTCTACCACTGAACCCCAGACCAAGCTCCCCTTTTCTGAGTAGCTATCTTTTCTCATTTAGCCAAAACTATTTCCAATGTTCACATCCTTGTACAAATGCAAGATATTTCTTTCTGCCCATGTTTCCCAAGTGATAAAAGGGACTCAAAGAGGGGAGCAACTTGCTTCGTTGGCGCAGCTGGTTTGTTACAGAGTCAGGTTAAGAGTGAACTTTGGTCCTGAATATTTTTCATGGTGTTGTCCAACCCATTCTGTTTATAACCTTTATTTTGTGCTCTTGCTCTAAGTAATGATGCAATGGAGTGAGATCTTTCTGTAGACTGAATTGTGCTTCTGCCTCATTCATATGATAAATTCCTAACCCGCAATGTGGCTGTTTTTGGAATTAAGGCCTTGAAAGAAGTAACTAAGCTAAAAATGAAGTCATTAGGGTAGGCCCTGATCCAATAGGACTGGTTTTCTAATAAGAGGAGATGAGACCACACACACACACACACACACACACACACTGTGGGAGGGCACAGTGAGGTGATGGTCGCCTCTAAGTCAAGGATATCTCAGGAGAAGCCAACCTGCTAACACCTTGATCTTGGTCTTCTAGCCTCCAGAACTGTGAGAAAAGCATTTAAATGGTTTAAGCTACCCATTTGGTGGAATTTAGTATAGAAACCAGGAATATGCCAGAGTCAAAGTTTTTCTCCATTGCCTTTGGAAATCTACCACTGTCCTCAACTCCACAGAACTCCATTGCCAACATTGGGCTTAAAATCTAGCCATCCAGCACACATTCTTGGAACTGTATTTAAGAAGTATGTTTTGGTCAGCTCCTCCCTTCCCAGGTCCTTACTGGGGAGCAGTGGCCTGAGGGGTGGAGCAGGGTTTCCAAAAGTAGAGTTTTCTGCCACAGAAACAAGCAGTGACTCTAAGGATGTATTTGTGTCTAACTCAAAACCCTGAGACCCAAGTATCCAAGAAAACCTTGCAGGGCTGAAATGATGATGAAGTGCTTCGTGACCACTTGATGAGTGTGTGAGGTTGCCTCAGGAGAAAGAGAGTCAAGTATAATACACAGACAGACGTGCTCCGCCTCTGATAAGTCATATGATGGATGCAGGTGTTGATTTGTTTGTTGTTTTTAACATTTTGCATGCTCAGGAATGTAGCTATCCCTCAGTGTTTATGAAAGATTAGTTCTAGGACGTTCCCCACCTGTCCTTGATATAAAATGGCAGTGTTTCACAGAGCCCATGCACACTCTCCTCTATACAGCACTTTTAAATAATCTCTAGATTACTTGTGATAGCCAAGCCATACAATGTAAATGCTATGTGAAGAGCGGTTACACTGTTTTGTTCTTTTTTTAGGAAATAACAAGAAAAAAATGTCTGTGTATTTCCAGTACAGATGCAATTTTTTTGAAGAAAACTTTTCCATACATGGTTGGTTGAATCTGTGAGTGCAGAACCTTCAGATACTGAAGGCAAATGTCACCCTCTTGCAAAACTCTTCTGAGTCCTTCCATTTTCTCCACCCAGACTGCCAAGGCCTGGTGCTTGGAGCAGTCCCCATGAGCAGTCACGAACACCATGAACAGCCAGGTATGGACCCTCCAGGGGCACCACACAGGCTGCTCTGAAAGGTCTTGCAGAAACCTGGTCTTCTAAAGTATACAAGCATAGGACTTTCAATAATTCAAAATTTAGCCCATAATTAGTTCTATCAATGTATCCGATAGAGATAAGAAAGACTTTGCGAATGGCCTTCCAGTGTTCACCTCAGCAGTGGGTAATATTTTGATACCTAGAAGCAACACGTTCTTTCCCCATGTGTTTCAGGGTTCTTTCGACCTCACTCTCACTGAGGGATCCTCCAGAGCCCATTACACAGACCATGCACAGCAGAGCCTGCTGTAGGGCCAGGATCAGCTGAGCAGAAGGAGAGTTA
The DNA here is from genome assembly GCF_053883595.1 of Heterocephalus glaber. NCBI lineage: Eukaryota > Metazoa > Chordata > Mammalia > Rodentia > Bathyergidae > Heterocephalus > Heterocephalus glaber. Next base: position 3,320,328 of record NW_028258329.1, on the reverse strand, counting down.
GCAGTTTAAGTTCTGCTTTTAATGTTTCAGTACGAAGCTTTTGAAATTCAAGTCTGAAACAATCGTCTAAGATGAACGCATTGTGAATTTCAAAAATCAGGCCCTGAGAAACAATGCGTACTCATTTTGAGTCCATTTTTCTCACTCCAGAAAGTGAATGCAGTTTTTCTGGGCTGGGGAACAGATGAAAGAATGGCAGAGGAGAAAGGAGAAAATGCAATGGCAGGAGAGTGAGAGAGTAGAGCTCTTCCTACTGTGCCACTGGGAGGTTAGGGAAACTCACTCTTAGGAAGATCTCTGAGCGCCCCACTTCCTGCCGTTAGTACCGACACAGCCTTGGCTCTGCGGTCACTTGGGGAGATGGCCACTGTGGTGTTACAGAGTTCTCTCCCACTCTGGTCACTTAAACAGCAGTGCAATAATTCCCCGTTGTTGGGGGAAGGGCAGTGAGTGCCCCTGTCATGGTTTAGATGAAAGAGTTCCCCCAGAAATTTCATGCATTCAGTGGTTGGGCTTTCAAAAGGTGATTGGATTGTGGGGGCACTCAATTCACCAGTAGATTGATCTATTGATAACTTCACTTCTGAATGTGCTCTTAAATTAGGGTGGGGGGAGAGGCTGGCTGGAGGAGGTGGGTCACCGAGGCACCACCTAGAAGGGGGTGGGTATTCTTGTCCTCAACCCTTTCTTCTTCCTCTTCCTCTTCCTCTTCCCCTTCCTGCCCTTCCCCTTCTTCCTCCTGCCCTTCTTCTTTCTCTTCTCCTTCTCCTCCTCCCTTTACCTCTCCCTCTCCTTCTCCTTTCTTCATCTTCCTCTTTCTGGCTCTTTGGCTCCTTCCTTGCTTCCTGGCGGCCATGGCTTGAGCAGCTTTCCTCTCGCAGGCCTTTTCATCATGCTCTCTCTGCCTGGGAGCCAGCAGACCATGGACTGTACCTTTTAAAACTCAACCAGAATAACGTCTCCTCCTTTAAGCTGTGGGCATCAGGTATTTTGTCTCACCAACAGAGCAGTGGCTAACACAACCCTCAATCTTCCCAGGGGGTATAGGCTGCAATGGGCTCTGTTCAGGTCCCTAAGCATAGCCAAAAGTAGCCAGGTAGATGTGAGACTGGAGGGACTCTACAGCCAATCAGGACTGAGGGGTGGCTGGCAGCACCCTGCACTCTGATGGCTGCTGGGATGCTGCCTCCTCGGGGATGTCAGGGAGATACCAATGGGGCTGTAGGGAAAGGGCCACTGCCCCCCCCCCACAAGGCCACAGTACCAAGGAACCCTACAGAGCAGCGGCTGCTAGGGGGAAGATATCAGAGGCCTCAGTTATCTGGAATTTCATTTCTTGTTGTAGGTGGAAAGAAACTTAAAAAATAAATAATGTTATAGAAATAGAAAGCAATATTTCCTGAAAACATTGAGATTCATATACTACTACTACTTCCTAAAGAATTTATTCTTTGGAGTCAATTTTAAGCACATAAAAGGCAGAGATATCATTGGGGGTAAACTTTATTGCCAGCACTTGAAAGTGTAGGTAGATATAAAAGCACCTACCACTGGAAAATTGTGAAAATCACTGAATGAATATTTTACTGCTATGAAAACTTTTAAAGAAGGCACATAAAATTTCCATCATGTTTTATTCCTATGGCATGAATGGAAATAAAAAATCTATTAGACCTTCAAGTTACAATAATTATGTGAACAACAGCTTTCTTCTTCTCATCCCAAATGAGAAAGGATCTCCTCTGTAGGATGGAGGTGATGACAATTCACTCCTGGTGAGGTGAAGCTCAGAAGGAATGAAGGCTGAGGAGAAGTCTTGTGCTGCCAGCAGAAGGGCTATTGGGAGGTTTATTTGCACACCATGGCCAGCACAGAAAGTAATTCTTTAGTTAAGTAGAACTGGGTCAGATCAAAGCCACTCACATTTATGTAAGAAGCAATCCCTCTGATAAACATACAGATCACTAGCAAATAATGAAAACACAATATATACATGAGTTGAATGGGGAAGGTAGACCAGGAGTACATGCCACACCTATTCATGTAATCCCTACAGTGCTACCTGTGGTCAGGGCTGGACCAGGCTTCCATTCATTTCCTGATTTGCCGTGTCCCCTGTAGCAAGAAGTAAGGGGCACAATGATCCTACAGATGTCAGTGTCACCTCAAAACTGCCCTGCATCTTAATATTGTCTCCAGACTCCCATCTGTTCACCTATCCCAGCTCACAGTCTGTGTCTGGATTCTGTGGTTAGTGCAGGGCTTCTGTCCTTTCAGGCAAACCTTCATTTCTTTAAGACTGTTCTTTGGCAGACCCTCAGTGCACTCAGCCTGTCTCATAATACCACAGATAGAATGGCTTCAAGAGCAGACATCTATCTCTCACAGCCTTGGAGGCTGAGAGTTTGAAGTGTTCCAGCATGGCTGGGTTCTGGTGAGGGCCCTCTTCTGTGTTGCAAATGGCTTCCTTCTTGCTGTGTCCTCACAGGGTAGAGAGCCAGAGCAATCTCTCCGGTGTCTCACTTTATTAGGGCACTAATCCTGTCACAAGGACTCTGCTCATTTCATTTATTCCTAATCACACCACAAGGGCCCCACTTCCTACTAATGTCAGATTGGAAGTTAGAACTTCAACATAGGAATTTTGAGGGGACAGATTTAGTTCATAATACCTGCAAATACAGGAAAGACTCCTAGGTGACAGCAGCCACAAAACAAATTCTTCCTCATTACAGCTGGGGCTGGTTATTTGACCTCAACAGACAGAATCTGATCTGGCATGGGACGCTGCTTCTTGAGAGGGCTGGAAGTTTTAGGAACTTTGGGAATGTTGGGAGTGCTGGGAATGTCAGGATCATGGAGGGTGTTGGGAATGTTTGGAGTATTGGGAATACTGGACATGTTAGGAGTGTTGGGAATTTGGAGGTGTTGGGAATACTGGCAGTGTCAGGAGTTGTGGGAATGTTGGGAATGTGGCAGTACTGAGGATGTTAGACTCTCTTAGCAGGCTCAGGGTATGCACTAGTGGTGGCACTTCTTCCACCAGGAAATACTTCCATGCTTAAGGGGCATTTGTTGTAGGTATCTTTTCTGTTTCTGACTCCTGTATCTCCTGTACACCTGAGACCTCAGGTACAAGTGGTCATTTCCTGTTCCTCGACATGTCACATGTACTTACCCTAATAAAGGGCCATGGAATGTACCAGTCCCTCTTCTTAGCTCACTCTTGTGTTCTCAGCACTCTGCAGCACCAATTCAAATCCCATTTTCTAGTGAAGATTCCCACTGTTCCAGCAGCAGTGAGAGCACCAATGGGTCTAGCAGTCTACTTCCTCTTTAATATTTTATTATAACTTCTTTGTGACTGCACTCTGAGCTCCTTAAGAGCTGGGAAATGTTTTTTTGCTTCACCTCAAGACAGATAGTGCTGATACCCTGCTTGTGCCAAGTTGTTTGCTGCACACACATGAGAATGTTTGCCTGAGTTCTGGCATGCTGATGTTGGGACTAGACTTGAACTGCACACAGGGCAAACCATCAGTGATAGATGTGAGAACCCTGTGCCAGCCCTCAGAAAAGGGGAGTTGGTGGATGAGAGTTGGTGGATGGTCATCCAGCCTCCTCCTCTCTGAGCATGAGACTCCCAGCAGCTGGTGCTACACTACTGAAGGCTGCACTGGGGCTTGGAGTTCACACCCAAGGCAGCCACTTACACAGCTGGCAGGCAGATGGTTGCTCTTAGAAGGAGGTTATCTTACTCTGCTCTGTGTTGCTGTAACAGAATACTGGAGACTGGGCAATAAGTTTATTCTCTTGGAGTTCTGGAGGCTGGAAAGTCCTGGATCAAGGCCTTCTAATTCCGTCCTCATATGGAAGAAATCTGAAAGACAAGAAAGGAAGAACTATGGAAGAGCAAGAGCCCTCTCCCACCAAACCTTCTGTACCAGCATTCCTCCATTCACAATGGCTCTGCTGGCGTGACCATATCACATCTCCTTAGGCCTCACCTCCCAACACTTTTGCATTGGGAGTTGTTTCCAACATATGAACTTTGGAGGGGGCAAAGATATTCAAGCCATAGCAGAACCTCAGGTCCTCCATGGGTCTCCCCATAGTCTTCACACATCTGCTAATGTCTTAGCTACTTCTTCTCACTGCTGAGACAAAATACTTGACACTCAAAGTTAAAGGAGGAAAAGTTTATTTCAGCTCACAGCTTGTAGAGGTTTCAGTCCATAGTTGGCTGGCTCCAAGGCAGAGTGACATGAGAGAGGGACATTACAGAGGAGAAACAGTCCATGGCAGGCAGAAGGCAGCAAAAACATCCAAGCAGCAAGCAGCAAGCAATGACTGTCTTTCTGTGCCTTGTATCTTATCCAGTCTACCCACCCTTAGAGTGGGTAACACTCACATCCTTAATTCTAGCATCACATCCTGGATCCCAGCATCACACCCTAGATTCAGCCACCTCCCAAAAGCCTCATCTATGATCACATGAGACTTTGAGGGGACAGCTAGACAGAAGCCATACCAACTAACAAGGGTGGATTCTAAGTAGCTGAGAAAGAAATGTGTCCTCTTGGCTCTCAGATTTCCTTAGTCCCCTTCTTGGTACCCTGAACTCACCAAGTACAATAAGCAGAATTTCCCTGGCTGGTCACTAAATGGGAGTTATAATTTCCTACACACATTGAAGAACATATTAGAGGGATAGACTCCTCCCAGCCCTCACTTTCTGGGAAAATTGAGACTTCAAGAACAACCACAGAAGGACCTTCTGGTGTCTTGTTGCTGACCCAGCTCTGAATCTAGAACCTGGCTGATAACCTGGGCAGTGAACAAATGGAAGAGGCCAGAACATGGCCACTTTGAGCAAATTATTTATCCTGTCCATCTCTCAGTCTCCTAGATGAAAAGCAATCCCTGAGCACTGACACACACACACACACACACACACACACACATACACTCTGGTCTGGGCCACCTTCACTGCTCTCCTGTTGGGCCTTTTGTTTTCAGGCAGGGTTCTATCTCAAGTACAATGGAACCATCAGACAGACAGGCTTTGATCAAGAATCAAATCACCAGGTAGAAATGCCCCTGGACTTATTATGGGTCTTGTCCCCAATATCTCATTACAAGTTGCCTTTGGTGAGGCAAAAATGCCTTTCATAGATCTAGCCTAGCAGCACAGCAACTGTCACAGGACAGTTGCTTCCCCTCGTGACTGTGTGGCTCACTAGGTACTGTGAATCACTGCTGCTGCCTGGCATCCCCAGAGAGAATTAGACTGCAGACCACCATCCTGGGAAAAGGTGAACATTCAAAATTTGAAGCAGGGTTTCCACTAAATGCATATTGCCTTCACACCACCCTATGGTCAAGAAATTGTAAGTCAAAACATAAGTTAGAGACATCCTCTCGTGACGAAACATAAACATGACAATGTAAGTTATTATCAGCCTTCTTGGTGAGGGCCTTGTAACTGGAGAGGCCACATTCACTTGCAGAAATCAAAGACAGAAAACTGTGGAGGGCTATGCAGATAGACCTAAGTGCAGGTTAGTGTGTCTGGACCACAGGTGCTTCAGTATAGGGGACGGAGACTGATCTGAAAGATGATTGGAAACTCATTTTTGCCCAGTCTTCAAGTAAAGTGCTTGTCAAAGGCTGCAGCCCTGGAGACTGGGATACCTCATGTCACTGGGGCAGCTCCAAGAGCAGTGGTGGTGAGCCTATGGCACATGCTGCAGCCGGGTGTTTGTTACCATTGGGAACTCTAAAATGTTCGCCATCACTGTCCTAGGGGTCTACATGTTGTTTCTGGAGACACGCATCAAATGAGTCAAGACTCGGCGCTGTACACTTGTGTCCAAGGTACTTGCCAAGGTATTTCGTTCAGCATTGAAGGGCGCACATAGGTGGGGACAGTTTTGCCACAATGATTATGCTCTCAGAAGAGGATGTGGGACACACAGCAGTGCGGCAGGCTCTCAGCTGCAGAGATGATTAAGGGAAGGAGAATGGTCCTGAGGGTCAGCAGATGGGCTCCTAGATGAGGTCCTTATTCCATGTTTTTACAGTAGTGAGGGGCGTTTGGGGCACGAGGATAGGAAGGGGAGAGGTGCAGAGGGGACAGGAAGGGTAGTGGTGAAGCGTGAAAGGAATTAGCTAGGCTGTCCAGATCCCCCTTCTCTGGGAGAGAAGCTGGAATAACTGCTCTCAGAAGGCTCCCCTGGAGTGCAGCAGGGCTCTGGTGCTCAGAGGTGTCTTTCCCGAGGCTGTGAAGATCTCTAAATCAAAGGGACTTGGGAATCAATCCCATGTCCAGCTCTTCTTGAGCAGCTCGAGAGTGGAAGAACAGCACAGCTTATCTGAACTGAGGTGGAAGAGCTGAGAAAATCCAGATGTCTAGGAAACTGGGGGAAAGGGAGAAGCACAGAAAGGAGATCGGAGAGCTAGCAGTCTAGGAACAGGAGCCAGAGGGCCACTGTGATGTGCTTCCTGCCTTGTGGGATGACAGCCATGCAGTGGGAGGTCCTGGCCATGGCCACGCTGAGGGTGACAAGAAACGAATTAAGGAAGGTGAGGGAGATCTTGAGACCACAGGGGTTTTAGGGATTGGGGGTGCTTTGATGAGACCACTGGAGATTAGTGTTGATGGTCTAGCATCCTCACCTGGGGAAGGTTGTGAGGTGTAGAATGAGACTGTCCTACTCCACTTTCTGTTACTGTAACTGAATACACAGACTGCATAATTTATAAAAAATGGAGGGCTATTTGGTTCATGGTTCTGGAGACTGGGAATCTAAAACATGGCCCTGGCATCTGTGAAGGCCTTATCACGCACACAGTGAGCAGAGAAAGTGCACTGGCTTAGGCCTTCCTCTTCTCACAAGGCATTAACTCCATTGTGGGGCCACCACTCTCCGGACTCACCTGATCCTTCTGAAGTCCCCAAGGCTTCACCTCTACATTAACACATGGACTTGGGGATTGAGTTTCCAACACGTGGACTTAGGAGGGCACAGTCAAACCGGAGCTGAGGTCCTGGCCATGAGAAAAGAAGACAAGGAGCAGCATCCTGAGGACAATCACAGGACGCTTTTCCCTAAGCCTGTTCTTCCCACAGCATGAAGTCCCTGCTGCCTCCCTTTTCTGCTGGCTGCAGCTGGCCCTGTACTTGGGAGCTGCAGATGCATATTATCTCTTCTTCCTTATAGCTGTCTCCTTTCTCCAGCAGCCACAGGGTGTGGCCGTCTGCTTTGGAGATGGGAAATACACTCATTCCCCCAAAGCAGATGTGTGCTTCCTCCCTGGGCCGGTTTCCTCAGGGCTCTGTGCAAGTGATGCCATTTGGCTGAAGCTGACGGTGTCTGGTTTAATTCACACGGATTGTAATGTCCTTTGACAGATGTTCTCACCACATTCATCCCTTCTCTGGGCAAATCGCTCCCAGGGAAGCTAGGAGATTGCAAGGCAGAACTGCAAGCCCCCAAGTTTGCTAGTCGGTTGAGGTCTTAGACCCGGGCTGGGGGATCTACAGAGTGCTTGCAGAAGGCTTTGTGGTCCCTCAATATTTGAAGCTGCCTGGAGTGAATGTGGGCTGTGGGGTTTGGGAGCTCATTCAATATCCACATCCACTTTTTTTTTCTTTGCATGTTATTTCTATCTTACCATGTCTACTTTGTTTTGAGTTTTCTTCATTTAAATTCTCTTTCACATCTTACTCAGATGGGGTGGGTGAGGCCTTGCATACCCCAAACTCACTCTTTTTTTCCTTATAGGAAATTGGGAATCTTGATTCTTACTGATTTTTTTTCCCTTAGTAAGTTTTGATGGTTTCTTGTCTTTCAACATTTGATGATGCAGAGCAGACATCGGGTACTGTCCACTTCTTTCCATTGGAGCAAGTTGTTCTTTCTTCCTGGCAGCAGGGATGGTCTCCTTTCCATCTCTGGGAGTCAAGAATTCTTTCGATATTCTTCCAGTATTTGGGTATTTGTTTTATTTTTGTTCATCCTTCCTGGTTGCCTTCTACATTGAAGAGTCTAGTCTTTCTTTTGCTTTGGAAAGTTTTTCTTTTTAAAATTGTCTCCTTTTGTCCACCTGGAAAACATTTATTCTCATGCCAAATCTCTCATATCTTTGTTTTATAGTTTCTTTGCCCTTGTAGTTTAGGCTTCTTGTCTTTTTATATTAAGATTTTAAAATTTTGTTTTATGTTACTAGGGTTTGAGCCCAGGGCCATCACACTGAACTACATCTTCAGCCCATTTTTATTTTTTTATTTTGAGAGAAGATCTCAGTGAATCAGTAAATTGCCCAGGCTAGACTAGAACCGTCAATCTTCCTGCCTTAGTCTCCCAGAGGGCTGCACTTACAGGAGTAGCCACCACTCCTGGCTTTAACTTTTATTGCTAATTGATCCATAAGAATTGTACATATTTGTGGAGTACAATGTGATGTTTCAAATCTGTGCATGTTGTGTGATGATTAAATCAGGGTGGTGAACATATGCGGTGAAACATCCCCAATTATCTTGCTATTTTGAAATCTTCAAACTATAGCTTCTCTACTATGCAGCAGAAAGCCAGAACACATTCCTCCTAACTATAAGTTCATAGGCATCTTGTTTCTTTGTTTCATTACCCAGAACACAAAGTTGGTTTTTAGCAGTGACCCTTCTAATGTTTCTTCATGTACTAAAACTGAGGAGGTGAACTCCATTATCGTTGGCCCATTATGTCCTCTGGTGCCTTAGGAGTTTGGTTCTCTTCTGGCTCTTCCATTTGTTGTCACCACCCTTCTCTTTGTTTGGTTTGTCCTCTGTCTTCAAATATCTTTGGTGAGTCATGATATTTCTTTCCCTAACTTGGAGTAGTTATTTCTTGCCATGTTTCCCAGAGAGTGCTGAGCACTTCTTACAGGCAGGAAGCAGCACGTGACTCCAAAAAGGCCACAGTCCCTGGGCCAGCCAGCTCATGGTGTTACTGGACAGTAGTCTTTCCAAAATCTCACTGTCCTGTTCCAAGAATTGGATGGGACAACCCATGGACATAAAAGTTCAAAGTTTATAGAAGGTAAAAGAAGAAGTAGAAGTGTAAAAGAAGTGAAGAGTATAAAAAGAAGAAGTAGAGGTGGAAAGAAGAGAGAAAATATGCTCTGCACACCCAGGAGGATCACTGCAAGAGTAAGAAGACAGTGGAGGTGAGCCCAACAGCTGCCATCTTCTACGTCCATGTGGTGTCAGATCCTGGCTGTCAGAAGCTGCTGTACAGCATGGCTCTCTGCTGTGATTTGCCGACCTTCTTCTTCTAGCTAGGCCCCACCTCCTAACAGCCGTGCAACTAATGAACTCTTGAAAGGATCAATCCATTGATGAGGCCAGCACTCACAATCACCTCTCTAGGCACCACCTCTGAACTTTGCTGCATTGGGATCAAGCCCTCACTACATGAGCCTTTGGGATTTAGATTTCAGATTTAAACGACGACAGATACCTAGTAGAGATAAAAGAGTCAGCTATGTAAGTTCTGGGAGAGACAGGGTTAGCTAATGATTCAGTGATTTAGAACAATGTGTGCAACCTGTTTGCAAAATTTGAGATGAAAATGGCCACCTATTGATTGCAAGTGAAGAATTTTTGGACTGCATGATTATTTTGAGCCACCTCAGCAAGATGCCCAGAGCCATGTTAAATACTATGACTTTATCCTTCCCCTCCCTTGGCGCCCAGTCTAGAGATGGGCACATTAACAAAGATCATCAGTGAAAATCATTCCCAGGTATCTCCAAAACCTTCAGAAAAACTACTCTTTCTCCGACTGGGAAAGAGGTTTATCGGGAAGGACCATGAAATACTTTTAGCTTCCTCAGGCCAACTCTCCTGTGTCGTGTCATGGACTTGTGATGGATTGTCCAAACAATAAGGCCAACACAGAAGAGTGGAAATGGCAGGGGTGAGCTAGAATCTCCACAGTATCATCAGACTTGCTCTGACTCCTGGGCCTCTCTACTTTATTAGCCAGTTCTTCCTCTCTTAACTCAAGTTATTTCATCCAGGTTTTTATCATGTAAGAATCCAGACTATCACAACAGACAGACATACGGCTGCACACAGAAACATTACCAAATTACCCTCAATAGTATTCTCCCCTTATTCAGGGTTTTGTTTTCTATGTTTTTAGTTTTTGAGGTCAACTTTAGCCTGAACTATTCCAGAAATAAAGAATTCATAAGTTTTAAATAACTTGCATTGAAATATATTGCTCTAATTATTTTGCTTTATTAATATTCTTGTTAATTTCTTACTATATCCAATTTGTAAATAAGCTTTATTATATCTACATATTAATAGGAAAAACATAGTATATATAAGCCCAGTACTATTCATGGTTTCAGGCATCCGTGGAATGCCTTGGACCATAGACCCTGTGGAAAACTGGGGAGGGGTATTGTAATTTATTATATAAATATTAGTCAAGTTAGTAGTGTGTGTATAGAGTTGTGCAAATAACATAAGTTCTACTCTTCTTCTCAAGTAAGTTATATTCTTGTAGACGAAGCAAGTCATAATGGTGATTACACAACACAAGATTCAAATGGCAGATCGACGTAGAGGTGGTAAGTGCCAGTATATGAACCCACAGGCAGTGGGCTTTTCTCTCTGGGTTTAGGGCAATAACAATGGCTGGTTCTAGAGAGTAGAATCAAAGGTAATTTTCCACTTGAAGTATTTATCAAGAGCCCCCAAATATCCAGCCTTAAGATCAAACACGCATTTTGCTGCAGAGGTAACCACGGTGCAGGGTAGAAAATTACCCAGGGAATTCCATAGAAATTGTTAAAGAATCTGTAACTCACTTGCTTTCTTGTTTCAGGGAGAGTGTTGTATAGCTCTCTTCTGCTCTAAGCCGAAATATTAGCTATTTGGGTATGATCCAAATACCCTATTGTATCCAGCTATGTAAATGATAAAACCATTACTGAAATTTATAATTTGGGTCATCATCATCATATAAAATAATTACTAAGTGGTATATTATCCAGACAGAGTCTAACAAAGTACCACCGAGTGGGTGACTTAACAGAAATTCTGGAGGCTGAAGTTTGAGATCAAGGAGTCAGTGGGGTTAATTTCTTTCGAGACCTCGCTCTTTTGCCTGCAGACGACAGTCTTCTCCTGGTCCTCGCATGGTCTGCCTCTGAGTTTGCCTGTGTCCTAATTTCCTCTTCTCATTAGGACCCAGTCATATTAGATTACAGCCCATTCTAAGGGCCCAATTTCAGATTAATTCCCTCTTAAAGGCTCCATCCCAGGACAGTCACATTCCATAGATGCTGGGTTTCATTACAGAACCGTAAGGGGCAGGTACAATTCAACCCATAACAGTCATCTAAGCTTTTGAAAATAACATTAGAAGGAAACAGAAGAATATAGGTATCACCAGAAAAAATAACATTGTAAACAGGGGAAATGTCCAGGGAGTGCCATCTTCAGCACTTCGCACACAGAGGACCTTATATAGTACCCAGAAATTGCTGCCCTCTACTTACACTAAACCCTTCAGGGGCTTGGGCCAGAACTCAGTGGTAGAATTGTGCACTCAGCGCGCACAAGGTGCTGTGTTTAATCCCCAGAACAAGCAAACAAATGCATCTCAGCCTGCAGCCTGCTGTATGTGAGGCTCCAAGAGACAAGAGCTCAGTATCATCCCCCACAGGTGCCCAAGTGTCGTGAAACATGGCAGGAGCCATCATTTGGTGGAAGAGCACATCACATGGTTGAACTGCTACAGGCCATGGAGCATAAAAGGTCCCCAGCTTCTCTGGTGCTGTTGTTGTCAAGGGAACAGTAATGTATAAATCAATACAAATTAATATATATCATATCAATTAATGTATATTGTATAATGAAAATATATTGTGTGTAAATATATTGTGTATTGACATATTTATGAATAACTAATATATGATAATCATTTACTTTTGATATTTAATTATATGTCCTCAATGTCACTTTATTAACTATGGGCATACATTTGATGCCAGGTAAGGCATTTCGCTTTCCTGGGCTTCTCTGAGCCCTACCATCCATGTATTTAAAATAAGAACAATAGCTATCTGCCTGTTAAGAAGAGCAATAGTGATAATGCTGGCTATGGCCGGGGTTTCTGCCCAGTGAGCAATGATGTATACGTTAGGCAGCACCAAATTCTCTTACTGCAGAGAAAATCATGGCCACGTTGGTTGCCAACGGACCCCTACAGGCATGGCTTGCAGGTAGCATTAGGCTGCTATAAAGAAAAACTAAAGCTTGATTTAAGTTGGGAAAATAACATCATCCAGCCCTGAGACTGGTAAGATCATTGCAAGTCAGCTTATGTTTTGTCTGCCTGGTTCATATGGAGGGGTGCTGTCAACACTTGCATACAATAAATGAATGACTCCAGGTAGTTTTGTTTGGCAAATTAGAAACCTGAAATTGGCAGAGGAAAAAAATAGAGTGAGAAGGAATATGTTAGCCGAAAATTCCAGTGAGAATTGATAATTCCCTTGGCAGACCCCAAGGCAAGTACTTACAAGCCTGTGTGCCTTCCTCTTCTGAAAGAAGTTTCAACAAAAGGTACTCCAAATCCATTTGCTACCAGTGACACCAGTTATATTAATTTCTAACACAGAAAAAGAAATGAAGAAGATAAGATTTAAGCTCAAGGGGCTATTAAAAATGGGAATGCCTGGAAAAATTAGATCATGTAAGAGATGCCTATTATTGTATTAATTAATGATACTGATACCCATATAGTTGAGGTCTTTTCTGGACAGGCACTGAGAAAGCCTGTTTCCCGGGCTGCTTCTGGTCCTGGCATTGCAATTCCCATGGTGGGACAAAATATTTGAGCTCACAAAGTTCATGCAGCTTACAGATAGGTCTGTTTCCCAGCAGCCACCTGATACAGCTTGAAGAAAGGGCCAGAGGATACTTTGGATCTGTATGGGGAGAACCCCACGGATCAACAGCAAAGACTCTACTGGGAGTTCATGGCGTCTGACCCTAAACAGAAGCTGTTTGCCTGGCTCTTTGGATGGACCACCCTGAGTCCATAGTTTACATAACAAAAATATCTATGGGTCACCTTTTGTGTGCCAGGGACTGGGCGAGATTTCTTGTGATGGGAACAGAGAGTGGCTACATATCCAAAGTGTGTTGTGTTCAGCAGAATAAGATGGCATGGAAATTGAGCCCCAACCAAGGCTATTAAAGGAGAGGGCCAACTGGACAGTAGATAAGGAGGAAAAGGCTGCATCTCTGAGAGGAACACTGGGCATAAACACTGCTGAGGAAGACTGGGAACGGCAACACTGTGGAGACTCCACATAGTGGTGAGAGTAGGGATCTGTGTACATGGCAGGCTGAGTCATGTGGGCTTCTTCCTGCCAAGGACAGGGGACAGTCAGTATAAAGTACTCAGATCATGTTAGGAAACCCAAAGAAAATTGCTGCAGACACTGCCTTTATTACTTTTTGTTAGTGTTAGAGTTATTTCATTGGATGTGATGAGTCAGTTAACCATTTTGTGTTTGAATAAAAATTGATAACTACTTTAAATACTATTTAATATAAATTATACAAAGACCTATTTAGAGGTAAATATATACATACATTTGTAAGCATTCAAAAATAGCGATAGTATATTTTTTTTCATAAGCCATTTTACAACATAGTCATAAAAGGTTACAAAAATAGTATTTACCAATGGGCACCTTGATCCTGGTCCCCTCCTGTGTTCTGTCCTTGTTGCTAGAGTGGATGGCGAAGCCCACAACGCATTGTGTTTTGGGGAGAGGACAGAAGGGAGTCGAGGTTTTCAACACCACCTCCTGCAGCCAAAATGAGGTCACCAGCATTTGGAAGTATTTTTGCCACACTGCCTCACACATTAATGCAGTTTTAAATGCATTGCTCTCCTCTCATCCTCCTCCCTCAGAGTTTTCTTGTGCACTGTGGAAGCCGGGCTCAGTGGGGACAGAGTCTGAGCTCCAGGCTGGGTCTCCAGAGGGGGAGCCGCATGAGGAGGAGCCCACCAAGAGTTTCAGGGAGCCCCTAGAGCACCACCTGTCACTCGACTATGGAGAAAGACTTAAACCCTGCATCCTCAAAGCTCTCGAAACCAAGACTGAGTATGGACATGTTTGTATTTCATTCAAAGTTTTTACTTTTAACTGCTGGATATGTTAATACTCTGCCACGTGGCGTGTTTACCTGGAAGTATCACCCAGCGTGTAGAAGGCACAACTGCTCATTCCCAGTTTGATCATTTAGGTCAGTAATGATATAAAATAAGCAATAAATAATAATGATGATTATAAACAGCAAGGTTACAATGGGAGGACTTGGTGAATACATTGGTACTCGTCAAAAGGCTTCAATGATGATCAGCTTACAATGCATATTTCCATAGCTACTCATTGCTGTTTAAACTTTTTCTCCTACTGAAGAACTTCAAGTGTAGATTTTGTTGGAAATATTTTCCATGTGAATATATTCCGTCTGTGATGGAGAAGTAAACATCAGATGCAGCCTAATGGAACTACATTAGGGAAACAAAACATCAGGGAAAAGAAAAATCCAAGATGGAGAATAGATTTGGGGTGTGGGTTTCTCAGAAGCAAATGGACAACCAGTCTTTTCCCTTAAGTGGGCTCTGTCAGGCAACTGCTTTGCCTCACCCTTTGAGTGAAATATGAAGGCACAGGAGAGTGATTTCATGTTAACAGAATTGAATGCAAGTACATTATCGAGAATGCCTTTTTCCTCAGGTAGGGCTGTGGGTATTTCTTGTTGTAGTCAGTTCATTTATATTTTAAACATCTGCAAGACTACAGTGAAATGAACTAGCTCTTAATCATCACTACAGAGAATGAATAAATACATGCATTTATCTTGCACGCAGTAATTGGCTGCCAAGCAGTCTGTGATCCTTTCATTAGGGTGATGAGATCCAAAAATAGATGCCAAGTATGTTTATTAGAAACTCATAGACCCACCTGAGGTATAAAAAAATTCCCGTAAATGCCGAAGTCTGCAGAGACGTGGGTGGGTGTGGGTGTGGGTGTGCCCACGCACGTGTTCATGGCAATTGTGGAGGGAGCAAAGGGAAGGGAGGAATCAGGAACTAATTTATTCTTCCACCTGCCTTGGATCCTTCTTTGGAATAAAAACACAGTGTAATTGACTATCCTTGGTATAACCCTCGGGAGAACTTCTCCACTCTTCCTTCCTGTGTTCTGGTTTGGAATCAAGATGAGTAGATGTAGTTTTTTTCTGTTTCCATGAGTTGCTCTAGGGCCAGCATTGCTAGCCCTATCAGACCATTGCATCCCTACCTTTCCCCTTTCTGTGCAGTCACAGATTAGGTTTTGGTTAAAGATGATTGTATATTCAGAGTTCCAACATGGGTCCCAGTGAGAACTGCCAGTGTGGTAGGCAGAGGTTTTGTTTCTTTGTTTCCACCCTTCATCCTGCTTGGTGTTACCTCACGCCCAGGAGGCAAAGAGGGGAGGAGGAGGAAGGGCAGGGATTCCACATCAAGGGTGTGCTTCACATGACCTAAGGACTTCCCACCAGGGGCCATCTCTAAAATGTTCCAACACCTTGGGGTCTGGGCTCTAACACCTGAGCCTTTGTGGGACATTGTGGGTAATGGGGACTACCATAATATATCAGCCAGGAAATTGGCATTGCTATAATTAACAGATTTTATCCAATTTTTCTGTTTTATATGTGCTCATTTGTGTGAATTTAAGTGTATTATATTAGTTCTGTGTAACTGTCACATATGGAGTTTCACGGATTAACTATCTTGGTCAAGATACAGAACAGTTCCATCATTTTACCTTTATTAAAAAAAAATTACTCATTTCCTGCCCACACTGACCTATGCCTAATCTGTTGGAGTGCTTGTAAATGATATTGTGCTTTTATTTTGGTTTCTGAATGCTCATTGTTTACTGTAGAGTTATAGGTTGCTATTATTGTGTTGGTATTGTACTCTGTGACATTACTGAACTCACTTATTTGTTCTAGGCATTCATTTTTGTATACTAAATTATTCTCTGAAGACAGTCATGTCTACAACACCATTGAAGACGATCATGTCATCTGAAGTGAAGTAGCTTCAGTTAAACATGGGTTTAGCAATCAGGTCCTTCCTTCAAGTAGAGGTGGGATCTAAGACTCAAATCTTTCTGGTTTCTTGCTCACTCTCCACCTTTCCATGACTTGGAAGAAGAACTCTTGTTGGGAGCAATTCTACATAATTTGGGGAAAAATCATTCACAATTAAATTATGATTAGGCTTAGTTTTCCTGCCTATAAGCCAGCTATGGCATGTTGAGACAAAACTCCATTTTTGCCTCCAGTCACAGCTAAGACCTCAATGATCCCGTGATGCTGTGATGCTGAAGACATCTTTGTTCCTTGAGAACCAAGTAATAAGAGAAAAGTTTCACCTGGGGAGGGACAACTTCCTAATCAACATTAGTTGCTTGTTGACCTAGGGTCTTCATCTGCATAAGCACCTCATTGTCCCAGGATTATCACTGCTCTCTGAGTTATCTGTTACTCCCCATGTACGAATAAAGGTGTGGCAAGCTCAGGGTGCCTTTGTCTTTGCTGCTCAGAGCCCATTGATCAGGCCCAACTCTCAGCTTCTTCTCTAAGTCTCATTTCCTGTTTTTATTAATCAATTTCCCCTGTGCTGTTGTGGCTCACAGGAGACCAGGACCCACTGCAGGGGTTCTGGTAATGTCCCCTTTCCTGTTCCTTACAAACTCCCTGTTTAGAGTCTCATCCTCAGCAGTCTACCCTGCAGGATTTCTCTCTCTCTCTCTCTCTCTCTCCCCCTCCCTCCCTTCCCCCACCTCTCTCTCCCTTTCCTTTTCTCCACTGTCATTGTCACCTCCTTTCCCCCCTCCCTTCCTCCTTTTTTACCCTGCCCCCCTTTGCCCTATGTATTCCACACACTACTCTGCTTGAGATCAAATATCTGAAGGAAGGAATTTATGAGGCATGTAGATTAATCAGCTTTAGCATATTTTCTGAATATGAATCCATTGTATTGGCCTACAAGACTCTTAAACATTTAGTTGGTTTCTCCTTATCTCTCCAAGTTAAATTTGCTTCTGGCAAGTTTACTCTTTTTTGGACCATGACAAAACAGCTGCAGTTCTCTTATTACCTGGGAAGGATTTGTCCCTCCCTGGAATGCAGTGCATTAAGATTTCTTTGAATTTTCAGCTAATGAGTGTCACATATGATTTTGGAATAACCTGAATTTTCTTCATTATTATATTTTTAGTAATAGCTTCTAGTAACCTTTTACATTCTAACAAGAGGTAGGAAGAACTCCCACTATTCTGTTAAATCAGCCACATCACTCAGCAGTCTCATGTCACCCATAGGAGCTACTGGTTTGGTTTTCAACAGGTTTGAAAAAATGTTAGAATGTCTCTCCATAATTTAGTTGCTAACCCTATCCATCTTTTCCAACGTGCTACTCTCAGGAAAAAGTACTGATTTATCTCACAGACACGCTTATGAATCCAGTGAAATTTTATTCCAACAAGTTGAGTAGTTCTACTTTCCTCAGTCAATGCTGGAAGCTGACATCCACCCAACAATATTAGAATTTCATGTATTAACTGAGTTCTCATCTCTTTGTCCATGAATAAGGTCAGTGTTAACTAATGTGTCTTGCTTCACAACTTGGGGTATGTTGCACTTCCTCTAGGTTGCATGGTATTCTGAGAATAATACACTGTATTAGATACAAATTTACAGATCAACATCTGTATAAAATAAGTACAGATATGATGCCCAGTTTAAGGCACACATATGTTCAGGACTTGCCCAAGCTCTTGCCTAATTAGACTTGCCTGATGAAAGAGTTGCCTGATTAGAAACTGGAACCAAGAAATTTAGGGCCAAAGACTAGATTGGTTTCTTTATTGCCATGCATGGACTCTGCCCCTTTATCCATAGGTCATAATGTCTGTGGCTCTCCCAATCATGCCTAATTTACAATCATTTTGAGGAATATAGTCAGGTCTAATGCAGTCATAAAGAGACAAGAACACCTCAAGTTTCTACTCTGTTTTACTTGTTTGCTTTCATTCAGAAATTATTTTTATAACAATAACTATTACTACTATGATTGTTATAGTCAGTATCCTATGTCTGTGGGTTCCACATTCATGGCTTGAGTCAATTTTTAAAAGAATTCAATCTGTCTTAAACATGTGAAGACGTTTTTTTCTTTGTCATTATTCCCTCAGCAATACAGTAGAACAACAATTTATGCATCACTTACATTGATTCAGGTATTAAAAGTCATCTAAAGATGATTTAAAGTACAGGAGGCCATGCATAGATTACAGGCAAATATATACTAAGCAACATACTGAATCCTCACAAGTGCAGGGCTGTGAAGGCCCACAGTCCTGCAGCCCCAGGCCCTTCAGAAAACCTCAGTCTCTCTCCAGCACTCTTGTTTGAGAGCCTTTCACCTCGAGTCTCATGCATATACTACGCAGTTAGTCCTGTCATGACACCTACAGACCTTTCTCCTGTCATTACTCCCTGCATAATACAGTATAACAACCAGTTACACAGGATTGATGCTGTGTAAGGTTTTAAAGTAATCTGGAGATGATTCAAAATACACAGAAGGATGTGTTAAATTCTTTGCAAATACTTTATATAAGAGACTTGAACATCTAGGATTTGGGGGACAATTCCTCCAAGGGGCTTGCTAGATAACTTTATTTGCATCATGATTAAGATTATATACTCTTTAATTCACTTTCTGGTTTGAGGAGCTCAACCAGATCAGCCTTGTGCTCTCAGTGGGGTTCCTCTGCTCTCCGAAGGGGCCTCTGAGTTGCAAGTCGTCCCACAGAGACTGGGCACCTGTGGCCTTGGAAACAGGTGTAGTGTGCCCGCTTCTAGCGTGGATATCTCCACATCCCAGGGTTCCTGGCTTCTTTCTGTCCCCCAGTGATGAGTATGAGTCATGAGATTATGGGTCAGGCACTTCACATCCTGTGTGTGCAGTCTTTGCCTACATATCTTATAATGGAAAAAGTATTCAACACAGAGACTGTGTAACAAACTCCTGCGTACTAATACCTCATTTTCAAAATCATCAATGCATGGGTCTGTCTTATTTGATTCATTTCTCCGCCCACTGTACACCCTCCCTACTGAGTTATTTTTAGTCAACTCATAGCTATCATACACATTGGTCAATAGTTATCTCGAAACACATGGATTCTTTTAAAAAATACCCATAATATTATTATACATCTAAAAGTCAGTAATAATTCCTTGGTATAATCAAGTATCCAGTTAGTATTCAAAATTCCCAATAGCAGGCATGTTGAAATTAGGATTCACAAAAGATTCAAACATGATGGTTATGTCTCAGACCCATTATCAGTTTTCCCCATTCATCTTTTTTATATTTTACAGGACAATTGTTAATTAAACTGGGTGGTTTGCCCTGTAGCATTTCTATAGTCTGGTTTTACTGTTATCAGCCCTAGAAAGTGGGGCATTTATATGTTCCTCTGCCTGCTGTATTTCCTAAACATAAGCAAACAAATAAACACCTGGGAGAATGATATACCCTTGATTAAATTCAGGTTCAATATTGTTCTGCAAGAATGCGATAGTGTGTGTAGTTTCTGTTTCACACAGGAGACCCCTATTGTCTGTCTCCTTTCTGTGATGTTAATATTGACCTGTGGGCTCAGGTGTTACCCAAATGACACATCCCTTATTATTAAATTTCCCATCAACTATGATGCCATTGGCTGCATTCACTCCTTCATTTGCGGTTTGCAAGAGTTAACACTCTATCATTCCTTCTGAGGGTATTCGCTATAAGTAAGTGCAGACTCATCGGCATTGGGTTACCACGAGTAATGAGTCAAAAAGTCAAAGGAGGTGAACTAGGCATGCTGCATGCCTCCATATACCCCAGAGATCAGACATCTTTGCCCACTGGCTTCTCTTCGGGTGTAGCTCACGGGAGTCCTGGACTAAGATCAAAGGAAGGGAGGACAAGGGGGTGGAGTTTATTCCCATTTTCCTCCTGGTGCAGGTGCTGTTTGCCGGCCACATCATTACACTCTGGTCTCTAAAGACCTGTCCTCCTCAGCTTCCCACGACCATCCCTTCCTTCACTCCTCCAATCTTTCTGAGGCTCACGGACTCCAGATATTATTGAACCTTATAATGCTGCCCCATTCCTTGTGCTTTCCCTGCACACATACTGCCCATATTTTTATACAGCCTCTTTATTAAGTCTCAAATTACACAGTTTCTGCCATCTGTCTCGCATCAGGAGATCTATTACCTCCTCCTTCTCCTCCTCCTCCTCTTCTCTTTTCTATTCATTTATTTTTAATTTGTTGCTGTCTAACTTAACTGAGAAAAGAGAACATATTCTCCATCATAACAATTCTGTGGATCTTGGTAAAACTACTTTTTTTTTTTAAGACTACTTTTTTATGGGTTAATCCATGCTCTACAAGAGCCTAAAAAAGCAGTTGGACACAGCACCATGGTATGTGTGTGTTAGATTAAGCTTGTTAATTGTACTGGTTTATTCTTTTTATATCTTTCCCATTTTTCTGTTGACTGGCTCCATCACCTGACAGAGGAATATTAAAATATTTTATTTTGGTGATTGATTTGTCACTTTTTCCTCTCCATTCTTATGTTTTTGTACCAAGTATTCCAAAGCTATGCTACTTAGGTGCTTAAGAGTTTAGATAGATCTCCTTAGTGAAGCAAACTTTTTATTGACATGTGATTATTTTTGTATCTACTCCTGTCCTTCAAAGTGTAGTTTGTCTAACATTAATGTAATGTTTCTTACCTAGAGTGTCTTTTTTCCCCTTTGCTGATGGTTCTTAATTGGGTCTCAAATCTGTGTTTTATGATTGAAACTGTCTGTATATTAATAATAGTTAAAATTATCCTTATAATGGAGTAATTTCTACCATCTTATGCTGTTGGTTTTATTTTTTTCCTGTTACTCTTTTTTTCCCCACTCTCACTCCTTTTTACATTAATTGGAGTTTCCCCTATTTCAAAATTTCTCTCATATGAATCTGTTTCTATTTGTTTACTGGATACTTCAGAAGTCTTAAGATGAATACTTAATATAACAAATTATACAATTAACTATCATCTTTATCCTTCTGTAGGACAACAAAAATAACAATTCTTTAGTGCCAATGAATTATCTCCTTTCCCAGTGGTTGGCTAATGTTGTCTAGTATTTTAGAGTTATCTTAATATTTTATCACCTCAGCTTAGAGATCATCTCTACTCATCATTCTTTTTTGCTAAAATAGTTTCATGAGATGTACAGTAGATCCTTGACTTACAAACTCAATTGGTTCCTGAGGGCTGGTTGTAACTCAAGTTGTTTGTAAGTTAGTACAGCTGAGATCTGATGTTTACCTGGTACACACAATAGATAACAAGAGTCAGAATTAGGTCCATTACCCTAGTTAATCCATGTTGTTCTCATGTCAGGCCTGTCGTAACCTGAGGGTTCACTGTATCTACCTTTTTGAATTATCTTTTGTGCTGATAGGCTGGTAGGACACTTATTTATTTGTGGTGTTGTTTTTGTTTATTCTGAAAATGACTTCTTATTCCTCATTCTTGAAATGTATTTTTTCTGTACAGAGAACTCTGGGTTGACTGTCCTTTTCATGACTCTGCTCAAACTACTTCCCCATGTCTTCACTTCCATTATCGCTATCGACTGTCACCTGGCAGGCCTACTGCATTCACCTGTACTCTGGCTGCTCTTCAAATCTGCTGTTACATTAGATGGTATGTTTTGTATATATTCTTTTGTTTGATGTTCCTTAAATTATCACTCTGCTTCATTCTGTCTTTTATTCCAGAGCCCAAATTAGACATATGTTAGACTCATTCACCTCTTCTGACCCCTTTTTAAATTTTTTGTTTCTGTCTCTCTGTGCAGCAGTCTGGACAGTTCCATCATATCTGCCTTGTAGTTCACTAGCTCTTACTTCATCTGGGCCTAATCTATTGTTTAAGTCATCCATTGAGTTTCTCATTTCTATTATTAGATTTCCATTTCTAGGAATTCTCTTTGGTTGCTTTCAAATGGGCTCTATTTTTGCAGTCTTGTCTTCCTTCTGCCTCCTTTCTACCTCTCGTTTGTGTCATTACACATATTAAATAAGCATATTTTATATTCAGCAGCACAATTCCAGTATTTTTGGGCTTGCTGAATCTTGATTCTGAGGTTTGTTGTTTTTGCTGATGGGCATTCTCGATGTCTTATTCCCTCCCAGATTCAGGTTCAGCAATTTGAATGGGCTCCTATTCTTTGGAACTGTGTGGAACATTTTAGGACCATGTTTAAAGCATATCCTTGCAGAAAGCACTTGTAGAGATCTTTTCTGTATTCTATCAGGAGCTAAGCCTAAGAGTGCTATACAGCTGTGCCACCCCTGAGGGGGTTTGTGCTCAGCTCCCCATTCAGCATGCTGTGTGGACCCTCTCTGCTCCTCTCTCCCTGAGTCCTATGTTAAAACCCTTCTTTTATTTTTATTTATTTATTTATTTATTTATTTTTGTACTGGGAATTGAACTTGGGTCCTTGTGCTTGCGCAGCAGTTGGCGAAACCACTGAGCTAAATCCCCAGCTCCTAAACCCCTTCTTTTATTATTTATTTATTTATTGGGTACCGGGGATTGAACTTGGGACCTTGCGCTTGCGAGGCAGGCACCAGAACCACTGAGCTAAGTCCCAGCCCCTAAAACCCTTCTTTTAAAGCAATAATTTTTAAATTGTGTGTGGCAGCCCCTTAGTAGCTCATATCCATTTGAATGGATTGAAAATAGGATTCTAAAAAATTGATCAGAATAATACAATGAAGCCGAGTGTGGTGGTACACTCCTGCAATCCCAGTACCTGGAAGGCTGAGGCAGGAGGATTGCAGTGAGTTTAAGGCCGCACTGGACTACATAGTGAGACCCTGTCACAAAAGAAAATAATGAAAAAAGAAAACATTTAATTGTGTCACAGACAGGGTTGTTTTGTGAAACTCAGTTTCATGTACATTTCCGTGCATGTGTACACATGTGTTTTTGTGTGTATTTTGATGCTTAGGCATTGACTAAACATGTGAAGAGTTAGAAAAATACCACTATGGAAAAACAGGGATCAGAATAAATATATCTCCCAGATGAACTCTAGCTCTCTGTAGAGTTTTTTTCTTATTTCTAACTACACTCTGTCACTCAAGAAATCTTTACTAACATATGGAGATAAAATTAATCTTCTGTACTCTCACTTTAAACTTTGTTTTTAGGTTTACCACTGCCTGGAATGGAATGTGATGTTTAGATACACCATGAATTGGGCATCTAGTTCTAATACATCATGAATTGGGCATCTAGTTCTAATACACCATGAATTGGGCATATAGTTCTAATTTCTGGCAGAAATGCACACTGGCCTAGCACCATCTGTGAAGAAGACTATACTTTTCCTACCACTGTGCAGTGCTGCCTTCATCAAAACACACACACACACACACACACACACACACACACACACACACACACACGGAGTGTCCTGCATTCTCAGCTGGCTGACATGGTGTTATGCAATGTTCCCACTTTTCTGTCTTTGTGGTGTCATTCTTTGCCCTTCCCTCTCCCTTTCCCTCACCTAATTTCCTGTACACTGGCCTGATTTGGTTCCAGTTGCTGATGTGTTTTGTTCCCCAGAGGCTTATGTGGTAGAAGCTGGCACTCTGGGTGGCAGTGTTGGCATGGGACCTTCAAGAGGTGGGGTCAGTAGGAATTAACTAAGTCACTGTGGACACACCATTATGAATGAATTCATGCTGTCTCCCAAGAATGGGTCAGAACTTGTAGGCCTGGTCAGTCCCTAAGAATAAATTTGGCTTTCTTAGTTTGCTCTCTGGCCATGTGAATGTGCTCTCATGCTCCTGCCACTTCATGTCTTCTACTATGTGGCACAACTGGAGGGCCCTTGTCAGACACTGACCCACCATGCCTTGTGGGCTTCCCAGCCACCAGATGGTGAGCTGAATGAACCCACTTCCCTTTATAATTTACCCAGTCTCAGGTATCTCTTAAATAACAACACAAAATAGAGTACAGCACAATGGACTTACTTTTCTTGGGGTAACATGTTATAGGTGCCATTTGTGCTCTTCCTGTGGCACCACACTGGATGGTTGGGGCACTTTTAATAATCATAGGATGGACCTCTTAAGTTGACATTATCAGACTGATCCTTTCATTGTAACATTTTTTGTCAGCCTTTCATTTAAAATATATAGTTTTTTGCATTGAGAAGTGATGATTGTTTTAGATGTATTACTCTGTAGGTATGGCAAATTTGCAAAATTCTAACTCTTTAAGCATTTGGCATTTCTTCTGTGGTTCTTTCTTGTAAGGAGAATTTTCTTTCATTATCTACATTGTTAGTCATGAAATACAGTTCACATGGGAAAGGCAAGTTAAATGTATGATTCTTTCATTTGTCAATTTTAATAGTAATGGATTTGTATCCTAGCGACTTGTAATGATGACTGGTGCTTTTAAAAATTATTTTATTTTTAAAACTTCAAAGGTTATTACAAAATCTTGAATACATGTGTGCATGCATACCCAGAAAGAAAGAGAGACAGATAGAAACAGAGCTATCTCACTTTTTGATGTTCACCTTGTCAAATTGATGTTCAAATGTATCACAGACAAGGTGGCCTTAGTCTTTGGTAGCTTACTTACATTCTGGGACACAAAGAAGTCCACCATTTTTTGTTTTTAATGGTTTTTGTCCTAGCCTTGTAATCATTCCTTTCTACAAGGGTCCTGGATCTTTTCTTTTTACAGCAAATGATAGAAAGCACATTGTGTTCCAGAGGTGTTTATTTTTACAACATAGTCATTGTTTTCTATGACAGAGATATGAAATTCATATATTTCTATAAAATGAGAGATATGAGTTTGTACTAATATTTTTAATGCAGATTTAAGTCTATAGGACTCTATGTAACAACTTACTTATGCTAGAGAGCTTGGTTTCTGATGGCAATTTGTTTACTTCATTTTTCTGTATGTTCACAACATATACTTGTTTTGAAACAATAATACCATTAACACTAAAATCATACTAACTTATAATATTCTATTTAGTTCCTTCAGTTGTAGGCATATATGTCATGAAGGGTGTGCAGTCAAAATAGTGTGGTTTGGGGCCACCTGAAATCATTCTTGTCAGCACCATTTATAACACCTTTTATACAATCAGGGTTAGTTGAGTTGGTTCTTACTGACAGACACTCAGGTATTTCCCAGCCTGCCATAAATAGTACTGCGGTAAATAACTTCATAATGTGCCGCTTCATTTATGTGCTAGCATGAGATTCCTATCATGAGCTGAGTGTCATATGGCCAACCAGGCAACAGAGTTGGGCACGCATGGCAGCACTCCATCATCAAATGGAAGTGGTATGTGATCAAGCCTGGAGCAGTGCCCACAATGCCCATGGCTCCTATTCCTGCTACACTGCCCTCTCTCTACCTATGGCTTCATGGGGAGTTAACATTACTATTTTCTTGCTATTATTAATTGACAAAGGAAGAAAAGTCTCAGGCCTGGCTTGTAGACAGTTCTGTATGATAGGTAGGCACCACGTGAAAGTGGACAGGTACAGCATGATAGCCCCTCTCTGGGAGACACATGAAGGACAGTGGTGAAAGATAATATTCACAGTGGGTAGAAATTTGGGCAGTGAACCTGGTCCTGCACCTTTTTTTGAAAGGAGAAATGGTAAGATGTGTGATTACAGACTGATTTATGGCCCGTGGCCGGTGGTTTAGCTAGATGGTCAAAAACTTGGAAGAAACATATTTGGAAAAGAGAGACAAAGAAATTTGGAGACCAGACATGTAGAAAGGATTCACTGAATGTGAAAAGGCCATGAAAATATTTGTCTTCCATGTATATGCTCACCAAAAGGTGACATCAGGAGAGGAAGATGTAATAAGCAAGTGGTCAGTTCCATGAAAACCGGTGAGCCTCTTCCCTCAGCCACTTGCCTTTGACCAATGGGTTCATAAACAAAGTGGCCATGGAGGAAGGATGGAGGTTGTACATGGCCTCAGCGACATGAACGTCCACTTTCTAAGGCAGAGCTGACTGTGGCCATCACAGAGTGCCCAATCATCTAGAAGCAGAGACCAACACTAAGCTGCTGATACGAAACCATTCCCTGGGGTGATCTAGCAGCTACCTGGTGGCAAGTTTATTCCACTGAACCACTTCCACCATAGAAGGGGTAGTGTTTTATTCTTATCGGAATAAACACTTGAGGTTTAGACTGGGCTTTCCTACATTCTCTGGAAATGTTTGTGCCAAAACTATTTATAAACAAGTTATAAAGACTATCTGCCTGTCATGGAATTGCACCCAATATTGTTTATGACCAAGAAATTTCCTTCATGGCCAAAGAAGTGAGGGAGTGGGCTCACGCTTGTAGAATTACCCAATTTCACCATGTTTCCCATCATCCTAAAGCTGCTGCCTTGATAGAATTGTACAATGACCTTTCAAAGACACAGGTAAAGTGCTAGCCAGGTGACTAGAAATCTGTACATGATCTGAATCAGGTCTAATATATGGTGCTATCCTTCTGTAGTCAGGCTTTGCAGGTCTGGGCATTAAGAGGCAGAAATAAGGGTGGCATAAGTCACTATTATCCCTAGGAACCCACTGTACTGGATTTTCATCATTGTGACAAAATACCTGAGAGAATCAACTTATAAGGAGGAAAGGTTTACTTTGACTGATGGTTTCAGGGGTTTATTTCATGATTTCTTAATCCCATTGCCTTTGGGCCTGTGGTGGCACTGTATATCGTGGAGCGAGCAAATGGTGCTCCTCATGGTGGCCAGGAAGCAATCAAGAGAGGAAGAGAAGGAGCTAGGGTCTCAGTACCTCCTTCAAAGTCACAGCTCCAGTGTCCTAACTTCCTTCCAGGAGGTCCCAACTCCCAGAGGCTCTGGCATCTCCCACAAGCAACACTGTATGGGCACCAAGCTTTCAACACTTGAAATTTTGAGGGACACTTAAGATATAATCTTTAGCACTCACCAGCTACATTTGTACTTCCTGTTCCCATTACTGCATGCTCTGTTGGCCTAGAGGTTTTATTTCCAGAGGGAAGAATGTTTTCATCAACAGACATAACAATGATTTCATTCAACTAGGGGCTAAGACTGCCAACCAGTCACATTGGGTTCCTCTCATGCCTTGGAATCAACAAGCAAAGAAGGACTCACTGTGCTGGCTGGGTGACTGGTACAGACTACCAAGAGAATATTGGACTGCTGTTCCACAAACATGTGAGCAAGAGTATGACCAGAATACAGGTGATCTGCCTGCCACCTCTTATGTTACATGCCCTGTGATTAGAGTCAATGGGAAACTACAACAACCCAACTCCAGTGGGGCTACAAATGGCTCAGATCCTTCAGAAATGAAGTTGTAGCCATCCTACCAGGTAGTCCGCCTTGATCCACTGACATGCCTGCTGTAGGCAAAGGGAATACAGAATGGGTAGAGAAAACCAATTACAAATTCCAACTACAGAAATGAAGACTGTAATTGTCATCAATAGCCCCTCCCTCTTTTGTTAAGAATGCATTTGTATGTACTTATATAAACAAATATCCTTGTTTTCTCTCCTCTCTCAATCTGCTATCATGTAATATAAAATACACTGAATTTATATCAGTATTTAAAATTTTATATCATAGTATTAAATTTATGAGATATAGAAGAAGTGTAAATGTCACTCAAGGAATTTACTTTCTTTCTGGGGAAGAATGAGGGCATTTTGGGTTATACACAGGATAGTTGTATCACATTAGGATGAACTATGACTTTGTTATTGTCTTCATCTGGAGATTAACTATGTTTTGAGGAAATGTGCAGATGCCAAGTTGACAAAATGTGTACTTGTAATAATTAATCATAAGAGTTTACTTGGTGGTAGTAGGGGATTCTCAGTGAGCTGGAAAGCACAATTCTGGGCATGAGAGTAGCATTTGAATCAATAGGCTGAGTAAGCAACACCCTCCCTTGCTCAAAATGGGTGGGCACATCCAACTGACGAAAAGACCACACAGAACCTGAAGGCAGAAGAAAGGTGAATTTGCTATCTCCTGGAATGGTGACCTCCTCTTCTCATGCCCGTGGGTATCAGAACCCAGGATCTCCAATGGACTCAAGATTTGCACAAGCAGCACCTGAGGTTCTAGGCTTTCATCCTTGGACAAAGAGTTACACCTTCATCTTAGCCAAAAAGAGGCTTTCTGATTTAAACTGAGCCACTCTACTTGCTTCTGAGCTTATAGAGAGCCTCTCACAACTTCTCAGTCTTCACAAGTGTGCTAGCCCATTTCTCTACTAAACCCCTTCTTATCTCATAGCTTATCCCATCATCTTACTTTCCTTTTATCTTTCCATCTTATCTATCCTCCCATCCCCCCTTAGTTTTCTCCCAACAATGCTGATTAATACATCTTATTTATTATATGTTCAATTTCCATTTGCATTTAAGACTTTTTTATGGTGTTTCATTGTTTGCTCATGTACCAATACTATGCTATCTTAATAACGGAAGATTTGTAGTATATTTCTTTATCAAACAGGAATAGTCTAAGGCCTCTGTTACAATTGTTTTTTTTAAAGAAACACTCAGCTATTCTTGCTTATGTGTAAACTTTACAATCACCTTGTCCAATTCTACTACATATATATAGTAATATATATAATGTAGTAACTTGAATATAAAATTTCCTTGGTGGTGACATCTTTATACCATACCACTGTTCTTTCCTATTTAACAACCTGATATGAATTTGTATTTGTTGAAGTCAATCTTGTGTCTGGTAAGAGGGTATTATTTTTTAAAATATTTTTACTCATATAAGTATTATAATTTTTAAGATATTTCCTAGTGCTTTATTTTCTATTTTATGTTGCAAGCTATTATCTCTTATTGTATATTCTAATTGGTTATTTTTGCATATCTGAAGGCTGATATGAATTCCATCTTCTAACTTGTTATGGTTGGTGAATAGAGATATAATTAAGATTTGCATTTTTGTACCCAGAAATTTATTCATTCTCATAATTTATTTTTAGCTTCTTTTGGAGTTTCCACATATATGTTTAGGTCAACTGCAGGTGATGGCTTTTTCAGTTATTACTTTCTAATCACTTTTCATTTCTTTTTCTGGACATAATGTGCCAACTGGAATTGCCAATAAAGAGCAAAATGTTCTTACTTTACACCTTATGTCAAAATGAAAACTTTCAATATTTTTTCATAAGTATTTAAAAAATTACGTGGTGCTAGAGACTGACCCCAGGACCTTATGTGTGCGAAGCAAGCATTTACCATTACATCCCTAGCCGTTCATGAAGAATGTCTACTGACGCTTTGTTTGTGCCTACTGAAGCAATCAGTGAAGATGAAATGCACTGCTTCTTTGACATAAAACCATGTTGCAATGTTGGGATAAAACTAAGTTGGTTGTATTAATAATACTACTTTATATTAGTGGTTCTAAATTTCTCATATTTTAAAGAATATTTTGTTTACATAATAAGAGAAATTTGTCATCTATCATCTTTCTCAACTTAACCCTGAGAGGTTTGATATCTGAATTTTGCTAGCCTTGTAAAATTATTTAGAGAGTATAATTTTTAATACTCTGAAAAAAATCATCTTTAAAGTTTAAGTTATTTTTTACCTATTTGGTAACTTTTTGGGGATTAAGTAATTGGAAAGCTAATAAATGTATACATTTATTGTAATTTTTTTGTAGCCTTCATATTTTTATCTTACTTCAAAGTGGTAGTTTGCATGTTTTATAGTTCTCTTTGTTGCTATTCTTTTTTTTGCAGTTAGTTTTATTAATGATTTATCAATTTCATTAGTCTTCTCAAACAATAAACTAATTATGTTTACTTTCTATTAATTTCTGGTCTTTTATTTATAACTTTCCGTCTTGGTTACTTTTCTCATTGCTGAGACAAAATGCCTACACCCAAAGTCAGGAAAGGTTAATTAAGGAGGAAAGGTTTATTTTTGGCTCACAGTTTG
Source organism: Heterocephalus glaber (assembly GCF_053883595.1). Lineage (NCBI taxonomy): Eukaryota > Metazoa > Chordata > Mammalia > Rodentia > Bathyergidae > Heterocephalus > Heterocephalus glaber. Next base: position 3,290,052 of record NW_028258329.1, on the reverse strand, counting down.
TAGAGGTTTCAGTCCATAATCGGCTGGCCCCAACACAGGGTGGCATGGCAGAAGGGCGTCACAGAGGAAAAACAGTCCATGACAGCAGGCAGGAGAAAGCAAAGCAGCAAGTGATAAGTGAAACCCAGGAGCCCTCTTTCTGTCCCTTCTATTCTTCTCAGGGTACCTGTCCTTAGGGCGGGAAGCACTCACAGCCGGCGGAGCCTTCCCGTGGTCCACATCCCGGAACTATGCCAAACCAGTCAGTGGACTGGTTCAGCCATCACCCCACTTTCAGTAGTCATCACGCACTCTCCAACCAGCCACCTCTGAAAAACCCCACCAAGAGTGAATGCAGCTTTGCGGGGACATCTAGACACAAGCCATAGCACTTTCTTATTTCCATGTCGTGTGAAACATAGGAAAACATACCGTGATCACAGACTGGAAATTTAATCTTGTAATACAGCCCCAATCAAAATTTCAGCAGGATTTTTATTCTGTGAAATTTGAAAAATGGATTTTATACTTTAGGTGATATTTATGACTAAATGAAAATAGAAATGAAAAAGTGGGAAAATATTTACATCAGAAAAATAATTAGCTTTTTAAACCTATCAAATCAATTGAAGAAAGATCAAGAAACAAATTTTGAAACGTGTGAAGTATATGAATAGTTGAGTCACAGATAAGATTAAATAAATGGATCTTAAACATAGGGATGATGTTAAAGTATCCACTTAAACGTTCAAACTAAAAATTATTGAAGTAAAAATGTACAGAATTACTACAAAATTGATATTCACATAAACATGAAAGGAAGTTAGTAGTGAATCCAATGAGATAAAGAATTAGTAGGGTAAAACATATTTGAAAATCATAAGTGAATTTGAATTAATGAGTATATTTAGTATTGTCTGCTTGACTAGAGACCATATAAAGTGTTTACCAAAGTTGGAAGGTACTAGGTCTCCAAACCAACCTCAATGAACACCAAATAATCATTTTCATGTACACAAGTCATAGCTTTTAATAATAATTGAAAGAAAAATCAATGCTAAAATTCAGCCACATTCCTAAAGGAAAAAATGGAAACAAAGTCTTTGTAAATAGGGAAAGGTGGAGGGATGAAGGGAGGTCAAGGGAATGGGGAAAAAATAAGAACCAAGATACATCATGTAAAGGTACAAATTCCCAATGATGAATGTAACTGTATCGTATACTTAAAATGTACCAATAAACTTAATGAAAAGAAAGAAGCCACATTCCTCTGGAGGTGAAAACACAGAGCTAAATAATTCAATGGTGTGGACTCACAATTAAAATCACGAAACCTTCATAAATGAGTGATAAAGAATGACTACATATAAATACCTGAGTGATGCTGGTGAAATAATGATTAGAGAAGAATTTAAAACTTCAGGTGCATTCATTAGGGAAGCAGAAAGATTGACCACTATTGAACTAATTTTTAAATCAAAAAACTATAAAAAGAGAAAGTGATCTCAAAGAAAACAGAGGAAAGTTGAAAAGGCAAAGACAGATATCAGTGGAAGATGAGAGAGGAAGGGAGAAAGGAAAGTGGGCTTGATGAATGAAGGCAAATACTTTATGGAAATATCACAGGGAGACCCATGGGTTTGTACGGTTAACACATGTTAAAAATAATAAAAATACATGTTAATAAAAATTAATAGCTAGTTATAAACTAGATATCTGATCAAATAAAAGAAAGGGTACCAATATTTCATATTAGAGGAATCACATCATCAGACACAGTAATAGATTAAAAATTATTTTTAAAACCTAGAGAATATTTTCACATTGCACTGGAAAATTAAACCAAATAAGTTATTTCCTAGAGAATATGTAAATGACCAAATTTGTACCAGAAATAAAAAAAGAGAAAGACCTCAGTAGTCAGTTAAATGTAAAGAAATTATATTCAGAAGTTCACTTACTTTTTCCTGAAATGGGATCAGGTTTACAGTTATCCAAATGAGTTTTATAAAACATTCAAATAACAAATAATCATTTCAATCAAGTGCTTCATAGAAAACATAGAAAAGCAAAGCTGATCGACTGTAATTGTGAGGCTTAATATAAACTTCATATACAAACCTAAAAAAGACAGGTTACTTAACTTGAATTAAATACAGTAATGCAGGGGAAAAGTCACAATTTGTGAATATAAAGTTCATCCCAAGGTTGGTTGAATCTGAGATAAATGGTCAGTGTAACATATCATTGAAAGAAATAAGAACAAAACTTCTGATTATTTCAATAGTTATTGAAAATGTTCAATTAAAAGCTATCCATGGTAAAAGTTTGTCATAAAAGAATTTTATTCTGACATATTATGTATTGAAACTAATATTATGTGATAAAAATTACACTGACTATTATACTAATAGTTAAATATCAGAAACATTTTATTTAAATTCAGGACAGTTTTTTTTGACCAGGAGACCAAGCCAGAGACCAAGCCGGTGAGGACCCCTGGGCTCGCCCACCAGCCTCCAGCTTGGCCCTGCAAGGCAGCAGAGCAGGCACAGGCCGAGTGAGCCCTGTTCAGTCCGGCTCGCTCCGCCCACTTTCAACCAGGAGATAGAGCGTGTGAGGACCCCCGGGCACGCCCACCAGCTGCCTGCAGAGCCACGCGGGCACCTGCAACAACAGCACCGCCCCCCCCCCCCCCCCGGCTGTACAGCTTCTTGGATCCACACTACAGAGGCACAGGGGGATATAAAGGCCATTGTACTGAGCTGCAGAAGTGAATAACAGAGACAGGGCCTCTCTCAGGCTCCCTGATGAAAACTGAAGCCCACTGGAAAAGTGAAGAGAAACTCTGCAATAAAGGCACACCAGACCACCGTGCTTGGTAAGTTGGAGGGATCATCATCTCCCATCAGAACCTGGACTATCTTCAGGGGAAAGGCAGCTGGAACATGCAGGAGAACCTTGCAGAGTTCAACCCTGCAGGAGGACAGGGAGCTCAACTTGGGACTTGCAGCCAGAAATCTGCCTGAATCTCACTAGCCTTTGACTAGCTTACTGAGACTCGTTGACTTATAACTGCACACTGCTGCCTACATTGTCTTCCGGGACAGCAGAGACATACCCTGAAGGAGGCCCTTCATTTTTATCTTTTAGTTGTTATTTTCAAAATTACCACTATTTTTTTGTTCCAGAAAAAAAATGAGAAGACATAGGGCAGAAAGTCAGACTTTCACCCCCACAAAAGGCAAATTCTGGGGGAAACGAGGTGGAAAAGTCTGATAATCAACCACCTGGACACCATGAACTGATAGCACAGGAAGTAACAAAACAGATGAATAAGGCCCTAGGAAAATTCAAAACAGAGATAATTTCCCAGATAACTACAGAGATAGTGAGCAGAATGAAAGACAGGATTAGAAGCTCTAGAACAGAAACAGATAAAAAAATAGATGAGCTCAGAAACATGCTGGAAGCCATGAATGCCCAGCATAAGAAAGAAATGGAAACCATGATCACCCAACATAAGAAAGAAATGGAATCCATGAAACAGATTCAAACAGATATTCAGGAGATTAAAAACTCCACTAAAGGCATGCAGAGCAGATTAAGGGAATCTGAAGATAGAATATCAGATATAGAAGACAGGATTGCAGTTAAGGACCATGAAAACAGAGATCTCTTCAAAATAGTAAGGGACCGTAAGAAATCAATCCAGCAGCTGATAGATGATGCAAGGAAGAATAACATAAGACTGATAGGAGCCCATGAAAAAACAGGAGAAAGTACAAGTGACATAAAAACTGTTCACAGAAGTAATAGTAGAAAACTTCCCAGACAGAGGTGGAGAATTGGACATACAGATAAGTGAGGCATATAGAACTCCAACTATCCATGATCAAAAAAAATCTACACATAGACATATAATAGTCAAGATCCCAGAAATCCAACAGAGGAACAAAATCCTCCAGGCAGTTAGAGAAAAGAAACAAATCACCTACAAAGGAAAGCCCATCAGAATCACGGCAGACTTCCCAATACAAACCCTCAAGTCAAGGAGAGCCTGGAGTGAAGTAGTGAAGTATTTCAAGCCCTAAAAGAAAATAACTTCCAACCTAGACTGTTGTACCCTGCAAAATTATCTTTCAAAATCGGTGGGGAAATTAGATACTTTCACAACAAAGAACACCTGAGAAATTTCATGAATACCAAATAAGCACTCCAAACAATTCTAAGAAATATCCTAGAAAAAGATAATGAAGGTCACAACTCAATGAGGCCCAAGAGAGGGAAGCCACCAGGCAGGGTAAGAAACTAAAGGGAAAGGGGGAAAAATAAAAAATAAAAGGATGAGTCAATATCTATCAATTCTAACTCTCAATGTTAATGGCCTCAATTCACCAATCAAAAGAAATAAACTGACAGAATGGATTAAGAAGCAAAATCCAGCAATATGCTGTATACAAGAAACACACGTAACTCATAAAGAAATTCATAGACTGAAAATGAAAGGATGGAAAACAGTTCTCCACACGACAGGAACCCAGAAAAAAGCAGAGGTAGCAATCTTATTTGCAGACAAACTACATTTCAAACCAAAACTAATTAAGAGAGACAAAGATGGTCACTACATTCTTGAGAAGGGAACAATCCAAGAGGAAGAGATGACAGTCCTAAATGTATATGCATGAAATATGAATGCCCCAAAATATACAAAACAAATATTAATGGACATGAAAAATCTAATAAGCACTAAGATAATAGTAGTGGTGAACTTCAATACCCCACTGTCACAAATAGACAGACCATGTAGACAAAAAATTAACAATGAAATTTTAGAACTGAACCAAGTTATTCAACAAATGGACTTAACAGATGTTTACAGAGTGTTCCACCTCACAAAATCAGAATACACATTCTTTTCAGCTGTACACGGGTCATTCTCCAAAATAGATCACATGCTAGCTCTCAGGACATGTCTAAGTAAATGTAAAAGAATTAAAGTTATCCCCTGTATATTATCAGACCATAGTGCAATAAAATTAGAGGTCAATAACATAAGAAACTGCAAAACTCCCACAAACACATGGAAGTTGAATAACACCCTCCTGAATGACCAATGGGTCACACAGGAAATTAAAGAAGAAATTAGACAGTTTCTACAAGTAAATGATAATGCCAGTACAACATACAGGAATCTATGGGACACAATGAAAGCAGTTGTACGTGGGAATTTCAAAGCAGTGAATGCCCATATTGGGAAAACAGAGAGAACTCAGATAAATAACCTAATGCAGAACCTCAAGCTCCTAGAAAAAGAAGAACATAACAAACCCAAAGCTCATACAAGAAAGGAAATTATAAAGATAAGAGCAGAAATCAATGCAATGGAGACTAAGAGAATGATACAAAAAATTGATGAATCAAAGAGTTATTTTTTAAAGAATAAACAAAATTGATAAACATTTAGCCAACCTTATCAAAAAAGAAAAGAAAAGGCTCAAATCCATGCAATTAAGAACGAAAAAGGGGAAGTCACAATAGACCCAGCAGAAATCCAGAGGGACATCAATCCCTACTTTGAGAGCTTGTACTCTAATAAAATGGAAAACAGAAGAAACGGACAGATTCCTAGATACATACAAATTGCCAAAGTTAAATGAAGAAGATATAGAAATTATAAACACCCCAATTATAATGAGTGAAATTGAAAATGTAATAAAAAATTTACCAACAAAGAAAAGTCCAGGTCCGGATGGCTTCATTGCTGAATTCTACAAGACATTTAAAGAAGAACTATCACTATTACTCTTTAAACTCATCAAGGAAATTGAAAGGGAAGCAAGGGTTCCAAATTCATTCCCAGAAGCAAGTGTTACTTTGATTCCAAAACCAGGGAAAGACCCAACCGAAAAAGAAAACTACAGACCAGTCCCCCTAATGAACATACATGCAAAAATCCTCAACAAGATACTGGCAAACAGAATACAGAGGGTCATCAAGAAGATCATACACCCTGACCAAGTTGTATTTATCCCAGGGATGCAGAATCCTTCAACATTCGTAAATCAATAAATGTAATACACTATATTAACAGAGTCAAGGACGAAAACCATATGATCATCTCAATAGATGCAGAAAAACCATTCCACAAAATCCAACACTGATTCATGATAAAAACCCGACAGAAAATTGGAGTAGAAGGTCTTTATCTTAACCTGATTAAGGCTATATATGAAAACCCAACAGCCAACATCATACTAAATGGTCAAAAACTGAAAATTTTCACACTAAAATCAGGAACAAGACAAGGATGCCCACTATCACCACTCTTGTTCAATAGAGTTTTGGAAACTTAGCCACAGCAATTAGAAAAGAGAAAGAAATGAAAGCAATAAAAATAGGAAAGGAAGAAGTTAAACTGTCATTATTTGCTGATATGATACTTTACATAGAAGACCCAAAAAACTTGGCCAAAAGACTTCTAGACTTAATTGACAGATTCAGTAGAGTAGCTGGATATAAGGTCAACAGTAAAAAAACAATGGCCTTCTTATTCACAAGTAGCAGACTCACTGAGAGAGAAATTTGGGAAACAATCCCTTCTATAATAGGATCTTAAAAAATGAAATATCTAGGAATCAACCTAACAGAGGAAGCAAAAGATCTCTACACTGAAAACTATAGCACTCTGAAAAAAGAGATTTAAGAGGATATAAGAAAATGGAAAGGCATCCCTTGTTCCTGGGTAGGAAGAACCAATATTGTGAAAATGACCATACTTCCAAAACTATTATGTAGATATAATGCAATGCCAATTGAAATTCCAACAATATACTTCACAGAAGTAGAGAAAACAATCCAAAAATTCATTTGGAACCATAAGAGACCTAGAATAGCAAAAGCAATTCTAGGCAACAGAGACATGGCTGGGGTATCAGAATCCCCAACTTGAAACTATATTACAAAGCTTCTGTGATAAAAACAGCATGGTACTGGCAAACAGACCAGAGGATCAGTGGAATAGATTAGAAGATGCAGAAACAACTTCAGACATACTCAGCCACCTCATCTTTGACAAAGGAGCCAACCACCCTCCTTGCAGGAAAGATAGCCTATTTAATAAATGGTGTTGGAAAAACTGGATTTCAACCTGCCAAAGATTGAAACTAGACCCATACCTATCACCATGCACTGAACTACGATCCAAGTGGATTAAAGATCTAAACATTAAGATAGAAACACTAAACTTACTGGAAGATAAGTTAGGTAGAACTCTTGAAGACACTGGCATAGGAAAAGACTTTATGAACAAAACCTCAATAGCACATGAACTAGCACAAAGAATCAACAACAGGGATCTCATCTTATTGAAAAACTTCTGCACTGCAAGAGAAACCACCAACAGAGCTAAGAGACAACCTACAATGTGAGAAAAAAATTTTAGCAGCTGTACCTCAGACAAAGGACTACTATCTAGAATATATAAATAATTGAAAAAAATCAGACTCCCCAAATTCAAAGACCCAGTTCAAAACTGGGGATCTGAAATGAACAGACATTTCTCAGACAAAGAAGTAAATGCAGCAAATAAATATATGAAAAAATGTTCAACATCACTGGTTATTTGAGAGATGCAAATGAAAACAACACTGAGATTCCACCTCACCCCACAAAGAATGGCTGCTATCAAGAAATCAACCAATAACAAATGCTGGCAGGGGTGTGAGGAGAAAGGAACCCTTCTCCATTGTTGGTGAGAGTGCAGACTGGTGCAACCACTGTGGAAATCAGTATGGAGATACCTCAAAGAACTAGGACCAGAGGTCCCATTTGACCCAGCTATTCCCCTGCTGGGTATCTACCCCAAAGAATTAAAAGAATCATACCACAGTGATATATGTGCACCCATGTTTATAGTGACATAGTTTGTAATAGCTAAAGCTTGGTAACAGCCCAAGTGCCAATCAGCTGGAAACTGGATAAAGAAGTTGTGTTTTTTTTTAAAAAAAACAAAAACTGAGTAGTACTCAGCCATAAAGAACAAGAAACTAGAGACATTTATAGCTAAATGGATGCATATTGAGGCCATACTCAAGTGAAATAAATAGGCCACACGTGTAAATACCGAACAGTTTCTCTAGTGTGAGAAATTGAAAGTGTAAATAAGGATTAAAATGAATAATTGATAATTTGAAATAGGAGAAGGTCCAAAGGGGTAAGGGTGGTGGGAGGGGAAGGGGAAAGGAAAGAAGGGAAAGGAAAAATTATGAGAAAAGAAAAAAGAATGGAAATGAAATCTATGTAAATATGGAAGGGTGGAGGGGGTGAAGGGAGCACAGGTAATGGGGAAAAAAATAAGAACCAAGATACATCATGTACAGGTACAAGCACCCAATGATAAATGTAAACATATTGTATACCTAAAATGTGCCAATAAATAATTTAAAAAATAAATAAATTCAGGACAGAAAAATAATATCTGTTATGATCATTTTTTCCAGAAATATCCTCACAGTTATACCAAAAAACACAATGGAAACAATCATGTGAATTAGAAAGAAACAAAGTCGTTGTCATGTATGAACAAGTTTATTTTTTACATAAAGATCCTCAAGAATTTAAAGAAAACACATCTATTTATAACAGTTAACCAATTCAAGTTATCAGTTGCTGGATTCAATCTCAATAAAAAAAATCAATAACATTCCAACATGTCAGGAAGCAATTAGTAATTTTACTTTTATTTATTCCATCCCCAATGGATTTCCTTCTTTATGTGGATTTCTGAGCTTTATCATTTTTCTTCTCTCTGAAGAACTTGTTTTAACATGTGTGATATGGCAAGTATACTGGTGATAAATTTCCTCAGTATTTATTTGTATGAGAAAATCTTCATTTTACCTCCACTTGTGAAGAATAATGTTCACTGAGTGCAAAATTCTAGCCTGGCATTTCTTTTTCAACTCTATTATGGACTGTGTCTAGATGTCCTCCCAAAGGTGCAGGTCCTTATAGGTGGAACTTTTCAGAGGTGACTGGATCTAGGCTGTGTGATGCTGGGATTAAGGATGTGTGGTACTAAATTAGTTTTCTGATTGGTTTAGCATAGTTCTGGGTGTGGATAATGGGAAAGCCCACCCTGGGTGTGGGTGGCTTCACCCAATAGGCTTGTAGCCTGGATGGAATAGTAGGGGAAGGAAGGCTTGCTTCCTGCCTCCTGTCTGCTCTGCCATGGACTGTTTCTCCTCTGAGATGCCCCTCTGCCATGCCACCCTGCCTTGGAGCCAGCATACTATGGACTGAAACTTCTACAAACTGTGAGCTAAGTAAACCTTTTCTCTGTTAATTTGTGACTGTCAGGTATTTTGTCTCAGCAACAAAAAAAGTAACTAAGACAAACCCAAACTATTTCATTCCATTTTCTTGCTTGCATGTTTTCTGAAGAGACATCTGATGTCATTCTTATTCTTGTTCTTCTATGGGTGGTTTTGTTTGTCCTCTGACAACTTTTCAGGATTTTCTCTTTGTCTTCAATTTTCTGCCATTTGAATGTTATTCCCAAAATTTTTACAAAAATATTTGTTCTGCTTGGTGTTCAATGAGTTCCACGGATCTGTGGTTTGGTGCCTGTTTTTAATTTTAGAAAATTCTTAGTCATTATTACTTCAATATCTCTCTCTCTCCCTCTCCCCTCTCTCTCTCTCTCTCCCTCTCCCTCTCCCTCTCTCTTTCTGTGACAGTCAGGTAGGTCTTGAACCCACTATGCAGCCCAGGCTAGCCTCAAACTAGCAGCAATCCTCCCGCCTCAGCCTCTCCAGTGCTGGGTTACAGTCTTGCATTGCTGCACCTGGCAATATGTTCTCTCTTTCTTCCGTCTTTGATAGTTTTGTAGTTGTCAAACTGTTCTTGGATATTTTCTTTTAACTTTCCCAGTCTTTCTTCTCTTTGCATTTTGAGTTTGAAAGTTTCCTTGGCATCCCCTGAAGTTCACTGATTTTCTCCTCCACTATGTCCAGGCTATCCATGAGCTTCCAGACATGCTTCCTCTCTGTTACAGTGGTTTCTTCCCCCTCTTTGTCTCTAGTGAAACTTTGTGATTCTTAGAGTTTCCATCCCTTTGATTACATTATCTGTCTGTTCATGAATGTTGCCCTCTTTTCCTGCTAGAATCAGAGCACATTAATCATTCTTGTTTTGAATTCCAGGTCTCATATTTCCAACATCCCTGCCACATTTGAATCTATGTCTCTTTCTTGTCTTGTAATATGTGCTTAGTTTTTGTTGAAAACCACACTATAGCTTGAATATGTCCCCCAAAGACCTATGTATTGAAGGCTTGGTGGGCTCCAGTGGTGCTATTGGGGTGTAGAACCATTAAGAGGGGTCTGGTGGGAGGAAGTGAGGCCCATGGAGGTCATGCTTTTGAAGAGGATATCTGCACTCTAGCCCCTCCCTGTCTCTCTCTTTCCTTCCGGGTTACTCTGAGGTGAAGAAGCTACCTCTGACAGGCACACTCATCGTGATGTGCTGCGCTACCACAGACCCAAAGCAACAGGGCCAAGAATGATGTGCTGAAACTCCCAAAACTGTAAGCCAAAATAAACCTTCTCCCTCACTAAGTTGATTATCTCAGGTATGTTGTCACAGTGACAGAAAGTTGACCAATATGCCCTGACATGAGGTACTAGGTAAAAGGAACTGAGATAAATTTGATCTTTGTGTGAGGCTTTATGTTTATCTGGCCAGAAGTTTATTATGTGTTGTGGCTGTAGGTGTCAGAAGCTACAATTTCTTCTTGTGTCTTTGTTTTACCTGTCAATCTTGGGGGGGCCAGGTGGAGAGTATGAGTTTTCCTAGAGACTTCTTTTTAAATTATGTCCAAGTTCTTCCATAGTCATCCCTACTGTAATACAGGAACCCTGTCAACGAGGTGGCAAGGGGGGTGTGTGTGCGTGCATGCACACGCGTGTGTGCACATAGTCCCATAACTAGGTCTCAGCAGAGAGCCTGCACCTTTGGGCTGTGATCTTCGTAACTGCTTCTTAACCCTTTCCATCCTTAGGTGAGATAGGGTGACCAGAAGGGGTACTGCTGGATATTCCTCCCTCTCCAGCTCCCTTGGGCTCTGGTAAAACCATAACCCATTAGGTTATGGGAAAACCACTCCCCTTTAGGGAAGGCCTTGGCTGCTCTTCCCGTCCTGCTGATGGCCCTGAGACTCTTTTACTCTGACCTTCATTGTGAGAACCTAGCAGAGCTCTGGGGGGAAAAATTTAAGAAAGTGTGAGCTAACCCGGAAGGGGGCTTCCCTGGCGTGGTTAAATCTTACTCTTGTCTCTACTGAACTGCGTCCATGACAGTGCAGGCTTCCCAGGCCGGTGCTGGCTGCAGCTGGGGCTTCTGCTCTGGGGTTTTTCTCCAGGAAGCCTTTGGGGACGGTAGTTTGCTCTGTGACCCCAACCCCCTGCTAGATCCAAGGAGAGATGTTAACTTTCAGACTCATCAAGTCTCTTTTCTTTTTATTAGGACAGGAGCAATTGCTTCAAAGCTCCTGCTATGCCTGACTGGAAACTGATTGTCCAGAATTTAGTTCGATGATATAATTTTTAAAAGCGTGCTACTAGTATTATCAAATAAAATTGTAAGGTAAATCAAACATAAAGTATGCACTACCTTTATAAAGCTCTATAGTTTTGTATCTAAAAAGTTCAGATAAATAATATAAAGAACAATAGGCCACATTGGTAGTAGAAGACATGAAGATCATTTGTAAGTCAAACGAGAACAAAATTTAGCCTGGTTGAGGACAAAGAGAAATTATATTTATTCAGGGTTAGGGCAAATAGTGGAGAAACTGTATCAAAACTGTGTCTCTCAGGTCTTACTAATTTTTATTCAATGTGATAGTCTCTGCTTTTTTTAAATTGAAATGTTCAATGCATTTATATTTGAAGTAATTATTTCTATGATTGAAATCTTCCATTTTATCATTTAAATTTTTTCTTCTAAGTTCTGTTCCTTCTTGTTATTTTAATGGTAAATACATTCTATTGTACCATTAATTTCTTTGTTATAATTGTGTGTATTTTAAAAGTTATTTTCTTAGAAGTGTATCTGAGGATTATTATATGTGTCTTAATGTATTGCAACCTACTGTACATTAATACTTTATTCCAGTTAACTATAGATATTTAGCTCATTAAAAGCCATATTTCACCTCTCCTTTTGCTACTTATAAAATAATCTATCTACTACCTATCAATATATTTACCAATCATAATTTATCAATATATGATAAAATACAATATAGAATTGGAATTATTTTATATAAATGTTTTTAAATAAGTAAGGAGAAGTATATAAGAAATAACACATTTAAGCTGTTTCTATGTAATTGTCTCCTGTACTTTATTTCTTCATATGGGTTCAAATCACTGTTTGGAGTAATTTCTTTTCAGTTTTTGCTCATCTAGGAATGTCTTTTTCTTTTTCTTTTTTTGGTACTGGGGATTGAACTCAGGACCTTGAGCTTGTAAAGCAGGCACGGTGCCACTGAGCTAAATCCCTGGCCCTCAGAAATGACTTTTTTCATATTCGTATTTGAAAGATATTTCATGGAGTACCAGGTACTTGGTTGATTTATTCTTTCAGTATTTTGTTTTCCTTTTTTTTTTGGTACCAGGCATTGAACTCAGGTCCTTGAGCTTGCACAGCACGCGGTGAAACCACTGAGCTAAATTCCCGGCCCAGTATTTTGCTTTCTAACTTCCATTGTTTTTTATGAAAATTCTCATCAGAATAAAATGTTAATTTTATTGTGATTCCCTGTATTTTTCTCATGTTTTCAAGAATTTCTTTTACAACAGTTTGATTATTTTCTGAGATATGAATTTCTTTGAATTTATTTTTATTGGAGTTTTTTGAACTTCTTATAGGTTAATGTTAAAGTCATACTTGAGATATTTTTAGTCACTGCTTCCTCAAAACTATTTTGCTCTTTTCTTTCTCCTCTTCTTGGGCTTCTGTTCAGCTTTTAAGAAATTCCCTTTGGTATTCAGATTGGACAGTCTATTTTGATCTATCCTTAAATTTACCCCCATTTCTCCAGATCTGCTTTTGAATCCCTCTAGGGAATTTTTCACTTCAGTGACTTTACTTAACCCAAGTATTTTCATTTGTTTCTTTAAAAAATTTTTCCCAAATCTTTATTGCACTTATCTATTTGGTAAGCCATAGTTAATATATTTTTCTTTAAATCTTTAAAGACAATTTGCTTTAGATCTATGCACATATTTATGACAGCTGAATTAATGTCTTGAGTCTAACAACTGGGCCCCATCAGGAACAGTTTCTATCAACTGATTTCTCTCTCTCTCTCTTTTAGGTCATTGTTGCAAACTGGAAATTTTAGACCATATGTATATTGGAACAACTCTAGATCCAAATTCCACTCTCTTGCTCCCTAATTGTTGTTCCTGTTTTGGAAACATTCAGTTAGCTCATTTATGGACTTGTCTTGACTTATTCTCCAGAGTGGTATGGAGTCCTCCGAAGTGTGCAGCTAAAGATGTTTCTGTTCATTAAAAAAAAAACAAAAAAACTCTTGTTTTTACACCTGGCTACCTGGTGGTGATCATGACCAGCCAGGGATCAGTTGGTGGGAGAGTTGGTGTCTAACCATCTTGGTCTGCCAGGCTGATGGCTTTGTGTCTGAGGAAAGAATACATTGCACGCCAGGCAGTTTACAGGCCTGCTCTGGCTTGTGCTTCCTTCTTTGATGGCCCCTGATTTCCGAATTAGCAAGATCCTTATTTCTGCTTTGAACATTACTGTCAGAGATGGGAGATGTCTTAGTCCATTTTGCTCTGCTATGATAGAATACTTGGTCCAAATCTTCCATAACAAATGGTTTTTAAATGTATCTTTTAGCTCCAATGTGCAGGATTTTAGAAAATGTTTAACATTTAGAAAATCTTTAACTTTTTAAAAAACTTTATATTTGCCTTTTCTAAAAGCCTGGATTGTACTGCTGATTTGTTGTGGCCGATCTCAGAAATCTACAAAAGCCAAAGAAGCTTCTCCAGCCTTAGGCTCCTGTCATAGCCACAAAGGGGAGGACTTTGTCCTGCACTGTCCAGGAGCCTTTAGTTTACATCTCTCCTTTGGTTCTTATCTTAATGCATTCTTCCCAGTATTTTATTTGCTTGTATCTTAACTTCCTAAATATACTACATAGCCATGGAACTGAGCCATTTTGGTTTTTATTTAAAATTTGTGTGTGTGGTACTAAGGATTGAACCCAGGCCTTCTGCACTGAGCTACAGATTTGATTTGGTTTGATTTGGAGATGCAAGCAAGGTTGCTAAATTTCCCAGGCTTGGCTCAAACTTGTGGTTGTCCTGCCTCAGCCTCCCAGAGTGCTGGGATTCCTGGCCTGAGCCATCACGCCTGGCTCAGAGCTCCATCTCAGTTGCATCTCCCAGCATGTCCTGTCTCCAGCTCAGTGTTCGGTCAAGCGTGGTTCTGTTCTGAGGGCAATGCAGCTCCTCTTCTCCGCTCCTGCTGCTCGTTCGGCCCAGAGGCCGCAGTGTCCAAGGGCCGCCCGTCTCTGACGTCCTTGGCTATGTCTGTGAGCGTTCGCGAGGTATTAGTCATCTCATGCAGAACAGGATATATCTGTCACTTCTCCCCTGCGAACCCCTCCCTTCGACAAGATTTATTTTAAGCAACGTGTGAAAAGAGACAATTTCACAGGCAACTCTGTGAGAACCCGGGCCTTTGCCAACGCGTGGGCCCCTGTCCCACGGGCTGCCTCGCGCTGCCCGCCAGGGGGCGCCCCGGAGGAGGCAGCGGCCCCGAGGGCCCGGCGGCGGCCTGACTGCCCGGAGGCCCGGACGTCCCGGCGCCGACAGAGTGGCCCTGGCCTTGCATACGTCCCGACTGCTGCTCCGACGCCCGGGTGATCGAGGCCCGCTGTGGGCCGGGGTCGGGGCAGCTCCCGTTCCCCTCGCAGGTGGAGCGGCCGGAAGGGGGCGCTGCTCCCCGCTGCTCCGCGCTGCTAGGCGCTGCTCCGCGCTCCGGGGGTGGGTTCGAGCCACCCCTCCCCCGAGTTTCTATAGCAACGTCCCGGGAGAATTTCCAGGGCTACTGCTTCTGTCACAGTAACCCAGAGAGGGAGGAAAGCGCGGGTGCGGGTGCCAGGACGGGCGGAGGCCCTGGATGCCGGAAGTTAGGGGCCCCCGCCTTCAGCGAGGCCCGCAGAGCGGGCAGCGGTCTGGTCCGGGTCCCCCAGCTCTCGGGACATCTGAGCATCTCGCTGCAGATGACAGGGCCCGGGCCTGGTCGTGCGGGCTAAGGAGGCGACCTGCAGCCCTCCCGCCTTTTCCTGAGAAACAGGGCAGGACAGGCCGGCGTGGGTCGGGGGAGGGCTGCCCGTGGGTGTCCAGGGAATAGAAATGAAGTTATGCAAGCAGATGGCTGGACGGGGAGACACAAACCATGGATATAAAAGCACTCGCATCATGGAGATGCTAATTTCTGACTTTACTAATGATACGATTTCGGATATCAAAGGTGCCTTGTAGCTTTGGAGTGTCTTCAGCGCCCCCAAATACAACCTTTCTACAGCACATGGCTCCACACACGCGCAGGCACTCAGAATCCGAGCACCCATCTTAGCAGCACCGAGCACTAGTGCTTCATTGCAGCCACAAATCCAGCTCGCAGACCGCCTTCTTGCCCTCTGGGGCGGAGGGCAATAAAATGCACACAGGTGGTGACCAGCAGAGGAGACAGGGCCAATTAACGACGGCAGCCACGGCCAGGCCAGGTACTTTCAGCCACGGACAGAGCTGCCTGGGACGCACGTCAGGCGGCTGGGGCGGGGGGCAGCTTCAGTGGGGTCTGCAGTGCACACGCTGCTGGGGCTGAGGCAGCTCCACCGGAGGGCGAGTCCGCGGCGGACAGGCGCTGGAGAAGACAGTGGAGACCAGGGGACGCCGCCGCCGCCGGCCCGTTCTGCATATGTTCCTGGGAGCCAGCTCCAGGAACGGCTTTCTCTTCGGGAGGCAGCAATGACTCCCCCTCTCCGGGCTTCTGGGGAGGATTAACTGGGAGGAGGAGTCCTCCAGCTCCTGGCCCACCGCAGGCACTTGAGGGATGCTAAGGAGAAAAGTGTTTTAAAAATGAAAAGCCCAGGCCTAGCAAGTTGGCCGTTACTGCATCGAAAGGTTCCGGGAACGAAGCTGACGGCGCTCTGCGAGTTGGGGTGATGAGACGCTACCCGCTTCGGGACATTTCTCTAACGATTCTCAAATGAAAGTTGATTTGGCAGCCAGTTCTCAGCCAAAGAGGGCCCCAGAGCCCACCTGAGGGGCCAAGAGCGAAGCGCGGCCTCCTGTCACCGTCAGATACACAGTGGGGCGGGGGCGGGGCTCCGGGGCCACATGGGCGTTGGGTGGGATCGCATTCGTGTCCCTTCGGCTCCCCACGCTCGACTACACTACTAGGCATGGGGAGGGCGAGGGAGAGGCTCCGTCCCGAGCTCCAGGGGTCCCGGCCGCCCCCGAATGGGTGAGAGCACGGATTTGCACACTCCTGTGGGTGGGCCCTACAGGGCCTGGCCTCTCCACCCAGACGCCTTGGAGTCTTCTTCGCTTCTGCCTCTGAGAGCAGGCCCCGTCACTGCTCCAGGTGGCTTCCTCAGACTCCTGTGCTCACTCTGCTCTTGCCTTCAGAGGCCACGCAAGTCCCCACCCACCAAGCCTGTGTCCACATGGGGTATCTCCAGGTGTAATTTACCCTCAGCCTTGTACAGGGGGCGCCTCAAGAACTACAGGGATTTTTGCAATAGAGTTTTCCAACAGAGGAGAGACGCCAGGCTCAACTGGAAATACAAAAGGAAAAGTGGGAATTTATAGCTAAGCAGGAGGTGAGGGTTGGTGGATAGAAAATCGGTAAGATGAAAATAGCAGAGGCAAGTGAGATTTGGGTAAAATGATCTAAGAGGTCTCTTTCTGAAGACAGAATAGGAGGACTGGACAGCAATGGGGAGGGGTGGGATGAAGGACCCGCTCAGGTATCACGGGTAATCAGACACTGAGCCTGGGGTTCTGGCTGACATTTAATGATGCAAAGATGAACTCAGACATACAAAGGTAGAGGCCTAAGTGGGAAGAGGAATCGAGGAGTCTCCCTAGAGTAAGACACCTCTGCGGGATCAATGCCTGAGACTTCATCCTGCTCAGCCTATTCCTGGCCCTGGCCTGTCTTCTCCAGTCTGGTTTCTCCAGCTGGTGTTTCCTCCTCAAACTGCTCTCTGGAAACCTGAACTTCAGGCTCTACTCCTGGGGAGCTGACGGGGGCAGCAGGTGTGGAAGTGGGCCTGGGAAGCAGAGCCCAGGGCTGGGACTGTGAATCGGGCCCCAATGCCCGTGGTGGACGGGGTGGGCAACCATGTGTCACCTGAGGTGAGTGGGGTCAAGAACGCGAGGGGCTATGTGGTCTCTCTGGTACTCAGGACACAGGGAGAGTGGATCATGCAGACGCCACTCTTGGTTCTTGTTGGTGCTGCGGATGCATGCAAAGAGGAAGTGGCAGCCCTAAGCTGGCCAGTTACTGACGAAGGCACAGCAGGAGCTCCAAGTGCAGCTGGGATGGCTGAGGTGTCCTCAAGAGGGGACTCAGAGGAGCTTCTTGCATGGGATGTGGGATGTTGATCTGGAAAATGCATTTTTAACCTAGACTTTTTAAAAGAAATTTTGGGGTTCCAAGCAAAATTCAGGGGGAAGCTCAGAGTTCCCATAATACTTCCTTTTCCCTATTACTATCCCCCAGCAGAGTGCCAGTTGGAGAGAAATGAAGACCCTTGGCCTTCCTTTACCACCCTTTACCCTCTACCACTTATTATGCAGCTTCATCAAATATTTTCTCTACAGGCCGGGTGTGGTGGTATCCACCTGTAGTCCCAGCTACTCCAGAAGCTGAAGCAGGAGGATCACATGAGTCCATGGGTTTAGAACCAGCCTGGGAAACATAGAGAAACCCTTTTCTTAACCTTTTTAAATCAATATACATTTACAAATAAATAAGAACATGTCAGAGACAGTGTTGTAATTCTGCTCTAACTGTCAAATGTAATGGAGAAAATTCAATATGAGAAAAATGTATTATATTTTAAAAAATTATTTCCATTGTTACTTCTCCCTTTTTGATGCTTCCCAGTTCATTCTTTTATTTCTACTTTGTTTAGAGAACTTGGTTTCATCATCCTTTTAGGGTAAGTTTGCTTTTGAAAAATTGTCTTAATTTTTCGTTGTATAAGAACATGTTGATTTATTTCTGAAAGACCTTTAACTAGGCATAGAATTCTAGATTAACTATTCTTTTCATGTGTTTCCAGCTCTTGAAAAGTGTATTTCTTCCTTCTGACTTTCACTGTTTCTGATGAGAAATCGCCAGTGATTCCAGTTGTTTCCTGCCTCTAAATAATATATCATTCATCTCTGACTGCCTTCAAGATCTTTGTCTTTGTCTTTAGTTTTCAGAAGTCTGGCTATGATGTGTCTTGATACAGATTTAATTGGTTTTTCTGTTTAGGGTTTGCTCAGCTTCTTGAATCTATACATTTGTTTTATGAACAATTTTGGAAATTTTCAACCATATCTTTCAAGTCTTTTCCCCACTCTGCCCTGTTCCTCCTCTTCTTTTGGTACAACCATAATTCCCTATGTCCAGGGGGTATCCCAGTGTCTCTGGCCTGCAGATGTGGAACTTCTCAGCCTCTGTAACAGCATAAGCCAATTTTCCAATAAATACCCTCTCCCGAGTCTGTATGCACACACCACTGGTTCCTTTTCTCTGGAGAAACATGACTATCAGACTCCCAAAGAAATCATCCCCCTCTACCACCTCAGGGAGAGGCAAGGATGCGTCATTAGTGCAAGGTGAGTACAAGTCGAAGATCCCCATGTGACCTCCACAGTGCCTTCACTGAGATCATGAGAACAGGTGAGCAAATATTCCATGGAGATGCAAGTCGCAGCTCCCTGCCTGGCCCTCCCTGACACCACCCTGGTGGTGTGGAGGGGGACTGGGACACTGCATCCCAGCTCGGTGGAAGTGGATGTTGAGGCTCCTCTCGGCCTTTCCTGGTGGGGGTATGGGGGAAATCACAGGCCTTTTTCCATAGGTTACGCTGGAAGTTGAATGATCATCATTCTAACAACTGCTGTCTTGCTAGGCTGTCCCTTTCCTGAAGCTCTGACTATAGAAAGAAGCCTTTTGTTGTGTTGTGTTGTTTACTTTTTCTCTTTTCACCCATTGGTGTTTCTGAGTTGACCGTTTCGCTAGCTTCAGGCTTTAGGTAGATGAGGTTGAAATGAAAAACCCCAGGGAGCATGCCACTATGTATGCTGGGCCATGAGGTAGATGTCTACCTCTCAGAGACAGAGTTTTAAGCTGTACCTAATGGGAAGAATTCAAAGATATATACTAACTCCATCATCCCCGAGGTGCACATCTCAAGCAGTGATTAAAAATTATTTTCCCTAGCTTCTGTGGCTTTCCTCAGTGGAAGCACTGGTCAGAGTTACCCCATCTGTCCATATGGCTTAGGTTTACAGTGTCCCTTAAAGGTCTTGGGATTTGAAGTGGGGGTTTTGGAAGGTGATTGGACCATGACGACTCCAATTTCATTAGTGGGCTAGTTAATTCACCGATGAGATCATAATTGATGGCATTATTTAAAGGTGGAGGAAACTCAGGAGGTGGGACCTAGTTGAAGGAAGGAGATCACAGGGGTTTGACTTTGAGGATTAGAGCTGGTCCCTAGCCACCTTCCTCCTGCCATTTAGCCTTTTCCTCTGCTTCCTGCAGTCATGATTTGAGCAGCTTTTTCCTCTACCATATCCTTCCGCCACAGGCCTAGAAATAATGAAGTTAAGTGATTGTGGATTGAAATTGTGAGCCAAAATAAACCTTTCCTTCCTTAAATTGTTCATTTCAGTCATTTGTCAAAGCCAGAGAAAGCTGACTAACATCATCATTACCAGTAGAACTTGCAACCACCTCTGTCTCCACACAATTTTATAAAATATTTGTAAGGTCTTCTATTATTTTAGAAATGTGAGATGGGAGGACTATATCATATATTCAGCTAGTGTTACTAAAAAGAAATACTTATTTAATTATGCATTGAATATGCTTGTACCAAAAGTCCAACAGAGAATTTAAAAATTAACTAGTCAGGGACTGTAGTATGGTCATTGTTATTGACTACAGTTAGGGTGGCAAGGTAAACTGTTAAATTCTCTCAGAGACACTTTGCATTCAGAAGAGACACCTAGCAAAGTCTTGAAGGTAAGGGAAACTTTCCAAGGTTTATCAGTCATGGTTCTCTGGAGAAGTGAATCAATGGATTTATGTATCTATGTATCTGTCTCTGTACCTATTTATCTATCTCTGTGTAGATCTATGAGTGTAACTATGTATCTATCTATGTATTTATGTATCAATGAATGTATCCATGTATGTATGTATGTATGTATGTATGTATGTATGTGTGTGTGTGTGTGTGTGTGTGTCTATCTATCTAGCTAGCTATTATCTATTTATCTATATATCTATCTGCTATAGTTTGGATCTTGAATGTGCCCCACAGGCCTATGTATTAAAATGCCTGAACCCTAGGGTGGGGTTACTGGGAGGTGGTGGACCCTTTAGCACTTGTGGAAGCTCTATCAGGCACTGAGAGTATGCCTTTGAGGCGGATTGTGAGCTCCTCTTGTCTTTCTCTTTCTTTCTGCGTTCCAAGCCCTGAAATGAACAATTTTCTCCCTCTTCACCATTGCTGTCCAGAATGTCTACTAGAGGCCCAAAGTATGAGTCTATCCAGTTTTAGACTGTAAGCTCCAAAACTGTAAGCCAAAATAAACCTTTTCTCTTTGTGAATACTGTTACTTTGTTATAGTGATGGAAAGTTGTCTCTGTCTGTCTGTCTGTCTATCTATCTATCTAGGAATTAGCTCATATGAATGTAGAGACTGAGAAACTCCAAGATTTCCATGTGACGAGCTAGAGCCCAGGAAAACCAACAATAAAATTCCAGTCCAAGTCTAAAACACTGAGAACCAGGAGAGCCAATGGTGTAAGTTCTAGTCCAAAAGGCAGCAGCCTTAAGACCTAAGGAAAGCCAGTGTTTCAGATCAAGTCCAAAGATAGAAAAGAGACAGAGGTCCCAGCTTAAGCAGTCAGGCAGGAGTCCCCTCTTACTCAGCCTTTTTGTTCTGTTCAAGCCTTCTGCCAACTGGATGAGGTCCGTCCACCCTGGGGAGGCCTATCTGGTTTACTCAGTCTGTGGATTCAAATGTTGATGTCATCCAGGAGGATCTTTTGAGTTCTCACAGACACACTCAGAATAATGCCTGACCAAGTGCCCAGCACACCATAGTCAAGGATGCTGATAGATAAAACTGAACACCAAGTGGGGCATGGCGGCCATGGCTGAAATCCCGGCACCCTGGGAGATGGGGCAGGAAGATGATAAGTTCAAGCCCATCTTGGGCACAGCTAAGTGGCTTAGTGAGATTCTGTGTCCAACAAAAAAAATTAAAAACCCCCGAGATGTAGCTCAGTGTGAAAGCCTGGTGCTGAAGAAAGAAATTAACCATCATCCCACGTAAAGTCACTTTAAAACAAAAAGGATCTACTGAATGAGCAGAAGTGAAGGCCAGCCAGGGTGCAGAGGGAACCATTTAATGAAAATAACTTGAATGCAGAGTGAGCCCTGTGTGTGAGGAGGGAAGAAGATGCGGCATTTAAACTGTATCTTTCAGTATTCATTTCCACACACCAATATGATCGACAGACTTCTGATGAAGTTGTAATGAGAAATCAATGGAGAAGAATATTTATAATCAATTTAGAGACAAAAATAGCACAAGACACTAGAGACAGGATGGCCTTTAACCATGCTGACTCAACTAATATTCACATGGAAAAATAATCTTGACCCCTTCACCTCACTGCATACATGAAAACCCAATCCCAAATGGCTTTTTAAGGATATGAATGTGAAGGGTAAAATAATAAGGCTTCAAAAAATGGCATAGAAAATGATATTTTGTGGTAAGCAAAGTTGCCTTTAAAAAGACATCACAAAGAGAAATATTAAGAAAGTTCTATTATATTAAAATCAAGACTTTCTATTTCAGAAAAATGAATCTTATGAAGCAGAAAAGGCAGAACATGAGATATTTGTAATACATATCCTATAAGAATCCAAAATTTCCAAAGTACTTCTAAAGGTTAATTAGAAAAAGACCAAAAAAAAAATCACCCTGAATTTAAAAAATGAAGAATTGGCTTGAACAGGAACTCATTAGAAAGTTCATTCAAATGCCCTCAAAACATATGAAAAGGTGATGTTTTATTAGTCCACACAGAAATATAAATTAAAGCCACTAGATACTACATAACTCCCCCTTCACTCATGGTGAAGTGTTAATGAGGTGATGGAATATAGAAATTCATGCACTCATTTGGGAATACTTACTAGACCTGACAAAACGATTGCAGTTTTAGTTATAATGCACCAAAATATGTTTATACAAATATTCACAGCCATAATTATTCATAATAATAAAAACCTGGAAATGATCCAAGTATTCATCACCAATAGGTATAAGGAAATGCATTCCAGCAAAGTCATACAATAAAACACTTTAAATATATGAAAATTAATAAAGGCTTCTGTGTAGTGCCACTACATGAACTATTCTTCCACACTTAATGGTTATCACAAGAAGCCACACATAAGAGTATATAAAATTATATATATTTCTATATAAAAATTATTTTATTTATTTAAAGTTCAAAACAGGTAAAAATGCAGTCTACGTTGACAGATGTAATGCTGATAGATAATTTTGTAGGGTGGATTTGGTGCAGGGAGATGGTACTAAGAAGGCTTCTTCCACGTTGGTAATGTTTTAATTTTCCAACTGAGTGTTGGTTACATGAGTATGTTTGTGGTAGTTCTTTGAGGTAGAATAGGGTTTGTGTGCTTCTCTGTACACCAGCTGGATCACTAATTAAGTTTACTAAAATGTGCTATATTCTCATTTGTTAAAGTACAAGAATTGTTTGAAATAGCTACTGTGAGCTCTCTTCCTCTCCTCCACCCCCACACAGCCTCATGCCTTAGGAAAAGCAATGTAAGAGGTTCTCAGAATGGTAAGAAGTTCAGCAGCAGCTCTGGATTCACAATGGTTTAGGGAGCTCAAAACTTCACGGGAAGCTTTTACCCTTGAATAAGCATTGTTGCTACTATGACTAGTACTACGCTTATAATATTGATTGCTATTTTAATGAAATGTTTTCAAATAATATTTTTATTTCTGCTTAATTTGGTGATTTTCCAAATTATTGTAAATTAGAAAAAATAACTAAGTTGACTTCTTTATGCAGAAATAATGTTAATCGTAGCAAAGTACAGAAGTATGTAGAGAAGAAACTAGTAATTCCCCTTGCTTTCCTTTCCCAGTTCTCTGTGCAATCATCCACACTTTTTCTCTTCTTAAATAAGTACAAATAAATATACACATTTAGCCTTCTCCTTTCTCGTGATTCAGGTCAAAGTTCTACCTCTCCTTAATAACCTTGAACCTTGTCCCTCCAAGGTCATTGGTCACCAGCCTGTGGTTCCATTGGGAGGAATTGAAAACTTTAGGAGGTGGAGCCTGGTGGGAGGAAGTGGAGCCATTGTTGGTGTGGCTGTAAAGAAGCTATTGGGCCCTTGGCCTGTCCCACCCCCACCTCTCTCCCTCCTTTCTGGTTGCCCTGTGGTGAATCCACCACTTGCTCCCCACCATGGAAGTCTGCCTTGCCACCAGCCCACAGCCCTGATGGACCCAAGCAACAGTGGAATGAACCCTCTAAAATCATGAGCCAAAATAAATCTTTTACTCTTTTGAAGTTGATTTTCTTAGATATTTTGTAACAGTGATAGAAAGCCAACACATCCTCCTACTTCTTGAACAAATTAGATGAAATAAATTATGTTACACTTTAATTTGCTTTTTTATTTAATTATGGATATAGTCAAGCTATATAGAATTAATTTTTAATTTTACTTTCATAGTATTCCATAACTAGGTCTATTGAAGAATGCTAATTCTTCCATGGAGAGGTCTAATGTCCCTCTCCATAAACCCTGGCCAGACTTGATGACTTGCTGAATGGACAGAAGTCATGCTGCTTGGAGCATCTGTGTTGGGAACCAGATGCCATGTGGTGGGGAGGGCCAGGAGAGCAGAGAGAAGCCCACACAGAGATCCTGGTAGAGAATTCCAGGGCTCCCAGCACAGCCCCAGTAAACGCCAAGTCACAAGCCAGTGGCATTTAGCAGCCGGGTGAGCAAGTAACTTCTCAGGGACCCCTCCATCCCCAGAGAACCATTTCAGCTGGAGACACATAGAGCAGGGCTAGGCCATTTCTTCAAACCCCAGCCACATTACAGATTCTCAAGCAAAACAAACCAGGATTATTGCTCAACTCCACTAGGGTTGGGAAGATGTATGGTACATCAATACCCAAAAGGCATAGAATCAGAATATTAGGATGCACTCATTACTTAACCATGACGTTATGTATAAACATTTCCATTGTTTTCAGTAATTTTCCCCTCAAACTTCTAATAGCCCTGCAACAAACATCTTTGTCTAGTTGTTCCTAATTTTTGGCATCTGTGTGGAGTTGCAGGATTTGTTTATTGCATTTGATGCTTACGCTTGATGCTGATGGTGTTTCTAAGCATTTGCCATGCTGCTCTGTAAATACTTTTCATTCTATTTTTTGATGTTTTTTACTGAGTGACAGATGTGGACTCTTTTTCTTGCACATTAAGGAAAAATACTTATTTGATTTTTTAACAAAATCAACAGGATGAGTCATGACATTCTTTCAAATATAATCTTGTTTTGTGACCTTTTCCAATCATCATCTTGCCACATTAGTCTCTTGCAATGTTTTAGAAAAACTAGTGCAAGAAACAAAACCAATGTTCTCTTGAAAATACTTTCTGAGACCACAGAATATTGGTCCTTTGTTACTTATCTGGGATGATAAGGAACACAGAAACCATCCTGTTGGATCCTTTGTACTGTCCACTGAGTAAAACAGTGCTTTGTCAAGTTTTCTCTTCTTGCCTTCATGGTGAAAGCAATTTCAGAGCACCAGGTTGGCAGTGTTGTTCAGTGAGTACAATTTCAACAATGACTGTTTGCTGCTCCTAGACACATCAGAATGGATTGCTGTGGTATTAGTTTCTCATTAATTTCTCATTAGTATTAGTTTCTCATGCTAGGTTGTCATGCTCCGTATGAACTAGTGGTGACAGTTACCTGGCAATCATTTCATTCTTATTCTGGGATTTAGAGCATGGAAATATGAATTCAGACCTTTCCTGATGCTCATACTTCCTCTAAAGGGTACCACAGGGAAGGATTTTAGATCAAATGGGAAATAAAATTTCCAGAGAGGCAGTAGAAATTCTCAGGAAGGCTGACTGCTTGGCAAAAAACTCACAAAGTGCTATTTACCTGTATATGCTGACACTATAAAGACTGGAGTCTTACTACATCAGGATTTTCCTCAGTGATGATTCCTGATTCTATCAGCGATAAGTCTTCTAATCAAGACTGCAGAGACACAAATAAAAGAATATCAACTTATTCATTTGTATTGACTGAGAGACACATACTAGCAACTTACCTCCTTTGCTACATCAAAATTTATACTGGAGTGTAATGCCTAAAACAACTTTTAAAGAATTTGTGCTAAGAGATAGACTTAAAACACTAATAAATAATTAAAAATGGTATTGTAAAAGTGTTAAAATTACACTTAGGAAAGTAGGAACAAGGGACCAGAGTAATGAGAAAGCAGAGGGAATAAACAAACAAACCAACAAACCAAAAATACATAAGGCAGTCTTAGGCCTTAAAATACCAGTAATAACATTGACTATAAATTGTCTAAATATACAAGTTAAAAGACAGAGATTAGCAGAATAAATTTTAAAATGATGTATTTGCCACCTATAAGATCAACTTCAAATATAACAATATAGCTAGCAAAATCATATTACATGCAAAAAACATTAATCAAAAGCTGAAGAGGGTAGATGATCACAAGGAGAAATCTTTACAGTAAAGATTATCAGAGATACATTTCATCATAACAAAAGTGTCAATCCACCAAGAAAAGAGATGCTCTAAATGTCTATGCACCAAACAACAGAGCTACAAGATATGTCAAGAAAGAAACTAATAGAAATGGAAAGAGAAATAAACACATTATAATTTCAGATTTCAACACTCCCATCGCAACACGTGGTAGAATGATACCATAAAATAAAAGGATCTAATCAACACTTAGGGAATACTCCACCTAACAATAGCAGAATATGTATTGTTTTCAAGCAACCATGGAGCATTTACCAACAGACACCCTAACCTGAGCCATTAAATGAACTTCAAGAGATCTAAAATAATTGAAGTGATAACATTTGTTTTATGGACAAGGTGGGCTCAAAATAGAAATTAGTAAGAGAAAAACAGGAAAATTTCCAAACACTTGGAAATGCATAACAAACTTCTAAGTAATCTGTGTTTGAAAGAGAAAATATCAAAGGAAAAATTTAAAAATACATTGAGCTGAATGAAAATACAACATATAAAAATTTGTGAGATGGAGACTTCTACTTCCAGATAGAGATGTACTTTCCCCAATTTCCTCCCTTAAATTCCACTAAAACCTCCTAAAATCACATATAAAACAAGCAAGACAACACTGAAAGCTGAAGAAAAAAAGGCAGCTCAGTTAGGGAACTGGGTCTTGAAGAAAGACTGAGTGTTAGGGAAACCAGAAACCTGAAAACATCAACAGGTCAGTATAAAAATTCTGCTTTCTGCAGCAAGGAACCAGGAAAAGCACAGGCATGAAACACAAAATGTTTTCAGGCAATCATCACTCTACCTCCTGCCCCACCCTGGAACTGCAAAGGCCACCGGGCAAGCACAGGTTTCCACCCTTTCCAGATTTTAACAAGATAACACAACTGCCCCGCACACTCATGGGGACTGTCCAAGGAGTCCATGTGGAAGCCAGAACTTCCACCCTGGACCAGAGCTGATGCGGCTCCACCCCAGTGCCCAGGGGAGCTGAGCAGGGAGCCTAGTTGGGAGAAATGCAGCACAGCTGTGTGGTCAGGGCCGGAGGAGGACCCCGGGGTTAATCAGACTCCCACATTCCCGTGGACCCAGAGAAGGAAGGGGCTTGTGTAGCCTTACTCGCCACTGCCTACATTCACCAGAAAGGCACAGTGGATCACGGAAGCTCTTGTTTGAAGAATAAAGCAGCAAGCAGATGCTCCCCAGAATGGCTCAGTGCTGGAAACCTCTTGCCAGGCAGGGACCCACCTGTCGGAGTGCGGCAGAGAAGAAAGCTAAGCACCTTTGCTCAGCACCTGCCCCAGGCCAGGCGCTTGTCCCTTGTTTGGGAAATTGCTTTCTTCACGTCACCTAAGAGGGAGCTGCGGCTCACAGGCCTGGTCTGCCTGCCCAGGCTGAGTTTGCTGAGCGGGGCTCCTGCCAGCTTCAGGAAGAGAGGCTGCCAGGGTGACTGCCCTGTCCCAGCACCGTGTGCCCTCCTTACCTGCTCGCCCAACCTCTGTCTGGAAATACTAATATTTTTCTTGTCTCTTTCCAGTCATAGGCCACAATCACCTGACTTTTATGAGGGCATACTGTTATAACGGCTTTATTTAAATGTTATTTATTGTTATTAATGTCTTATTGTACGTACCTAATTTATACGGTAAATTTTCACAAGTATGTAGCCATAGGAAGAACTGTAATACCGTATATGTGGTTGGTTTGTGCCTACGGGCCAGACTTTCACTGGGGATTTGGAATGCATTCCCTGAGGAGCAGGTGGCAAAAGCCAAACCTGAAATCAGCAGAGGGTTCCTGCGTCTGGCGTCTGCAGCGCCCCCAGCTGGTGTCCTAGGCGAAGTGATCCTAGGAAGGCTGAGCCCTCCGGGGCTGCTGGCCGGGACCCGTGGTGGGCTCATGGGCCGGGCTGGGAGGCTCGCTTTCTACTCTGCAGGCTTGGACAGCCTCGCAGGGGGAGACCTTCCTCGGAGCCCCGTGAGCCCCGGGCTTCAGAAGGAAGGCAGGGTGACGCCAGCGCTCCTGGAGCCCTTTGGATTCCCAGCCCTGCCACGGGGCTTCTGCTCACCAGGCGTCTGGCTTTCTTGCTCCCACGGCTGCCACTGAAGCCTCAGAGCAGGAACCGGGCTGTCCTGGGGCTGGAGGGGTCCGGACACTCAGCAGGGTGAGAGGGCAGGGCCTCACCCTGCTGCTTACGAGGCCGCTGCTGGAGTCGCCGGAGACGGATTTAGTCAGGCCTCACCGATCGGCTCACACTTCATAAACCTTTACCAACTCTGGATCTGCTTTACAGGAGGGCCGGTGGGGAACAAGGTCACTGGCAAATCTTCAACCTCGTGACCCGCAAGGATTAGTGCTTTTTCTATCAGGGAAAGCAAGGAATTATAATAAAAATCACTCAGCGTTGCTTGATATGTTTGTTGCCGCACCTGCTAGATTCTTGGGCCGAGAGTTTCCTTTGGCTGAATCTGTGGTCTTCAACTAGAGAAGAGATTTCACCTGCGAGGGCACGCGGATACCTCAGTCTCTGCTGCCACCTCATGGCCGAAAGTTTAAAATGCAAGTCTGAGAGCCCCGCGAGGAAGAGGCGGGAAGCAAGCGGAGGCCCTGCTGGGGCGGCTGCTTGTTTTCCACTGTCTGGGGTTGCAGAGATGAACATCGGACGTGATTGACGCCCAGGTGACCACACGATCCTTCTCTGATCGTGCCCGACCCTCCCGCTCACAGACGCGTACCGGGGATCGAACTCAGGACCTTGCACTTGCGAGGCAGGCGCGGTGCCCCTCAGCTACATCCCCGCCCCCGAGGTTTTGCCCTTGGACCAGTGACCCGGGACGCCGAGGCCAGGACACTCGGGCAAAAATACGGCGCTAAGCACATTTGAGCTTCTCACTGCGGAATGGTTTGTTGCAGTGAAAGGCTCGGAAGGCCTTCAAGTGTCGTCTACGGGAGAGCAGCAGGACAGAGCCGCTCACAGACAGCACTGGCCACAGGCAGCGCCGAGGGTCCCGCTCGGACGGCCCAGGGGCTGCTGCCGCCTAGGTCTAGCACACGGCTGCCTGGGGCTCAGTGTGCCCAGCGTTGTGCAGCGTCCCTTGTGCTGGTCAGCTTACCTTAGCTGGAACAAGATACCCGGCGTCCACACAATGAGGGAGGAGAGGTTTGTTTAGGCTCAGAGTGTTCAGAGGACGGTTGGCCGGACGGCACGGGGTGGCAAAGCACGGTGCGGGGGAGCTGGTCACTCCCCAGCAACTGGGAACCAGAGAGGACAGAGGGACGGGGCAAGAGTCCGCCCTTCCAGGTCACACCCCCAGTAAGCAGCTCGGAGCAGACCTCGCCTGCTGAGGGTACCTTCAGCCGCACGGGGCTTTGGGGGGCCACGTTAGCTCTGAAGCCTAACACCCTCTCATCTGAGGGATCCGTGCTGAGATCCCCAGGGCATGTCTGAAACCGCGGGTGCTACTCAATCCTGGGCATCTGTTTCTTCTGTATTATGTTGAGAATTTCATCTTTTCACTTAAACGAAGCGCCTGACAACGTTCTCTTCGGGATTTCTGCATTATCTGCATCTCCAAGCCTTGCTCTGGGGCCTTTATTGAGTAAAATAAGGGTTCCTTGAGCGCAAGCGCTGCAGTACTGCGCGGGGCATCTGCCCGCTAGGATGGTTACTGGGCGCTGGTGGCTGAGTGGTGTGGACTCATCGATGCCCTGGACCAAGGACGGGTCCCTGTCCTGGGTGGGACAACGCGAGATTTCACGCCAGTCTGAGCAGCATGCAACAAAACACACGAACTGTTTCTTTCTTGAACTTTTTGCTGAATACTTTGAGACAGCGCTTGGCCGGAAACAATGGAAAGCAAAGCTGAGTTGGGGAGGGGAGAGTTGCCACACTGTGCGCTGGGTATTGTGTGTCTGGTACTGTGTTCCCTGGAGTTTGTGCCTGGAGTCCTGCCCTCGGAGCGCGTGCCTGGCCTTGTGCTCTCCTGGCTTTGCATTCCCCGAAGAGTATTC
Organism: Heterocephalus glaber; assembly: GCF_053883595.1. Taxonomy (NCBI): domain Eukaryota; kingdom Metazoa; phylum Chordata; class Mammalia; order Rodentia; family Bathyergidae; genus Heterocephalus; species Heterocephalus glaber. The sequence goes on along the minus strand of NW_028258329.1, from coordinate 3,259,831 downwards.
TGCACTGTGCACCCGGACTTAAGCGGCCGGTGTGTACACCCAGTGTGTAAGTCCCTGAGCTCAGAGCTGTGCTCCTACAGTTTATCCCTGGCCTTGTGAGCCTGCCTGGGTGTGTCCGGCCCTGTTCACCTGTGTCAGACGGCATCCACACTGTTGTCTGCTGCTGTCACAGGCCTGGCGCTGCATGGCTGGCATTGCATTCTCACGCTTGGCCCTGCTTCTCTGCATCCAGCATTGTGTGTCTGGCACACAGCACAAGTGGCTGCCTTGCATGCCGTGAGTTACATCCGCTGTTTAAAAATGAAGTGCCCCCCAAAGCTTTACCCTAGGGCAGCAGTGCTGGGAGGGGGTGACTGGATCGGGGGGCACTGCCATATTGGGGTCACCCAGCACGAGCTCTCGGGTGAGGGGACTGTTGGAGGAAGCAGATCCCCAGGCACATCTCCTCCAGGCCCTTGCTGCCCCTCTCCTCTGATCACCATGAGGAATACAGCTCTGCTGCCCTTCCCTGCTAGGGTGACATCCTCTGGCATTTTGTCACAGGGTTGGAAAGCTGACTAATGCAACTGTGTGTCCATGTTGTGTCCCAGCTGCCTGGCCATAAGCTCTGATCTGCATCTGTGTGCCCAGCGCTGCTCTGCTTGCTGAGTGGCCTGTGCTGTCCTTACTGCTGCTCAGGGCAGCGCTCAGGTCTCCCCTTCGCTCCCCTCCCTGTGATGAGTCACCTTCCTGCCAGCACCTTTCTGCTCCCCGGTCTCCACGTTTGGCCTCTTCAAGCCATTGGCCTGCTGCCCCACACGTGTCCGGTTACACATGGCCCTTGTCCCTCCTCACTGCCCAGTCCCTGGGCCCCTGAGGGGTGAGGGGTGAGCTTGCAGAGGGGCCTCCCCCAGTGCGTGCTGCGTCCAGAGCACATTGTTACCAAGAGTCACCTCCTGCCTGCCTGTGGTGCCTTGCTCTAGGGCACAGGGCAAGCCCTTGGGCTCCAGGGTAGGTGGATTCCACTCCTCAGATGCACCTTCTCTAGCACACAGGGCTTGAGATGGACCTCAGGATCCCAGGATCCCAGGGTCTGGGCGGTGTGTGTGTGTGTGTGTCCGGGTGAAAATCTTGTCAGTCGTGGCAAAATGGGTGAGCAGGAGGACATTGTTAAGTGAAATAAGCCCAAAACAGAACATGGACATTCACATGACCCCACGCTGTGTACAGGTGAGGAGAGCTGATGGCACAGGGGCAGGGAGAGGAGGTGACCCCTGCAGCCCCCCTGGGTGGGCCAGGGAGCGCAGGATCAGCGGGGGTCCTTGCAGGGAGAGGGTCGGTTGAGGGCTCTGCTGCACAGCGATGGTGACTGCAGTTCTGGGTCGCCTGTGCCACACTGGAGAAGACCGGAAAACAGGGTTCGGAGCCTCCAAGCATAAGGGGATGATGAGGAGGAGAGGGAGATGCGATTTCCCTGGTTTGATCAGTGTACACCATATACACCGACGGATCACGGTGTTTGCATAAATATGTACAACTGTCACTTGATAACTAGAAAGAAAAAAGCATGAGAAAAGACAAAAGAAGAAAGAGCATAAGCTCGCAGAGGCCCCGTGGGGGCCCAGAGGAATCCAGTTCTGCAGACTCAGCTGAATGGGGTTCCACACGGAGCCACGGGGGTGGGGGCACCTGTCCCCCAAAGCGACGGACGGATGTGCTGCTTCCGGCCTGACGGGCTCCACCGTGGCCACCAGAGGGCAGTGCTGCCTCTGTCTGTGGGCGCCTTCAAGGCCTCTGGGAGGCCGTGGGGTTAAATAACCTGGACCCCCTGCAGACAAACGGGGCACTTTCGTGAAAAGCAAGCTGATGTTAACATAGAAATAGCAAAAAAGTTCAAATCCTGTGGCATAAAAACCACTCAAAAAGTTCTTTTTGTTGTTTTCTCCCCTTGCTTTTAGGTTATCAGAAAGCAAGTCATTTAACTTGAGTAACTGGATGCTTTGATTTGTAATGCTTTAGATGTGGAGCCATCTAAAGCCTTGCTTCCCGCTCACTGTTCCCCTTGGGATGGGACAGGCGCCAACGGGATAGGTTGCGAGCTGGCACAGCGCTGAGCTGGGGGGTGCAGGCCCCGGCCCTTCTATCTCGAAGCTTCTCCGAGGCTCTCTGCTCACTTCTGACTCCTTTCAGCATCTGCCATGCGATGCTGTTCCTCCTAGTACTACCACGTGTGCACCTTCTTCCCATCTCAGAGGACGGTGTGGGCAGGAGTCCAGTCTGCACCTTTGTCTCTTCAACCCTGCAAGGCTAAGCTGCCTGTTCTGTCCTCTGCGGAAACCTCCTCTCTCTGCCCAGAGGCCACCTGGCTTTATGCAAACCTGAGAGCCCAGATAAGAAAAGTTGGCAGCCCCGGGGTGGACTGTGGTCTGGGGGCACCGTGAACTCTCCCCTCCTGTGGGTCAGGGCAGAGGGTCGCAGCCTGGACTCAAAGGTAGCATTGTCTGGGGGTCAGCTCCTCCACTGCCTACACCCATTTCTCACCAATGGGAAAAGATGACAGCAGAATTAGAAACTGGAGAGGCAAAGCACCACATCCCTGGGCTCCCAGCGATACATTGCCAAGGCTCTCAGGTGGGCTAAGCTTTCATAATAAAAACATTAGATTTTTAACATTTGAAAGAAGTGGATATAATATAAAAAGGCAGTGCTGTGTTTACTCATTTATTGACTTTTTGTGGTGGGATCGAGCATGCTGGGCCCTCCTACCATGCCAGGAGAGTCATCTACCACTGAGCTATCTCCCGCCTGCAGTGCTGTATTGAAATGTGGGCTTTATCCAGAGAAAGTAATAGTAAGACAAGTAATGTAGCTTATTTTTTTCTAGTACCAGGGATCGAACTCAGAACCTTGTGCTTGCAAGGCAGCTGCAGCACCACTGAGCTAAATCCCCGGCCCCTAAGACAAGCAATGGACAATGATGTTGAAAGCATGACAACCAGGAGAGTGGCAACAGGATGCCAGCCAGAAGAGCTGTCCTTGCTAGGGTCAGCACGGCGTCTGGCCCTGTGAAGACCTGAGTCTGGGGTGGTCTGCTCTGAGACCCTGCACCTGCAGGGCTGGCCTAGTGCAGCTTGGGATGTGTGGGGTCAGGACACTGGTCCCTCAGCTGGTGCTGGTGCTGAAGGTGTGTTCCTGTGGAAGGAGAGGCCCTTCCTGCTGTGTTTGTGCTGAACACGCTCGCCTAGGTGATGTGCCCGCCTCTGCTGCCTCGCACATGCTCAGTATGTGTATGTGTGAGTTCAGGGCCTTCAAGCGCCTGTTTTGTGTCCTGGGTGCTGCACATGCAAGGAGTGCAGTCTTCCACGTGCCGCTGCTGACCACTTGCCCCTCCGAGGCTTGTGGTCTTTCTAAGAATAGGCCTGAGAAGGGACAAGATGGCTGCTGGGTAGATAATTGTCAGCTTGTGCACAGGGTTCGTTAGTTTGCTCTTTCACTCTCAAGTATCATCCAAGGATATCCTTTAAATATTCCTTGCTTTTTGTAATAATTGGGTAGCTCATAATTCAGTGATCTTCTAGTGGTGAGAATGAACTTCATTACAATTGTTTGTCTTAGTGCTTTGCTCTTGGCTCACACTAATTCTTCTGTGAGCCGTCTGGTTTCTGTTTCTTTGTGTATTGTTCTACAGACAACATGTAAACTCGCTACAGTGCCAAACAGTCTACTTTGGGATTGGGGCAGATCATCTGCAGGGTGTTGGGGGTCAGGGAGGGACTGGGCCTCTCCTGGGAAGTTCCTAGAGTAAATGAGCTCATTCTGATCCCTGGAGCTGCCAGAAGGAAGCAGAGATGGTTCTGAGTTGAGCCCTGGAGTTGGGTGTCTTGAGATTACAGATGAACAGCGATGACTCTGCCTCTGGGCCAGCAACGGAAACACACAGCAGCGTATAAAGCCAGAAAGAGCTCGATGTGTTAGGGACTGGCCTGAATTTTCCTCTCTTTGTGCAATGATTTGGTTGGTGATTTGGGGGCTGAGTATAGTGAGGGCCTGGAGAATGTGCACTAGAGTCAAATCCCAAAGGATGTGTTAAAGTTCAGATTAGGGGAGGGGTTAAGCACTCAGGCAATATAATCGGTGTTTTGACGTCATAAACATGAACATCTTCCACAGGGAAAGAGTGTGGTAGGGATGACCACCAAAGAAATCCAAGCCCTGTGAGCTGGCAGATCCAGTGTGGGCAGTGGAGTGTCTGCTGCTCTGGGCCTGGGGAAGGAAGAGGCGGGTGTGCAGCAGAGTGGAAAGCAGATGGAGACACTGGGAGGTCCCACTGGCCAGAGGGGAGGAAGGAGCAGTGGGGCTCCCCACAGGCAGCCATGTGCAGCTCGGTGTCAGCTGCTCTTCCGTCCCTCAGAGCTCTTGGTGTCCCATACCCAGTCTCACCTTTTCTGACCTGGGGCAGCTTTCACCACGGGTCAGCAGTGAGAGGACTTTGCACCAATAGAATAAGAGCAATAATAGTAATAACTTTCCAAAAGCTTGTCTGAGAGGCTGTCGTTAGGATGTAGCATGCCAGCCTAAGGCTCATAACTCATTAACTTGGAAATACTGGGTATGGGCCGAGTGCTGTGTTAAGCCACTTATATAATTTCACAGAATGACATTAGTGGACACGTTTGGCAAACATTTACTCACTACCAAGGCCAGGCCACGTCGTGCAGGAAAGGTCAAGAGACGCTCTTGGCTATAAGAAGCAAAAGCCAGTGGAGAGAAATATATTTGAATACCTCAATGTGCATTAAATACTAGGTCCCTTCCAAACTGCCATGTGGGCTGTGATCTAGAAGGAAACAGAGCTTTTCCAAGATGGACCTCATGCCCCTGAGCCCTGAGGAAGCAGGAAGGCCCAGATCCTTCAAGGGTTGGCTGTCACTTGAGGTCTTTTTTAGGCCAGTTCCCTGGGTGCCTGGCAAACCCCACTCATGGTGTCTCACTGCAGAGAAATACTGATACCCAGAGAGACCCTGACACTCTCATAATCATGGAAGAAATGCTGATGGACAAAAACCCCAGCTACAAACCCACACAAGGGATGTTGGCCAGCTGCGCCTTTCAGCAATCTGTAGAACAGTGCGGGCAGAGCCATTAGGAAATTACAGGCTGAAGATTAGCGGAGAAAAGGCAGGAAATTGAGCGAAGTCAGTGTAAGGGCACCGTGGGGCGTTTTTCAAGCCGTCTGGTCCGATAGGCCTTTGAAGAGTGGCCAATATGCATGTCAGAGATAAAGCAGTGTCCCGTGCAAATCACAGACAAACAGGTGGGGAGGAGGAGACTGCCTAGCTATGCGTTCCTCCCAGAGACCTTTCCTCTCTGCTGCAGGGTTGTGGCTGGCTTGGAATCCGGGGCATGGATCCAGCCAATTTACAGTGGGCAGAAATGATTAACAAGACCCCACCCGGGAGATTGCAAACCCAGGTGTGTACACAGACTGCAAATGCCACTGAGGAGGTGCTTCCGGTGGTCGATGTCCCCATCCAGTGCTCAGGTCCACACTGCCTGATGTGAGGGCCCCAGACTGGACAGCACTGCACCTGTCAGCCTTCGGTGCTGGCCAGCAGGCACCAGCACAGCCCTCCTGTCCAGGGAACAAGAGCCACTTCTGCCATGAGAAGGAATTCTGAGGCAGCAAGAGCAACTGCCTCGCCGTGTGGGATTCTAGCAAAGTAAGGAGGATGACTTTGAGAACGGGCGTCCCAGGCCCTTCAAAGGCCTCCTAAGCATCTGTGCAGTAGCGGAGGGGCCCGCCCCAGTGGCCTGAACACCCTGGACTGCAGCTTGCTGCTCTGTGAGCTCTCTGCTCTCACCTCTTTCTCTTTCACCAGAATCATTTCTCTCTTAAGCTGTCTCAGAGCTGCAGGACAACGCTGTCCACGCGAGCCTGAGCCTGTCCAACTATTCTGAAGCTCTGTGCCGAGTTCTCTGCTGGCACATTTCACCCCCTTCTCATTGTGCACCCTGTGACTTGGTGGAGGGTCGGGAGTAGCCAGAACACATCCTGGATGAAACTACTCTTCCTTGGGAAAGGCCTCTAGAACCTGACTAGTTTGAGCCACTCTTCGTTAAACCTGACAGATAAGGAATTTGCCAAGCTGCTTGGGAAAGGGCCTTGACCTGCATGTAGTGCGCACATGGTCCAGGCAGAGACAAGTGTTCCTTTGTTTTTCCGATTATCTGCTAATAGCATATTAGTAGGGATTGTACCGAGAAATGGAACCTGCAGGTACACATCTGTAAGGGATTTATGGAATTGGCTCACTTGGTTAAGGATGCCACGCTTGGGATCTGCTGTCTACAAGCTGCAGAAACCAGAAAGCTGGTGATGTCACAGCCAGGGTCCAAAGGCCTCAGCAGCAGCAGCACCTGTGTGCAAGGACAGGAGAGGACAGATGTCTGTGTCAGCTTAAACAGAGCGAATTTCCCCTCCGTCTTTTTGCTGACTCAGGGCCTCTATGGATTGAGTGATGCCCACCACATTGAAGAGGTCTTTTCATCTCACTCAGCCCACCAATTCAAGAGTTAGTTTCTTCTGGAAATAACCTCATCCTATACCCAGAAATGATTGCTTGTCAGTTATCTGGTCATTGCTTGGCCCAGGCAAGTTGACACATAAAATTAACCACCATAGGCAGGAAAGGGTGATATTAGGATCAGAAGGTTGCAGGGGAGCAAAGCAATGATACCCAAGATCACACCAGTCCCATTATGAGGAAGGCAGAGGGGACTGCAAGGCTGGCTGAGGTGCAGAAGCAATGAGCTAAGAGGAGCCAGGACTCAGACCCCAGCCTCTGAACCCCTGTACCAAGTTGCAGCCCTGAGTCCTGAGCAGACCTCAGCAGCTTTGCTGAGACTGCGCTTTCTCTCCCACTCCCTGCCTAGATGAATTGTGCATGGCTGCTGAGCAGTGTGATTGGGGTTGAACCGCCCTGCACACTCTTCCTGCCTGCCAGCGTGAGCTGGACTGATTCCAATTCTCTTAAGGAAGCTGAAGATAACTCGAACTTCTATTGAATTGAGTCCTTTCCAGAAGAACAGAACATTTGAGTAGATTATGATTTGATATTCTTGGCTATTTGCTGGTGGACGGTGGGGGCACTGGAGGTGGTGAATAGTCGAGTGTCTCCATGGCATGCAGAATGGCTTGTTTCCGGCTCATCTGAAGTTCCATGGCTTTTGTAACATGATTAAGCAAGGCATAAATGAAGCGTTGGCATGTGTTCAAGGCAGCAACACCGCTCTGCAGATGTGTTAGACACCAGGAGCTGAGCCCTGTTCTTGGGATACAAAGCGGAGGGAGGCAGGGACAGGGCGATGTAGCAATCTCTGAACATCACCACAGTAAAGAAGGCATTTGGCAATGCAAGAGCACAGCATGGAGAGCAATCGGTGCCTTGAGCACGTGGGTAGGATTGGGGAGCCATGAGGGGAGGTAGCCTTCAGCAAAGCTTGTGCACATCAGGTGGAGTGTGAGGCCAAGAGAGCAGAAGACCAGAGCCCAAGTGCCTGGACACGAGCGATCAGGGCTAGGAAAGAATCGCTGGCACAGTCGTTTAAAACACAGATGCTATTCAGGTTGTACTGGCTAAGGTGCTGAATTTTTAGTCCTCTGAATTGAGGTGCGGGCAAACATCCCTGAGGCTAAGGTCCCAGTGTGCACACCAAGAGCTTCTCTCCATCCCTGCTTGCACTTGGGTTTGCCCCTCGGGTGATACACTGTTTCTGTGATGCCACTTTATTTTAGGTCATCATTAGAACCTAAGTTATCCACGTAGTTTGCCCCTTACATCTACAGATTCCTCACCTGTAGATTCCAATAATTATAGACTGAAAATATTAAAAAGTAACTGTGGATGTACTGAACATGTGCAGACATCTCCCTGTCTCGATTCTCTAAACAGTGTCACGATTTCCATGGCATCTACTTTGTATTAGGCATGGTAAGTCATCTGGGGATGATTCAAGTTTATAGGAGGATATGTGTGTGCTCTATGCAAATAGAGCCAGTGTATAAGGAGACCTGAATATCTGCAGATTTTGATATCTGTGGGGCTTGGGTATCCTGGACCAATCTTCCATGGATACCAAGGGACAGCTCCATGTACAACCTTCCCCTCCAGGGTCAGCAGTTTTTTAAGATTCCAAGTTAATTTGCTGACCCCACTGTAAAAGCTGTTCTCCCAAGTCTCCCGCACCGAGCACTTCTATGCGTGGGTGTGGTGCTGTCTGCTCAGTCCTCCCACCAAACCCACAAGCAAGGGCACCATGGCTGGGCGTCCAGGGAGCTGATCGCCTACAAGGGGCCGATGGGCGGAGCGCGCTCCAAGCGGCTTACACCACAGCGCATGCTCTGCTTCTGCTCTCCTTTCTCTTGGTTTTTCTCCATTGCCTCATCTGGTGGTATCTTGTGTTCTTTGGCTTTCTCTTGTGATTTTGAAGGAAGTAGACCCTCTATGCTGCCGTGGTTGCCTGTAAGTGGAAAGCCCCCTACAGGTTCTTTTCAAACATCTCTCTATTGTCCTAACCAGGGGATTCCCTGAGTCCTCGTTCTCACCAGACGGGACACTACCTCTTATCAGCTTTGGAAGCGGTCAACCAGCCACATCTTCCAAACCTCTCGTTTCTTTTTTTTCCCATTAAGTTTATTGGTACATTTTAGGCATAAAATACAGTGGCATTCATCACTAGGATCTTATACCTTTACATGATGTATCTTGATTCCTATTTTTTCCCTTTCCCTCCTCTCCCTTCACCCCTCCACCCTTCCCTATCTGCAAAGACTTTGGTTCCTTTTTTTTTCTTTTCTCATATTTTTCCCTTCTTTCCTTTCCCCCACCCTTCCCACTTCCCCTGCTCCTTTAGACTTTTTCTTCCTGCTACACAATATCAATTATACATTTTTTTTAAATTACAATATCAAGATTTAGAGAACATTGTCATAGATTTTACAGAATTTAAAAGGATATAGAAAGGATAGTACAAAAATCTTTTTTGAAATAAATTCAACAACTTCTAAGCAGTACCTTGGAAGACAAATTAATGAAACTGACTCTGGAGGAAATATAAAACTTGAATAGTACCTATTAAAGAAAGTATATTCCTAGCTTGAAAACCTACCTATATGATAACAGCAGGCTCATAAACATTTTAACTGATAAATTATATCAAACATTTAAAGCAAAAAAAATAAAACAACAAGGAGGAACATGTCTTCTTTCATTTTAGGAAATCAACATTGTGTTAATACTAAAACTGGAAAAAGATAATAGAAGAGAAAAGTATGAACATAGATAGAAATTTGTTTAATAAAACAAACTATTAGAAGTCAGATTTGGCAGGATGTACAAAGTGGTTTTATTATAGGGATGGCAGTGTTGGTTCAGCATTGGAAGATCCACCCCCAAAAGCCATCATTTTAACAGAGGAAAGGAAAAAGCCATATGATCCTGTCAGTAGTTGCAGAAAAAGGATTGGACTAAATACTACAGCTGTTCATGGTAAAAGCTATCAGGAGACTAGAAGTAGAACAGAATCTTCTCAACAGATAAGACATGTACTCCATACTTCCAGCAAAAATGCCTTATATGAATGGAGAAGATACAATGCTTTCTCCTGGAACAAGGGCAGATATGCTTACTTTTCATCTGTCCATTAAATTCTGAAACCTAGGCCCAAACCAAAATAGTCTGGCAATAAAATGACACAATTAGCATAGGATTGGCAAGGTATAAGTAAAATCTTTATATGTAGTTGAAATGTCTACAGAGAAAATACTAAGAAATCTCTAGGAGCCCCTAGAACTTGTATTTGAATTTAGCAGGATTAGAAAACACAAGGTATATATAAAAATTCAGGTCTATGTATACTTGCTATAAATGAAAATTGGATATTGAAATATGAAAGTTATGTAGGAGTAGAAAGGACTTAGAGAAGTAAAAAGAAAAAAAAACAGTGTTGGAAGACATTTATTACTTAATTTTAAGATTTCTTCTAAAGCTAAAGTAATCAAGCCAGTGTTGGCATAAGGAAAGACATATAGATCATTGGAATAAAACAGAGAATCTAGAAATAGAACCACACATATATGGTCCACTGAGTTTTGAAAGATTATTTAACATTAACATTTTATAGAACATAAACTCAACTCAAGAGCAGAGGAAAAGATAGTGTTTTCAGCAAATGGTACTAGAACACCTGTTATCTGTATGTAAAAAACTAACCTCAACCCTTTATTCCCATACATAAAAATAACTTGAAAGGATCGATGAACCTAAATATGAAAGACTAAAACTATAAAACTTTAAGAAGATTTTATAAGGGAAAATGTTCATGAATTTAGGGTAGGCAAGAATTTCCTAGGATACAAAAAAAATTATGTATAAAAGAAAAAAACGATAAATGAGATTCCATCAAAATTTACAACTTTAAATGACATTGTTAAGAAAATGAAACGTAGTTCTTAAACAGACCATATTTATAATACATATAACCTATGACCAGAATATATAAAGAACACTTACAGCTTATTAATAGACAACCCAATTAAAAAGTAGACACAAGAAAATGATAAATAGCCAGTACAGCACAAGGAAAGGTGTGCAACACTAGAATCAGAAAAATACTAATCAGTACAATAACAAGATCATATCATTTACTCATTAAGGCAATGAAGTTAAAAGTTTTAAAAGAACAAATGTCAGCTTAGGTGTGAACCAGTTAGAACTTACCAATACTGCTAATATGAATGCAAAATGATAAAACCACTTTGGAAAACAATATAGAAATTTCTTGTATTACTGTTAAGAATCAACAGTTCTGTTCTTAAGTTTTTACTTAAGAGGAACAAAAACACATGTTCACAATAGATTTGTACATACAAGTTGGCTATTCCTTATCTGAAATTCTTGGACCAGAAGTGCTTCAGATTTGGGTTTGAAATCCACTTGATCTGCAAAGAGGATAGCTACTCCTGCTTTTTTTTGGGTTCCTGTTGCATGGAGTAGTTTTCCACCCTTTAACTTTCAGTCTATGAGTTCCTTCTTGAATTAAGTGTGTTTATAGTTTGCAGCATATTGTTGAATCTTGCTTCTTGACCCATTCTGCCAGTCTATTTCTTTTGATTAGTGAATTGAGACCATTAACGTTGATGGTTATAACTGATACGCATTGACTTATCATTTTCATGACTTTTTCTTTTTGTTGGATTCTCCCGCTTTGAGTTTCATTTCTTGTTGCACCCAACAGATTCATTCTGCTGGGCTTCCTGGGGTTGTGATCCTCATTGTCTTTTCCTAGGATTTTGTCAAAAAATTTTTGGAGTGCTGGTTTGGTATTCATGAAGTTCCTAAGGTTCTCTTTGTCATGAAAGTCTCTTATTTCTCCATCAATTTTGAAAGATAGTTTTGCAGGGTACATCAATATGGGTTGGAGCCTGTTTTCCTTTAGGGCTTGGAATACATTATTCTGAGCTCTTGCCTGGAGTGTTTGTGTTGAGAACTCTCCTGCGATTCTGATGAGCTTTCCTATGTATGTGATTTATTTATTTTCTCTAACGGCTTGTAGAATTTTGTTCTTCTGTTGGGTTTCTGGAATCTTAACTATTATATGCCTATGTGAAGATTTTTTTTGGTCAAGGCTATTTGGAGTCCTATATGCCTCACTTATCTCTATGTCAAATTCTTTTCCCCTGCTTGGGAAGTTTTCTGCCATCACTTCTGTGAACAGTTTTTTTATGTCATCTGCACTCTCTCCTGTTTCTTCATTGACTCTGATCAGTCTTATGTTATTCTTCTTTGCATCATCTAGCAGCTGCTGGATTGATTTCTCGTGGTCCCTTACAATTTTAAAGCAATTTTTCTTTTCCTCATCACTAATTGCAATCTTATCTTCTCTATCTGAAATTCTGTCCTCACATTGGCTTATTCTGCTGTGTAGACTTTCAATGGAGTTTTTAATCTCCTGGAAATCTGTTTGTATCTGTTTTATGGATTCCATTTGTTTGCTATGTTGGGATTCCTTCATGTTCCTCAGTTCCTCTATTTTTTAAAATCTGTGTCCTCTCTAGATTTATTAATCATGCCTTGCACTATGGGTACAATCTCTGCTGTCATCTGAGAAATTATTCCTGATTTTATTTTTTTCCAGATCCTTTTTTGTTCCCAGTTCAGGGAGTCCAGGTGGTTGAGTATCAGAGTGTTCCATCTCGTTTCCCTTTGGGGTTGTTTTAGGTGATCTGGAAGTCTGGTTTTGAGACTTGTTTACATGTCTTCTCATTTTGACAGGGGTGCGGGGTGTTGCTGGCACCTGTGCAGCTCACCTCCTCTGTGCTGAGGGGGGTGGTATGTGCTGAGGGGGGTGGTATGTGCTGAGGGGGGTCCAGTAGCCTCCTCCTGGACGCTGGGAGCAACTCACCTCCTTTGACTCTTGTGCATGATCTTAAAGAGATAGTATTCAGTCTATCCACCAAGTATGATGTCAACTTCTACAGACACCCTTCACAGGATTAAGAAAGATCCCATGTTGTCGAGAGTTTTGATCAAGAGTGGAGCCAAATCTCTCATTTCTGTAACACCAGTGTTGTACTTGACCCTTTGCTATGCCCCTAGGTTTTTTCTGCTCCATTCTACATATGGAGAAGTTTGCTTTCTGCCACTGTTCTGCGGTGGTGTTTTCTCCTCTTCCTCCTCCTCCTCCTCCTCCTTCCTCCTCCTCCTCCTCCTTTTTCTTCCCTTTTTTCTGTGTGCTAACTCTATGAGGGCAGAGCTTAAGACTTTCCTTGGAAGGAACCAGATTCCTCCTCTAACTTGTCAGGTTCTTCAGGGTTTTGTCCTCTACTCTCTCTTTTTTTTTTTGATTTTTAAAAAAAATTCTTTTATTGGTACATTGTAGGTATACAACACAATTACATTTCTCATTGGGAATTGTACCTTTACATAATGCATCTTGGATCTTATTTTTTCCCCATTCCTAGCCCTCCCTTCACCCCCTCCACCCTTCCCTATTTACAAAGACTTTATTTCCATTTTTTCCATTTCTCATCATTTTTCCTTTCCCTTCTTTCCTTTCCCCTGCCCCTCCCACTACCTCTACCCCTTTGGACCTTTTCTTCCTATTTTGCATTATTGATTATTAATTCTAATCATTGGTACATTTTAGGTATACAGTATAATGACATTCATCATTGGAAATTTGCACCTTTACGTGATCTCTCTTGGTTCTTATTTTTCACCCTCGCCCAGCCCTCCCTTCAACCTCTCCATTCCTCCCTATTTACAAAGATTTTGTTTCTATTTTTCCATTTTCTCATATTAATCCTATTCCCTTCTATCCTTTCCCCTACCGCTCCCACTTCCTTCCCCTTTGCCCCTTTTCTTCCTATTTCACATTACCTATTATACATTTTAGTCCTTATTTACACTTTCAGTTCCTCACACCAGAGAAACTATTCGGTATTTATACATGTGTATCCTGTTTATTTCACTTAAGAGTATCGCCTCAATGTGCATCCACTTAGCTATAAATGTCTCTAATTTCTCATTTTTTATGGCTGAATAGTACTCCATATTTATAAAAAACCCCACATTTTCTTTATCCAGTCTCCAGCTGATGGGCACTTGGGCTGCTCACAAGTTTTAGCTACTACAAACTGTACTGCTATGAACATGGGTGCTCATATATCACTGTGGTATGATTCTTTTAATTCTTTGGGGAAGATACCCAGCAGTGGAATAGTGGGGTCAAATGGGACTTCCAGTCCTAGTTCTTTGAGGTATCTCCTTACTGATTTCCACAGTGGTTGCACCAATCTACACTCCGACCAGTGGTGGAGCAGTGTTCCTCTTTCCCCACAGCCCCACCAGCATTTGTTATTGGTTGATTTCATGATAGCAGCCATTCTTTCTGGAGTGAGGTGCAATCTCAGCATTGTTTTCATTTGCATCTCTCGAATGACCAGTGATGTTGAACATTTTTTCATGTATTTATTTGCTATTTCTACTTCTTTGTCTGAGAAATGTCTGTTCATTTCAGATGCCCATTTTTGGATTGGGTCTTTAAATTTGGGAGGTCTGGTCTTTTTAAGTTCTTTATAGATTTGAGATAGTAGACCTTTGTCTGAGGAAGAGCAGGTGAAGATTTTTTCCCACATTGTGGGTTGTCCCTTCACACTTCTGGTGGTTTCTCTTGTGTGCAGAAGCCTTTTAATAAGAAGAGATCCCATTTGTTGATTCTTTGTGCTAGTTCAGGGGCAACTGAGGTTTTGTTCATAAAATCTTTTCCTACACCAATGTCTTCAAGAGTTCTACCTAACTGGTGTTCCAACTGGTTCAGTGTTTCTATTTTAATATTTAGATCTTTAATCCATTTCGATTTTAGTTTAGTGCATGACAAGAGATATAGGTCTAGTTTTGATCTTTAGCAAGTTGAAACCCAATTTTTCCAGCACCATTTATTAAAGAGGCTATTCTTCCTCCAATGAGAGTGTTTGGCCCCTTTATCAAAGATGAAATGGCTGAGTGTGTCTGGAGTTGTTTCTGTGCCTTCTAATCTGTTCCTCTGATCCTCTGGTCTATTTCTTTGTCAGTACTATGTTGTTTTTATCACAGTAGCTTTGTAGTATAGTTGCAGGTTGGGAATTGTGATACCCCCTGCCATGTCTCTGTTACCTAGAATTCCTTTTGCTCTTCTGGGTCTCTTCTTGTTCCAAATGAGTTTTTGGATTGTTTTCTCAAGGTCCATGAAGTATGTTGCTGGGATCTCAACTGGAATTGCATTGAATCTATACAGCAGTTTTGGAAGTATGGCCATTTTTACTATATTAATCCTTCCTACCCAGGAGCAGGGGGTGTATGTCCATTTTCTGATATCATCTCCAATCTCTCTTTTCAGAGTGCTATAGTTTCCAGAGAAGAGGTCTTTGATTTCTTTCATTAGGTTGATTCCTAGGTATTTCAGTTTTTTGGATGCATTGTGAAAGGAATTATTTGCCCTATTTCTCTCTCAGTGAGTCTGTCATTCATGTAGAGGAAAGCTATTGATTTTTGTGTGCTGACCTTGTAACCAGCTACTTGCCTGAATTTGGTTATTAAGTCTAGAAGTCTTTTGGTGGAGTTCTTGGGGTCTTCTATATAGAGTATCATGTCATCTGCAAATAATGACAATTTGACTTCTTCATTACCTATCTTTTTTCCTTTTATTTCTTTCTCTTGTCTAATTGCCATGGCTAATGTTTCCAGAACTATATTGAACAAGAGTGGTGATAGTGGACATCCTTGTCTTTTTCCTGATTTTAGTGTGATGGATTTCAGTTTTTGACCATTTAGTATGATATTGGCTGTTGGTGTTTCATAGATGGCTTTTATCAGTTTGAGGTAGAGACAATCTATTCCAATTTTTATAGGGTTTTTATCATAAATGCATGTTGGATTTTGTCAAATGCTTTTTCTGCATCTATGGAGATAATCATATGGTTTTTGCCCTTGGCCCTATTGATATAGTGTATTACACTGATTGATTTGCATATATTGAACCATCCCTCCATCCCTGGGATGAATCCCACTTTATCAGGGTGTGTAATCTTCTTGATGATCTTCTGCATTCTATTTGTGAGTATCTTATTAAGGATTTTTGCATCTATGTTCATTAGTGAGATTGGCCTATAGTCCTCCTTTTCAGTTGGGTCTTTCTCTGCTTTGGGGATCAAGGTGATGCTTGCTTCCAGGAATGAATTTGGGAGTATTGCTTCCTTTTCAGTTTCATTGAAGAGTTTAAACTGTAGTGGCAGTAGTTCCTCTCTAAATGTCTTGTAGAATTCAGCACTGAAGCCATCAGGGCCCAGGCTTTTCTTAGTTGATAAGTTGTTTTTTTTTCAAAAACAACTTTATTCATGACACATATTTAAAAAAAATTCCCTCCCCCTGGAAATGAGCTAAAAGAATAAACAAAATCCACCTCCCACCTCCCTGTTCCCACTTCCCCCCATTCCTTCCAAATAAAAGGGGAAAAAAGGCAAAGAAAAAAACCCCAACAAAACAAAAAACTGAGAAACAACCCCCCACCCCCCAAACAAGGCAGTGCATTTCCCCAGGCGGAAGGGGAATTTATACTGGAGCCGCTGGAAGTGGAACGGAGATCTTCCGGCTATAGAAAACTGCAAAGAAAGACACTCAAAACAGAAAAAGAAACACAAAAGGAGACAAAATAGATCACCAGGCAATCTGGAGGGCAGGGAGCCGAAAGTCGGTTGGGGTAGGTGGTAAACCTGACAGGCCAGGAGCAGGCGGGAGGGGACTTTGAAAGGCGGGGAGAAGATGGAGGGAAGGTAACAAGCAGATCAGTTTGGTGTCCTTCCAGAGCCCTGGGTAAAAAAATACCCTCCTATCACCCATGCCCACCTACCCTTGAGCAGCCCTCAAAGGGGTGAAGTAGGGCAGGGATACATGGGCCGCAGCTTGCACAGTTGAGAAGCGTCCATGGCAAATCCCCAGAGTGAATGAGCAGCCCCCTGGGCCTTCCCCTACTCCTCCAAGCAGGTCCCTCCTCAGCAGTTAGTTATGGGATTCTCCCCCCTTTCCACCGTGTATCTTTTAAAAAAAATATGTATTTTTTCCATCAAGGTCATCTTCTGTTTTTCTTTTTTTTTAAATTCTTTTTTTTTTCCTTCTTTCCTTTTTTTCCTCACTCTCCTCCTAATACACACTTTTTTTAGTAAGGGGAATACCATGATGTCGCTCTAGCTCATCCCCTGTAGACACGATCTTGGGGCCTGCTGTTAAAACCACTGTAGAATTGAGAGCGGGAACTGTTGTAGTTGGTCCAGGCACAATAGCGGGCATGTGGGAAACCTCGATCTGTTGTGCTGATGCCTGGTCTATTGGTTCATTTTGGGATCACTTTGATTTGTCTTCCTCTAAATAGGGACTCATCTAAGGCCAGGGAAGTCCTCACTGACTCTTTGTCTGAGAACTTCATATATGCAAACCCTTTGGGATGGCCACTAAATTTGTCACAAAGTATGGTGACACAGTTGACTGAACCACAGCCATGAAAGTGAGCTTCTAGCTCTTCTGCTGTTGCACCATAGTCCACATTGCCCACATAGATGGAACGAGCATCAGTCTCCATTCTCTCTTCAATAGACATGATCACTGGACCAGCATTGCCTGGAGGTGGACTCATATTCATCTGCTTCTCTATCTCATTCTGCAACTCTTTTAGCTTCTCAGCTTCCTCCATCTCCCTGACTTGAGCTTTGACGGCTTCCAGCTCCTTCCCCACAATGACTCTAGACACCCATGACACCCGACTCCACTGGCGGGCCCGACCCTTACCCGGCCCCAGTTGATAAGTTTTTAATTACATTTTCAATTTAATTGATTGATATTGGGTTGTTTAGAATTTTTAGGTCGTCCTCATCCAATTTTTGTAATTCATATATATCTAGGAATCTGTCCATTTCTTCTGTGTTTTCCATCTTATTGGCATGTAGGATCTCGAAGTAGGTATAGATGATCCACTGGATTTCTTCTGGGTCTGCTGTAATTTCACCCTTTTCCTTCCTAATTGCACGGATTTGGGCCTTTTCTTTCCTTTTTCTGATAAGGTTGGCTAAGGGTTTGTCAATTTTGTTTATTCTTTCAAAGAACCAACTCTTGGCTTCATTAATTTTTTTGTATCATTCTCTTAGTCTCCATTGCATTGATTTCTCCTCTGATCTTTATAATTTCCTCCCTTGTATGAGCTTTGGGGTTGTCCTGCTCTTCTTTTTCTAGAAGGTTGAGGTTCAGCATCAGGTTGTTTAATTGGGCTCATTCTGTTTTCCTAATATGAGTATTCACTGCTATGAATTTCCCTCATAAGACTGCTTTCATTGTGACCCATAGATTCCGATATGTTGTATTTTCATTTAATTGAAGGAACTGTCTGATTCCTTCTTTAATTTCCTGTGTGACCCAGTGGTTATTCAGAAGTGTGTTGTTCAATTTCCACATGTTTATGAAAATTTTCCAGTTTCTTTTGCTATGGATCTCCAATTTCATCGCACTATGGTCTGATAATATACAGGGGATAACTTCAATTCCTTTGCACTTACTTAAACATGTTCTATGTGTGAGTATGTGGTCTATTTTGGAGAATGACCCATGTGCAGCTGAGAAGAATGTGTATTCTGATTTTGTGGGGTGGAAGACTCTGTAAACATCTATTAAGTTCATTTGTTCAAGAGTTCGATTGAGTTCTAGTATTTCATTACTTATTTTTTGTCTAGTTGATCTATCTATTTGTGACAGTAGGGTCTTGAGGTCCCCCACTACAATTGTATTAGTGCACATATGACTTTTCATGTCCGTTAGTATTTGTTTTATATAGTTGGGTGCACTAGTGTTTGGTGCATAGATATTTATTGTTGTCATCTCTTCCTGTTAGATTGTTCCCATTACAAGGATGTAGTGTCCTTCTTTGTCTCTCTTAATCAGTGTTGGTTTGAAACCCACTTGATCTGCCAAGAGGATAGCTACTCCTGCTTTTTTGGGGGTTCCTGTTGCATGGAGTATTGTTTTCCACCCTTTAACTTTCATTCTATGAGTTTCCTTTTGAATTAAGTGTGTTTCTCATATGCAGCATTTTGTTGGATTTTGCTTCTTGACCCATTCTGTCAGTCTATTTCTTTTGATTGGTGAATTGAGACCATTAACGTTGATGGTTATAACTGAAACGTATTGACTTATCATTGTCATGACTTTTTCTTTTTGTTGGATTCTCCTCCTTTACATTTAATTTCTTGTCTTGCCAGATGGGTTCAGTCTGCTTTGCTTCCTGGGGCTGTGATTCTCAATGTCTGTTCCTAGGATATTGTGTAAAATTTTTTGGAGTGCTGGTTTGGTATTCATGAAGTTCCTAAGGTACTCTTTGTCACGAAAGTATCTTATTTCTCCATCAATTTTGAAAGATAGTTTTGCAGGGTACATCAATCTGGGTTGGAGGCTGTTTTCTTTTAGGGCTTGAAATACATCAATCCAAGCTCTTCTTGCTCTGATGGTTTGTGTTGAGAAGTCTGCTGTGATTCTGATGGGCTTTCCTTTGTATGTGATTTGTTTCTTTTCTCTAACTGCTTGTAGAACTTTGTTCTTCTGTTGAGTTTCTGGAATCTTAACAATTGTATGCCTTTGTGTAGATTTTTTTTTGATCAAGGCTATTTGGAGTCCTATATGCCTCACTTATCTGTATGTCAAGATCTCTTCCCCTGTTTGGGAAATTTTCTGCCATTATTTCTGTGAAGAGTTTTTTTTATGTCATCTGCACTCTCTCCTGTTTCTTTATTGACTCCAATCAGTCTTATGTTATTCTTCTTTCCATTGTCTAGCAGCTGCTGGATTGATTTCTCATGTTCCCTTATAATTTGGAAGCAATTTTTCTTTTCCTGGTCACTAATTGTAATCTTATTTTCTCTATCTGAAATTCTGTCCTCACATTGGCTCATTCTGCTGTGTAGACTTTCAGCGGAGTTTTTCATGTCCTGGAAATCTATTTGCATCTGTTTTATAGATTCCATTTGTTTCCTATGTTGGGATTCCATCTTGTTCCTCAGCTCCTCTCTAGATTTATTAATTATGTCTTGCACTAGGAGCACAATTTCTCCTGTTATCTGAGGAATTATTTCTGATTTCATTTTTTCCAGATCCCCTTTTGTTGCCAGTTCATTGGGTCCAGGTGGTTGAGTATCAGAGTGTTCCATCTCAATTCCCTTTGGGGTTGCTGTAGGTGATCTGGAAGTCTTGTTTTTGGACTTATTTATGTGTTTTCTCATTTTGACTGTGGGGCAGGGGGTTGCTGTTGGCACCTGGGTGGCTCACCTCCTCTTAGCTGAGAGAGGTGGTGTCCCAGGGATGGTGACCCAGAAGCCCCTTCCTCTGGGCTGGGAGCTGCAGGAGGGATGGTGGCCGGGAAGCCCCTTCCTCTGGACCAGGAGCAGTGGGAAGGATGGCGGCCCTGAACTTGTATGTTTATTTTTAATGGCTTTTTTTGCTGTACTTTTGTGCTTTAACTTCTTTCAAAATAATTTGTAGTTGTTAAAATATTTGTACAATCCTTGTCAGATATGTACATGTAACAATTTCCCCACAATGAATATAATTATTATGTACTGTATAGATACTAATAAAAATTTTAAAATCCTTGTCAATAGGGTGAATGGATATGATTGAAATATAAATGCATGTATGAAAACACTGCTTTGAAACCTAATATACCGTAAAGTTGATGGGAACTAATAAAAGAGGTTTTAAAAAAATCCTAGTCAAATAATATGCAACACCCCCTGCCCTTGTTGTTGGTTTCATTGATTGTCTTTCCTATTTCAAGGTGGTTCTTAGTAAGTCATGATTTTCAGCCATATCCTAGACATTTTGTCTACCAGATCTTGATTCCTACTTAAATTCTTGACTTTATCATGTTGCCACCCTGTTGGTGTTCACATGTGAGTCCTATCCTAGTGGGGTTTGGCTCTGGTGGTAGCTCATGGCGAGACCTTTGCAGGGTCATTTTCCTATGCTCAGTTTATCTGTGGCCCCAAGATCCCCTGTTGTCTGCTGATGCTGTTTGTAGGGAAGAAGTCGTTTTCCAGGTGTCTCTTAGTGAGGGAGACTCTGGGAGGAGTCCCACTTTGTGTGTTTTCTTCACTTCCATGGTGTACCTGGGTGGGGAGGAGGAGTCCTGGGTCCACAGGGACAAAGTAGCTTCGAAAGCCAGATCTGTTGGTATGAGTGGGTGTTTTTATTTCATTTTCACTTATCTGTCTTTGTGTCTGGCATGCAGAGTAGAGTTTGGCAATTTTGAATAACATTAAGTATACTATGCTCCTACTCTATGGCCCAGAGTCCTACTCCCCTGATCTACCTGAGATAATGAAGATTTGTGTTCACACAAAAGCCCTTTTGTGAATGCCTTTGAAATGATGAATGGATAAACCATGATACATAATGGAATAATATTTAGCAATAAAAACAAACAATTTGTTCATGCAATCAGATGCATGATTCTTTTTTCTTTGATTGTTTGCTTTGAGAAAAGATCTCCTTCTACAGGCTGGTCAGGATCTCACTATGAAGCTCAGGCAGGCCTTGAGCTCTCCTTCCCCCAACTTAAGTCCTGGGATTACTGGCATGTGGTACCACTCCTAGCTTCAGTGGGATGATTATTAAATGTATTTTGTTAAGTAAAAGAAGAAAGATCTGAAAAGCTACATATTGTGGGATTTGATTCATGCAACACTGGAAAAGGGAAGGGTTAGGATTCCTACTCTTTCTTACATAAGACTTCCAATGAATAAATGCAGAAAGAATGTGAAATATTTAAAAATTACCATTGGAACATTACAGATATAATTTCCACAGGCAAGATCCATTGGTGAATATTAAGTAGTGGTTAATTTTTAAATAGAAATTGTATAATTTTTAAAGTATCTGTCCCCAAATACTTAGTAATTACAAAGAGAGAAATGGCAGTTTACAGCAGAGTACATAGCAGACACTCTCTGATTCATGTGTTCAAATTTAACATCATCAGTAATAAATGATGGATGTCATGACCTACCCCCCATGTCAAAAGTGTATCATCTTGTTTTCTCCCTAATAATTAATATAATCAATTTAACCATGGGAAACATGAGAAAAATCCAAATTGAGGTGCATTCAACAAAATTATTCCAGTACGTTAAAAAATGGTCAAAGTTCAGAAAGGCCAGGAAAAACAGACGTTATCACAATTTAAAGAAGATTTATGAGGCACAATAAGTAAGCACTATGGATATTTGGAATAGAAGAAAAGGCATTAGTAGAAAAAATGATGAAATCCAATTAAGTCTGCATTAGTTTTGTGTTTTGAGCTAGCAGATTTCTTAGTTTTGATCACTGTTTTATGGTTATATAAGATGATAATAAAGAAAGCTGAATGATGCATATACTGCAATTTTGTACTATTTTTACAACTCTTCTCTAAGTCTAAAATTATCTCAAAGGTATTATTAAATAATTTTATGTGGATAATAGGCAAACAACTGTGTACAAAACTAACTAAATAAAAGCAAGAATAATTAAGCATTTATTCTGCTTTTCTTATATCAACTACATCCCTGAGTAACCAAATGGTAGGTGAGGGAAAGTATTACTTCATGAAAGCCTTACAGTAAGTGGAAAACAGTTCTAGCTTCTCACCAGCCTCATGTGTAAGCAGCTTAGAAATAATCACTCCCATCCTCACAACATGAAAAGAGCTGAACAAATTGAAAAATCAACAGCACTCCTTAGATCCATCAGAGAATCGAGGTCACAGGGCAGACAAGCAGATACTGAGAATCACAGCTTCCCAGAGCAGAAACTACTGTTGGCGTCAGTGATAATGCAGAAAAACTTACACTGTGACTGATGAATTTTTAAAGGCTCACTATGGACAAGGGAGGGGTTGATAAATCCAGGAGCTAGCGAGGGGCAGGCACAATTTTGTAAGTTTTACTCCCAGAATATCCACCAGTTCTTCATATTGAGAACTGGAGAAACATTCCCTTTAATTTAAAAAATTGCTACATATTACTTCTCTCTATATTTATAGGGTATGGTGTAATTTTGATACACATCTATAATGTGTAATAATAAAATCAGAATAAATACTCTATCCATCATTTCAAACATTTATCATTTCTTTCTTTTGGGGAAATACAGTCATTTCTTCTAGCTATTTTTAAAATATTCAAAATTTTTGTTCACTAGTCACCCTACTGCATTATAGGACACTAGAATTTTTACCTTCTCAGTGCAGGCTTTGCACCTGATCGCCAACTTCTCTCATCCCATCTCTCTGTCTCAGCCACTGGTAAGCACTGTTCTATTCTCTACCTCTGTGAGATCGGCTTTTTATACTCCACACATGAGTGAGAATATGCAGTGCTTGTCTTTCTGTGCCTGGCTTATTTCACTTAGCATATTGATCTCTAGTTCCATCTATGTTTTTGGAAATGACTGGGTTCCATTCTTTTGTATGGTTGAATAGTATTCCAGTGTGCAAATGTACCACATTTTCTTTATCCTATTATCCACTGATGGGTATTTAGGTTGATTTTGCATCTTGTTCTTCCAGCAGGGAAAGGAAAAAGCAGCATTTTAAATCATGACCGGGGTAACACTGTTCCTCTTAACAAGACCTTCCTTCAGTGGAAGCTATTTTAGCAGAGCAAACATCTCCTCTGAACTTCTGGTGCCATATTGGGGAGATGGAGAAGTAACTGAGAAGCCCTTCTGAAGGCCCAGCTCTGAGATAAGGCTCACTAAAAGACCGATACTTAATCATGGAACTATGGAGCACCTCCCTTCCCTTACACCTGGCAACCATTTCAGTGGGGTTCTTCTGTGATAATAGGGGGTTGCAACTGAAAGAATAGCAAGTCTTATTTAAGGAGAAGCCTCTGGAGGACTCAGGATAACAGGAGAGACAAAAAGGAGGAAACTGGAATACATTACAGCCTTTGAGACCCAGAGAAAATGGTCAACATGGTTAACTCCTACTTTGATAAATCCAAAACCTCATGCAGAAGCCCTACTTACCTCAGTTGCTTTTATGTAGTAATCATACCTAAGTTTCAACAACAACAAAAATTGCAACATGCACTAAAAGAAAAATCATATTTTAGGTGACAGAGAAAACATCAGATTTTGGAGTTTTCAGACTGATAATTTAAAACATCTATTATTAGTATGATACAGTCTGATGACAGAAGTTGACAGCATACAAGGACAGATTGGTAATGTAAGCAGAGAGCCAGAAACTGAAAGAACTGAAAGGAAATGCAAGAGAAGATATCTATAGGAAATGAAATAAGTGTGTCAGAGAGATATTGCAACACTATTCATAATAGCTAAGACATAGAATCAACCTAAGTGTCCATATGCATGGAAAAGAACTATTCAACCTTAAAAAATAAGAAAAAAAATATGTCATTTGTAACATGGAGTTTATTATACTAAGTGAAATAAGCCAGGCATAGAATAGATACCATATGATTTGATTCATATGTGGAATCTGAAATTGTGGACTCCATAGAGTTGGAGAGTAGAATAATCAATACCAAAGGCTGTGGTTGAAGGGAAGGATTGGGTAAATATTAGTCAAAAGAATAAAAATTTCAATTAGACAAGGGAATAAACTCAAGAGCTCTATCATAGGTTTCAATGAGTATAGTCAAAAAATATATTGTACACCTGGAAATTACTAATAGAGGCAATTGCTGCCTTAGTTTTTCTTCCTATAGCAAAATATCTGAGGATTGGAAATGCATAAAGAAAAGGTTTGATCTGGGCGTGGCAGTGCACACCTGTAATCCCAGCACTCAGGAGGCAGAGGCAGGAGGATTGTGTGAGTTTGAGGCCAGCCTAGGACACATAATGAATTCAAGGCCAGGTTGAACTAAATAGTGAGACCCTGTCTCAGATGGGAAAAAAAAAGAGATTTAGTAAACTCATAGTTTTGAAGGCTGAAAGTTCACAATCAGAGTCCCATCCATTCAGGCTCTAGTGAGGGCCCCATGGTCAATAACATCATGGTAGCAGCATGTCTGAGGAGGTCACACGGTAAGGTAGGAAGCCAGAGAGGAACTTGGGAGTTATGCTTGCTCTTTCATAAAAACCCAGCTGGCATGAACTCACTGCCTGTAAGCAGCATTAATCCATTCTGAAGCAGTATTCCCAGTGACCTGATTACCTCCTACCTTGCTCCATCTATTAAAGGTCTACCACTTCTCAATACTGGCACACTTCAAAGTTTCCAAACCATGGACCTTTGTGGGTACAGTAAATCCATAGCATCAGTTGAAAACTAATAAAAAAGGAAATGAAGATGTCACAAACATTGGAACAGCAATGAAGAATACTTTTGAGAGACTCATCAATAAACTAAGCACAGCCAAGGAAAGAGTCAGTAAATGCGAAGAAACATAAAGACAAAAAGGAATAAAAGAAAAGATGGAACAGAATGCCTAAGAACTGTGAAGCCATTATAAAAAGGTACAGTGTGCACAAAGGTGATGTGTGAAGGGGGGGAAAGAGAAAAAGGAATAGCAAAAACATTTGAAGTAATAATGGATGAGAATTTTCCCAAATTAATGTCAGACACCAGACCACAAATTTGGGAAACTCAGAGAACACCAAGCAGGATATATACCAAACATCCTATGTCTAGTTGCATCATATTCAAACCTAAGAAGTCTGAAGACATAAAGGAAAATTTTGGGTGGGAAATGTGGATAACTAACCTATGAGCAGCAGGGATGAGAATTACATCTGACTTCTCTTTAGAAACCATGCATGCAAGAAGAAAGTACAGTGAAATACTGAAGGCATTGGTAGGAAGAACAAAACAGCCTAGATCTCTGTATCTGAAGTAATTGTATTTCAAAATTTAAGGAGAAATAAATAACTTTCCTAAGCAATTAATGAGGAATCATTACTGTTCAGATTGAGACAGTCTCTCCAGAGCCTCATGTGCTCAGAAGTGGGCTTTTGGATCATGGGGCTGCTATACTCATGGGTGGATTAGTCTAATTATGAGTTTATAGCTAAATGTTCTTCTAGGAGGCGGGACTTGGAAGGGTCTACAGTATCTGCCTCCCTTGCTCTTTGCTTCTCTCTCTGATTCCTGGCAGCCAGGAGGTGGGCAGCTTTTCCTCTGCTAATTCCTCCTGCCAAGTCATCCTGACTTAAAGCCAACCAACTATGGATTGAAATGGGAGCCAGAATAAACCTCTCCTTCTTTAAGTTGTGGCATTTTGTGCCATCGAGGAGGAAAGTGACTAAGACAGGGAGCTCACCTTGCAAGAAATGTTAAAAGAAGTTGCAAGGAGAAGGCAAATGATATCAGTAAGAAACTTGGTTCTACATAACTAAAGGAAGAGTATTAGGAAGGAAGAAGTGAAGGTAAAATAAAATGTTATACCTTACTTGATCTTAGTTAATCTAACAGGTAACAATATATTCAAAGTAATAACAGTAGTAACAGTGAGTTATTTGGCTATAACATAGAGAAAAATAAAATGCATGACATCGATATTATAACGAATGGAAAGAAGGGATTAAAAACAGTAAGATCCTTGGTGTGGTAAAGCATATTTGAAGGTGAGTGTAGATTAGTATTAAATGCATGTGAAAAAAACTCTAGAGCAACAACTAAAAATCAGTTAGGAACAAAATATACCTGATAGACTAAAAGAGATAAAAGTGAGTCAAATACAATGTTTAATTAAAACAAGAGAAGGCAGAAAATATTAGGAAAAAAACCCAAGGGCATTGAATAGTAAAGAAATAGGATGGATATCACTTCAACTATATTAATGATCATTTTAAACATCAAAGGTCTAAATGCATCAATTAAAAAAGAGTATCAGAGGGCTGGGGATTTAGCTTAGTGGTTCCACCACTTACCTCACAAGCAGAAGGTCCCGAGTTCAATCCTCAGTACCAAAAAAAGAGAGAGAGAGAGAGAGTATCAGAGTAGATCAAAATAAAAGAAGAATGAACTATAGGTTGCCTATAAGAAACCCATTTTAAAAACACAGATAGGTTGAAGTTAAAGCATCAGAGAATGATAACCCATGTTAACATTAATCAAAAGAAATCTTGGGTACTTTATTAATTTCCAACATAGCAGACTCCAGAGGAAGGAAAATTATTAGGGATAAAAAGGCACCTTACATCACTGTAAAGAAGATAATCCACCAGGAAAGCATCCTGATCCTATATGTATATACATCTAACATCACAATCAAAATACATGAGGCAAAAGCTGAGTGAACTTTAAGGAGAAATAGATGTGTCTACTATTATATTCAAATATTTGAATACCCTTGGATCAATAATTGACAGATCCAGTAGAGAGAATATCAGAAGGACCTAGTGGAACTGAATAGTTCCATCAATCAACTGGATCTAATTGACATTTATAGAATACTTCTTTCAACAAGAGCAGAATACATAATCTCAATTTTATAGGTTTTCCTTCACCAACAGATCATATCCTGGAGTCATAAAGCACAGCCTAACAAATGTAAAAAGTTAAGACAAGATATGATAATGGCTTTCTACAATGCTCAATCAGGTAATGAATCTCAATATTGAGTATGGCTGCTTGGTGACATTAAAAAAGAAAGAAAGAAAAGAGAAGAAAACCAGCAGTCTTGGTGAAAGGTCGCAGCACAACCTAAAGCCTTGTGAAAGGGATTAAATATGAGTCTGATTGAGCTTCTGGATCCAGCTGTTTGTTTGCAGAAAATAGAGCAGAGAAACATGCTGAGCTGCACAATGAATTTGAAATATAGGCAGTAGGAAATTCTACAGGCAAGAATGCCAAGATACTTCAACAGATAAATTATAAAGAAAAGGACAACGGGGAGAAGGAGAGGGGGAGGAGGAGAAAAAAGATGATGGAGGAGTAAAGTCTAGATTGAAAGACAATTAAATAATATGGTAAGTTGGTAAAATGAACTACACATAGTTCTAATATACACACTTGGAAGGAATCATGAAAAAATGCAAGGACATACCTATAACAAAAGTTAGCATAGTGACATGTAAGGATGGTATGGGTTGTAATTTGGATGGGGCATGAAGAAGAGCATTTGAAGGTGGTTGTGAAGTTCTATTTCTTGATCTCCATGGTTGTGAAAAAGGCATTTTTTTTATGATTAGCTAATCTCTACATTTGATTTTGGCTGGTTTTCTGTTTCATCTTAAAAAGATTACTATTAAATCAATAAGTGTATATATAAATCCCCCCAAAAAGTTAATGGGGAAATATGTCCTAGAACTTGAAATAAGAAAGTGCATTTAGAGGAGGAAACAGAATCTTCTGCCTTTTTTCCCTTCTTCACAGTTGACCCCTTCTGTGGCTGTCAGTGGGTATTGCCCCTCACAATGAGTTTCCCTAGCCCCTGGCTTGACTGTCCAGCTCCAAGGCAAACCACAACTCTCATCTTGGACAGATGACAACAGGGGGACTCTGACTGGGGTTAGAGAGCCAGAGAAGTGTTTCTCCCTGTGCTGGGTGTACAGTAGCTGAACAAAGAATGGAGTCCAGGCACAACTGGGCCTCTTCCATTTTTGTGTGTTCATAGGACAAAAGAGAGGGGTTATGGCCATCTCCGTGTCTCTTGTTGAATGTATTTTGGGGTTTTCTCTTATGACAGCTTGGCTACTCTGTCCATTTTGTTGAATTAATTTCTCTGTATTCTTGTGTCTTATTGTTTGTGCATAAACATTGCCAAGTCATGCAATATTAAAATCACCAAGTCAATAAACCCTGAGTCAATCTGAGAAATATCATTATATTATGCTTATTCTATGCTCATTTTCCAAGTGCTTGGCTCTAACAATTATTACCTATGTGGTATCCATTCTCTTTAAAAATAATGAGTATAAAATTAATTGAAATTTTAATTTTCCTAGCAGCTGCCATTTCTTTAGTGAGTTAGAATTTCAGAATCAAATTCTCAGAAGAACCTGCAAGTGTATGAGTTTTGCAGCCCCAGATACAGCACAGTTCTCTTATGGTCAAACTGTCAAGACTGGCTCTCAGCAGGGATTTGAAGAATATCCTTGGTCTAGGAGCTATAGATTCAGATTTGTGCTTCCTGTGTATTGATTGCCAAAATAGAAAATCAGTGCCATAATAAACAGATAATCGCTGAGTCATGGGCTTTGAAGAGTTCACATGCATGGCATCTGAAGTATGCTGAGTCATGATGTTTGAAATTAAGTTCAGATGCAGGCCCAGATTTGCATTACTAGTATATTGAGATCACAATTGTGAAATCCCACAGTCATTCTTTCTGGAAACTGCAGTTTTGATTCAAGCATTCTATGACTAAAAATTCATAAATCATGAGAAATTAAGCCATGAAGTCCAAGTGCCATAATGATGCAGCAGTATGCTCATGAAAGCTTAGAAGAAAAGAGAGAGAGAACATGAACATTCCTGTTGTTATGGGGAGTCCCTTGGCAGACTTGGGCATTCAAAGTAATGAGAATGAGGGAGATAGTAATATTCTCTGCATTCACCACATAGCAATTGGCCTATATAGGTCATCAAGAGTATGTGGATTATCCTCATTTTAGGGATAAGGGAAAAAACACTGAGCAAAATTTGATGTTAAAGTCAGCTGGTAGATTCCAGAGCCAGGTCTTCAATTGCACATTTGTCAGAATCATGTGTGTATGTGTATGTGTTTGTGTGTGTGTGTGTGTGTGTGTGTGTGTGTATGCATGCACGTGTGTAGGAACTCACCAATACTCTGAGATACTCTTAAATATTTTTCTTACATTTTTATGTTGACACATAGCAATTGTATATACTTATGATACACAGTGTGACATTTCAATACAGGTATGCAATTTGTGATGATCATACCAGGGTAATGATATATCTATCACTTCAGACAAATATTGTTTCTTTGTGTTGGGGCCATTCAAAATCTTTTCTGTGAGCTCTTTTGAAATACTGAATTAGTTGCTACCACCACAGTTATCTACTGTGCTGTAGAACATTAAACGTCATTTTCCTCATCCAAGTGCATCCCCGTAGCCATTAGCCATCTTCTCTTTATCCCTTCCTCTTTCAGTTAACCACAATCCCTGGGGCTGGGAAGGTCACAAACGGGTATTTTTGAGCTCTCTGGATGATGGTAGTGTGAAGAAAAGTTTGGGAACCACAGGTTTATTCTATTATTCGTGTACAGTAGAGATTTCATACAAGAATCAAGGGAGGTTTTTTTAAAAAGTGCCCATATTAAAACTCAGACAAGTGAGATAAACACATTTGGGAGGAGGCTGGGCATGGGTGTCTTTCAAAATCTCTTACTGATGGAGAAGTGAAGTACCTGAAGGCTTCAGGCAGCAACTTCCTGACCCACATATTCCTTTCCTAGGATCTTGTAAACTGGCTTTTAGGGCTTTCATCTTGTAAATCAACAAATCACTTATTTCTACTTAACTAATGAGGGTTGGGCTTCTACACTGGTGCACTCTAGGACTGACTAAACATCCCATTTTGCCCAGGACCCTCCTGATTTTAGCTCTGAAACTCTAATATTTCAGGAAATCCTGCAGTTACAGGAAAATGAAGATGATCTGTCACTCTATTTGCAATCAAAACACTGTGGCTAATTTATTTTCCTACCACATTTCCTAGGATACCTTTGCTTCATCCACCAGAGGGGGCTCCTAAGGGAGCCACCATAGAACGCCAAGGGCATTCACTGCATGCACCCCGAGATGTCTTGCCAGCCTATGCTGGCTTCCTTTCTTAGCACACAACATCCTGCTCACATTTCTTCCTTACCCTACACCCCAGTTGACTGGGAGCCTCGAGTGAGAATGACACTACGAACTTAACCTGCACTGTCATGTGAGGAACAACATGGCTTCCTCTAAGCACCACTGCCATGCGCAGTCCCTAATGATAACCAAAATACAAAGCCCATTCTGTACTTGTTCTTACCCTTGACTGGGCTTCCTTGGTCAAAATTGAAGGCCACGTTTTCCTTTTAGCTCTTCCCTCCCTTCCTCCTCCCCCCCTCTTCCTCCTCCTCCTCCTCCTCCTCTTCCTCTTCCTCTTCCTTCTCTCTCTCTCTCTTTCTTACTCTCTCTCTCTCTTTTTCTTTCTCTTTTTTTGTGTTGGGGATTAAAGCCAAGGTCTTTGTACTCAGCTGTGTCCCAAGCCCTTTAAAATTGTTTGTGTTTTTATATTTTGAGACAGAATCTCACTAAGTTGCTATGATGCCAGATTGGGCTCAAACTTGGAATCCTCCTGCCTCCACTTCCCAGAGGACTGGAATCTTTTTCTTTAGATGACAGATTTTCTCACACCACCTCACTTACGTAAGTGGGAATCTAACCTAAGGATTCTTTTAAGGAACTCTAAAACAAGAATCTTTAACCTGAGATGAGGCTTCACAGGAACTCAGGGAAATTGAAAAACCAAACACCAAGCCACACATCCAGGCCAGGAGCCTCAGGTGGCCGGCAGGAAGACCCGAGTGGGATGGCATCCTGAGTGAGAATGCTGAGTGTGCCACCCTCAGAATCAAGGTTCCATGGACTTCCACTCCAGGGTTCTTCTGGTGGAATCACTGCACTAAGTGCTGTTTGTTCACACACACACACCCTCCCAGTGTGGCGCCATCTTCTTTTTGTCTGCTAAGGAGCTCACTGTAAGCAGACCCTCCACTATAAATTCCAGACGTGCAGCCCTACTTTGCTCAGTTGATATCTATGGTACCTGGGAAGAGAAATCTTTTCATTCTAGGTCCCTGGAGTGATGATCTGCAGCCATTATCAGGCCCCAGTCCATCAGCTGTGGACTGGGAGTGGGATCGTGACATGACTACCTAGGGCTGTCCTACAGAAAGAGTTGTAAGTACAGGAGTTTGTCTTTGAAGCAACGAGAAATGCTATGATTGATATCCCTAGTGTTGGCCAAATCCATGGAGATGGTGAGAAGCAACTAGACTTTAGGGATGAAAGTAAAATGCTATATATTGAAGAAAGTAAAAAATATTTGGGTTTGAACTTTAGCTTCTTTTTTAGCTTCAGCTGACCTTGTGAAATTCCCATCATCTCTCTTGCTCTCATCTCTAATATGTAAGATGAAGGTACTTGCTTGTTGAATTTGTTGTGGACATTAATCTATACAGCTTAGGTGAGCACCTGGCACAAATAGAACCTTCCTAACTACTGCTTTCCAACATGGACTTCATTCTCTTATCTCTTTGTCCTCAGCCATTATAACACACCATGACACAGCCGTGATGGGCTCTTCAATCAATAGTTTTCCTTTGGATGGAGCATGAGTAACTTGGTTTGGGCACCCAGCAGCCCTCCATTTATCTCAAGTCTCTTATGTAACCCAAGCACTTGATCAGAGATCTTATGCCTTAAACTAGAATCATCAATCTCAATGCTAATGGAATACAGAAAAACGCTTTCCCTTGGAAGATCACTAAAAGGTCACGGTCTTGTTTTCCGCTGATAGATTTTCTGTCATATTATATAGTAATGTTCTGTTGGGTGGTGAGATTACTGTCCTTCTGAGAATAATAGCTATCTCTGTAGCTATGTTACCCAAGTCTCCAATCAGGCTGCTTCTCCAGGGATAACTTCAATCAGTGGCATCTAATTTTTACCTATTGTTATTTTTTAGAACCACAAATGAACAAAATTAACTATTTCCCTGTTTATGGCAGTTTATTCTTCCTCAATCTCTACATTCACCATCAATCTATACAAAGTCCCTTTTGTGATATTACTTTCATTTATTCATTCTTTATTTGTGAGTTATTAACTTTGTCCTTCATCCATTATTCCCTTTCCCATTTCATTCCTCATCCTGAGTTTTACAATGTGCATACTTTTTACCTAAAGAAAGTCAATTTTTCAAACAGATTTGTTTTTATTTATTCACTTAAATATACATGTGTGTCTATGTAATTTATGTAAATAATGCTTTGTTTCATTATACATATGCTGATATATGTAAATCCAATTCCTTGCTTTGGTACTGAGATTTCCACTGTGCAAATACATACACATCATCAATCTCTGGAAGTACACTAGCCAGATTAACTCCAGCTCCTTGCTCTCCTAACCAAAGTTTCTTTGTGCACATCACTGAAGCATCCACCACGGAATATACCCTAAAAGAGGATTCTCAGGTCAGAAGTAAAGTACATCCACACATAATTTTTCCTGACTTCACTCCAGAAAGGCTCCATAAGCTTTGAATTCTCAAGTAAACAGACTCCCATTTCTACAATTCTCATTAGCATTTAACATGATTCATCTTTCAGCCTCTTGGTAATATGATGTCAATATGGTAATTTGATATTTAGATTTGTGTAGCTCAGATTATTAGCAAGGTTAAGCACATATTCATTCAGTTGAAAGGTATTCTTCCTGGTTTTCCATACGAAGAGCTTTCTGATGTCCTTTCCCCATTTTAAAAATTGGATTATGGGCCTTTCCTTTGCTCATCTGGAGAAGTTTCATATATGTTGTACACATAGAAAGGAACAAAGCTCAATCTGCCATCTGTATGTTAAATTTAGCTAAACAGAACTTACCAGTTCTGAGTGAGTAAAGTCCATGTACCCTTTGCTTTACTCTGTGTAATATTTGGATCATATTTAAGGAAGAATTTTCCATTTGGAATCACAAAGACATTCCACATCTTTTCCTATTAGTTTAACAGATTTACTTTTTTATAGACGTTTAGCCCAAGAATTTTTTGTGTAGGTATATGTAAGGTAGGAGCCAGCTTTATTTCTCTCTATAGGTTATCAGCCTGATCATCAAATACCATGTACCAAGCACTATCACATTGTCCCTGGTGGTAATGTAACCACTATTATATACTCTATCCCTGGATGCATACATGGGTCTGCTGGATGGTCCAGCTATTCCCTTGCTCCTGGTCTAGTAGCACATTTTTTACTGAAATAATTTTGTGCTATGTATCATTATAATGTAGGTTAACTACCTGTATTAGTGAGGGATCTCTAAAGGAATCAATATAAATATATGAATTATGAATATATGAATTATGTGGATCAATATAAAATATATGAATTATACAAAAGGATTTATTAGGAAAGCTTACAGCATCAGAGGCAGAAGAGTCACAATCCTTATCTGCAGGTATAGAGGTTGAGGAATCCAAAATGGCTGTCTGTGGGCTGGAGAGCCAGAGAATCCCCTAGCAGTGAAAGACAGAAGGCCTGGAAGCTCCCTATAGAGTCACTGGTGCACATCTGCATTGGAAAGCTGAAAAATCTGTATTGGAAGGCTACAATACTGGAATCCGAGCTCCACAGGCAATGGTGAAGACTGGAACTTTTCCAAAACAAGGAAACACTTCCTTCTTTCCCTTTTATTCTGTCCAAAATACTAGGTTGGTGCCACCCACATTCAGGGTGAGTCTTTCCCCACTCAGTTTGCTGGCCTATTGTTAATCATCCACAGACATGCCCATAACTGACTAACTTGGTAGGCAGTTTTTACTCAAGCCAAGATGACATATCACAATTAATGGCTACATTACCCTATATCATTCATCATTTTCAGAATGTAGTTAGTAAATCATAAGCTTTATAATCTATTTCTTAATTTCTCCTGAAGGAGATATTTGCAAAAATAACACTTGGTTATTCATAAAAAAATCTGATTGTGTAAAGTAATATCAGGCAAGATTATGCCAAAATTTAAAATACAATTGAATAAGATATAAAATGCAGGCTAGTTAGCATAAATACACTAGATTTCCCCCAACCCCTCCAATAATGGGAATTGAACCCAGGGCCTTACCATGTTAGGCAAGTACTCTACCACTGCATCCTAAGCCCTAAAATTTTGGAATTAAAGAATTTTTGTTTTATTCTTGGAAGTTTGAATTTACATGTAAAATTCCATTGAAATGAGAATAAGCAGGAGAAACAAAGGATCCATGAAAAAGGATAAAAAATATAAGAAGACATCCATTAGGAGATGTTTAGATCTTTTAAAAGTGGGAAAGTAGATGGAATAATGCTATCTGAGTGCACGTCTAAAGAATGCTAAGTGCCTATCAACAGTAAAGCCAAGAAATAAAAGAGAGATGATTGGATCCATGGAATAAACCAGGATGCCTTTTAAATATCAATGAGAAAGCATTGTCGGAAATTTTAAAATGCAACGAGGAAAGCAAAATATTTGATAACGAGGGCAGAAGACAGAGTAGTTATTTTCCCCCAAAGTGGCAAAACAACAAACATGAATTATAAGAGAAAAAAAAGATTAAAATAGATCACTTTTTGTTGGGAGGACCAACATTCAAATAATTGGAGTTCCAAAATATGAGAACAAGGAAAATAGAAGGAAGAACAATCACAATGAAATAATACTAGAAAGATTCTCAGGACTTTACAGCATGATCTTGCACAAAGCAAGAAAGAGAATTGCATGAAACCAACCACAGTAATATTTTAGGACACTGTGGGGAAGGAAAAAAACATATGTACAAAAAATAATACAAAAGATGACATATTAAAATATACTCTGACAATAAACAATCCCTCCATCTTCTGGAGGAAAAAATATTTCCCATCTCTACTGCTGTATAACATAGTCAATCAATCTTATATGGGGAGAAGATGAAAATACTTTTAGTTATTAAATCTCAAGCAGATGGTTACCCACTGTGGCAATCCTTTCTCAGAATAATTTGTTTTTCTGAAATATGACAATAATTTTCAAAAAAGTTTAGTGTGATACCTATAAAAGTTCATAAAAGAGGAAAAAGATATTTGTAGGATGTTGATAAGAGAAAACTCCATGATCACCATTAGATATCAAACCAAGCATAGTAAGGATTTCATAGGAAGATCCTCTGGGTAAAATGAGAAATCGTTAATGGTTTGGAAGTCTTGAGAGATTACCTCTCCTTACTGGAGAGTTGCTATAGCTTGGATCTTGACTGTTCCTCAAGGCCAAATGTTGAAGGCTTGGTCCCCAGCCTGTGACACCATTAGGGTGGTGGTGGTGGTGAAATCTTTAAAGATGATGCCTGGAGGAAAGAAGTGAGGTCTCTAGGATGTACCCTAGAATGGGATCATGGGAGCCCAGCCCCTCCTCTTTGTCTGTATCTCTCCTTCTTAGCCACTATGAAGTGAACAGGCTTCTTCCACTATGCCTACCTGCCATGATGACTATGCCAAGACAGGCTCAAAACAACAGGGTCTAGTGGCCATGGACTGAAATCTCTGATACCAGGAGGCAGAATAATCCTTTTCTCTTTCTTAACTTGATTATTTCATGTATTTTGTCACAATGATGGAAAGCTAGGATAAGATTGGAATATTTGAGTACTTTAAAAATCAATTCAATTTAAAATTCATTGACCAGACCACCACAGAGGACAAATATAAAAACCTAGGTGAAGTGGAAGATATTTAAAATAGCAAATTTGGTAGCAGGATAAAGTAAATAGTGTAAAACAAACACATTAAAATAGTTATCAACTCCTCCCTCAGAAGCTGCAGACCCAGAGAACATTGGGCACAAAAATTCTAGCACACTCTCAGGAAACAGTCAGCTTCTATTTCCCACAGTCTATTGCAGAAAATAGAGCCAGTAGACAAGCTTCCAAATTCATTTCATGAAGCCAGTTAATAACCTTGGTACCAAAACAGAGCAAATAAATTGCAAGCAAAGAAAATGACAAAGTGATTTCATGGGTACACATACATTCAGAAATCAGAGATCAAATGTTGGATAATTGAACTGAATAGTGTATCTTTTTTTTTTCCGCATTAAGTTTATTGGTACATTTTAGGTATACAATACAGTTACATTTATCATTGGGATCTTATACCATTACATGAGTATCTTGGTTCTTCTTATTTTTCCCCTTCCCTTGCCCTCCCTTCCCCATCTGCAAAGACTTTGTTTCCACTTTTTCCTTTTCTCATATTTTTTCTTTTCCCTTCTTTCCTTTCCCCTACCCCTCCCACCCCCCCACCCCCCCGCTCCTTTAGACCTTTCCTTCCTGTTACACAATATCAATTATACATTTTTTAAATTACAATATCAAGATCTAGGAGACATTACCACAGATTTTACAGAATTTAAAAGGATATAGAAAGCATATTACAAAAATCTTTTTTTGAAATAAATTTGACAACTTCTAAGAAGTACCTTGGAAGACAATTTGTTTTTTTTTTTTTTTAGAATATTTCCCAAAATGAGGCCATGAAATTTTTAATAAATTTAAAATATTCAAATCCTAAAATATGTTATTAGGTCATAATGGAATTGAATTAGAAATCAACAACAGAAAGACATTTGGGAAAAAATCATGAAAACAAAAAGTAACAACTCCTAAGCAGCTCATAATACTACAGACAGCTGAGTTAGGTAGAAATATCATAGACAGTCAAATAGGGCTAGGTCCTCGAGTCAGGACAAAGGTGAAATACACCACAGCAGCAACTGTATACACATTGGCTGAAAACCAGGCCTCAAGATAAAGACAAGATGACGAGACCTACATACTTCCTCAAAGAACAAACACTGGGCTAATGAAGTCTACCTAGACATCATCCACCCTGGTGGCTTTCCAGGACCTCTGTACCCACCACTTCCTAGGAGAATCTTTGTTCTTTCCTTCCACTCTTGTTACATAACTTGTTTTCCAATTGGACCATCATTACCTAAGTGACTATACTTGTAACCTTATTGGATATTCCTGGCTCTGGCCCATATTGTGGGTTTCACCCAATAAAGCTCTTCCATATAGTGGGGTCCCTGGCTACCCACTCGAGACCCCTCCTGCCCCTCAGGAGCTTTCCTATCAATAAATATCTTCCTACTCTGAACTTCCTTTGTTCCTAGAATTCATTCTTTAATTTTTAGACAACAAGAACTTGGTGTATCATACAGCTAACAGGTTGGGAGGTAGACTATTTCATATTTCATCTCCAGTACTATTTCCTATAACAGTAAGTTAAAGAAGCACTCAAAAAGTACTTTGAACTAAAGAATAAAAGCACAGCATATGAAAAGGTGCAGGATACAGCTAAAGCAGTAGCTAGAGGAAAATGTATAGCATTAAAATTTTTTTTGAAAGTTCCCAAATCAATAACTTCATCAGCTTCCATAATAAACTGGAAAAAAATAGAGCAAAACCTGAAGTAAGCAGAAAAATTAAATAATAAAAATAATAAAGAGATTAATAAAATACAAAGCAGGAAAATAGTAGAGAAAAGCAAAAGCTAACTCTTTGGGAAGATCAATAAAATTGATAAACCTTTAGCTGGACTAACTAGGAAAAAAAGAGATAAATGATCAATATCAAAAATAAGAGTGGTGATATCACCACAGATTCTACAGATAGTAGGATAATTAAATGATAACAATTTTATTCTATTTTTTTGTACTGGGGATCAAACTCAGGACATTGCACTTGTGAGGCAGGTACAGCACTATTGAGCTAAAAACTCAACAGCATACATGAAGTAGACAAATTCCTTAAAAGACACAAACTAACTGCATTGGAGAAGAAATGATTATTTGGATAGTGCTATATCTGTTAAAAAATTGAATGTATAGTCAAAGCCCTTACCACAAAGAAAACTTCAGTTCCAAATGGCTTCAGATGATGAATTACATCAGACACTGAGAGGAAAAAAGAATTCCAGTTTTACATAAACTTCCAGAAAATTAAAGAGGTAGAAATATTTTCAGTTCCTTCTATGAGGCCAGTATTACCCTGATATGAGAACCCAACAAAGACATTTCATTAAAGAAAACTACAAACTGGGCCAGGGATTTAGCTCAGTGGTTCTGCTGCCTGCCTCACA
Organism: Heterocephalus glaber; assembly: GCF_053883595.1. Lineage (NCBI taxonomy): Eukaryota > Metazoa > Chordata > Mammalia > Rodentia > Bathyergidae > Heterocephalus > Heterocephalus glaber. The sequence continues at coordinate 3,221,385 of NW_028258329.1, read as the reverse complement.
AGCACAAGGTCCCAAGTTTGAGCCCCAATACAAAAAAAAAAGAAAAGAAAAAGAAAACTACAAACCAATATTCTTCATGAATATAGATTCAAAATATTTTTACAAAGTTTAGCAAATCAAATCCAAAATACATTTTTAAATACATCACAACCAATTGATATTTATCACAGAAAATCATAGTTGGTCTAATGTTGAAAATAAACCAGTATGCTGCATCATATGGATAAACTAAAAGAGAAAAATCATATGATCAAAAAAGTCATTTATTAAAATCTAACATGCACTTCTGATTTTTTTTTAAATAGCTCTAAACTCTTGTTAACTTAAGCATAAGGAAACCTATTCAACTCAATGAAAGGCCTGGAATCAGTGAGAGCTAATTGCATGATGAGGTACTTTTCCCTTAAGTTCAGGTACCAGGCAAGGAAGTCTGTTCATACCATCATACACAACATTGTGCAGGAAATTCTAGCCAAAGCAATAAGGCAAGAAAAAGTAAAAGGCATACAGATAGAGTTGAAAAGAAATAACACTGTCTTTGTTTGCAAATGACATGTTTGACTATGTAGAAAACCCTCTGACTTCTACAAAAAAAAAGGGAAGTTAGCAAGGCAGTAGGACTTGGAAGACAAATTAATGAAACTAACTCTGGAGGAAATATAAAATTTGAATAGCATCTATTAAACAAAGTATATTCCTAGCTTGAAAAACTACCTATATGACAACAGCTGGCTCATATACATTTTAACTGATAAATTATATCAAACAATTAAAGCAGAAAATAAAGGAACACTTCTCCCCTCATTTTAGGAACTCAACATTGTGTATCTTAAAATTAATGAAACAAAATGATTATGAAGAGTTTATTCTAGGAAAACAAGAATGCCATCAGAAATGATTCAACATCACATTATTTTAATTATCAGAAAATTTACCAGTGTAATTTACTACCTGAATGCACATAAGAAAGAATATCATGAATTTCACATAAGAAAGAAAATCATGATTTTAAATCATGATTTAAAATAATATTAAAACATTTAATGTTGCTTACATTGAAAACTCATAGTAAAAGAGGCTCAACTGACAATCTAAGAACAAATAAAAGTATCCAGAAAAATTACTAGATAAGCACTAGTGCATAAAAATGAATTGCACTCCTTTAAACCAGTAATAACTACTAAGAAAATATAATATAGGAGGCTCCCCCACTGCCATTCCACACTCCTAGGGCAGAGAAGGTGAGCCATTCCCAGCACCCAAAAGGAGGCTCCTCCGCCACCATTCCATGCTCCTAGGGCAGAGAAGGTGAGCTGCGTGGGTGCCAGAAGCACCCCCACCCCATGGAAATGAGAAGACACTTAACCAAGCCTCAAAAACAGACTTCCAGATCACCTACAGTAACCCCAAAGGGAAACTAGATGCAACAATCTGATACTCAACCACCTGGACTCTCTGAACTGGCAACAAAAGATCTGGGTAAAATGAAATCAGAAATAATTTCTCAGATAACAGCAAAGATTGTGCTCATAGTGCAAGATATGATTAGTAAATCTAGTGAGAACACAGATAAAAATTACAGCATCTGAGGAACATGATGGAATCCCAACATAGCAAACAAATAGAATCCATAAAACAGATGCAAACAGATTTCCAGGAGATTAAAAACTCCATCGAAAGTCTACACAGAAGAATGAACCAATGTGAGGATAGAATTTCAGATATAGAAGATAAGATTGCAATTAGTCACTAGGAAAAGAAAAATTGCTTTAAAATTGTAAGGGACCACGAGAAATCAATCCAGCAGCTGCTAGATGATGCAAAGAAAAGTAACACAAGACTGATCAGAGTCAATGAAGAAACAGGAGAGAGTGCAGATGACATAAAAAAAACTATTCACAGAAGTGATGGCAGAAAACTTCTCAAGCAGGGGAAAAGAACTTGACATACAGATAAATGAGGCATATAGAACTCCAGCTAGCCTTAATAAAAAAAAAAACTACACATAGGCATATAATAGGATTCCAGAAACCCAACAGAAGAACAAAATTCTACAAGCAGTGAGAAAAAAGAAACAAATCACATACAAAGGAAACCCCATTAGAATCACAGCAGACTTCTCAATGCAAACCCTCAAGGCAAGAAGAGCTTGGAGTGATGTATTTCAAGCCCTAAAGGAAAACAGCCTCCAACCCAGATTGATGTACCCTGCAAAATTATCTTTCCAAATTGATGGAGAAATAAGATACTTTCATGATAAAGAGCACCTTAGGAACTTCATGAATACCAAACGGGCTCTTCAAAATATTTTAGACAATATCCTAGGGAAAGACAATGAGGATCACAACCCCAGGAAGCCCAGCAGAATGAATCCACTGGGCATGACAAATTAAACACAAAGGGGGAGAATCCAACAAAACGAAAAAGTCATGACAAGGGTTTTAAAACTTTTGACTTCATCTCCCTAATGAGTGTATAATTCAATCTTGTTATTGCATGGATTAGTATTTTTCTGATTCTAGAGTTGCACACCTTTCCTTGTGCTGTACTGGCTATTTATCATCTTCTTATGTCTACTTTTTAATTGGGTTGCTATTAATGAGCTGTAAGAGTTCTTTATATATTCTGGTCATAGGTTATATGCATTGTAAATATGGTCTGTTTAAGGACTACTTTTCATTTTAATGATGTCATTTAAAATTCTAAGTTTTGATGGAATCTCATTTATCAATTTTTTAATTTTATACATCATGTTTTTTGTATCCTAGGTAGTTCTTGCCTACCCTAAATTCCCTTATAATTTCTTCTTAAAGTTTTATAATTTTAGACTTTCATATTTAGGTTCATAGATCCTTTCAAGTTATTTTTATATATGGAAATAAAGAGTTGAAGTTAATTTTTTATATATGGATACCAGGTGTTCTAGTGCTGTTTGCTGAAAACACTATCTTTTCCTCAGCTCTTGAATTGAGTTTACATTCTATAAAATGTTAATTTTAAATAATCTTTCAAAACTCAGTGGACCACATATATGTGGTTCTAGTTCTAGATTCTCTGTTTTATTCCAATGGTCTATATGTCTTTCCTTACGCCAACACTGCTTTGATTACTGTAGCTTTAGAAGAAGTCTTAAAATTAGGTACTAAACGTCCTCCAACACTGTTTTTTTTGTTTTGTTTTGAATTTTTACTTTTCTAGGTCCTTTGTGTTCCTACATAACTTTTTTGGGGGGTACTGTGGATCAAACTCAGGTCCTTGTGCTTGTGAAGCACGCAGCAGAACCCCTGAGCTAAATCCCCAGCCCCCATAACTTTTAAATTTCAATATCCAATTCTTCATTTATAGCAAGTATACACAGACCTGAATTTTTATATATACCTTGTGTTTTCTAACCCTACTAAATTCAAATGCAAGTTCTAGGGGCTCCTAGAGATTTTTTAGTATTTTCTCTGTAGATGATCATTTCATCTACATATAAAGATTTTGCTTCTACCTTGTCAATCCTATCCTAATTGTGTCATTTTATTGCCAGACTATTTTGGTTGAAGCCTAGCTTTCAAAGTTTAATGGACAGATGAAGAGTAAGCATATCTTCCCTTGTTCCCCACCTTAAGGAGAAAGCATTGTATCTTCTCCATTCATATAAGGCGTTCTCGCTGGAAGTATGGAGTACATGCCTTTAATCTGTTGAGAAGGTTCTGTTCTACTTCTAGTCTCCTGATAGCTTTTACCATGAACAGCTGTGGAATTTAGTCCAATACTTTTTGTCCAACTAGTGATAGGATCATATGGCTTTTTCCTTTCCTCTGTTAAAATGATGACTTTTGCGGGTGGATCTTTCAATGCTGAATCAACACTGCCATCCCTATAACAAAACCACTTTCTACGTCCTCCCAGATCTGACTTCTAATAGTTTGTTTTGATAAACAAATTTCTACCTATGTTCATACTTTTTTTCTTCTATTATCTTTATCCAGTTTTAGTATTAGCACAATGTTGATTTCGTAAAATGAGGGGAGAAGTGTTCCTTTTTTTCTGCTTAAAATGTTTGATATAATTTACCAGTTAAAATGTTTATGAGGCTGTTGTTATCATATAGGTAGTTTTTCAAGCTAGGAATATACTTTCTTTAATAGGTACTATTCAAATTTTATATTTCCTCCAGAGTTAGTTTCATTAATTTGTCTTCCAAGATACTTCTTAGATGTCAACTTTATTTCAAAACAGATTTTTGAAATATGTTTTCCATATCTTTTTAAATTCTGTAAAATCTGTGTTAATGTCTCCTAGGTCTTGATATTATAATTTTTAAAATGTATAATTGATATTGTGTAATAGGAAGTAAAGGTCTAAAGGAGCAGGGAAGTGGGAGGGGTAGGGGAAAGGAAAGAAGGGAAAAGAAAAAATATGAGAAAAGGAAAAAAATGGAAACGAAATCTTTGCAAATAGGGAAGGGTGGGCAGGGGAAGGGGGAAAAAAATAAGAACCAAGATACTCATGCATTGGTACAAGATCCCAATGATGAATGTAACTGTATTTTATACCTAAAATGTACCAATAAACTTAATGAGGAAAAAGAGATAATATAATAGGCAGTGAGATTCAATTTGTAGTAGAAACTAAATCTATGAAATATTTATGATGACATAACAAAATAATTCATGAAATCTGCATAGAGAACAAAAACACACTTCTGAAAGGCTGGGTTTTTAACTAAACTCTTTTTCAGGTAATTGTACACACACATACGCAATTATAGGAAATACTATACAGAGAAGCATTGCAACCTTTGGCAGTGTCCTGAACATTTGGAAAACTGTGCTATAATATCATAAGGAAATGAATGTTAATACAGTCCACCTACCTGGTTTAGAATTTCCCAATTTTATGCATGCACTCATGTGTGTGGTTCAGTGCAATTTTATTACCTATATAGTTTTATGTCTCCATGATCATAGTCTAAATACAGAAGAGTTCCATTGTCACTCATGGTTGCTCATGGTTTTACACTACTCTCACCTCAGTCTTCTTGCCATCCACTGATGTATTTTTTCCATTTCTATAATTTTGTCATTTAAAGGAGAGATATAAATGGAATTATACAATATATAGTCTTTTTGGATTCACTTTTCTTTAACTCAGCATAATTCCCTTGAGATTCATCCAAGTTGATGTATGTTTATCATACATCAAGTAGTAGTGCATGGTACCCACGTATCACAGTTCATTTAACCATTTACCCATTGAGTGACATTTAGTTTATTTCCAATTTGGGGCTACTAAAAATAAAGTTACTATGAATATGCACATACTGGTTGTTAGGTGAAGGTAAGCTTTTTGTATCTGGGATAAATGCTCATGAGTGTAACTTCTGGATCACGTGGTGTTAATCATGAGGTTACTTTTTCCCTAGTGGTGGTGGGGATCAAACCCAGAGTTTTGTGCAGGCCAGGCAAGCACTCTTATTACTGAGCCAAATGCCTAGCTCCTGTATGTTACTTTTATAAGGAACTTCAAGCCTATCTGCCAGAGTATGTGCACCATTTTTCATTGCTACCAGCAAGGAAAGGTAAAATATAAGCATAAAATATAAGTATAATTATGGGTATGTTAATAAAGCTGCAAACAGTATGAACGGGTACAGATGTTATGGTATCTCTTAAGTCATTTCTAATTATTACAATTAATGTCTTCCAACTGTTCCTTGGGATCATTTTATAAAAACAGGATCACATTTATCTTCTAGTAACTTCTTTACCAGCAGAACATTGTAATTAGGTCCTTACCTCTATGTGTATATTGATCCTACTATTTCTAAGGGTGAGTGGCATTCCAGTTTTTATGTCATCTTTTATTCGACTTGTCTCTCTCTCTCTCGTTTTTTTTTTTTTTTTTTTGGTACTGGGTATTGAATTTGGGACCTTGTGCTTGCAAGGCAGGTGTGGCACCACTGAGCTAAATCCCCAGCCCTCGGCTTGTCTCTTTTTGATAGGCTTCTAGGGAGTTTCTTTTCCTCTTGTTGATATGAACAATACTACAGTAAATACTTTAATGCATACTTTAATGTATACATTACTCAATGTAAGATATTATGAATTATTATATTAAAGAGGATACAAATTAAAATTTTGGTAGATCTTCCCAAATTGCTTTCCTAGATAGTTGCACCCATTTGGACTGCCTACAATTGTGTAAGGGAGAGTGTCTTACCTTGAAAACCTAATCTTCGCTGATTTGCTGGGCTGCGTATGAAAATGTGTCAGTCACTTCTTTTGTCATTAGGACAAAATACCTGACACCCACAACTTACAGGAGGAGGGGCTCATTTGGCTCACAGGTTCAGAGGTTTCAGTCCATGGTCACCTGGCTCCATCGCAGAAGTGAGAGCTGCTCAAGCCCTGGTAGCAGCAGCAAGAAAAGAAAGCACTGGCCACACCCCAGTGACTCATGTCTTTCCCACAGCCCACCTCCTAGCAATGTGTTCAGCTATGAACTCATTCATGAATTAATCTACCGATGTGTGTAGCACCCCCATGACCCATCACCTCCCACAAGCCCCACCTCTGAGTACGTGAAAATTTTGTGACTATTTTAGATCGGAACCATACAGGACTCTTGCTATCCTTGGATCTAGAGTGTTTCCTGAAGGGCCGTGTGTTAGAGACTTGGTCCCAGCTTGGTACAGGTGAGAGGTAGCCTAGCTGGGGGTCTCTGGCTCCCTGGGACATGCCCTCCCATGGGACAGGGGACCCTGGCCTCTTTCTTTTGCTTCACAACATGAGATGAGTGGTTTTTCTGTAGCACACACTTCTGCTGCAGCACACTGACTGCCACGGGGCCCAGTGCAATGGGCCCAACACATCAGGGAACGAATCTTCTAAAACAGTGGGCCAAAATCTTTGCTCTCCATAAGTTAACTATGCCAAGTGTTGCAGTGAGGGAGGGTTGATACAAATTTGAGATTTAAGTCAAGACAGAATTGAAAGATCATATTTTGAAATCTCCCTTTCCTTCAGTCACATGGAGAAAACACTTGTAAACCAGGAAATGAAAACCTGAAAATGTGCAGTGAGGCTGCAAAGCAGGAACACCATATCTGTGGCTGAGAAATCCAGAAAAACAAAAGCTGGGGAGCTGATAGAAGCCTCTGGCTCCTGGGGAAAATGGGATATGAGACATGTCAGTGGTGTGGAATAATGTCTTCCTAGGGCTGAATGCAAATAACTATCACAATGGAATTTTATATACAGTTAGAGTATTCTTCCAAGAATTCTGGAAAGATGGTGCAAGTGGCAATATAATTTTCTAATCCCTCCACATTTCCAATGGAGACATAACAATGGGGAGAATGAAACTTCGGTTCCATAATACTGGAGAGCCCAGTATTCCTAAAAGCCTAGAATACAATAGGATGAAGAAGAACCTATGGCCTCCCAAGGCCTGTATAGTTTCAACAGGAGACAATGGTATCTGAAACCTTTTTTTTATAACTCTAAGCAGGGGATGGACTGTACCTCAAATGTAAAGTGGATGCTTAGTATGCATGAGGCTCTGGGTTCAATCTCGAACAGTACCCCTTCCAAAAAAAGGACTAAGACAGGGCCAATTTCATGAGCAAGTGACCAGTGCTCAGCAGAGGTCCTGCTTGGAGGTTAATGGTTTTTAGTTGCTTTCATTATCTGTTCTTTATATATTCTAGATGTTGTTCTCTGTCCAAGGAGTAGCCGACACAAATTTTTCCCATTATGTAGGGAATAATGGTTGTTTCACTCGGTTGGTTGTTTCCTTTGCAGTGCAGAAGCTTTTTAATCTGATATAATCCCATTTGTTGATTTTTGATGTTATTTTTATGCAGTTAGGGTTCTGTTCAGAAAGCTCTTGCCTATGCCTATGACTTCAAGAGTTTTACCTATTTTATCTCCCAGAAGATTATTTGTTTTAATATTTAGATATTTGATCCATTTTGATTTTATTTTATTACATGGTGAGAGGTATGGGCATAGCTTCAGTCTTCTGCATGTGGATAACCAGTTTACCCAGCACCATTTGCTAACGAGGCTGTCTTTCCTCCATCTTATGTTTCTGGCCCCTTTGTCAAAGATCAAATAGCTGAATGTGCCTAGAGTTGTTTCTGTATCCTCCATTCTAGCCCACTGACCCATATGTCTGTTTTTGTGGCAGTACTATGCTGCTTTATCATTGTAGCTTTGTTATATAACATGAAGTTTAGAAATTGTGATGCCTCCTACTTTGCTCTTGTTGCCCAGGATTGCTTTTAGTATTCTGGATTTCTTCTGCTTCCATATGAATTTTAGGTTTGTTTTTTTCTAGTTCTGTGAAAAATACTGTTGATATTTTGATTGAAATTGTATGAAATCTATACACCAATTTTTGTAGTTTGGCATTTTGACAATATTTGTTCTGCCTATCCGTGTACAGACCTCCCAAATAAAAGATCCAGTCAAAACATGAGCAAATGAAATGAGCAGACACTTCTCAGAAGAAGTAAAAAAGACTGATAAACACACAAAAATACTGAACATGGCTGGCCATTAGAGAAATGTGAATCAGAATAACACTGAGAATCCATCTTACTCCATAAAGAATGGTTATCATCAAGAAATCAAATAATAACAAATGCTGGTGAGGGCGTGAGGTAAAAGGCACAATTCTACATTTTGGTGGGATGTAAACTAGTAAAACCACTATAGAAATCAGTATGGAGACTGTTCAATAAACTAAAAATTGAAATCCTATTTGACCCAGCTCTTCCCCTTCTAGGTGTCTTCCTGAAAGAGTTAAGACATCGTATTACAGGGATACATGCTCAACCATGTTTACAGCAGCACAATCCTTAATTGTTAAACCTTGGAGGTGACCTATAAGTCCATCAAGAGATGAATAGATAAAGAAAGTGTGGTATTTATACACAAAGGAGTATTACACAACCATAAAGAAAGATACATGAGTCATTTGTAGGAAAATAGATGCACCTTGAGACAAGAATGTTAAGTGAAATAAATCAGACACACAAACTCAAATATCACATGGCTTCTCTTATATGAGAAACCCAAAGCATACATGGGTCCAGTGCTCATGAGGGTCTGCACTTACTCTCTAAGTGTCCATGTGTGCAAGAGAACACATTGCTGGACAACAGAGAAACCCACCATAGTAAGTTGGGAGAGACCACTGAAGAAAGCATAACGTTTTTTGTTTGTTTAAATAACAAAGCTCTTTTCCTTTTCTTTGAACAGAGCCCTATGCTTTCACTTTGTACCAGGCCCCACAAATTATGTGGCAAAGCTCTGATAGTTACTTGATGGTTACTTCCTGGAAATTCCAGCAGGCCCACTCTTTTCTTTTTTATTTTGGTACTGGGGATTGAACTCAGGTCCTTGCACTTGCGCAGCAGGTGGCAAAACCACTGAGCTAAATCCCCGCCCCAGCAGTCCCACTTTTGAAAGCAGCTGGCACTGGGAAAGGTTTGCTCCCTTTCCATACAAGCTTGGATGGGAGGGACCCAGAGCAGACCTGGTCCTGCAAATTCTAAATGACAAGCCAACCTCTCTCCCAGGAACAAGCCCCACCCTGAGAGGAACCTGGATATTATAATGTCTAACTTGAAGTGGGCAGGGACAACAGGAAGAAAAGAGGAAAGGTCCAGGTACAGATGGCAGAGGTGCTGTGGTCTGAATATGGCTCATTCTTTCCCAAACTCTTGTTGAATTTAATCTCCACTGTGTGGTGTTAGGAGAGTGGGAAATAACCTGACAATGGGGCTCCCCGGGAGGGCTGTCTTTGGGGGGTGATTCAGACTCGATAAGGAGGACATCAGGAGGAAGCCACTGTGATTGAATGCTGGTGGCTTTATCAGGAGAGTCTAGGACACACACACACACGTTTCTCACCTTGGCCTCCCCACTTCCATCTCCACATGCTGTCAGCAAAAGGCCATCATAGGATGCGAGCAATCGCCTTTGGACCCCCAGAACCATGACCCCAGATAAACCTCTTCCCAGTCTGCAGGGGTCAGAGTTGTTAGCTCCAGAAAAACAACCAAGATAGGAGGGGAACAGATTTAGACTCATTTAGAAAGCAAAGGCCCATACTTTCTACCATGTCTCAGAAACCATAGCAGCAACAATTCAAATAAAGAAGCAGCACTGATTGTGTGTGTGTGTGTCTGTGAGTCTGTGAGTGAGTGTGTGTGTGTGTGTGTGTGTGTGTGTGTGTGAAAGGTCAGGTCCCGGCACTGGTTAGGTGACTTGATGAGGCTGCTGTGCCCTCACTGGATGCTGGAGTCTGAAGTTCAGGGGTAGGCAGTGGAGGGGAAAAGCCATCCTGCAGTGGGGAGAGCAGGCCCTCGGGAAGATGGCCAGAAGTTGCTGTCAGCTGTGGCTGCCACTGCTGCTGGAGCCGCTCCTGTTCTGCCCAAGCCCTGGCTCACTGTCGCAGAGCTCTGGGCTGAAAGGGTGTACTGCGGGAGCAGAACCACTCCCTGCCTCACTCCAATGTGCAGAGCAGCCAAATGTCTGTTCTCTCACTTCCTCCTTCCATGTCTCCCACAGAGCTTCTCTAGTCAACAACAACAACAACAACAACAACAACAACATCATCCAGGGAAGGAGTCTGGGAAACAGAATTTGATTTGTTAAGTGGATGCTTTGCAAAGCCCTGCAGTATGATTTCAGAAAACACTCTCAATTCTGCCTCCATCCCAAAAGAGTGAAGGACCGAAGGATTCATGTCATGTAAAGTCAGCAATAATGTAGAATCAAAACCATACAAAGATTTTATAGAAAAAGAAATTAACAAGAAAAAAAGAAGAAAAAAGGAAAAGAAAAAAGAAACAAAAAGCTTGACAGAAAGATATTTTGATGAAAGGATCAGAAATATACCAACATATGAGATCTATATATTGCTACTTTAAATAATTTATTTAAAAATGGATACAAAAGATGAGAGAACACATAGATTAGGTGATAGAATTCAGGAATAAAAGAAATTTTGGAGGAACACCATTTTATAAGTTAATACAGAACAAATACAAATAACCAAAATATGTAATGTCAAGAACAATATAGACGTTTTAAGATTCATAAAGGACCTGAGTGAAAGCGATAATGGAAAGGGCTATTGCTATAACCAAAATAAAACCCAAAGTACAGATCAAAGGAGAAATTCAAAACATGGACCAAAAAAAGAAAAAACCAAGAACTGTACTTATTTTAAAGAGAAAAAGAAACCCAAAGATTTGAAATCATAGAATAAAAGAATATTGAGTATAATTGGGAAAGTTAACATACAGCAACAAACATCAAGAAACACAGTTTAACTATTGGACTTTAAAGAAAACGAAAAATATCCTCTGGGTATGCTGGAACACAAAAGAACACAGAATAGAAAAAAATAAAAAGAAAATTTTATTACCTTCAGAACTTTCAAGAGCAGTACTTTATTCCAGAAGGAGAGGAATAATATATTTCAAAAAACTCAAATTTTTAAGAAATTATCCAAGGATTTTATACCTGGGCATAGTGCCTTTCAAGTATAAAGGGCGAAAACTGTCATCATTAGGTAAAAACTGAAGGAATATTTTCCACGAACCTTTCCTCACTAATACACAAAGACTAGGCTTTGTATTCGAGATGACTGGAGAGACACTGACACGAGGAGTGGTGGTGAGCAGTAAGTGTGTATTTCTGTGTAGAGACAAAGCTGAAGATGAGATATGAGAGAGAGAACATCATGAAAAGGTTGTGTGCATTGACAGTGGACACACAGACAAATTTTTTTAAAAAGAGGGAGCAAAAATGGGAAAAGTACAAAAGCCAATTTTTAAGTATCCATCATGTTGTTAACAATGTTGCTGTTGCTGGTCTGAATATGCTTTGCTTATAGTGTGAGATAAAGAAAATGAGCGATACTTTCATTATTGCGATTTAATTATCCCCAGCAACTTTGAGAACCAGGAATTTTAGGAGCTGAAAATTTAAGATAGAAAAGCTTAAGTAAGCATTCTGTAATCCTGAATTAGAACTCATAAATAGATGCATATGTAGAGACAGGCTGATAGATAATCTTAGATCTATCTACATAGAGGTTTATAAGTAACAATTGCAACTGAAGGAGATCAGATTTTAGAAAGAGTTTAACATGGCTGACTCCAGATCTAGGGCAGCATAAGTGCAAAAGGAGCCCATACGCTCAGAAAATCATCTTACAAGAGGCCCAAACCATAAACTAGTAGGGGCTGTGTTCAAAGGACTTGGGAGTCCACCTAAAGAATCGTCCACTCACTAAAAATTGGGCAATTTGAGCAATGATAAAGATAATGACTGTAATCAAAGCAAACCAAATGGGGGTAAATCTGTGACATGCTGCTAGTGCACATCTGCCAAGATAGGATTACATGTGCAAAGGTTTTCCTGGAGGAAATGACCATGTGGGAGAAAATAGACAGTGAGCAAGAAATCTGGGCCAGGAATCAAACTACAGTACATTTGATCCCAAGTGAAACAAGGAGGAAGAAGAGGTTGGGCAGAAGAATCTAAACTGCCAGGCAGGAAGTTCAGCAAGGAGACTGGGAGCCCTTGAGTCAAAGCTGGTTGTCAAGAGAGCTCTGCATCTCCCAGGAACAGGAAGTAGGAAGTCAGAGGCCTGGCCTCAGCACAACCAGGGAGATGGATCTCATTGGGCTATAGCTGGCGTCTCACACACACACACACACACACACACACACACACACAAACTTGATTAGTTAACCTTAAGGATTCTTAGGAACCAGTTCATTGTTTTGAAGTCTTATAAATAAAGGGAACAACAATTCTAACTTTCTATGCAAACTATCACCAAGAAACTGAATAGCAGACGCTGGGATATATTTAAAGGAAGAAAGAAGCATGGAACCAGAGCATTGCCATTTTTCACCACCTACAGATTAAAAATCTAAGTACAGCTAAGTAAGAATCTGGGGCTGCCAATCACACACACAAAAAGCAAGATAAGCAGGCATTATTCTCCTCTTGACAAAGAACACTTAGCACCAATGATATAATCTGTTCCCAATGTGAAATCTGAACCAGATTAAGTTTATAGATTAACTATTAATTTGCAGAAAGTACAGAGGGCAAATGGAAAGCTCAAACTGCACCCTGGGACCACAACCAATGGAAATTTGGCTCTACAGATTGGTTTCTTCAACAATAAAATATTAAGGGTAAAAATACACAGAGCAGTAATAGATATATTATACAAATCAGGCTAAGCTACACTATGGTGATTAGGGCTCCTCAACTGGGTAATGAAATTATAATGAAAAGAAATATGAATTATCATAAAACCTAGAAGAGTATGTAGTTCCTTTTGTTAGCGGACGGTGTCGCCTGGCTTGGGAAGGCAGCATGAGCCTTCTGAGATTGCTGCGAGTTCTGTTTCTTGTGAGTGAGGTTAAAAAGGCATTCATCTTTAAGTTGTACATTTAAAAATTGTAGTTATTAGTACATATTATTTGTGTGAATTAACAAGATTCACTGTGATATTTTCATACATGATGTGTTATACATTGATCATATTGATCGCCCCTCCTACCCTCTCCCTCCTCCCCCCAGGTCCCCTCCCACTCCATGATAGTCCTTCTTCTATTAAGTGTCACATCGGATTTAAACCGAATTCCGTACTCACATGACTGACAATAAAAATGTGAATGGAAAACAGAGACATCTGTAGACATTATGGGAAGCTTGTGTTATGCATTCATTCACTAAAATAAATACTCAAAATATATGTTCATAATAAAAATAAATGGAAGGAGTTAAGAAACAATATATTAATAAAATTAAATATTGTCTATCCAAATTATATTGGCAACATTAGTTAAATATTAGGTGTAAGATCCAGTTCTAGGGAAGATAAGGTACACATGCCAATCTTCCTATTCCATGGAACACACTTAGAAAACTAGAACAGAGCTCTTGGGCAGTGATTCGAATACTTTGAGGAATAAGTACCAGTAAGTAGATTCGAGCAAACTATCAGAGCACAGCTTATCAGTGAACTGCTGGTAAGTACAACTTTTTTTTTCCTGGCATATTTTCCTGCCTGAATTCCATGCAGCTGGGACACTGGAATTCAGCATTGTGGTGCAGATAGAGAATTCCGTAAGAAACCTACTAGTTTGGGCTCAAACACCAGAAGAGAGAAATGCAGGGGATGAAAAAAATCCCTTGCATTTTCCTCTCTGTTATCTTGGTTCTGGTCATGGGGGTAGCAGCTGGACCATGAGCGGCCAGAGATGGAAACTGCAGGAGCCAGACATCTGGGCAGAGAAAGATGAAGCTGTGGCTACATCTCCAAGACAGCAGAATCGATCCCAAGTGCTTGCTTGTTTGTTTTTCTGCACTGTGTGGGCCTTCTAGAGTTTGTGGAGCTGGACATTTCTGGTTAGAGGACCACATAGAGGAACTTCAGCGAAACAGAAAATAATGGAAAGAGACAGCGAGCAGAAAGTGGAGATTCAGGAAAGTGACCCATAAAGTTGTTTCTCAAACCCTAGACTCACCTCTAAATTGTGCATTTAAGAATCTGCTCCTAATCAACATGCTATAGACTTTGAGAACCGAGATAGCCAACAGACCCAAGGTGGGGCAAATCCAGGACAAATCTGAATAGCCCTGAAAAGCTTGGAAAACTGGATATAGAAGGCTAAAACATCTTCTTCATAGGAATGAAATAAGACTCACAGTTTGACAACTTAATATTAAAAATTTAAGTATAAAATCCAAAATTAATCTGCATGTAAAGAACCACACACACACACACACACACACACACACACACACACACAACTCCCCTTGCATTGCAAAGGATAATCAGGAGACTTCAATCATAAGATGTTAGCTTTATCTCACAAGGCTTCAAAATGGGTATTTAAAAAACACTCAAATGAGCAACTGCAAGCCCTCCTGAAATAAGTTAAAAGAGTCAAATGGAAATTTTAGAACCTAACAAGTTGGATAACTGAGATTAAAAAAACTTATTGTAGTGACAATACTAGAAAGGAGATGACAAAGGAAAGAATTAGTGAACTTGAGGCCAGATCAATAGAAATGATCCAATCTGAATAATTTACAAGGAAAAATGAACAGAATCTAAGCAAATAGTGGTGTAGCAACAACAGGGTCACATTTATAGTAGCAGAGTCCAAGAAAGATTGTGATGCTACAAACATATTTGAAGAGATAATAGCTAAAACTTTCACAGTTTGGCCAAAACAAAATAACAAAGCATAAAGCTACCAATTCAAGAAGCTCAAAAATACTCAAATGGGATAAACTCTAAGAAATCTGTGCAGGGCTGGGAATTTAGCTCAGTGGTTCTGCCGGCTGCCTCGTAAGTGCAAGGTCCTGAGTTCCATCCCCGATACCAAAAAAAAAAAAAAAAAAAAAAAATGTCTGTAGCAGAGTAAATAAAGTCAATTAAATAAAAAAAAGAAATCTGTGCCGAAATACATCATGTTCAAACTTCAGAAAACTGAAGACAAAGAAAAAGTCTTGAATGTTATCACAGAAAAATGACATATAACCTCAAAATAAACAGTGACTTGAATGACTCTTGATTTCTCACTAGAAACCATGAGGGACCAGGAGGGGCACATTCTTACAGTACTAGAAGGAGAGAACTGACAAAGCAGTATTATATCTAATAAAAAATGTGTTCAACAATATATGCATGACAAAAGTGGCTTTTTTCCCAAACATGCATTATTTCTTCACTGACTATAGGATTATTAAATTAGTTACTTTATTTTAAAGGGCCACATAAAGCGCATTGTACTCTTACAGTTTTCATTTAAAATGTATACAATTTTACCATATGTAATTTTTAGCTCAATATAGAAAACAAGAAAAAACAAGAGGTTTGATTAGTGAGATTTTTGTGAAAATCTGTAAGCTGGTTCTGAAATTTATATGGAAAGGCAGAAACATCCAATGTGAGACGGGCATTCATATGTACACATTGTCATTTGATTTGTGACAAAGTGAAACTGTAATCCAATGGAAAAAGATGGCCTTTTCAATAAATGGTGCTAGGGCCTTTTTGAATCTTATCCTGTCTCAGGGCATACACAACAATGAACCACAGAATGGATTACACATCCCAGTGTGAAGGATGGAAAAGCAAACATCCTAGAACAAAACATGAGAACATATTTTAAACAAGACACAAAGAGCATGAAGTATTAATGGAAAATATATTAATTGGATCATATAAAGATTATCAAATTTTGTCAAAATACATCTCAAGAGTTAAAAAGAAGCCACAGAATGGAAGAAAATAATTGCAGTGCATTTTTCTGATAAAGGACCCATATATAAGGAGCTCAAACAGAAAAAAAGAAAATCAGTCCAATTAAAAATAGGGAAAGAGCTTGGAATAGTCCTTTAATAAAAAAGACATACATATATTTTCAATAACTATGTACAAATATTCTGAATATCATTATCAGGGAGACTGGTAACATTGCCAATGCCACCCAGAATATTTAAAATAAAAGAAGGAAAACCAAGTGTTCATCAGGATGCAGAGGATCCATATTCAACAGAAATGTGCTGGCTCACCGAAGGTCAGTTCTAGAATGTTCATGGTAGCACTGTTTTTAATTGCTCCAAATTGGAACACACCCAAAGCTGGAGTGTTTAGAACTTCACTGAATATAAGATCAATATCCAAATATATTCCAATACATGCAACAGTGATAAGTGAGCTTTTAAAATGCCATTTAATAACATCAGAAGATATCAAACATTTATGAATAATTCTTATGAAAGTTTCCCAAGATATCTACACTTAAAGCTATAAAATATTATTGAGAAAAATTAAAAGAGACTCAAATAAATGGAAGTAAACATTGTAGACTAGAGGATTCAGTATGATAAAGATGTAACTCCTTCTTCAATTGGTCTAAAAATTCAGTAGAATTCCAGTAAAATTATTAAGAAATAAGTTATATTAAAAGAAAGAGTAAAGGATATTCAAGCCAATCTTGAAGAAATAGAAAAAACAAGGAAAATTCACACTATCAGTCATAAAAACCAATTATGATATTATAGTTAATACAGCATGATATTGGTGCAAGAATAAGCAAACAGATCAGACCCACACCTGGACTGGCATTTTATACACAAAGGTAACATGGCAGTTCAATAGAAAATGATCACCTCTTCCTTAAATGGTATTGGGTCAACTGTACACTCATACAAAACAATGAATCTCTGTTCCTAACCACACTTCACAGAACGCACAAGTTAATTCCACATAGATAAAAAAAAATCCCAATGTGTAGGTTACAATCATACAGCTCTTAGAAGAACACATAGGATGATACCTTCATGAGAAGGTAAGGAGATCTAAAGCAGAATACTATAAAACGTGCAAACTGTGGTTGGAAATGTTGACAAATTGGTCTATACAAAGATTAAAAGTATCTGTTCTTCAAAAGATACCATTAAACTTATACTAAACAAAGTCTGTAGGATTCAGGGATATGAGATAGAAACTTGAATCTATTTGAAAGTATGAATACAGTAGCTCCAAATATGGTTAATGTCAATAACATAAAATATTTCTTTTTCTTAATCTTATTTAAAAATTTATACTCATTATTTAAATAAAAATTAGTTTATTACCTACACAGTGGTAACATATATGATGATAATAGTACAAAGAATGGGAAAAGTAAATGGAATCTTGTTTTTATAAGATCTTTACAGTTCATAGAAAGTAGTACAATAGTAAATATAGCAAACACACACAAGTTAATGATACATAGTGCAATTCCACATAATAAATGCACAGTGCTATAATTTAAAAGGCAGAATAGAAAACAAATGAAATCGTATATAAAATTTTGATCAACAACAATCAAATAAGGTGGGAAAAAAGCAACAGAGGTATGAAAATAGATTGGGTAACTAGAGAATATACATCAAAATGACAGACTTAACCTAATCAAACCAATAACTACAGTGAACCTCAATGGACTAAACGCTCTAAATAAAATCTGAAACATTCAGACTAGAAGAAAACAACACGTAACTGTATGCTAGTTCCAAGATATACTTTACATATGAAGTCACAAGTTGCAAGTAGAAGATAATTAATAAAATAAAAAATACATTATGCAAAGAGCAGGCATGAGAAACTTTGGTGTGGCTATATGAATACCAAAGTAACTATATGACGATTAATATTATCAGAGTTAAAGACAAATATTTCATAATGATAAGGGGGTCAATTCATCAACATAACAATCATTAATTCATATGTGTGCAATAACTGATTTGAAATACATGAAGCAAAACTGGCAGAACTAAAGGGAGATTAGAATAATCATCAAAGATAACATTTTAAAACTTTAAAAATCAATAAGGATAGAAAATATGTAGAACAATGCTATCAACTTATGTAATTGACATAGGACACTACTCTCTTAACAACGTTTAAAGAAGAAATAAACTCACAATTTCAGGAAATTCCAGGGGGGGAGCATCTTTCAGTTTATTTTGTGGTGCCATTGTAATTCATTTATCATAATTGGATGACATTATAAGAAATGAAAATTATAAAATATTCCTCATGGATATAGACGGAAAATTCACTTACCATCTACTAACAAATTAAATTCAGCAGTAGTCAAATCCATGATCAAGAAGATCTTTGAGTCTGGCTTGCCCCACCCACTTGCATCCAGGAGACTGTGAGGACACACCCCCCCACCCCAGAGGCCCATCAGCTGCAGGCTTGGCCATGTGGGCACCTGCAACAACAGTGGCCCCCTGCCTCTGGCCTCTTGGCTGTGCAGCTACCTGGTGCCACACTACAGAGGCAAAGGGGGCCATAAAGGCCACTGTCCTGAGTTGCAGAGATGAACAGCAGAGAGAGGGCCTCTCTCAGGCTCCCTGATAAAAACTGAAGACCACTGGAAAAGTGAAGATAATCTCTGCAATATAGGCACACCAGACCACCGTATTTGGTAAGTTGGAGGGGTCATCACCTCCCATTTGATCCTGGTCTATTTTCAGAGGAAAGACAGCTGGAACCTGTAGTAGAGCCTTTCGGAGTTCGGCTCTGTGGGAGGGTGGGAAGCTCAATTTGGGACTTGCTGCCAGAAGTCTGTCTGAATCTCCTGGGTCTCTGACTGGCTTACTGGGACTCATTGACTTATAACTGAGAGTACCAAAAACAAAAATGAGAAGAAATTTAAGCAAGTCACAAACTCAGGCTTCCACCCAACAAAAGGCAATTTCTGGGGAAAACGAGGTGGAAAAGTCTGATAATCAACCACCTGGACACCTTGAACTGATAGCACAGGAAGTAACAAAACAGATGAATGAGGTTCTAGAAAACTTCAAAGCAGAAATGATCTCCCAGATAGCTACAGAGATGGTGAGCAGAGTGAGAGACATAATTAGAGGCTCTAGAACAGAAACAGATAAAAAAAAAAAATAGATGAGCTCAGAAATATGCTGGAAGCCATGAATGCCCAACATAAGAAAGAAATGGAACCCATGAAACAGATTCAAACAGATATTCAGGAGATTAAAAACTCCACTGAAAGCTTGCAGAGCAGATTAAGGGAATCTGAAGATAGACTATCAGATATAGAAGACAGGATTGTGTTGAAGGACCATGAAAACAGAGATTTTTTAAAAATAGTGAGGGACCACGAGAAATCAGTTCAGCAGCTGCTAGATGATGCAAGGAAGAATAACATAAGACTGATAGGAGTCCATGAAAAAACAGGAGAAAGTACATTAAAAAACTGTTCACAGAAGTAATAGTAGAAAACTTCCCAGACAGAGGTAGAGAACTGGACGGACAGATAAGTGAGGCATATAGAACTCCAACTAGCCATGACCAAAAATACCTACACCTAGACATATAATCGTCAAGATCCCAGAAACCCAACAGAAGAACAAAATCCTACAGGCAGTTAGAGAAAAGAAACAAATCACCTATAAAGGAAAGCCTATCAAAATCATGGCAGATTTTCCAACACAAACCCTCAAGTCAAGGAGAGCCTGGAGTGAAGTATTTCAAGCCCTAAAAGAAAATAACTTCCAACCTAGACTGTTGTATCCTGCAAATTATCTTTCAAAATTGATGGGGAAATTAGATATTTTCATGACAAAGAAGACCTGAGAAAATTCATGAATACCAAACCAGCACTCCAAACAATTCTAAGCAATATCCTAGAAAAAGACAATGAAGATCACAACTCCATGAGGCTCAACAGAGGGAAGCCACCAGGAAAGGTAAGAAACTAAAGTGAAAGGAAAAAAACCAAACAAACAAAAATAAAAGAACCACCAATAGTAAAACATCATGACAAAGGATGAGTCAATGTCTATCAATTATAACAATCAATGTTAATGGTCTCAATTCACCAATCAAAAGAAATAGACTGACAGAATGGATTAAGAAACAAAATCCAAAAATATGCTGTATACAAGAAACACACCTAACTCAAAAAGAAATACATAGACTGAAAGTAAAATGATGGAAAACAGTTCTCCACAACACAGGAACCCAGGAAAAACCAGGGGTAGCAATTCTATTTGCTGACAAACTATATTTCAAACCAAAATTAATTAAGAGAGACAAAGATGGTCACTACATTCTTGTGAAGGGAACAATCCAAGAGGAAGAGATGACAATCATAAATATATATGCACCAAATACAAATGCCCCCAACTATACAAAACAAATATTAATGGACATGAAAAACCAAATAAGCACTAATGCAATTGTAGTGGAGGATCTCAATAGCCCTATATCACAATTAAACAGATCATCTAGACAAAAAATAAACAATGAAATCCTAGAATTGAACCAAGCTGTTGAACAAATGGACTTCATAGATGTTTACAGAGTGTTCCACCCACCCCACAAAATCAGAATACACATTCTTTTCGGCTACACATGGGTCATTCTCTAAAATAGACCACATGCTAGCTCATAGGACATGTCTAAGTAAATGTAAAAGAATTGAGGTTACACCCTGTATATTATCAGACCATAGTGGAATAAAATTGGAGATCAATGACATAAGAAACTGCAAAATTCCCACAAACACATGGAAATTAAATAACACCCTCCTGAACAACCAATGGGTCACAGAAGAAATTAAAGAAGAAACTAGACAGTTTCTACAAGTAAATGACAATGCCAGTAAAACATACAGGAATCTATGGGACACAATGAAAGCAGTTGTACGTGGGAATTTCAAAGCAGTGAATGCCCATATTGGGAAAACAGAGAGAACTCAGATAAATAACCTAATGCAGAACCTCAAGCTCCTAGAAAAAGAAGAACATAACAAACCCAAAGCTCATACAAGAAAGGAAATTATAAAGATAAGAGCAGAAATCAATGCAATGGAGACTAAGAGAATGATACAAAAAATTGATGAATCAAAGAGTTATTTTTTAAAGAATAAACAAAATTGATAAACATTTAGCCAACCTTATCAAAAAAGGAAAGAAAAGGCTCAAATCCATGCAATTAAGAATGAAAAAGGGGAAGTCACAATAGACCCAGCAGAAATCCAGAGGGACATCAATCCCTACTTTGAGAGCTTGTACTCTAATAAAATGGAAAACAAGAAATGGTCAGATTCCTAGATACATACAAATTACCAAAGTTAAATGAAGAAGATATAGAAATTATAAACATCCCAATTATAATGAGTGAAATTGAAAATGTAATAAAAAATTTACCAACAAAGAAAAGCCCAGGTCCTGATGGCTTCACTGCTGAATTCTACAAGATATTGAAAGAAGAACTATTACCATTACTCTTTAAACTCATCAAGGAAATTGAAAGGGAAGCAAAGCTTCCAAATTAATTCCTGGAAGCAAGTATTACTTTGGTTCCAAAACCAGGGAAAGACACAGCCCAAAAAGAGAACTACAGGCCAATCTCCCTAATGAACATTGATGCAAAAATCCTCAACAGGATACTGACAAACTGAATACAAAGAGTCATCAAGAAGATCATACACCCTGACCAAGTCAGATTTATCCCAGGGTTGCATGGATGGTTCAACATTCGTAAATCAATAAACATAATACGCTATATGAACAGAGTCAAGGACAGAAA
Organism: Heterocephalus glaber; assembly: GCF_053883595.1. Lineage (NCBI taxonomy): Eukaryota > Metazoa > Chordata > Mammalia > Rodentia > Bathyergidae > Heterocephalus > Heterocephalus glaber. The sequence continues at coordinate 3,199,221 of NW_028258329.1, read as the reverse complement.
CCATATGATCATCTCAATAGATGCATAAAAGGCATTTGACAAAATCCAACACACATTCATGATAAAAACCCTACAGAAAATTGGAATAGAAGGTCTTTATCTCAACTTGATTAAGGCTATCTATGAAAAACCAACAGCCACCATCATACTAAATGGTCAAAAACTCAAAACGTTCATGCTAAAATCAGGAACAAGACAAGGATGCCACTATCACCACTCCTATTCAATATAGTTCTGGAAACATTACCCACAGCAATTAGAAAAGAGAAAGAAATAAAAGGAATAAAAATAGGAAAGGAAGAAGTTAAACTGTCATTATTTGCTGATATGATACTTTACACAGAAGACTCAAAATACTCTGCCGAAAGACTTCTAGACTTTATTGGCGGATTCAGTAGAGTAACTGGATATAAGGTCAACACTCAAAAAACAATAGCCTTTTTATATACAAATAATAGTGTCATTGAGAGAGAAATTAGGGAAACAATTCTTTTTATAATAGCATCCAAAAAAAATGAAATATCTAGGAGTCAATCTAACAAAGGAAGCAAAAGACCTCTACACTGAAAACCCTAGCACTTTGAAAAAGGAGATTGAAGAGGATAAAAGAAAATGGAAAGACATCCCTTGTTCCTGGAAAGGAAGAACCAATATATTGAAAATGGCCATACTTCCAAAACTATTATATAGGTTTAATGCAATGCCTATTGAAATTCCAACATTGTACTTCACAGAAGTAGAGAAAACAATCCAAAAATTCATTTGGAACCAGAAGATACCTAGAATAGCAAAAGCAATTCTAAGCAACAGAGACATGGCTGGGGTATCAGAATACCCAACTTGAAACTATACTACAAAGCTACTGTGATAAAAACAGCATGGTATTGGCAAAGAAACAGACCTGAAGATCAGTGGAATAGATTAGAAGATGCAGAAACATTTCCAGACATACTCAGCCACCTCATCTTTGACAAAGGAGCCAACCATCCTCATTTGAGGAAAGATAGCCTATTTAATAAATGGTGTTGGAAAAACTGGATTTCAACCTGCCAAAGATTAAAACTAGACCCATACCTATCACCATGCACTAAATTAAGATTGAAGCAGATTAAAGATTTAAATATTCGGGCAGAAACACTAAACTTTCTGGAAGATGAGTTAGGTAGAACTCTTGAAGACATTGACATAGGAAAACACTTTATGAACAAAACCTCAGTGGCACAGGAACTTGCACAAGGATCAACAACTGGTATCTCATCTAATTAAAAAGCTTCTGCACTGCAAGAGAAATCACCAACAGAGCTAAGAGACAACCTACAATGTGGGAAAAAATTTTCAGCAACTGTATCTTAGACAACGGACTACTCCCTAGAATATATAAAGAATTGAAAAAAATCAGACTGCCCCAAATTCAAAGACCCAATTCAAAAATGGTCATCTGAAATGAACAGACATTTCTCAGACAAAGAAGTAAAAACAGCAAATAAATATATGAAAAAATGTTCAACATTACTGTCTATTGGAGAGATGCAGATGAAAACAACACTGAGATTCCACCTCACCCCACAAAGAATGGCTGCTATCAAGAAATCAACCAATAACAAATGCTGGCGGGGTTGTGGTGAGAAAGGAACCCTTCTCCATTGTTGGTGGGAGTGCAGACTGGTGCAACCACTGTGGAAATCAGTATGGAGTTACCTCAAAGAACTAGGCTTAGAGGTCCCATTTGACCCAGCTATCCCCCTGCTGAGTATCTTCCCCAAAGAGTTAAAAGAATCTTACCACAGCGATAGATGTGCACCCATGTTTATAGTGGCACAGTTTGTAGTAGTGAAAGCTTGGAAACAGCCCAAGTACCCATCAACTGGAAACTGGATAAAGAAGATGTGGGTTTTTTTTATAAAATGGAGTACTAGTCAGCCATAAAGAACGAGAAACTAGAGACATTTATAGCTAAATAGATGCATATTGAGGCCACCCTCTTAAGTGAAATAAATAGGACACGTATGTGTAAATACCAAATAGTTTCTCTAGTGTGAGAAACTGAAAGTGTAAATAAAGATACACACGGATGAAATGGCCTAATAACATTTCTCGGATTATGTTTCCATCACATGTCATATGACTGTATCGAAATTTAAATTAGGGAGAAGTTTGGCTTATGTGGAGTCTTCTCACTAACTGGAGTTTTTTTTAAGATCATTATTTGTTCAATGTTGGTTTTGGGGAATCTTTCTGAAACAAATCACATTCTCTGGTGTCTTGTTGGTGCTTGAGATGCTTTTTTAAGTTATATGGAAAAATGTTTAAGTGCTTTTCAGTTTTGTTTTGGTTGAGTTCTACTGTATTTGAATATTATTGTAGTTTTTTTCCCCTTGCATTGTTCTTCTTTGAATGGTTTTAATTTTTTGTATGTGTGTGTGTTTGATAATAAAGTTATTTTAAAAATTTAAAAAACAAGAAGATCTTTGATGTTCTTCATCAGTATTGTAAAGTTCTCAGAATTTAGCCTTTGAATGTTGCTTCTGCCCCATATTCCCTCTATGGTTAATGTAAGGATCTTTCACTCCTGGACCATAACCACCCAGGAAAATCACTTGAATTTTTAGATCATGATGGGAGGGAGAAATAAACTTTGATAGTGTTAAGCTAGTGGAAATCTCAGGTTATTATTGCAGCTGATATTACCCCTACCATGATCAACAAGTTTAGCATTTTAAATATATTTTTATAGCTTTTTAAAATTGTCCTATTATGTCAAATTGTGGGACATGAATTTTCCTGATTTATTCTGCCTGTGGACTTTATTTCTACATCCTCCTGTGATGTATAGTCTGTTTCCCTGATGTTTTTTGTTTTACTTTGAACTGATTCTCTTTAGCATTGTGATTTTCTTTTGGAGTCCTGTGTGTGAAGTTACTGAATTCTTCCCCCAGAAGAATCCTTGAATCCTAAACTATGTGGGTGCACACATTTGAACATATGCTTAAAACTGTTGTACATCTGGGGTCTTAAATGTACAATTACCCTTTTTCCCTATCCAGAGTCCAAGCAAAAAGCATTGTTCCTCTCATTTGCAGGAGTAACAGTTGAGTTTTCCTGAACTTTTATATATTAGGAGAAATTTTTCCAAGCTCTAGACTTGAGTAAATATCTCCATTCCAGTTCCCGGTCTTTTATCGGTCGAGCAGCTGCCTCATTGGAATGTGTTAACATTTTAGACTTCTGTCCTTGAGTCCATGTCTTTGTCTCCCTCTCCTGGGGGCTCTGGTAGCAACAACACCTTGTGAGTGATGATGTGCAATTTGTTCTTCACCTCTGTCTCTATAAGCTCAGAGAGGCATCCATTTTTTGTTACATCTTTCTTACCATTTCTTAATACTGAGAACGGGCGCGAGCCTGCAGAATCCCCATCAGATTTGCTCCTAGAAAAATTTACTTCTTCATTTCACAAATGAAAAAAATCTGAGTCTCAGAGAGAGGGTTGAACATAGCCAAACTCACAGACCTGCTGACTGGCATGATGGAGACTGAAACGCAGCTTTCATGCTCACATGGTTAGGAGCTGTGAATCGAGTGAGTGAACTGCGGTCATGGGCCCTCCTGAGGCTAGCAGAGGACAAGGCATATATAGGTTTTTGATCAGTTGTCCCACCTGCAAACGTTTTATTTCGAGGTTTCTGATATGATGCGGGGGCAAGAGCTGTAAGGAAGAAATTCTGGTTTCCAGAATGTGTTCCCATGGCCAGGCTGAAGGAATGGGTGTTCTGGGCTCGTGTCCCTCTGCTAAGCGAGGCAGGCCTCTAGGCCCTTGCGGAATGTGAACAGCAGCTAATACCTTGCAGCACATTCCTTTACCGAGTGCCTATTCAGGGGCCAGATGGGGTGGCGACCAGGAGCCAGATGCCAGCTCCATGGGTTCGCCGAGTCCTCTTTCCCGCTGTCCCCTTCCACTGCTGGGACACCTGCTTTCCAGACCTGGTCCGTTGTCCCCGCTTGTGCACTGTTCTTCCAAAAGCGTCAATTTTCCTGCTTCTAGGCTCTTTCCAGTCATTAGAGCCTATACCAATTAATTGTTTATACATCCATCCGGGAATTGGCATGTCTTCTGAGGACGCTGCATTTCATTGCTCTTCCAATACCTGGGCTTGGTACCCCATTCCTACTGCTGGGGCGCCTTCAAGCTCAGGCACCTGTGGTGAGCCTCTCCCTAGGGGCCAGAGCCATCCCAGACTTCCGTGTCTTAGCCCGTGGGCAAGGCAGCTGCTGTCTGGTCGCCCAGAGCTGACCCGGGAAGTTCAGAGTTCTGGGGTCTGCGGGAAGGAGGGCTACAGCGCCGCCTGTGGCGACGCAGGGACCCGGCCTTAGCTTGCATCGCCCCGAAGCCCTTGTCAGACCCTCCCCACTTCTACTCCTCTCTTCTAGAGCCACGCCTTCTCTACAACCCCGGCTCTGTCTTCCTCCAGGATGCTCGGGCTGGTGTCCTGGCGGAACTTCTCCTTGCTATGAACTGCCTTGGGTTCAAAAAGGCCTAGATATGATCATCAAGGTTTTGTTTTATTTTTATTTGTGTAAATGCATGTTTGCAGTACATAATGCTGACGTTCATTGTGAGGACTTGGGACGTGTACATACACACCTTAACTCTTTTTATCCCCCCACCCCCCTCACTAAGTTTTAGCAGTTCTTCCAGCAAGAGGCTGGAGTTAACTTTTCAGTCTTCGGAATAAAAAGAAAAGGAGACCAAATCAGGCGAGCTGCTGAGAATTCCCCCACACATTTGCAGCGCCTCTCCTGCGCCACAGACTGAGCCCAGCGCTGCCAGAACGGAGCCCAAAATCCAGCTGCCGACGCCAGCAGGGGGTAGCTGCAAGGACTAGAGTTCTGTGGGATCCGGGAGGGGACCCCCTCTGCGGGGCCGGGCAGGTTGGGGAGTCTTCCGAAGTCGGCTTTCCGGTGGCTGCCAGCGGGCGGCTGGCACAGCGGAGGGAATCCAGAAGGGCTGGGTTCCAGAATGATCCCGAAACAGCTCCTGCGGCGCACAGGAGGGAGCTGCCAGGGGACAAAGGATGCCAGGGTCAGGGCCAGGCCGGGGAGCCCCCGCGAGCCCCCGCGAGCACGGAGGCGCGGTCCCCGAGGCGCGGCGCGCAGGGCCAAGCGGGGGCGCCTGGGGCGCGGGTGCCCGGAGCCTCCAGCGCGGGGCGCGTCCTCGGGGGCCGGGCCGGAGCGCGGGGAGAGGGCCGAGCGTCACGTGGAGGCGCGGGGGCGGAGGCGCGGGGGCGCGCGCGGCTCTTTAAAGGCGCGAGCCGGGTCGGAGCGGTGCGCGGCGGCCGCAGGCGCAGGCTCGGGCGACAGCGGAGACGCCGGCGGGCGCAGGCAACAGCCGGGGACCCAGCATGCGCGGCCCGCGGGGAGGCGCCTGGCTGGCGCTGGCCGCGTCGCTCCTGCACGGTAAAGCGCCGCTCCTAGCCCTGCGCTCTCGCGCTCCCGCGCCTCTGCTCCTCGCGGGGTCCCGGGCACACCCGGGCGGCTCCGAGCGCGGCGCGCCGGGCGGGTCGGGGTCCCCGCCGGCGGGGCGCTGCCGGGGTAGGGGTCGCGGGCTGAGGGCCAGGGCTGCACCCCGCCGGCCTTCCCTGAGCAGCTCTCCGGGCTCTCTTCTTCCGAAGTGTCCCTGCAAGGCGAGTTCCAGAGGAAGCTCTACAAGGAGCTGGTGAAGAACTACAACCCCTTGGAGAGGCCCGTGGCCAACGACTCGCAGCCGCTCGTCGTGTACTTCTCCCTCAGCCTGCTGCAGATCATGGACGTGGTGAGTCCGGCGCCGGGTGCAGGGCTGTCCTCGCCCGCGGGCTCCCGGGGTCTGCCGGCGGCGGCCGGGTAGCTTGGCCCGGACCCCAGCCGCCCGGGCCGCCTGCCTGGGTCTCCCCCGGCGGAGGAGGCATGGCTGGCGGTGGGTCCGCTCCCGGCTACCCGTGCTTGGTACTTGGCTCCCATCTTCCCCTCAGCTTAGGAACTCAAGGAAAAGTATCCGGAGTTGGCAAGCGGTCTCAGGACCGGTGCGAATGGTCACATTTTAGCTTCTTTGGAGTCAGCGAGACTAAGGGATTCCAGGCAGGGCAGACACTTCTGGGTTTTCCTGCCGCTCCTGCGCGGCATTCAGAGCAGAGGTAGAGGCCTGGCCCGGGGCTCCGTGCCGTGCCTGGTGAATCTGACTGGGCAGAGGGCGGAGGCCAGCGCTGGGTGCTGAGACTGCCACTCCCATCTTCGTCCTGAACATTTGCCCCTTCCCGGTGAGGACGGAAGGCAGTCCTGCACTCAGGACTCAGGCTCCACACCAGGGCTACACTTTTCTGTCCTTTCGGGCAGCTGCTGCGAGCTCCCGCCTCTCGCCTTGTAGCCTTGTCAGTGGCAGTCTGTGCAATAACCACGCCAACTTGCCTTGCTCCTCCAGAGGGCTCTGGGTGTCCTGCCCTCGTTGGTGCAGCCTTCCTACAGTACCGGTGCTTCACAGAAGCGTTTCATTCATTCTAAGTGGGTCTGAACGTCTTCTCTCTACCAGGTATTGGGTTCTGGAGCCCAAGGGGGCGGGGTAAGGTGAGACAAAGGGATAACGATGCTCATGGGGAGGGGTTAATATGGCAGCAAATATGTGTGATTGATAATTAGCTGCTACTCCAGGTAGAAAATGCTAAGGGTCAGCACGGGAGTTCAAGTAAAGAGGTATAAGGTGACAGGTGATATTTCATAATCCTGCACATGGTTATCCACCACCGTGCTGATGCTACTTAATCTGGTTAATGGCTTCCTTTCTCATATTACAGCTGTGTCAGATGTGCACTTCTTCCTCCAACAACATCGTGCTTTAAATACTGAATGCGTGCTTGCGGGTAGGAAAAGTTGTTGTGAGATAAGATAGCTGCTAGCCTCTGCTTTCCTGTTTTGTAAGTCAGGTGCTGTTTGCAGAGCACAAGCTACAGGAAAGACGAAAGGTTGGAGATTTTGAGGTAGACGGACAGAAGCTGAACAAAGCAGTTCTGGAGGTGATGTGTTGATGGAAGCCAGGTTGGAGGAAGTGGAGGTGCTGCAAAGGCTGTGGGGTGGAGAGGGGAAATACAGACCCCAGGGCATTTGCCGAGATAGCAGCTTGCAGAGAAGCTCCTTGATTTCTTTAAGGAGCTCATAGTTGTACCTGGGTTTTGGTAGCTTCTGGCTGTGCTGGGCTCCAGAGGGCTGATCTTAGGTAAGTTTCTTGAGTATCCAGAACCTTGACTCTCTTGTTAAGAGAATGGAGACTGTAGTACTTCCTGGGTCCTCGTCATATGATTAAAAACTATAGAGACAACTGTAAGAGACTCCAAAGCTAGACGCTGGGCGTTTTCATACAAGAACCACATAGGGAAGGGCCCAACAGCTGAGCTCACACGTTCCGCAAGTGGCTCATGATAGGAGGAGAAAGGGAGTCAGGTCCCCCCTCTTCCGCCCTTGCTCAGGCCTGCTCTAGCTGGGTGTCCCCTGCTCCATAGCAGCCTCTCAAGCGAGCCTGCTTGCCTTGGCTGGACAGTGTGATAGTGTAGGGGCCACTCAGCCTAGGAGCATGTGCAAGCGAGGGGAGACACCTTTGGAGAGGAGACCACTGCCCACTCATGGAGAGCTGCAAGGTTTCATTCTAGGCACCTTTGCCTCAATAAACAGGTTCCCAAGGGCATGAGCTAATGGTCATACATGCATGACTGTCCATCAGGAGGCTTGAACCATCCGCTTTGGAAATGGATCTAAACACTTTTATAGGTCCTTTGACTAATAAAATTAAATCAGAGCTGCCCAGCAGCAAGACATATGAATTATGGCCTCATTGGGAACGTGTTATGGGACTCTGAAGGAATCCCATTAGTAGGAGGCATGCTGGCTCTTAGGAAAAGTTAAGGTGTAAGTTAGCATTAATGATATGAAAAATTTACAAAGTTTCTTACATTAGAAAAATTTTTTTAAAATAGCAAATCTTAGGCACTGTGTGTCTTCCTTTCAGTATCAGAAAGACACATGTGAAGATGGCTTTCAGCAGCCAGGGTCACGGGAGGGTAGGGGTGAGGGAGAGTTGCAGTCTCACCTTGGTTGTGAAGACTTGAACTTCCTAGCCAGGAAAGCTGTGTGTTTGTGGAGTGTCCTTCAGGAAGTGAATTCATTTTCCTAAGCCCTGATGTCTCATGTGTAAAATGAGAAGAATACTATCCCCTTCAAGTGCCTGCCACACACTGATGCTTCACAGAGTTTGTTCCATCTTAATTCTGTAGCCATTCAGCTCGGATGGCAGGGAGCCTGTGCCTGGAAGGGTGTGATGGCCTTCCCTGCCCAGGGTGATTAGTCAGAGTGAGGAGGAGAACCCACCTGGACCCACAGGTCCCTTACCAGCATCTGCTGCCTCTCTTAGACTGAGGAGCCTCTTTGGCAGAACAAAGTCAGCTTAATCTGCTTGCACTGGCTGAACTGGAACTGAGTGAATGTGACTGTCCTAAGCTCCTGGATGAGAAGGAAGTGTCTATATCAGCCATAATGAAATATGCAAACATTTGTATTCCAGGCCTGCTGGGCTCTCCCTAAATTTGAAGCATTTCCAGATCTTTTCAGATGAAATCTCAGCTCCGTGGATCAGAGACACTGTGGTTCTCAGAAGGGAATCTATGTGACACAATCTTGGCTGGTACAGATTCCTTTACAAATTCAATTCCAGGGATCACTTGCCCATTCCAACCGAGCTGTTCTAGAGGCCACAGTTGTCTCCCTCTCCGCACCAAAATGTTTTATTATTATTGTTCCCCTTTTTGTCAGGAGAAATTTCCTGGCTGGAGTAATATGGAGGTGGCATGTGGTGCTACGTATTTTATTTTCATGAAAAATCATTTGTCCTTTTATCAGTTTATTCCACATATATTTATTGGGCTCCAAGTGTGGACTTTGCTGGACTCTGAGAATTCACAGATGAATAAGGGATGGTTTCTACTTTCAGATATCTCACAGTCTAGATAGGGAGGCTAACAGTAAATCTACAATGACCGCGTGCGATGAAATTTCACACAGACATCTGTACTAAGTGCTACAGATCAGCAGAGGAAAACATTTCCTACCACAGTGGTTGGGAAGGGTCTTGAAAGGGAGGTCATCAGCGTTCCTAAGGTGAGTAGGAATTTGCCAGTTGGAGAACATAGGAAGAGCTTTCAGGACCTGGGCACAAAGTGTGGAAGGGTAGGGGAGCAGTGTACATTCTGCAAGGTGTGTTCTGCAGAATCTTGGCTCCTGGTTGATCTGTGCTGCAGGTTTTGCTATAAAACTTCTTGAAGTTTAGCATGCTTATGTTTATCGAGACCTTCTAAGAGAAGAATATAGTATTGGCCAAACTACTAGCAGTCTTACTGACCCTCCTGTCTGATTATGCTCTAGAAACACACCTTCTCAGAGAAAAGCTGTGACTGTTATTGGAAGGTGATGCTAGTGTGTGAGTTGTCTTGGACTCTGCAGAGTTCACGTGTTGCCTTGGGCCCTGGTCGGGGTGTCTCAGAGGGAGAGGAGAGGCAGCCGCCAGGGAGTGTGGTGGAGCTGCAGACTGGGTTGCCTCAGCATATTCTCTTGGATGGAAAAATCCAAACCAGGATACTTGTATTAAATCCAAGAAGTATAAATTATAGATTCAAATGAAAAAATGTGCATATATTTTAAATCTAAAATTTGAGTCTTCAAAGGAAGTATTTTATCCACTGGGGTCTGCTCCAGTTAGTTAGGGCCCCCTTGGTGAAGCACTGGGTAGGGAGTGAGAAGGTATGGTGAATTTCTGAGCAGGGGAGAAGGAGCTTGGTTATGTGAGCTAGAAGATGCTGAGAACATTGAGTATTGGATGGCTTACAGAGGGAAAATACAGGTAAAGAATATGAAGGTTTTTCTTAGTTCATTTCCTGTTGCTATAACAGAATACCTGAGATTGTGTAATTTATAAGGAACGTGGTTTATTTTGGCTCATGGTTATGGAGGCTGGGAACTTCAGGAGCATGGTGCTGGCTGATGAGGACCTTTGCTGCTTTAGCTCCTTCAAAAAGTAGAAGGAGAAGTGGGCACATGCAGAAGAGAAAAGACAGGTGGGCAGCCTCCGTGATAACAACCTGTCCTTGCAGTAGCTAATCCAGTCCCGTGGGAATGAATCCAGTCCCCTGAGCACGGCACTCATCCGCTCATGCTGGCTCTGCACTGTGACCCAAGCACCTCCCACTATGCCTCACCTCCCCACTGTACTGCATCGAGGAATTTGAGTTTCAACACACGAACTTTTGGGTGAACACTAGAATGACCTAGGAGAGGAGGAAAGTGGACAGATGTTTGGGATGCACCATCTGTGATATGTAACCCTGGGTGTGAACACCATGGACGTAGATCAGGTGAAGTGAAGGTGCCTCAGCTATTCCCAAATGCGTACTCTGACTTTCTGTGTTTATTAATTTGCCCCATGAGCGTGTCCCTGGGTAGGAATGAGGTAATACCTAAGAAATCGTCTGGAAGTGAGTGGAAGTTCTAAATGGCTGACTGTTTCCGTAATATTTCTCCTCCACTCGTGCCACTGGGTCAGTTGCTTGGACGCATACATCTAAAGGCCATTCACAGGTTGATTTGCATAAAATAAGTGCACACAGTTTTGAAAACATGTCTGGAAGGCAAGGTGTTTAAAACAAATAATATGAATCAATACACAGTTATACCCAAATACAAAACACACATTATGCATGCATGATTGCTGGAATTTTATTGAGTTTTGGACTGCAAATCTAGCTTTTTGGTTGCACAACACTAGAAGCGAGTGGTCACACATTTAGAAAGCAGCCATGGTTGTGGGGCCCAGTGTCCCCAGGGCTTGTGGTTTACCTGAAGTCCTTTTGGTAACCCTTGCTCAGGCTCATTAGGGGTATGATTCTGTATTTACTTGCTACTATATAAAATGCCAAAACTGTAACTGAGTATTATTGGATATTACTTATATTAATTGCATTCCTGGAATACATTCTGAGAATAAATGCCCAAGGTAAGATTAGGTAATTATCCTAATAATTTTTTCTAAATAGTTTGCTTTTTTTAGAGCAGTTTTAGGTTCACAGCAAAATGAAGAGGATGAGAAAACATTTCTCATACACTTTCACATAACCTCTTTTTATTACCATACCCCACTAATGGCACCTTTGTTACATTTGATAAAACTATGTATCATTGTCATCCAAAGTCCACAATTTACGTTAGGTTTTTCCTCATGGTGGTGTGCATATTATAGACTTGGACAGATGTGTAATGACCTGTATCCACCATTACTGTGTCAGGCAGGATAGTTTCACAGCCCTCAGATCCTTTGTGCTATGCCTTCTTGTATCTATCCTGGCAACATGAATCTTTTTACTCTTTGCATAGTTGTGCTTTTCTGAAAATGTCATATAGTTAGAGCCATACAGTATGTAACTCTTTCAAATTGCCTTCTTTCATTTAGTAATATGTATTTAAAATCCTCCATGAGTTTTCACAACCTGACAGCTCATTTCTTTTTAGCTATGAATAATGTTACATTATGGATGGATCACAGTTTATCTCATTTACTGAAGGACATCCTGTTTGCTTTCAAATTTTGGCAATTGGGAGTAAAGCTGTTATAACCATCTATATACTGGTTTTTCATGTAGATTTAAGTTTTCGGCACCTTTGGGTAAATATAAAAAATGGTAATTACTGGACTGAATGGTAAAAATATGTTTAGTTTTGTAAGAAACTCCCAGACTGTCTTCCCAAGTAGTCGAACCACTTTTCATTCTCGGCAACAATAGATCAGAGTTCCTCTTGCTTCCCAGCTGCACCAGCTTTGGATGTTGTTATTGTTCCAGATTTTCTCCTTTCTAATAGACGTGTAGTGAGATCTCATTCTTTTATTTTGTATTTTTCTGATGACATAAAACGTGGAACATTTTTCGTGGGCTTATTTCCTATCTCTATTTCTTTGCTGAAGTGTCTATTAAGATCTTTAACATGTGTTTCACTCAGGTTTTTTGTTTTCTAGTTTTTAATTTTATGAGATGAGAACTTTGTATGTACTTGAATAACAGTCCTTTATCAGATGTGTCTTACAGACATTTTCTCTCAAGCTGTGAATGTCTTCTCATTTTCCTGACAGTGTTTTTCATACAGCAGAAGTTAATTTTGATGAAGTCCCCTCCCTCTCTCCCTCCCGCTCCTCCTTTCCTTCTTCTAAGAAGGGTATAAGATCTGTGTCATCTGATTCTTCCTTTCCTTTCCTTTCTTTCTGTTCCTTCCCTCTCTCCTTCCCCTTCCCTTCCCCTCCCTTCCTCTTCTCTTTTCTTCTTTTCTACATGGATATCCAGTTGTACAATTTTTGAAAAGACTCTCAGTTTAGTATATGAGTCTCTTTCTGAACTCTGTTCAGGTCATTTTGTCTATTTATCTCTTCTTTTAACAATACCGTATTTTCTTGATCATTGTTGCTTTATAGTAAGTCCTGAAGTTGAGTTATGTCAGTCCTCCAAGTTTGTTTTTCTTCAGTATTTATTGAGTATTCTGGTCTTTGGCGTTTTCATATAAACTTTAGAATCAGTTCGTCAGTCTCCACAAAATATCTTACTAGGATTTTCACTGGGATTCCATAGTAATCTACACAGACCAAGATGGGAAGAACTAGTTTCTTGACAGTATTGAGTCCATAAAAATGGAATTGTTCTCCGTTTATTTGGTATCTTCCATCAGAGTTTTGTAGTTTTCCTCATAAACACTTTTTATCTTGTTAGACTTATACCTAAGATAATGTACATATTTACTTTTTAGGTGTTTAGATAGTATTATGTTTACATTTCTAAGTCTATTTGTTCATTGCTGGTAAATAGGAAAGTTATTAGCTTTTGTATATTAACCTTATGTTCTCCAACCTTGGTATAATGACTTCTTAGCTCCAGAAGATATTTTTACTTGGCAACTCAGATTTTCTACATAGACTGCTATGTCCCTTGCAAACAATTTTATTTCTTCTTTCCAATCTGCATATCTTTATTTCCTTATTTTACTGCATCAGCTAACAATTCCAGTATGGTACTGAAAAGGAGTGATGCCTCATTCCTCATCTTAGTGGAAAGGCTTTGAGTTTTTTACCAGTAAGCATGAACTTAGCTGTAAGGTTTTCATAGATATTCTTTATCAAGTTGAAGGAGTTGCCCTGTTCTTAGTTTACTGAAAGTTTATTTTTATCATTAATAAATGTTTATTTTTGTCAAATGCTTTTGCGGCATCTATTGATAAGATCATGTGATTTCTCCTTTTTGGCTAGTTGATTTGGTAGATTTAATTAATTCATATGTATATTTTGAACAGGCTTTGCATAACTGAAATAAATCCAGTTTGGTCATGTTATTTAATTGTTTCTTTTTTGGGGGGGTACTGGGGATCTAACTTGGGACTTTGTGGTTGCAAGGCAGGCAGCCGAACAACTGAGCCTAAACCCTGGGCTCATGGTATTTAACTGTACTTTTACCTTGTTGAATTTAATTTGCTTCTATTTTGTTGAAGATTTTGCTATTGTGATCATGAATGATACTGGCCTGTAGTTGGCTTTTCTTGTAATGTCTCTCTGCTTTTGGTACCAGTATAATACTGACTGCATAGAATGATTTAGGAAGTATTCCTCATGCTTCTGTCTTCTGAAAGAGACCATGGGGAAGTGGTGTATTTTCTCCCTTCAATCGTAGGTAGAATTTTCCAGGGAACCCATCTAGGCCTCATGCTTTCTGTTATTGGTTGAGATTCTTTAATAAATACAGGCACATTCAAATTATCCATTTTTTCTTGTATGAATTTTGGCACACTACGCCTTTCGAAGAATTGGTCTCTTTTAGTTTACCAAATTGTGACCATACAGTTCATAATCCTCATTATATCATTTAATTCATTTTAATGCCCAAAGGGTCTGTTGTAGTATCCTCTTTTTCATTTCTAACATTAGTAATTTATGTTCCGTGATTGCCTTAGAGATTGCAATGCACATGTAAACTAACCCAGGTCTACTTTCAAATTGCACTGTTTCCACTTCAGGGATTTTATGAGTACCTTCTAATAACATAATAACCATATATTTATATGGTGTATATATTCTTGCTAACAAATTATTATCTAATACATTAAAATAAAAACTTTTAACCTCCACTTGTTCCTTCTTTAGCAATCTTTTTTTTAAATGTAGATTTGAGTTTTTGACCTCAAATATGCTCATTTCACTTCTTTCCAGATAATTTCTTTCAACCTTTCTTAAAAAGATGGTCTACTTGACAACAAATTCTCTCAATTTTTGTTTTCATGAGACAATCATTATTTTTCCTTTACTTTTGAAGGGTATTTTCTCAGGGTACTGAATTCTAGGTTTGTTTTTTTTTCTCTTTACACTATAAATATTTAATCCCATTTTCTTCTTGCTTGCCTGCTTTTTTAAAATTAATTTTATTGGTATGTTTTAGGTATACAATATAATGACATTCATCATTGGAAATTTGCACCTTTACATAATCTCTCTTGGTTATTTTTTTCCCCATTCCCCTGCCCTCCCTTCAACCCCTCCATGCCTCCCTATGTACAAAGACATTGTTTCCCTTTTCTCATTTTCTCATACTAATTCCATTCCCTTCTTTCTTTTCCCCTATTCCTCCCACTTCCTCTTCCCCTTTGCCCCTTTTCTTCCTATTTCACATTATCTATTATACCTTTAGTCCTTATTTATACTTTCAGTTTCTCACATTAAACTATTCAGTATTTACACGTGTGTGCCCTATTTATTTCACTGAAGAGTATCCCCTCAATGTGCACCCATTTAGCTATAAATGTCTCTAATTTCTCATTTTTTATGGCTGAATAGTACTCCATTTTATAAAAAAACCATGTTTTCTTTATCCAGTCTCCACTTGATGGGCATTTGGGCTGCTTCCAAGTTTTACCTGTTAAAAACTGTGCTGCTATGAACATGAGTGCACATATATCACTGTGGTATGATTCTTTTGATTCTTTGGGGAAGATACCCAGCAGGGGGAATAGCTAGGTCAAATGGGACTTCCAGTCGTAGTTCTTTGAGGTATCTCCATACTGATTTCCACAGTGGATGCACCAGTCTACACTCCCACCAGCGGTGGAGCAGGGTTCCTCTTTCCCCACAGCCCTACCAGCATTTGTTATTGGTTGATTTCTTGATGGCAGCCATTCTTTCTGGAGTGAGGTGGAATCTCAGCATTGTTTTCATTTGCATCTCTCCAGTGACCAGTGATGATGAACGTTTTTTCATGTTTATTTGCTATTTCTACTTCTTTGGTGAGAAATGTCTGTTCATTTCAGATGCCCATTTTTGGATTGGGTCTTTAAATTTGGGAGGTCTGATTTTTTTAAGTTCTTTATAGATTCGAGATAGTTGACCTTTGTCTGAGGAAGAGCAGGTGAAGATTTTTTCCGTCATTCTAGGTTGTGTCTTCATACTGTTGGTGGTTTCTCTTGCTGTGCAGAAGCTTTTTAATAAGAAGAAATCCCACTTGTTGATTGTTTGTACTAGTTCATGGGTAACTGAGGTTTTGTTCATAAAATCTTTTCCTACACTGATGTCTTCAAGAGTTCTACCTAACCTGTGTTCCAGCTGGTTCAGTGTTTCTATTTTAATATTTAGATCTTTAATCCATTTTGATTTTAGTTGAGTGCATGGTGAGAGATATAGGTCTAGTTTTAATCTTTGCCAAGTTGAAACCCAGTTTCTCCAGCACCATTTATTAAAGAGGCCATCTTTCCCCCAGTGAGGGTGTTTGGCTCCTTTATTGAAGATGAGGTGGCTGAATGTGTCTGGAGTTGTTTCTGCATCTTCTAATCTGTTCCACTGGTCCTCTGGTCTGTTTCTTTGCCGGTATCATGCTGTTTTTAACACAGTAGCTTTGTAGTATGGTTTCAAGTTGGGGGTTGTGATACCCCCTGGCATGTCTCTGTTGCCTAGAATTTCTTTTGCTATTCTAGGTCTCTTCTTGTTCCAAATGAATTTTTGGATTGTTTTCTCAAGGTCTGTGAAGTATGCTGCTGGAATTTCAGTTGGGATTGCATTGAATCTATATTGCAGTTTTATAAATATAGCCATTTTCACTATGTTGATTCTTCCTACCCAGGAGCATGGGATGTCTTTCCATTTTCTGATATCATCTTCAATCTCTCTTTTCAGAGTGCTATAGTTTTCAGAGTAGAGCTCTTTGATTTCTTTCGTTAGGTTAATTCCAAGGTATTTCAGTTTTTTGGATCCTATTGCGAAAGAAATTGTTTGCCGTATTTCTGTCTTAGTGAGTCTGTTGTTCGTGTAGAGGAATGCTGTTGATTTTTGTGAGTTGACCTTGTATCCAGCTACTTTACTGAATTTGGTTATTAAGTCTAGAAGACTTTTGGTGAACTTCTTGGGGTCTTCTATATAGAGTATCATGCCTCTGCAAATAATGACAATTTGACTTCTTCATTTCCTATCTTTATTCCTTTTATTTCTTTCTCTTGTCTAATTGCCATGGCTAATGTTTCCAAAATTATATTGAACAAGAGGGGTGATGATAGTGGACATCTTTGTCTCGTTCCTGATCTAAGTGTGAAGAATTTCAGTTTTTGACCATTTAGTATGATATTGGCTGTTGGTTTTTCATAGATGGCTTTTATCAGATTGAGATAGAGACCATCTATTCCAATTTTTATAAGGGTTTTTATCATAAATGCATGTTGGATTTTGTCAAATGATTTTCTGCATCTATTGAGATGATCATATGGTTTTTGTCCTTGGCTCTATTGATATAGTGTATTACATTGATTGATTTGTGTATGTTGAACCATCCCTGCATCCCTGGGATGAATCCCACTTGCTCAGGGTGTATGATCTTCTTGATGATCTTCTGCATTCTATTTGCAAGTATGTTATTAAGGATTTTTGCATCTATGTTCATTAGTGAGATTGGCCTATAGTTCTCTTTTTTGGTTGGGTCTTTCTCTGCTTTTGGGATCAAGGTGATGCTTGCTTCCAGGAATGAACATAAGGAGTAATGCTTTCCTTTCAATTTCATTGAAGAGTTTCAACAGTAGTGGCAGTAGTTCCTCTCTAAAATGTCTTATAGCATGAAGCCATCAGGACCCGGGCTTTTCTTAGTTGGTAAATTTTTAATTATGTTTTCAATTTCATTGATTGATACTGGGTTGTTTAGAATTTTTAGGTCATCTTTGTTCAACTTTGGTAATTCATATGTATCTAGGAATCTGTCCATTTCTTCTGTGTTTTCTATCTTATTGGCGTATAGGTTCTTGAAGTAGGTATTGATGAGCCTCTGGATTTCTGCTGGGTCTGTTGTAATTTCATCCTTTTCATTCCTAATTGCATGGATTTGGGCCTTTTCTTTCCTTTTTCTGATAAGGATGGCCAAGGGTTTGTCAATTTTGTTGATTCTTTCGAAGAACCAACTCTTGGCTTCATTGATTTTTTTGTATCATTCTCTTAGTCTCCATTGCATTGATTTCTGCTCTGATCTTTATCATTTCCTTCCTTGTATGAGCTTTTGGTTTGTTCTTCTGTTCTTTTTCTAGAAGCTTGAGGTTCAGCATCGGGTTATTTAATTGGGCTCACTCTGTTTTCCTAATATGAGTATTCACTGCTATGAATATCCCTCATAAGACTGCTTTCGTTGTGTCCCATAGATTCTGATATGTTGTATTGTCATTGTCATTTAATTGAAGGAACTGTCTGATTTCTTCTTTAATTTCCTCTGTGACTCACTGGTTATTCAGAAGTATTTTGTTCAATTTCCATGTGTTTGTGAACTTCTTGCGTTTACTTTTGCTATTGATCTCCAATTTCATTGCATTGTGGTCTGATAATATAAGGGGATAACTTCAATTCCTTTGCACTTACTTAATCATGTTCTAGGAGTGGGTATGTGGTCTATTTTGGAGAATGACCTATGTGCAGCTGAAAAGAATGTGTATTCTGATTTTGTGGGGTGGAACGCTGTAAACATCTGAGTTCATTTTTTCAAGAGTTTTATTGAGTTCTAGTATTTTGTTGCTTATTTTTTGTCTAGTTTTTATATCTATTGTGACAATGGGGTATTGAGGTTCCCTACTACTATTAGTGCTTATTTGTTTTTTCATGTCCGTTAGTATTTGTTTTATATAGTTGGGTGCACTAGTGTTTGGTCCATATATGTTTATGGTTGTCATCTCATCCTGTTCTTTTTACAAGGATATAGTGTCCTTTGTCTCTCATAATCAGTGTTGGTTTGAGATCCACTAGATCTGCAAAGAGGATAGCTATTCCTGCTTTTTTTAAGGTTCCTGTCGCATGGAGTAGTGTTTTCCACCCTTTAGATTTCAGTCTATGAGTTTCTTTTTGAATTAAGTGTGTTTCTTGTATGCAGCCTATTGTTGGATCTTGCTTCTTGGCCCATTCTGCCAGTGTATTTCTTTTGATTGGTGAATTGAGACCGTTAACCTTGATGGTTATAAATGATACATACTGACTTATAATTGTCATGACTTTTTCTTTTTGTTGGATTCTTCCTCTTTGCATTTAATTTCTTGTTGTGCCTGATGGATTCATCTTGCTGTGCTTCCTGGGGTTGTGATCCTCATTGTCTTTTCCTAGGATATTGTCTAAAATTTTAGGGGGTGCTGGTTTGGTATTCATGAAGTTCCTAAGGTGCTCTTTGTCATGAAAGTATCTTATTTCTCCATCAATTTTGAAAGATAGTTTTGCAGGATACATCAATCTGGGTTGGAAGCTGTTTTCCTTTATGGCTTGGAATACATCACTCTAAGCTCTTCTTGCTTTGAGGATTTGCACTGAGAAGTCTGCTGTGATTCTGATGGGCTTTCCTTTGTATGTGATTTATTTCTTTTCTCTTAACTGCTTGTAGAACTTTGTTCTGTTGAATTTCTGGAATCTCAACTATTATATGCCTATGTGTAGATTTTTTTTTTGATCAAGGCTAGTTGGAGTCCTGTATGCCTCACTTATCTGTATGTCAAGTTCTTTTCTCCTACTTGGGATGTTTTCTGCCATCACTTCTGTGAACATTTTTTTTATGTCGTCTGAACTCTCTTCTGTTTCTATATTGACTCCAATCAGTTACTCTTTGTATTGTCTAGTAGCTGCTGCATTGATTTCTTGTAGTCCTTTACTATTTTAAAGAAATTTTCTTTTCCTGGTCACTAATTGCAATCTTATCTTCTATATCTGAAATTCTGTCCTCACATTGGCTCATTCTGCTTTGTAAACTTTTGGGTTTTTCTTTTTTGGTACTGGGGATCAAACTTGGCACCTTGCGTTTTTGAGGCAGGTGCTGGAACCACTGAGCTAGATCCACAGCCCGGCTGTGTAAACTTTGAATGGAGTTTTTATTGTCCTGGAAATCTGTTTGTACCTGTTGTATGGATTCCATTTGTTTCCTATGTTTGGGATTCCATCATGTTCCTCAGCTCCTCTATTTTTTTTATCTGTGTCCTCTCTATAGTTATTAATCACGTCTTGCACTATGGTTACAATATCTGCTGTTATCTGAGAAATTACTTCTGACTTCATTCTTTCCAGTTCCTCTTTTGTTGCCAGTTTAGCGAGTTGAGTTTCAGATTATTCCATTTCATTTCCCTTTGGGGTTGCTTTAGGTGATCTGCGCTTCTGGTTTTGCGACTTGTTTAAGTGTCTTCACATTTCAATGAGTGTGGAGGGCGGTGCTGCTGGTGCCCAGGAAGCTCACCTCCTTGGCCTTGGGGGCAGCTCTGCTCCTCCTTGCTG
The DNA here is from genome assembly GCF_053883595.1 of Heterocephalus glaber. NCBI lineage: Eukaryota > Metazoa > Chordata > Mammalia > Rodentia > Bathyergidae > Heterocephalus > Heterocephalus glaber. Next base: position 3,179,378 of record NW_028258329.1, on the reverse strand, counting down.
GGGATGGTCACTTGCCTGTTTTCTGAGGAAAAGTTTGATATAAATTTATCTTTTTAAATCCTCAATAAATGTGATTTTTTTCATCTGTGTTCTTTCAAGATTGTGTCATTTTTAAAAGTTTTTTCTGGTTTGAGGATGCTCTGCATAGTTTGTGATATTTATCCTTAAGTATTGTATTTATGTTTTGGAGTCTGGAATGAACTTGGTAAAAATTTCAGTCATTGTTTTAAGTATTTCTTTTGTTGTTTTTCCCTTTCTCCTGGTGTTTCCGTTACACATGTTACATTTTCTCTAGTTGTTCTATGGTCCTAGGTTATTCTGTTGTTTTTCTTTTCTTTCAGTCTTTGTTCTCTTTGCTTTTTGGTTTTCAAAATTTCTGTTACTGTATCCTGAAGTATGAGATTCTTTCCTCATCTATGTCTAACGTACTAGTAAGTCCATGAAGGCACTCTCCACTTGTGCCTCTGTATTTTTGATCTTCAGCATTTCTTTTCAGTTATTTCTTAGAATTTCCATCTCTGTTTACAGTACTCATCTGTTCTTTCATGTTGTTTACTTTATCCATTACTTTGTTAATCATAGCTAGCTTGGTTTCTTTAGTAAAAATGGAAATTAAAATTAAAGCACAAATTCACAGAAAAAAAGTTTTAATTGGGAAATGAGAGGGAAGATAGGAGAAGACTCCAGTTTAGGTAGCTGAGGGAGCATTCTCTGGTACAAGGGGTTTGGATAGGTCCACCCACAAAGGCCAGAGGCCAGCTTTTACAGTCAGTTGGTGGGTTGGGGTCCATTTGATCCTTACCTCAGTCCTGCTGTCAGTTTGGAATCCCAGTTATGGCTGGGAGATGGTTTCCCTTTCTGGAAAGGATGGTCCTGTTTGTGGTGGTCTCAGTCACATGGAGCTCTGTTTTTTCTGGAATCCAGGTGATCTCAGATTTAGGACCGTAGCTGGAGACTTCTTGCATCCTGGTGTCCTCAGTCTTGAGTGGGCTGAGAATATGTAAATTCAAGGCTAATCAACCTCATTTAACTTGTTTGTGTACAGAACTGAGAGGAGATTGACCCAAGTTTTATAGCAACACAGGATACAAAAGTAAAAGGCAAAATTTTATGGTTTTAGTTACCTATTGGACATCTGTAGGCCCAAGTGAAGTCCTAGAAAAAGTAGCTTTTAAATCCCTGGCTGTCCCAGGAGAAAATACAAATCGTGTTTTTAATGCGCAGCAGATAAGGACCCAGGATTCTGGCTCTTTCACCATTCCTGTGCTGATCTCGGAGTGTGTCACTGCTCTTGTACAAACAGAATGGGGTGCATTTGCCTGCTCCAGACAGAATTAGGTCCCTTTCTGATCCCTAGGTGGATGTCTCTGCTTAGTTTGTTTTGAGACCTTGACGTTTTTCCAGCCCCTCACCAACAGTCTGAACTTCATACTGGCCCTGGGCCTTATCAGCACACTTGGACCGCTACATTGAGCTAAAGTTCGAAACCACGGGCTTGTGGGGATCTTCCCTGTAGCTAATAATTAAGAAAGTGACGAAAAATCACATCTTCTTTGCTTTACACGTAGTGCCACCCCCCCACCCCCTGCCCAAACCTGTCTGTCTCCAGCATGCTGAGGACTATCTTTTTGCTTTTATGACTGTGTCTTTTATTTTAAATTTCTGGCCCCATCAGTCCAGTATCCCTGCCATGTCTGGTTCTGGCGCTTTCTTTGTCTCTTCAAGTTGTGTCTTTTGTACCTTGTAATATTTTCTTAATAGCCAGCGTGATGTTCTGGGTGAAGGAAAGGCAGTAAATAGGCCTTGGTTAATGTGTTGGTGAGGTTTAGGAGAAGGGGAAGGGAGGGGAAGCAGGAAAGCTTTAACAGTCCTGTAATCAGGTATCAGTTGCTGCTGAAACTGCCTCTGGACTGAGATGCTTGGAAAGTGTTTTTGAACTGAGAAGTCACTTTCTCCCTCATTAAGTGGGACAGGGTAGCTGCTAAAACCAACTGGAGCTTGCCTGTCCCCTCCCTGAGGTCAGTTAGGCTCTGAGAAGAGGCCAGTCTGTGAGAGTCTGGGTAATTCCTTAGGGCAGGCCTTGTTAGGGAGAACTAAGTGGTCTGTTGTGTTTCTGAATGGCTCCTTTCTCCTGCCCAGGTTGGAAGGTAGAAGGGGACCGGTCAGGCTCCTGGATGTAGACCTCACAGGTCATTCTAGAATTTTTGTTTAACTCAGCATCATCTGCAATGAGCCCTTACCAGTTCATCACTTACAGCCAGGTTTTGCTGCCTGATGCTGGGTCCCACGCTGGTTTCTGCTCAGTTATTGCTGTGCTGAGCTGTCACTCTGAATTTGCCACCCTGTCTCTGCCATCTTGGGGTGGCTCTCTGCCCTGTATCTTACCCTTTCTTGTGGATCCAAGTTGATTTTTCAGTCTATTCAGGTTTTTGCTTCTTGTTAGAACACAGTGGTGACTTCTAAGCTCATTACATGCAGAACTGGAAACCTGACCTAATAATGTTTTTTGAAGTGACATTTCTGAAAATGACAGAAGAAATACATGTTTTGTATAGCAAATCAAATTAAATTTAAAAACCACTGAGGGGGGAGAAAGAAATCACCCAAATCATCATTGCCCAAGGCACTTCTGGTGCAATGTGTGGTCTCTTTTCTTCATATTTATAGATGTGTAGAGAAACATTTCAAAATGAAAATGGTAAGACACCATGTACGATGCCTTAAGTAGTGTTAACAGGAATTAATTTTAAAGTGATGCAAGTAGGCTGAGTAGGAAGCTTTAAAATAAAATAATATTCCTTCTCCATTATTATGTATCTTTTAGCATCGCTGCATATCCCTGTTCCTTTTTGTTTGAAAATCACTTACGTTGTTTTATTTAAATCATTCATGGTATCCCATGTAAGCGGTGCATAGATGGAGTTGTAAAACTTTTAGTTTGGTAATCTTTGTCTTTCATTTATCTTTAATGTGATTACTGATATAGTTGAGTTTAAATGTGTTTTCACTTTTTAATTTGCCTTGTCTCTTCTATATTAATTTCCCTCCTTTCTTATAATCTTGTAGATTACTTACTTTGATTCTCATTCTCCCTTCTCTTACTTGTTAGCTGTACATCTTTCTTTTCTTCTTTCTGTGATTGAGAGATTATGGAAGAATCCTTTATTGATGAAAGTCCAATGAAGGTCATAACCCTTTCTATACAGTGTGAAGTTTTTAGAGGACTTTATACTCATTTTAATCTCATCCCATAATTCCACCTGATGTTCTGTTATTGTCATATCTTATTTCTATATCTACTTTTAAATTCCCTAAGATTATCAGTCATTTCCTCACTGACATATTCATTTACATTTACCCATACATTTGTACTTCTGTTACTTTTGTTCCTTCCTGCATCTGCTAACTTCGGAGATCTTTTTCCTTCTATCCTTTAATGTTCTCTTTCATGTGAGTCTGTAGTTGACAGAATATCTCTGTATTTATTTTTCTCAAGATATATTTATCCACTTTTGTTTTTAAATGCCAAGTCGGGGACACAGAGTCAGGGCTGCAGTTGTGTCCTGCAGCCTTTGTGCATGAAGTAACCTTCTCTGCTTACTAATTCCATTGTGTCTCCTACATACATTGCTGTTGTCCCTTGAGGTTACTCCATTCTTGTTTCCATTGGCCACTTTTCAAGTTTATATCTTATCTTTGGTTTTCAGCAGTCTTACCATTCTGTGCATAGACTTTTATTGTTCATTTCTTTTACCTGCTTTAGGATTTATGATTACTTCTTAAATCCGTTACTTGGTTTCTTTCATAAGTTTTGAAAATTTGTCACCAGTTATTTATTCAAATATGGCTTCTGTTCCATTTTCCTCCCTTTCTTCTTTTGGGGTTACAGTTATGTGTTTGCTGTAGTTTGTTACTCCATCCCACTGATTTTTGGGCAGTTGTAGTTTTGTCCCCAAGGCGATATTTGAGAGTCCTGGAACAGATTTGGTGGTCAGGGCTGGAGAGGAGGGTGCTGTTGACAGCCCTGGGGACAGGGCAGGGCTGCTGCTCAGTACCCACAGTGCACAGGAGCGCCCCTCCCCCCGAAGGAATTGTATGGCCCCAAATGTTGACGGCACCAAGACAGAGAAGCCCTGCTATGTTCTCTGTTGCCTATTCTTTTCTGCAGTATCCACTCGTGTCTGTCAGTATACATTCAGGCTATTTTCTGTTGACCTATATTCAGCCAGTTCTCTCTTTGTGTCAGTCTTTTTTAAATCCCATCTACTGACTTGTTTTAATGTTTCCAGTACAGAGTTTCTCACTTTTAGAAATTTGTTTTGGTTTTTCTTATACCTTATTGACATTTGTCCTAAAATTCCTCCAGTCCAGTAACAACCATTTTACAGCCCCTGTCTCTTAACTCCCGCTGTCAGGATACTCTGTAGGTCTCTTTTTCTTGTTGGTTTTTCCTTTGGCTTTTCAGTCACTTGTGCCTTTCTAAGCCTGGTTGTTCTGGAGTTTGTTTCAGACAATGTGTATGAGAAGTTACAGAGACAATCTGAGGGTCTTGAGAGTATTTTTCTCCTGTTTTACTCTTGCTTCTGGCCAACAGCCAGCTTATAGGTACCAGCAGGGGTGCCTTAGCTGAACCCACTTAAGGCTGAAAAGAAGCCCAGTAACAGGCCCTGCAAAGGCTGGTCCTTGAGTGTGTATTCTGAGGTATACTCTAGGGAATTTACTGAAGCCTTCTTTCTTTCTCTTCTGTGAGCCTCTAAGTCCTATTTTGTCCCCTTCTTCTCTAACCTGTCAAGTTCTCCTCAAATTTTCAGCCTCTTGGACACTGAAGAGTCACCGTGTGGCTGTGGGAAGGTAGCCTGGTGGCTTCATTCTTTCTCTCAGGGTCTCCCTGCCTGCCCCCGGGGTGTTTCTGTGCTTCCTCACTGCCCTGTTAATTTTGGGGTGCCTCTAAATACGTGATGTTTGCATTTTTCCAGCTTTTCTAATTGTTCTCAAAGTTTGGTGGAGGGCGACTTAGTTCAGCATTGCTGATAGCAGAATTAAAATTCTAAATTGAAACTTGTTATGGTGCTTTTTATAATGGATTCATATTTATCATGGTTGAAAATTTGTCCCTCTCACACCTGTTAATGGCTCTAGGAACATAAAACTACACAAATCTTTCACATCATAGACTGAGAATTATCAGCACTTTCACTAAAGGAGTCCTCCTTGTAAATGATAACTTTCAAGTCTGCCGCTGAAAGGTATTCTCCAAGGGTTCCGCTCTTTCAGAGCTCCTGTTTCATCCAGGACATGCTGCTAAAGAAAGAGAAATAGTCTTGTCATGGAGGGGTGCCAATGAAAATCTCTGCGCTCTTTTTGATTTATTTTTAAAAACCAGGATTAGGCTGCATTTTACAGAGAAGGAAAGGTCATTTGATAGGCTTCTTCCCCTTCATACTGGGGGTTGAACCCAGCACCTCTTGAATGCCAAGGGTGTTCCGCCATTGAGCTGGACCCTGGCTCTCATCTGGTGTCCTCTAATAGCAATTCCCATCTTCTTCATTTCAGTAATTTCCTTACACACAGTCAGTGCCAGCCATTAATGATTGCAGTGAAAGCAATTCCAAAAGTCTCATAAAATAGTATGTGTATGTCCACATTTGTACCTATTATCCTTGCTATCACTGAATAGATATTGATATCTGGCCAAACAAGGCATCACATAATGCAGTTATTCAGATTCTAAGATATTAAAGTTGGAAGTTACAGTAGACTCTGGATTACAGCTCCTGCCCTGTCCCCAAATAATGAACTGAAATGAACATGAAATTAAATAAGGGATCATATAAAATCAGTAATTGTGGGTTGAAAAATCAGCAGAGGTGAATGAGTAGTGGGAAAGGCTGGAGTGTGAAGTTGACTGCCAGCTGAGTCAGGTCGTACCTGCTGGGGCCGGTCTCTCTCAGCTGCAGGTGACAGAGGGAAAAGGGAGGAAAAGGCTGTTGTCCTGGTTAATGAATGCCAACCATGAGAGATGCTCATCATGGGGAGTTTATTATCGGGTCACTGAAAGCAGATTGCCTACAAAGACTCCTCCCCCATGTAAGAAAGACAGGATCGCTACTCAAAGGAGAAGGCTTAAGGGAGGAAAACTGCTTTATTTTATAGAGAGGAGAAAAGCATGAGGGCCGCTTCCAAGTTGGTTTCAAGTTTGAGAATTGTCTACTGCGTCGAATCTAACTTACCTGTTTTAAGCACACATGGAGTAAATTATGTTTGGGGACTTCTATTAAACAAATTAGGCTAGTGCTGCTCACTGATTTCCAGAGTGTGTTTTATTAAATTCAATTTGATAAAATTGGCAATTGAGATCCCCAGTCAGAAAACATTAGTTTGTTATGTTCTCTGAGAAGACATTGACATTTGAGGTAACCGTTCACTCACTGGCTATCTCAGAGAGACATAGGTTTCATTTTGAAGTTATTCCCTTGAACGGTAGTGTAATAGATACGCATAAATATATCACAGTAGCCAAAAACAGAAAAGAAGTCGATGAGTTGTCACAAAGGGAACCCACCTGAGGTATTACCAGCTGTACAGCTTTTTGCTTCTCCAGGGCAAAGCCCTTAGTCTGATTTCAACATCAAGAGTTTCCTCTTGGCTTTTTCTGGAGTGAACCACTGGTAGGTCGGTTGGTCTGTCTCTCTCTCTTTCTCTCTCTCCTCCCTCTCTCTCTCCCTTCCTCTCTCTTTTCTCTCTCTCTCTGTCTCTTTTTTCTCCTCTCTCTCTGTCTCTCTCTCTTCTCTCTTCCTCACCCTCTCTCTCTTTCCTCCTTTCCCTTCCTTTTTTTGTGATATTACTGATCAAACCCAGGGTCTCCACCATGCTAAGAACACACTGTACCCCTGAGCTACCCCTCAGCCTCATTCACTGGAAGTTTATATCTTGGCATACACTATGCATTCTTTTGTATTGGGCATGCTTTGTTCAGATTATTTTTGTAAATCACCCAAATTGTTGTTTTTAGCTCTATGTTATTCATTTTTATTGTACAACGATAACACAATTTCTTATTATTTTGGTGGATATTTAGATTGTTCCTAGATTTTCTCTATTACAAAGAACACTGCCATGTATACTCTTTTAGCTATATCTTTGAGATTTACATTCATACCTCCAAATGAAATGCTTAAATTGGCACTTTTTGGCTTAGAGTTATGTTCCACATCTAAGGGCTTCCCAGTCCTGAAGAAGAGGATTTAATTCTCAAGTACTTCTTATCTCTACTGCTTCGTACATCTGAATCCTGTAGTACAGTATGATTATATTTATTTCCTTCTTTGAGTGAATCCTGTTGTCTTTTCCACTTGTTGGATTTTTTTCATGTAACAATCACAATTTTATCCCCACGCCGTTGGGTAGAAATTAAATATTTCTTTTTATGTTCAGACACATGTGGATTCCTAACTTTTGCATTCTTAGACACTTCGAGGCATTTGTCTACCTGCTTGAAACTAAATTGATTGTTTCCTAGGCCTGCCCTATAGCTGTCAAACAGGTATTTTCTTTCTCCACCACCTTCTGTCATCAGTTCCAACACTAAGTTGGTGTCATAGGATCCAGTTCCGTTGTGGCACTTAGCTACCTAATTAGTGTCAGGCTACACAAATTAAAGCGCAAAGTCTCCTTTATTTAGATTCCATGTCTTTCTGTGCATAGGGGTTTGCATATCTGTCTGGTCTGTACATAGTGTGGGCTTCTGATTATAGGGTAACATGTGTTTCACTCTTTCAGATGATGCCAGTTTTCAGAATTGTTATACCAGTTAACGCCCCACTAGCAGTGTGTGAAAGTTATCGTAGCGATTCATGCTCAGTAATGCTTGATATTTTCAGTCCGTTGTATTATTATTCTGGGGCTTGGGATGTGGCTCAGTGGTGGAGCACTTACCTTGCATACCCAAGGCCCTAAGTTTGATCCTGAGTGTGACCAAACAAGCAAAAACATAGCCCAGCAGGGTGGTACACATTTGTAATCTTAGTACTCTAGGAGGCTAAGGCAGGAAGATTGCAAATTGGAGCCCAACTTGGGCAAATTAGTGACATTGCTAGGTAGATCCTGTCTCGAAGAAAAAAAGAAACAAACAAGCATGGACATGTAGATCAGTGCACAAGCCCAGGGTTCAATCTCTAATACGACACACAGATTACAAACATTACACAGTATTTAAAAATGTGATTTTAATTGACACTTTCCTGATTATTAATAATATTGAGAACATTTTCATTTTTAAAATTTCCACTTGCGTATATTCTTTTGAGAAGTGTCTCTTCATATGTTTTACATTTTTTTTCTCATCTGGTTTTTCCTTACTGATTTGTATAGCTTTTCTGTATTATGAACACAAATCCTTGGTTATTGGCTTTGTTTTGTGCCATAATAACAGAATACTTAAGACTGGGTGACTTACTAAAATATAGCAATTTATTTCTCATCTTTCTGGAGGCTGGGAAGTCCTATATCAAGGTGCTGGCAAGGTCTTCTGTCCTCTCCTATGTGGTAGAAGACATCATATGGCCTAGGGGTGGGGTGGGTGGGCCCAGGAGTAGGAGGTGGACAGAGGGAGGCAGAGGGGGTGGAGCTGCTCTCAGACAGTGGGTCCAGTCCTGCCTGTATGCATTGGCCCATGCGTGAGGGCAGAGCCTCCCTCCCTGCTGGTCAAGGCCCCACGGTTCAGTACCATTGCGTTTCAACCCAGATTTTGGAGATGACAGACACTCACACCATAGAATTCACTTCTGTGTTTGCAAATATCTTCTCAGGCTCCATGGCTTGCTGTTTTACTTATTAAAATATTCTCTCTGCTTTGTGAATGTTTAATGAAAGGTATATTATACATATAAATGAATGGTGTCTTTCAGCGAATAGAAATTCTTAATTTTAATGTGACCTGATTTATAGATCCCCTTTTTGGTAGTTAGCATGTATGATGTCATATTTTACAAGTCTTTTCTTTCCTCAGTCTCATGAAGTTTGTTTAATTCTGTTTTGTTTTGTTTTGGTGCTGGGGATTGAACTCAAAGTCTTGCACTGCTAAGCATAGGCCCTGCCTCTGAGTGATGGCCCCAGCCTAGTTCTATATATTCTTCTTAGAGAATTTTGGTTTTTGTACCTTTATTATTTCTATCGGTAATCCTAACCCAGAATTGATTTTTATGTATAAAGTATATTATTATTAAGCAGGTTTATGGAAATCTTGACCGATGATTAATTTATTTTGTTTTCAAGAGTGGATAAAGGGTTATGAATGCAATGAGTGCATGACTGTCAAATTGTGTCATATTTGGACGTCAAATTATCCACTTTCTCTATGCCTAAATGGATTTCTCAGTTATTTATTAGTATGTAATATGGAGAAAATGTATTGGTACTGGCAGTTTTTAATATTTAAAAACCTTGAAATGACACACATTATTTACACAGCTAACATTGAATAAAAAGGCTTATGATAAACCTTGGCCCCTGTCCTAAGATTTCCCGTTATTGTCCATTCCCAAAAGATAGCTGGTTTTAATAGCTTCTGTTTCACACTAGTACTCCGTTTTAATACTCCGCTTATTTCTATTCTTTGATTGAATGAAATGCTGAACATTCTAGAAACCTATACTAAGATCAAAGTCCTTCTGTTTGAATATTTTCAGTAGAAATTGAGTTTCAGGAGGAATTCTGTCAAAAGAAAAACTTCAGACACTAAATTTCAGAGTTTATTTAAACAAAGAACAGTTTGTGAATCAGGCAGCACTAAGAACTGGAGCAACTTCAGAGAGCTCTACCCAGTAGTAAGCTTTTACAAGTTGAATGAGGAAGTAGAAAAATCACTTGATTGGCTACAGTTATTTACTTTATTTGAGCATGGTCTGATCAGTTGGTTACTTCTCATTGGGTGAAACCTGGCTGCCTGTGATTGGCTGGAACTTAGATTTTTATTTTATTCCTAAATTAGATTTTAATTGTTACTTCGGCCTGTTAGATTGCCATTTGTTAAATAAGAACTAAAAGTATGGAGGTAGCCTTTGGCCCATGGCCTCTTGCATACTTAATTTAACAATTTGTTCATTAGGAATGGTATTGTCTCTCTCAGAACAGAATCCAATATGAAGGTTGATGCTCATGAATGAGATAGAGGTAGATTTATTTTGTTGTTGATGCTTATACTCTGACTTAAAAAATAATCAAAATAAAAATTCCTGAAAAACTCAATCAGATGAAAATTGTTCTATCAAAACTAATTTTAAAGATGATCCTTAATTTGGTAAGCTAACTTGAAAAAAATCTTGATTTTTATATTCATAGCTTATATATTAAATAAAGTGCTTTATGGGCTTAATCAGTTGGTTGATATGGCTTTAAAATGCTTTTGAAAACTCATACTTTAAAAATTTTTTATCAAATGTAGTTACTTAGTGAATTTGTAACAAGATCATTTAGGACAATATACTACATTTGCCTAAAATATTTATAGATTAAGGATCAATAGAATTTCTTGTTTAAAAGCTAAATATAACTAGTATGTTGATGAAAATGGACAAAGTCCATGGAATCTGGAGATTTTCAAACATTCAAGTGTTTATGGTTGCTGTAGTTCGGATTTGTAGGGTTCCTCAGGGATCCACATGTCAAAGCCTAGGCTACCCACCAACATTGTTATCAGGTGGTAGTAGAACCTTGAGGATGCAGGGCCTCAGAGAAGGAAGTCCAGTCACTGGCAAATGACCCTGGAGGGGATGGTGGGACCCCAGTCCTTTCCTGCTTCTCCTTTTGCTTCCCAGCTGCCATAAAAAGGACTGGCATCCTTTGCCAGGCACTTCCACCAAGATGTACTGTGCTGCCAAAGATCCAGAGAAACAGGGCCAGGCAACCATGGACTGGACTCTTTGAAACCAGGGCTAAAATAAATTTCCTCTTCTAACTTGATCATCTCAGGTATTGTGTTATGGTAATGAGAAGCTGACCAACACATTGATTGCTTAAGGGGCATGTCCTATGGATCATTGGAAGTCAGGCCATACGTATTTTTTAAGTTAGATAAATTCTGGACAGTCTGGGTTGTTTCAAGCAGGAAAAATCTCCCTGCATCAGGCTTTGAGATGTCTTTGTTCTTCATTTTGGTAGTATTGTCTTACAGCTCCAGACTGAGTAGGAATTACGTCAGCTCGTGAAGTGTACACGAGCTCACAGTTCCAGGAACAAAAGGCAGTGAGTTCAAGTTTCGACTCATGGGGCTTGAATATCATGCAACTTGAAGAAGACACGTAGCTACAGGTAATCCCTCCTTCCCTCCCTTCCTTCTGAAGGGGACAGGGTGATTGGGACTCTCCATCCTGTTCTGGAACAATAAATGCAGCAACAGTGATCCGGGACAGTCTTTTGACAATAGCCATCAGCCATGCATTAAGATAGCAGGGTGCAGATGGCACCTTCATTGTTTCTGACAGGGGAAATTATGGGCAGTGGATTGAAGTGCAAACTGGAAAGAAATATTCATGACAGGAAACGTTTCCGTCCAGTCCAGTGGTGTTTTGCATCAGTGAGGAGCAGCTGGCCGTTGATGTATCAGTACAAAAGCAGCTAGCTCTCTCCTGGCTTCCTGAGTTGAAAGCCCAGTGAATTAGAAGTACTTTTAAAGTGCTAGAAACAGTCTCAGATGGAGGACTTGAAGAGCAAGATGGGATACACTGTGCCTTTGCCTACACTGGGAAGATTACTCCTATTTCAGAACTGCCGTTTCTTTCAACTGTCATTAGATCTTTTAGGAAATGTGCAAAGGCCAGTGAATCTGGAGCTGAGGTGTGCTGGGCTTCAGATACCTATGAGTAGTTATCTTTAGCTGTGTGATTTTGAGTGTATATTTCACTGAGCTTATTTGAAAAGAGCTGAACAAGAACATTCTTTACATGGATAAAACCTGATAGTTTTCAAAGTGCTTTCACTTACTTTTGTCTCTTTGATGGTCACGTGAAATGATATTGCATTATGTGACTATCTTGTCGAGGCAGAGGACATTTGGGGACTTAAACCCAACCTTCTTTGTATTTCTGGTTTTCAGAATCTTTTCTGTTTGTTGTTCATTTAGAAATAATTATGCAACAGTTAACCTATTTAGGTAAGTGATGATGGGATTTTATTTTCATCTCAAAGTATTAATTTCTTTCTTTTTGTATCTGATATGTTTTAATCTGTTGCAGTCACTATTCTTTCTCATGTTCCAATGTCAAGTGCTTGACTCCTGCCTCGGATCCTTGATAACTTTTATGTTCTGAGGCACAAAATAGAATGAGGTGTCTGGATCTGCCTTTGGCAAAAGTGTTTAATAGGAATTCAGTTGGAAACCATCGACTAAAAGCAGACATTGGAATATATTCTGAGTTCGGTCTAATATATATCTCAGAAAGAGAATCTGAGAGAATGAGAAATATCAGTATGAAGAAATTATTTTTCAGACATGAATACTTAAGAGTAAGAGCCCCTGAGTACTTCAGTTCCAGGGCACCAAGTATGAGAAAATAGCCCCAAATTCATCCAGGAGAACAGGAGAGAATTAATCTCCCAAAGAATGAATATATAATGATATTAGCCTTATCAAAAATTTCAGAATTTGAGAAGACAGTGTTGCTATAATGTCAAGGGTCAGACAAGAAGCTAATTATCCTAAACCACAGAAGTAGAGTAGGAAGGAAGAAAAAGCTTTTAAATATGCAAGGAGTCAAAGTTCACCACCCACAAATTAGCTGAAGAATTGCTGGAATAATGTATTCCAGTTTTGCAAAAATAAAAACAAAACCTCAGCAAATTAAGTGAGGTATAAGAAATACAAGTAGTCAGAGTCCAGAAAATTGGTCATTAAGCCTAATTGTCCATTCTCAATCCCTGAAACTAACAGCAATCTATCACACAAAGTTTAGATCTTCTTGTTATAAAAAGGAGCCCAGTAGGAGTACTGGAAGGTATTTTAGGTGTAAAAAAATAGGGAAGAAATGTATTTGAAGATATATCTCTTATCTCCTATTTATATATAAGCACATTATGTGCTTATGATTTATGTAGGCATTTATAGAATAGCTAAATTACGTGTTTTCAAATATTGTAAGTAACCACTATAAGAATAGAAATAGGATCTAGAATTTTCAAGCCTTGAAGGGGAGTAATGAAATGGAGAAAATTGAACAACTCAATAAAACTAAGAAATGGTTTTAGAGAATTCAGTAAAAGTCTGTGATAAACCTGGAAACCCATTATAACAACAGCAACAAGCCCAGTCTTATCCCGAATCACCATGTTGCGAGTGTGACCCCAGGTTCAGATTAAAAAGTGCCTGCTGTGTGCCACTTCCAGGAGCTGGACGTAAATTATATCTACTCAGACAAAAATAAATAAATATGTGCAGATATGTCAAGAGGCAGATGGGGAGACTGTAGAGCAGGCAGATGTTAAGAGTACAGCTCTGTGGCTTGCTGCAGGGGAGGCTCATAAAGGAAAACTGCCCATAGTTGGCCTGGGAGAAAGGGTCTTCACTGTGGCATGGATTGGCATCAGAGTCTGCTTGGAGACAGAGCAGGTGGCAGCAGATGAGCAAACACAAACAGGCAGGAAGTAATGCAGCACAGTCCAAGCAGCATGGTGGCCCATGAGCGCTTTGGCTTCTCAGCATGAGCACAAGATGAGATGCCCGACAGTAGGAGCCCCTCAGTTCCTTCCCCAGCCCTCTTGGGTGTACTGTTGTTACTATCTTTATTTTGTTGACTGGATACCAAAGCTATCCCAAGTTTGTGGTACTTGTCATAGTGGAGACTCCATGCTCAGAAATGGTAGCCTCCGGCCAGCATGGGTTCAGGACACACTGCCATCAGAGGCCACGCTGGGGAAGGCACTAGTACCACCCTTCACCCCGCCCAGATCTGGCAGCAGGAGAGAAGCGAGGAGGGCAGTGAGACACCTCCCTGCATGGAGAGGGAAATCCGAGATTGCTCAAGGCCAAGTTCACATGATGCTTGGCATAAAGAGACTCCCAGGTCCTTTTCTGTCTGCAGGAAGTAACTTTTTTATTTATAAGTGGCTACTAGGGTGACTAAGAGAGAAACAAAAGATTTGGAATCATAAAAGCAGCATGTAAACATGAGACCTCGATAATTGTGTGAGCTTCAGGATACCGCCAGACTGCTCACATCCTGTTCCTTTACTTAAAAAAATTCTTATTTTGATCAATATAATTCTTGCCAATAATTTAAAAGCTTAGTTCTATGAGACCTCTGATACCCCTGCGTCTATTTACATTTCTCATCGACAACCAGTTTCAACTTGTTCAGCTGTTTCTTTGAGATTTATACCTGTGTCCATAAATAAAGTGCTGATAGTGCCACTTTTTGGCTTGGAATATTATAATCAGTTTTGATTGAATTGATCTACCATGTTTATATGAGAATCTATGAAATCACTGTTCACATCTGAATCATGAAGCAGACCATGATTATATTCACTGTATTGTTCCTGAAGTTAATCCTGTTGCCTTTTTCTATTTGTTAGCTTTTTCATATTGTAATTGGTATTTTATCCCCACATTCTGCAGTACAAATGTGAATTTCCTTTCTTATGTGGGTTTCTATCTTTCCCATTCTTAGAGACATCTCTTGGTGCAGTTTTGTCCTTCTGCTCCAAACTAAATGGATTGTTTCCCAGGCCTGTCCTACAGCTGTCAAACGGATACTTTCTTTTCTGTTGCCTTCAGTCAATAATTCTGACACCAAGTGGGTGTCCTAGAATTCAATTCAGTTTTAACACTAACCACCCAGAGGCAGCGTCAGATCCGATAAGTTAAATCACAGGGTCCCCAACCAGACTGCACTTAATTGTGTTGCCAGCTGCCAGTGGAGCCCCGAGGCCACCTCCACATTCACCTATCTGACTTCACATATAATTTACAGTTTCTCACAGCTCAGTTTTGATAATTCACCAGAAACACATGACCAGCAGTGTGCTATTTGTATGATCATAATTTTATTATAACAGGTACAAATGAGCATCCAGATGAAAAGTTATTCAGGAAAAGCCTTGCAGGTGCTGAGCACGGGCACTTCTGTCTCCGTGGACTCAGACTGCACTTCCCTTCTGGTACACGGCTGTGTTCACCCATCAGAAGGCTCCTTCAAGCCTTGTTGTCTAGTTTTTATTGGGGTTTTATCTGGAAGGCATGACTGATTAAATTACTGGCCACATGACTGAACTCAATTCCCAGCATCCCTCCCCTCTCCAGAGCTGAAGCTGAAAGTTCAAGCCTTCTAATGATGTGGGTGGTTTTTCTGGCAACTAGACTCTGTCTTGGGGCTCCTCAAAGGGCCCTGTCCATGAGTCACTTCATTAGTATAGCAAAGAATTCTCTTCACTCAGGAAATTCCTAGGGTTTTTAAAGCTGTGTGAGGCATGAGGAAAGGAGAGTCTGTTGAATTCGTTTCAGTTTTGTACTGTGAGAGTTGAAAAATCATAAACATTGAGCTACTTGAAACTGCTGCATACTGTGTGACGCCAACCATGTGACATTTTGGAAAAGGTAAAACTTTGGAGATAGTAAAAGTCAGAGATGCCAGGGGTTGGAGAGAGGCAGAGATGAATAGGTGAGGCACAGATCTTTAGGGCAGTTGAACAGCTCTGTAAGATATTATAGTGGTGAATAGGGGCCAGCATTCATTTGCCCCAATCTGTAGAATGTGTGTCACCAAGAGGGAACGTTAATGGAACTATGAACTGTGGGTGATAATACAGTGTCTCCGTAGGTTCACTCATTTGCAAAAACACACTCTGATGGGGCGTGTTAATAGTGGAGGAGGCTGTGTAAATGTAGGGACAGATGCTAAATGGAAAATCTCTGTGCCTTTCACTCAGTTTTGCTGTGAACTAAAATTTCTCTAAAAATAAAATCCATTATAAATAAACAACAAAAACATGACCCAGCTATAAGCTATGTACAAGAAACTTACATCAAATGCAACAGTATAGACAAGTTAAAATATTAGCTTACGGCATAGAAGCCTAAATCCAAAGAGATCAGGTGTGGCTCTATTAATATCAAATAAAGGAGCCTTTACGATTATGAGAGACAGAAGGGGGCGTTATATAATGATGACCGTCCCAGTCCATCTTAAATGTGTGCTCACTGTTTTCTGGATCTGGATGGTGGCCTGACACAGTTCTTATCGTGTAATAATGCCCCTGCCCATCTCTGGTCATCCTCTGGTAGAGGAAAAAGCTGACAAAACTGAGAGGAGAAATAGAAACATCCACAGCGATAGTTGGAGGTCTCCATACTTCGCTCTCGGTAACAGAAGCAGATAGAAAATGAGAAAGGGCACAGACAAACTTAGCAATATCAGCCAACAGGATGCCATTAACATTTACACAGTGCTCCATTAGCGGAATATATTCACTTTTTAATGTCCATGGAACATGCACCAAGATACACCAGAATTGGGGACATAAAACTCAACGCATTTACAATAACTGAACTTGTGCAGTGCTTTCTCCGGCTGCAGTGGAATCAAACTTAACAGAAGGTTAATAGGAAAATATCTGTATTAGGTAGCTTTGTGTCACTATAATAAAATAGCTTAAAAAGATTACTTATGATGTAAGTAGAGGTCCATTTTAGATCACAGTTCTGGAGATTCAAGTCTAAGATCAGGCAGCTCCGTGTGTTTGAGCCAAGGGAAGCACGTGAGTGGAATATGTGATAGCGAAAGCCCCTCCCAACACTACGGCAGAAAAATGAGACAGACTAGGAGAGCAGGGCCTCAGCGCTTCAAGGACCTGTCCAGTGGCCCAAGGACCTTCCAACAGGCCGTGCTGGGGACCAAGCCTGTAAGACATACTCCTGGAGGTTGCTACGCACGTTCAAATCACAGCAGTATCTTAAGGCTGAAACACTGGAAAACATACTTACAAATAATCTGTGGGTCAAGGAGGAAGGGTCAAGATAAATTTTTTAAGAATGTGTGAAAATGAAATACAAACTAAAATTTGTGTGGTAGAAGTAAAGCAGTGCTGAGAGGGAAATTTATAGTGCTAACCACATACAGTGAAAAGAGGAAAGACCCCCTTATGTGAGCAATCTAAGCTGCCACCTGAAGGACCTACAAGAAGAAGAGGAGAAAACCAAACAAAATAACATCAAGCAAGAAGAATGAACGAAAAAATAGACAAGGGCAGAAATCAGTAAAATTGAAAAAAAAACATTTGAAAGTCAGTGAACACAGATGATTCTTTAAAGGATCAATACAACTGACAAACCTCTGGAGAGAGCTGCAGAGAAAAGGGAGATTCCAATAGCCAAGGCCAGGAATGAAGCAGAGGCTATAAATACAGATCCTGCAGACATCAAAGGATAATAAGGTGCCATGGAGAATTCTACACTCACAAATCAGACAATGTAGATGAAATGGGACAATTCTTCAAAAAACAAATTACAAATTACCCAAGGTGAAATAATTTTAAATCACCACAACCAGGAAGAAGACTGAAATTGTCATTTCAAAACTTGCAAAACTGAAGTTTAGCAAATGGAATCCAATGTTAACAAGAATTATATGCCATGATAAAGTGAAATTTATGTTGTGGTGTGGACCTAAACTGTCCCTCCAGAATGCTGACCTGTTTAGAGGTGGGCATTTGGCAGGGGCGATGAGGGCTCTCACTTCATCAGTGGCTACTCCATTCATGGGCTCCTAATTTGATGGGAGGTAAGGGGAACTTAGGATGTGAGACCTACCGAGGGGAGTGGGTCACAGTGACTGACCTCAGGGACTGTACTGGTCCCTGGCCCCTTCCTTTCTGGCACTCTGCTTCCTGGTCACCATGAGGTGAGCAGCTTTCCTCCACCATGCCCTTCCACTATGATGATACTCTCTCAACACAGGCCAGAAAGCAGTGGAGCCAGCCACCCACAGACCGAAACCTCTTAAAATTGTGAGCCAGAATAAACCTTCCCCCTGTTGGTTGTGTTTCTCGGGTATTTTGTCAGAGTAAGGGAAGGGTGATTAGCAGTTTATTCCAGAGATTCAAGGCTAATTTAACACTTGAAAATCAATCAATATAAAAAGGTCACACAATCCTATCAGTTCCTGCAAAAAAAGAAATTGACCAAATTGCACACCCAATTCATTATAAAACTTCTCAAAAAATACAGATAGAGGCAAACTTCCTCAACTTAATATCTACAACAAAGCTGCAGTTAACATTATATTTAGCTGTAAGAGAATCAATAATTCCTTAACTAGGAAAAAAGGTTAAAGATGTCTGCTCTCACTACTGTTATTCAACATATATTGGAGGTTCTAACCAGTGCAGTCAGCTCAAGAAAGGAAAATTAGATGTGTGCAGATGGAAAAGGAGGAAATAAAACTGGGGCTATTTACAGAAGACATGATTGTCTGCATAGAAAATCCCCCCAAATCTACAAAAAAAAATTTTAAAAAGACTACCAGGATAATTGAGATCTCAAGGGTTGTGGGATACAAAATTAACATACTCAAATCAATTTCATTTTCATACACTAGCAATAAACATGTGGACACTACAATTAAATATGCATTACCATTTATGACTGCTTCCAAAGAAAAGGAGAACAGGGAAGAAAAAAGGAAATAAGAGGGAAGGGAGGAAGGAGAGATTTGCCGCCTTGAATGTATGTCTCTTAAAGTATGTACTGGATTTGTGTACTGAAAATTATGAAAGCTGATAACAGAAATCAGTGAGGATATAAATATATGTGCTGCCGAAGCGAGCACATTGTGAGGATATAAATAAATAGACATAATACTTCATGAGTTGGGAGACTCTGTATAATACGTTAACATTCCTCCAATTAATATATAGGTTTAATGCAGCTCTTTTCAAAAAACATCCTTGTAAGATATTTGTAGGTAGACACAAGATTATTCTAAAATTTACACAGAAAGGCAAGAGAACAAGAATAGCTAAAATAATTTTGAAAGAGAATGTGAGGAATCATTCTAACAGACTTGAAAATTTATTGTAATCTACACTGTGGGATTAGTGGAGTTGATAATAGAATAAAGGGTTAAGTAGTAGATTCACAGAAGTGCGGGCAACTGGTTTCAACCAGGTTGCATGAAAAATTCAATAGAGAAATAACAGCCTTTTCAGCACATGGGACTGCAGCAATTGGATATCAATATGGAAAAACAGAAAAAGGAACTTGAACCTACATCTCATATTTTATATAAAAATTAACTCAAAATGGATCACAGACTTAAAACTGTAAACCTTTTGAAGAAAAAGAAAATCTTCAGGACCTTGGCTTGGTGAAAAGTTTTTGAATGTGACATCAAAAAATAGGATCCTTAAAAGAAAAAACATTGATAATCCGAACCTCATGAAAATTAACCTTTTTTGCTGAGAAAGACCCTGCGAAGAGCATTAGAAGGACCTCTACTGATAAGGAGAAAGTATTTAAAATTCACATCTCACAAAGGCTTCGGATTTCTGAAGACTTCGCATTTTCTTACACCACAGCCCTCACTCCTGAGCAGCATGTTCCCCTGGGTCAGGATTCTGGACTGACCTTTCAGCACTTGAAAGTGCTGTGTTTCTTCCTTCTGGTCTTGAAGTTTCTCTCTCATTTGAACTGCATTTGCCCTATGGCCAAGGTGTCATTTTTTCTCCCACTGCTTTTAAGGATTATTTCTGTTGTGTTTAGTTTTTAGTTTAGTGTTTAGTTGGTATGTCTTAGAAGTTTAACAAAATATTTGTCTGGTGTGGAGTTAGTTCACTTTTTAGTATGTACACCTGTATCTTCTATCAAATTTTGAAAGTGTCAGCCATTGATTTCTTCATGTACTTTTCCAACTCTACCATCTTTCCACTTTTAGCCAGGACTCCATTTAGTAGAGCTTTTCTTACAATCTGATAGGTTCTTAGCTTTTTTCTCCTTATTTTTCAGTTTATCTCTGTCTTTAAAACTGAGTGATTTCGATTGTTGTGACTCTTGATTCCCTCATGCTTCATTCTGTCTGTCTCTTCTGCTCTTGGGTCACCATTTGGGCTACTTACTGCTTAAAATTCAAGTGATTGATAATAAAGTTGCTTGGATAGGAGAGAAAAAAAATTTAGAGAACAGTTTGTCATTGAAATATTCATGAGTATTATTTGTGACTCATTCATGACTAAACAGGGTGAGGGATATGGGGAATCAGAATAAGATGCAAACAGTTCTTTAAAGAATTGGGTAGTGTTATAAATATGATTTTATATGATGCATTTGTACTTTATATTTTGTTTTCCACATTTTATATTTTGTTTTTTCACATAATTACATTCTTTTGAAAATATGTCAATAATTATATAATATTCTCATCTTATGAAACTGTGATAATTTATCACTGGGAAGCTAGCTTGTTGATAATATTGCTAGCATCATACAAAACATGATTAGGATTTTTATTCTTTCATCTTTGTTCTTATGCTTGATTAAAGTCACTTCTTAGCTATGGGATTACTAGCTCAAAAAGTTAATACTGTTATTTTGGGGGTTTTTTTTAGAGACATTTTTCCTTTCCCTTCTTTCCTTTCCCCTGCCCCTCCCACTACCCCTACCCCTGTGGACCTTTTCTTCCTATTTTACATTATCGATTATTCATTCTAATCATTGGTACATTTTAGGTATACAATATAATGACATTCATCACTGTAAATTTGCACCTTTACGTAATCTCTCTTGGTTCTTATTTTTCACCCTCGCCCAGCCCTCCAATGCCTCCATCCCTCTCTGTTTACAAAGATTTTGTTCCTATTTTTCCATTTTCTCATATTAATCCCATTCCCTTCTATCCTTTCCCCTAGCCCTCCCACTTCCTTCCTCTTTGCCCCTTTTCTTCCTATTTCACATTATCTATTATACCTTTTAGTCCTTATTTACACTTTCAGTTTCTCACACCAGAGAAAGTATTTGGTATTTATGCATGTGTGTCCTATTTATTTCACTTGAGAGTATTGCCTCAGTGTGCATTCTTTTAGCTATAAATGTCTCTAATTTGTTTTTTATGGCTGAGTAGTATGCCATTTTATTAAAAAACCCACGTTTTCTTTATCCACTCTCCAGTTCATGGGCATTTGGGCTGCTTACAAGTTTTAGCTATTACAAACTGCTGCTATGAACATGGATGCACATATATCACTATGGTATGATTCTTTTAATTCTTTGCAGAAGATCCCCAGCAGTGGAATAGCAGGGTCAAATGGGACTCCCAGTCCTAGTTCTTTGAGGCATCTCCATACTGATTTCCACAGTGGTTGCACCAGTCTACACTCCCACCAGCAGTGGAGCAGGGTTCCTCTTTCCCCACAGCCCTGCCAGCATTTGTTATTGGTTGATTTCATGATAGCAGCCATTCTTTCTGGAGTGAACTGGAATCTCAGCATTGTTTTCATTTGCATCTCTCGAATGACCAGTGTTGTTGAACATTTTTTCATGTATTTATTTGCTATTTTTACTTCTTTGTCTGAGAAATGTCTGTTCATTTCAGATGCCCATTTTTGGATTGGGTCTTTAAATTTGGGAGGTCTGATTTTTTTAAGTTCTTTATAGATTCGAGATAGTAGACCTTTGTCTGAGGAAAAGCAGGTGAAGATTTTTTCCCACATTGTGGGTTGTCCCTTCACACTGCTGGTGGTTTCTCTTGCTGTGCAGAAGCTTTTTAATAAGAAGAGATCCCACTTGTTGATTGTTTGTGCTAGTTCACAGGCAACTGAGGTTTTGTTCATAAAATCTTTTCCTACACTGATGTCTTCAAGAGTTCTACCTAACCTCTGTTCCAGCTGGTTCAGTGTTTGTATTTTAATATTTAGATCTTTAATCCATTTTGATTTTAGTTGAGTGCATGGTAAGAGATATAGATCTAGTTTTAATCTTTGGCAAGTTGAAACCCAATTTTTCCAGCACCATTTATTAAAGAGGCCATCTTTCCTCCAGTGAGGGTGTTTGGCTCCTTTATCGAAGATGAGGTGGCTGAGTGTGTCTGGCGTTGTTTCTGCATCTTCTAATCTGTTCCACTGATACTCAGGTCTGTTTCTTTGCCAGTACCATGCTGTTTTTATCACAGTAGCTTTGTAGTATAGTTGCAGGTTGGGGATTGTGATACCCCCTGCCATGTCTCTGTTACCTAGAATTCCTTTTGCTCTTCTGGGTCTCTTCTTGTTCCAAATGAGTTTTTGGATTGTTTTCTCAAGGTCCGTGAAGTATGCTGCTGGGATCTCAATTGGAATTGCATTAAATCTATATAGCAGTTTGGAAATATGGCCAATTTCACTATATTGATCCTTCCTACCCAGGAGCAGGGATGTCTGTCCATTTTCTGATATCATCTTCAATCTCTCTTTTCAGAGTGCTGTAGTTTTCAGAGAAGAGTTCTTTGATTTCTTTCATTAGGTTGATTCCTAGGTATTTCAGCTTTTTGGATGCTATTGTGAAAGGAATTATCTGCCCTATTTCTCTCTCAGTGAGTCTGTCATTCATGTAGAGGAAAGCTATTGATTTTTGTGTGCTGACCTTGTAACCAGCTACTTGCCTGAATTTGGTTATTAAGTCTAGAAGTCTTTTGGTGGAGTTCTTGGGGTCTTCTATATAGAGTATCATGTCATCTGCAAATAATGACAATTTGACTTCTTCATTACCTATCTTTTTTCCTTTTATTTCTTTCTCTTGTCTAATTGCCATGGCTAATGTTTCCAGAACTATATTGAACAAGAGTGGTGATAGTGGACATCCTTGTCTTTTTCCTGATTTTAGTGTGATGGATTTCAGTTTTTGACCATTTAGTATGATATTGGCTGTTGGTGTTTCATAGATGGCTTTTATCAGTTTGAGGTAGAGACCATCTATTCCAATTTTTTGTAGGGCTTTTATCATAAATGAACGTTGGATTTTGTCAAATGCTTTTTCTGCATGTATGGAGATAATCATATGGTTTTTGTCCTTGGCTCTATTGATATAGTGTATTACATTGATTGATTTGCATATGTTGAACCATCCTTGCATCCCTGGGTTGAATCCCACTTGATCAGGGTGCATGATCTTCTTGATGATCTTCTGCATTCTATTTGCAAGTATGTTATTAAGTATTTTTGCATCTATGTTCATTAGTAAGATTGGCCTATAGTTCTCTTTATGGGTTGGGTCATTCTCTGCTTTGGGGATCAAGGTGATGCTTACTTCCAGGAATTAATTTGGGAGTATTGCTTCCCTTTCAATTTCATTGAAGGGCTTAAGCAGTAGTGGCAGTAGTTCCTCTCTAAATGTCTTGTAGAATTCTGCAGTGAAGCCATCATGACCCGGCCTTTTCTTAATTGGTAAGTTTTTTATTAACGTTTTCAATTTCATTGGTTGATATTGGGTTGTTTAGAATTTTTAGGTCTTCTTCGTTCAACTTTGGTAATCCATATGTATCCAGGAATCTGTCCATTTCTTCTGTGTTTTCCATCTTATTGGCGTATAGGTTCTAGAAGTAGGTATTGATGATCCTCTGGATTTCTGCTAGGTCTGTTGTAATTTCATCCTTTTCATTCCTAATTGCATGGATTTGGGCCTTTTCTTTCCTTTTTCTGATAAGATTGGCTAAGGGTTTGTCAATTTTGTTGATTCTTTCGAAGAACCAACTCTTGGCTTCATTGATTTTTTTTGTATCGTTCTCTTAGTTTCCATTGCAATGATTTCTCCTCTGATCTTTATAATTTCCTCCCTTGTATGAGCTTTGGGGTTGTTCTTCTGTTCTTTTTCTAGAAGCTTGAGGTTCAGCATCAGGTTGTTTAATTGGGCTCACTCTGTTTTCCTAATATGAGTATTCACTGCTATGAATTTCCCTCATAAGACTGCTTTCATTGTGTCCCATAGATTCCGATATGTTGTATTGTCACTGTCATTTAATTGAAGGAACTGTCTGATTTCTTCTTTAATTTCCTCTGTGACCCACTGGTTATTCAGAAGTGTGTTGTTCAATTTCCATGTGTTTATGAAATTTTTCCAGTTTCTTTTGCTATTGTTCTCCAATTTTATTGCACTATGGTCTGATAATCTAAAGGGGGAACTTCAATTCCTTTGCACTTAAACATGTTCTATGTGCGAGTATATGGTCTATTTTCGAAAATGACCCATGTGCAGCTGAGAAGAATGTGTATTCTGATTTTGTGGGGTGGAACATGCTGTAAACATCTGTTAAGTTCATTTGTTCAAGAATTTGATTGAGTTCTAGTATTTCATTACTTATTTTTTGTCTAGTTGATCTATTTGTGACAGTGGGGTATTGATGTCCGCCATTATAATAGTATTAATGCATATATTACTTTTCATGTCTGTTAGTATTTGTTTTATATAGTTGGGCACACTAGTGTTTGGTGCATAGATATTTATGATTGTCATCTCTTCCTGTTGGATTCTTCCCTTTACAAGGATATAGTGTCCTTCTTTGTCTCTCTTAATCAGTGTTGGATTTGAAATCTACTTGATCTGCAAAGAGGATAGCTACTCCTGCTTTTTTTCGGGTTCCTGTCGGATGGAGTATTGTTTTTCACCCTTTAACTTTCAGTCTGTGAGTTTGATTTTGAATTAAGTGTGTTTCTTGTATGTAGCATATTGTTGGATTTTGCTCCTTGACCCATTCTGCCAGTCTATTTCTTTTGATTGGTGAATTGAGACCATTAATGTTGATGGTTATAACTGAAACGTATTGACTTATCATTGTCATGACTTTTCCTTTTTGTTGATTCTCCTCCTTTACATTTAATTTCTTGTCATGTCAAATGGGTTCATTCTGCTTTGCTTCCTGGGGTTGTGCTCCTCAGTGTCTATTCTTAGTATATTGTGTAAAATTTTTTGGAGTGCTGGTTTGGTATTCATGAAGTTCCTAAAATGCTCTTTGTCATGAAAGTATCTTATTTCTCCATCAATTTTGAAAGATAGTTTTGCAGGGTACATCAATCTGGGTTGGAGGCTGTTTTCTTTTAGGGCTTGGAATATGTCACTCCAAGCTCTTCTTGCCTTGATGGTTTGTGTTGAGAAGTCTGCTGTGATTCTGATGGGCTTTCCTATGTATATGATTTGTTTCTTTTCTCTGCTTGTAGAACTTTATTCTTCTGTTGAGTTTCTGGAATCTTAACAATTATATGCCTATGTGTAGATTTCTTTTTGATCAAGCCTTTTTGAAGTCCTATATGCCTCACTTATCTGTATGTCAAGTTCTTTCCCCCTGCTTGGAAAGTTTTCTGCCATTACTTCTGTGAAGAGTTTTTTATGTCATGTGCACCTCTCTCCTGTTTCTCCCTTGACTTCAGTCAGTCTTATGTTATTCTTCTTTGCATCATCTAGCAGCTGCTGGATTGATTTCTCATGTTCCCTTATAATTTTGAATCAATTTTTCTTTTCCTCAGCCCTAATTGCAATCTTATCTTCTATATCTGAAATTCTGTCCTCACATTGGCTCATTCTGCTGTGTAGATTTTCAGTGGAGTTTTTCATCTCCTGGAAATCTATTTCCATCTGTTTTATGGATTCCATTTGTTTCCTATGCTGGGATTCCATCATGTTCCTCAGCTCCTCTCTAGATTTATTAATCATGTCTTGCACCAGGAGCACAACAATCTCTGCTCTTATCTGAGAAATTATTTCTGATTTCATTTTTTCCAGATCTTCTTTTGTTGCCAGTGCAGTGCATCCAGGTGGTTGAGTATCTGAGTTTTCCATCTCATTTCCCTTTGGGGTTGCTGTAGGTGATCTGGAAGTCTGGTTTTGAGACTTATTTACATGTCCTCTCATTTCAACCCAGGGTTCGGTTGGGGGGGGGCGCAGTGCTGTTGGCACCAACAGGGCTCACCTCCTCTGAGCTAGAAGAGGTGGGACAGCGGCTCAGATGCCCCTTCCTCTGGGCTGGGAGTGGCGGACTGGATGGTGGCCCAGAACCCCCTTCCTCTGGGCCAGGAGCAGTGGGGCAGTGGCTCAGAAGCCACTTCCTCTGGGCCGGGAGTGGTGGGAGGAATACTGGGTTTTTTTTTAAAAAAAACAAAACAAAAAAACAAAGAACAAAAAGCTCTTTTTTGGGCCAGGGATTTAGCTCAGAGGTTCTACCACACACCTTGCAAGCACAGCTTCCCAAGTTTGATCCCTGGTACCAAAAAAACAAACAAACAAACAAACAATACAACTCTCTTTCTTTAGAAATAGATGTCTTTAGATTGTATTGAAGAAAGCATCAGGTGGCTTTTTATTTCCATGGTGCAGGGAATTGAACCCAGGGCCACTCAAGTGATAGATAAGTGGTTTTAATCTTCCAGTCCATTTGCTTCAGCTTCCCAGGTAACCGGGATTGCAGGTGCTCATGTTAACAGACTGATTCTGGAGCAAATTGTTGGTTTTACCCTCATGTCTGAGTCTTATTTTAAAATACTGACTCTAATGGTGACTTGATGTATTTTACTTACATGTATGTATAACTACAGATTTAAAGACATGGTCCAGTTAGGGAAGCCAATCATTCTCAGAATCATTTCCATTCATAGAATCATCTATGTTGAAGAAGTCCATGAGCCCATACCCAGAGGAGAAAACCCAGAATGTGGATACATAGCAATACTTGACAGTTGTATCTATTATATATACACTCCATATTAGAATTAATCCACTGACATGATAGAAGACACGCATACTAAATGATAGTCTGTCACTTTTTTCTCATTTGTATTTTTTGGGAAGTTTAATGTATTTTACCCTGCCCCTATACTGCAATACATTTCATAACCTTGGAAATATTATTACTTTTTGCTTCACTTGTGAGTGTATTCTACATGATTTTCATCCTTGGTAGTGTTGTGTTCATTTATCAGGAGCTGGAAGAAATACTTGTGTTCCCATTGCCTTAAGTTTGTTTCTGCCTTTCTGATGGAACCTCCACTGTCAGAGCTCCTGGGAATACACTGACTTCAAATTCCAGGCAGAACAATTGAAGTGGGACCAGGAAAGATGCTCCTGAGGGGTGAGTGAGATTATGGCATAGAAGGGAAGGGAGGGAGGTTAGAGGTGTCCTTGCATCACCCATTGGTTGAGAGTCCTGCTTGATTCCCAGAGAAATCATCAACCTGCTGAGTGTGGCTCTGCTAGCAGCCCTCAGCCCTGAGTGTCATAGCTTTGGCCTTGCTGCCCCAGGTCAATGACAGTTAATGCCAGATGCTCTCAGTCAGCTCTGCCAGCTGCTAGTTGCTACTCTCTGTCTCTGATCTTTCTTGGCTACTGGTTGTGCAGCTTTTCAGGGGTAACAGCCCCTCGTATATGTAGCTCTTTCTTTTAAGCTACTTCTCTGGCCACATGACTCATGACATGCATCCTGAATAGATTTACAAATTCATACTAGCCAGGTTCATCCTAGCCAAGAAATAAACCATGAGCAGATTTACAGGGCCACCACAGGAAGGTGTTATTTGAACAGGACCTGGATTGCAGCACAGATGGGGTTAGTGCACAAGAGGGAGCCCTCCTACTCCTAGGCCAGTCTCAGAAGTGGGAAAGGAATGCGGCTTCTGTAGCAGCCATAGGCCTGTGATTGGACCACACCCAAGCCTGCTGATTGGACCAGATTTGGCTGTCCAAATTGGTCTGAACTCAACTCTTCTGAGCCCAGCCTAGTTCACTTTTGCTGCTCAGTTTGAATCCAAGCCGTCTGCAGTCAGGATTGACAGCTCCTGAAGTGGGTGTGGGGCACCCAGGACAGTGCAGCTGTCATGGCAGAGGTTTAGTGGGATATTGGGAGGCCCAAGTCAATGCATTGACAGCTGTCATGTTCCCCTGAAAATGTTAGGGCCCAAACCAGAGAATCTTCAGGAAGACTGGCTGTGTTAATCACAGCTTCCTGAGTTTGGGGAGCTGGAATGTTAGTAATAGGGCCAGACCCCTGCCTGATGTTTTCCCATGTTAGAGGTAGTTTCCCCACCACTTCTTCTGGGGAGGAGGTGGCACAGCCGAGAGCCCAGCTACATCTATCGGAGCAGCCCAGAGAGCGTCCACTAGGTAAGTCTAGGGGTTAGGGGAGGACACTGAGACAAGCAGCCCCACTCCCTCCCAGAGGACTATGCGGGAGCAAAGGGAACAAGGTCAATGGACATGATAGCGTCCCTCCAGCCACACAAGAAAGAAAAGAAAGTCGGACACTTTTTATCTGTCTCATTTGGAGACAGATTAGAGAACTCTTACATTCTGGCAGTTTGGCCAAAGTTCTTGGACTAGATTATACAATGCCAGTGCCCTGGGGATGTCTTCTTATTTCATAACCTGACCCCTCTGTAATAACCTATGAAGTCTAAGTTAGAGCAAATGCATTCCTTGGTCAAATTGAAAAGAAAAAGATTGTTTTTCTAGGTTATGATGAATATAAAAATAGATGCAAATTTATTTTCGTCCCTTTGTGGAGGGATGGAATAAGCAGATAGAGGGTTGTGGATAGAAATTTGGTGGTAACTATTGCATAGATATAAATCCGAGCAGTGCCTACACTGAGCACTTTCTTCCACTTCAGGGTTTATACTGAGAAAAAAATTTACCCTGACATGTCAAGCAGTTCATACTTAACAAAAGGTCACTTATAAAGGAAGTTATTACTCTGGAAATTTATGCAAACTATTTAATCACCCAAGTTATGAAAAAGTGCCAAAGTAATTCTGTCCCTGATTTGTGATAGGAACATTTTTCTTGGTAATTGGTGTAGTGTGCTTTGTGCTATGACACTTCTTTGTGCTTCTCAGAAGGAAAGAGGTCTGTGAATAGCTTTAGCTGGTGCATTTAGCTTCTTACTGTTCCTGTTAAAGTGGACAATCCCAATAGGCTCCACATTCCTAGGGAAATGGGATTTGAGGCTGGGGCCAGGAGAGCTGTAGGATTTTTCTTAGCGTCAAAACTCTGCAGTGATTCATTAGAATGAATTGCCAAGACATTCCTGAGCATCAGCAATTTATTAGCTTTTGCAAGTCTATAAAAGAAGAATTGGAACCTAGATCTGAAGAGAAGTCATTATTTATAGATTTTATAGAAAAACAGAAAGGCTTTATAAATACATTTGGGGAATGCAAATTTAATTAAATTTTGGGGGGTGTAGAACCCTCCTCGTGATAGCAGTAAGAACTGTAAGTAGGTAGGAAGGGATTCTAGTTCTTCCTCTTCGTTATTATCCATCACTGGAATAGCACTGTTTTAGCCCCCAGGCTCAGAGGAACCCCAGCCTGACCTCCGAGGGCCAGGACTCTGCATGCTGTCTCTCCGCATTCCTTTGTGTAGCCAACTTTGGAGATCAGCATCAGGGGCTGCCTGGGTAGCAACATGCGTGAGGCCGTAAAATTTCAGAATGAGTACGTGGGGCCATGAGCAAGACCTTAGGAGACGCGAGTCACCGGGACTGGGCATTCTGCTCCTGGCTTAACCTGCCACAGAAGACACTTCAGGCCAGCTGCTGTGCTGCTGTACTCACTGTGAAGGCGGCTGTGAGGCCGGCTGGAGCCGCCTGCCTGTGCCCCGTGCCTACATCCGCTCTCAGCTGGCCTCTCTTGAGGTCCGGTAATGCAGACTTGGCCTGCAGGTGCCCCCGTCAGGAGGGCCCTCACTCACTTGTCTTCTGGTAGTGCTGGGAGTTGGACTCAGGGCCAAGGGCAGGCTGATCGTGCTCTCCACCACAGCGCTCCACCCACAGGCCCCAAAGTATGTCTTTGATTGCTTTAAATGCCCGTCTTTCCCCATGTGTTGTTTGTATTGAAATATTTGGAGGAGGAAATATTTCCATTTTGTTCTTCCTGTCCTCGGTTGGAGTACAGGGTAACAGGAAGCCGGGATATCTGCACACACTTGCCAGTCAACCTTGGGATTCTTTCCCTGAGTTTTGGCATCACCACAATGAAATCCACACTTTTTCCTAATTCTTATAGTTTAGCAACTTGTTCCTGTAGGTCATTACTATTAGTCATTACTGTTTGGGTGAGCACAGAGGCATTTGCAAACTTAGAAATGTTTCTGCCTTTGAAATATTCTGTAAAATATCAGCACTAATTCTAGCAGAAACTCCTGCTTTTAGGCTTTTTATCCGACTTAATGTTGTTTAGACATTAGAGGGTGTGACTTTGCTATAAATTACTAGTGGTCTCTATAAGTTAATGTGTTTTCTTGAATTTTCACTATACAAGAAAGCAACACCATATTCCATCAATGCTAAAGTGCACATTTTTTCACAAAAATCAGGCATTTAAACTTGAATGGCATCTTTAATGAACTATGAAACTGAAAGGTTTACGTAGAGGACAAAGCAATATAATTGGAATTATCTGTAAACATATCAAAAATAAACTGAAAAGGTTTTCTTTAAAATTATTTTCAGCTTTGATTTTGCTGAATCAATGTTTTGTATTCCATTTTTCCCCTTTTTTTCTGAATTAAGTTTCTTTGTCTTCCAAGAGTATGCCTGACAGAGAGTATTTCAGTGGGGTGATATCGCTTGTGATTCTCTTCTTGATAAACTGTCTATGTCTCTATGCTTTTATTTTAATTTTGTTTTGTTTTGCTTTGTTTTTTGAGACAGGGTCTCATTGTGAGGCTGGCCTCACACTTGTGGCAATCCTCCTGCCTCAGCCTCCTGAGGAGTACTGGAATTACAGGCGTGTGTCACCAAGCCCAACAATTACCCTATGCTTTTAGCATGTGCTTTTTCATGCTATAGCCACACAACAGTGTGATTTAATTTTTGTACTTTTTTTTTTTTTTTTTTTTTTGGTACCGGGGATTGAACTCGGGACCTTGTGCTTGCGAGGCAGGTGCCGTAATTTTTGTACTTTTAAAACATGTAAATAATTATTTTATTTTGCAACAGTGTTATATTTAGGGAAAACTTCTACTCCACTGAAATCTCTTATATGCCATACCCTGTTTCCCCCATTATTATGTTACATTACTATGGCACATTCTGCTACAGTTAGTGACCCAATGTGAATAAATTATTTTTAGCTAAGATCCATATTTTATTCATACTTTCTTAGTTTCCTTCCCTCCCTCACCCCTTTTTAAACCTAATGTCCTTCGCCTTTCCCATGTAGGATCCCATGTAGAATCCCACCTCATGTGGGCTCCTAATGTCTCTGTAGGTTCCGCCTTGTTTCACAGCTTCTCAGAGTGATTTTGTGTTCGATCATCCTGACAGTGGGAAGGAGTCCTGAGCAGGTATTCTGTGTATAGATTTGTCGGGTGTCTTCCTCATGGTAAGACAGGAGTAATGTGTTTTGGGGGTATATATCATGAGTGTGATTTTTTCTTTTTTGGTACTGGGGATTGAACTCAGGACCTTGGCTTTTGAGGCAGGTGCGGTGCCACTGAGCTACATCCCTGGCATCAGTGTGATTTCTTATTGAGGTTAATGTGATGATTTGGCTAAACATTTATTGGGTATTTATTGGGTTTTTCCACTATAAAATTGCCTCCCCCCCTTTCATAGTGTGTTCTCTAGAAATCATTGTCCACTGCTGCATTCAGTGAGTGGGATATGCTCCACCTCCCTAAATACATATTATCTACATAAATTACTTGGACTTATTCTGCATGGGAGAGTTCTCTATTTTGCCCCCATTTATCTATATATTCAATTGTTTAAGTCAAGGTGGACTCATTGATATTTTTCTTATACTTGGGTTATAATCTGACATTATTTTGCTGTTCAGATTGTTCTAGCTTTGATCACTGGGTATTGGTTCAGTGTGCTCCTGTGTCCTTTTGCTGTATCACCATTGTTGTGGTTTTATTTTTGCTCATGTTCTTACTGATGCTCCAAGTTCATCATGTATATTTTCTGTCTAACATTTATACTCAGCAATTTCACAAAGATCCCTAGGAAAGTGATCTAAATGTACTACTGGGGCGTCATCCTTTCTAAGCCCTCAGCAGAGCAAAGAGATATATGTGTGTATAAAACACAGACATATAAATATTTTGTATGTAACACTGTATCGTTTTAGACTGAACGTGTATTCATCCTTGTGTTTCCATCTCTAATCTACTATGACACACATATGCCCACCTCTTACCATTCCACCAGTGAGAAACCCGATTCCCACCCTGTGCCATCCATTCCTTAACTGTCCAGTTCCCACTGGATATGCGTAGTAGTTTCGGAATCAGAAGGCCTTTGACACCACATGGTTTCTCAATGACGTAGGTCAACACCTTCCCCCCAACTCTATCGTGGTTTCTTTTTATACTTTTGTAATATACTTAGATCCTTTGTCACATTTTTTCTTCCATCCTGGGTGTCTTGACTTCCTGAATGATTTTTTAAAATTTTGCACACATTTTGGATTCCTCTGCTATAAAGTTCTATGAACTTTGACAAAGGCTTCCTGTCTGATATTCACCACTACGATATCATACAGAAATCTCTGCCCCAGATCCTCTGTGCTCCCCCTATTTATCCGCTTTTGCACACCTGACAGCCACTGGTATGTTTGCAGCCTCTGTAGCTTTGCCTTTTGTAAAATGTTTTATGGTATAGCCCTTTCAAGCCTGGCTTCTTTCACTTAACAATATGTATTTAAGATTCACTCGTATCTTCACGGCTTCATAGCTCATTTCATTTTTATCCCTCAATAATAATACCTTGTGTGGATGTACTGCAGTTTATTTGTGAGGCTATACTATGGTTTGCTGTTCATTGACCTATTATCAGTTGTGTTAGTTACCACCCACTTTTGCAGTTGTGAATAAAGCTGCCATAACATTTATATGCAGGTTTCTTTATAAATAAAAGTTCTTGAATCACTGGGAGAATACCTAGGAATGCAGTTGTTTGAACACATAGTAATACTAGGTTTACTTTAGGAAGAAATTGCTGAACTGCCAGGTACAGTGACTCACACCTGTAATATCAGCACTCTGGGAGGCTGAGGCAGGAGGATTGCAGGTCTGAGCCCAACTCCAAAAACTTAACCCCTTAACAAGACCCTGTCTCAAAAGAAAAAAAAAAAAGCCCAGGGATGTAGTTCAGTGTAAAGGCCTTGGGTTCAATTCCTAGTATTGCAAAACAAACAAACAAAATCTTCTAAATTCTCTTCCAAAGTGGCCGTACCATTTTTGTATTTCTGCTGACAATGACTGGCAGTTCTTGTTTCACATCCTCCCAGCAATTTGTATTGTCAGTTTTTAAAATTACAACAATTCTGATAAATGTGTAGTGGCATTTCAGTGCTGTAATTTGAATTTCCCTGATAACGTGTTCTGGATTGTCTTTTCATATGCTTATTTACCAGCTGTACCCTTTCTTTGGTGAGGTGTCTGTTCATATCATTTGCCCATTTTTTTATGTGGTTTGTTTTCTTATTGTCGATTTTCCGCCTGTATTTTGGATGCAGGTCCTTCATCAGATATGTATTTTGCAAGATTTTCCTCCCACTTTGCACCTCATGTTTTCATTCTAGTAACATCTTTGATGGAGCAGCTTTCATTTTTATTAAAGTCCAACTTAGTTTTTGCCTAGCGTGGGTCATCATGCCTTTGGCTCTGCACTAAAAACTTATTCTTCACCAAACCCAGGGTAATGCATTCAATCCTACATTTCCTCCTAGTTTTAGGGTTTCAGATTTTACAAGTCTGTGATAGGTACAGGGCCCACATTTGGCTTTTTAGGTATATATTCTGCTTGATGTTCACTGTACTTCCTAGAACTGTGATTTGAGCCTCCTGTCAATAATATTGGAATATTCTCAGCGATTCAAATGTCCCTTGTGCTGTGCACGGCCTTTCTTCTTTTAGCGACACGATTACACATCTGCTGTACCTTTTGATGTTGTCCCACTGCTCTTGGATAATCTATTATTTTTTCGTTTCTCCTTTTCCACCGTTTTTCCTGTCTGCATTTCCATTTCTGAAGTTTTTCTTGACAGACAGCCAGGCTTACTCCTCTATTCTTATGTGTCTGGTCTTCTCACGCGCCCGTTAAAAGCCTGCCTGTCTAAATTTTGAAATGTTGGCGTTTAATTTGGTTTACCTTTTTGACAACACATAGTCAGATTTTATTTTGTTCCTGGTGCATGTTTTCAGTTTATAAGATTCCCTTGCAATTCTGTCTTCATTTCCACCTTTCTGCTGGCGCTGCCCATTGGTTTCTGCATGTTGTTCATTTTTAATTTAGCATCCTTAATATATTTATTTTATTAGTGTTAATCCCTTGTCTGGTAATTTCAACATGTGGTCATATCTAAGACCTGTTTGGATGTTTGTGTGTCTCTTCAGACTGCTTTTACTTCTCATTTAGCTGCCTTATAATTTTTTCTGTCATAGACCAGAAATGGCCTGTTATGATACGAGGAATTGAGGTAAATACAAATTTAGTATGAGGATTTGTGTTGGCTTGCCTACTGGGCCTAGTAGGGCTTTATTTAATGTGTATTGCAGCTTTATGTCCCAGAGGCTCCCCGTTCCTCTCTGTCCTCATTCTAGTGCCCTCCTGACTTGGGTCTCCCTAAGCAATCTTCTTTGGAGAGAGTCTGCAGTTGCCGGTCAGTAATTCATGGTAGTGCTGATTATGCTGGAGCCCTGCAGCTGTTCTAAGTGGGGCCAGGGCGCTGGAGGTAAGGGGCACCTTTTCCCTCACAGGAATGAGGCTCTGGCAAAGCCGGGACAATACGCCTTGGTCATAGAGAAGAGGCTAGGAAATCTGTTCCCTGTGGCTGCTTCTCCCTTCTTACCAGAGGCTCAGGGGAATTTGACTGCTTACTATGAGCACTAGAGGCTCCCGGAGAGAAACCCATGAAATCATAGGGGTGTCCAGAATATTAGGGCACTCTGGATTCTGACTCTTGCTCAAGTTCACACTCAGCAGACAAACTCATCAGAAGTAGCATTTAAGCATTCCTGCAAGGTCATGGTGCCGGGGACTTTTGTCTGAAGAAGACCCTTGTGGTGCCTTTGGGTTTGCTGTGTCTCCAAAGTTCACTGGACACCTCATCCTGCAGGTGCAGTCCCTCCTGAGTCAAAAGAGACTCACTGATTTTTCTCTTAGGTTTGTTCAGTGTTTTTCTTGGCGTAAGTGTGGAAGTGATTCATGCTACACTTTCTGTGAGCCGCTGGGCTTTGATTTAGTTTTTTGATTCAGGCTTATCTTCTTCTGAAGACCCCGTACTTCCTTAATCTGAGGGTTAATTGGCCAATTCTGGAAATTTCTCAGCCATTACTTTAAATTTTCCCCTTCTGGTATTTTTATATGCGTACTGAATCTTTACATTGCACCCTTCTTGTCTCTCAAGTGCTCATCATTTCCACCTCTTCATCATTCTGAGAAGTGGTGCAGATCTGGGCTGTCTTCAGCGTGCTAGTTATTATTTCTGATTTTCTTCATCTGCTATTCAACACATTTATTGGGGTTTTATTTCAGTTGCTAAATTTTTCATTTTGTTAAACTCTTACTTTTCTTTTCAAGTCTTTCCTTCCACATATATTATTCTTATATTTTGTTACCTTTGATGCACATGTTAATCATACTTATTCAGGGATACTCTCTCATCATGTTAGAATCTCCGGAGTTACTCTGTTGACTTAGTGTTCTGTCTTTCACTTACGAAGAATTTTCACTTCTGTTTCTGTTGTCTAAAGTTTGGGGAGTTTATTCTTGCTGGTGTGGTTTTTTTACTTATTCACAGAGAATTTCTCATTCATGTATTTTATATGCAGCATCAGGAGGACATACATACTCCTTTTCATGGCTTCTGGGCATAGATTTTTTTATTTCCTTTTGTTGATTTGTTTGTTTATTGCTGCTTACTGGTCTGGAACAACTTTTATGCTACTTCTATGGTTTGTAGAGGTACCAGGAATTATAGATCAGATATGTTTGAATTCCCCATCAGAAGGGTGACCATGCATTTTTAGGATTATGGACCATCCTGTTTCTCTCCTTTCAGCCCAGACTGAAACAAACTAGCTTTCTTTTTGTTCTGCCAGCGGGATTTCATGGTCTTGGTGCCGCACAGTCTCTGTACCGCATACCTCGTGGGCAGGCGTGTCATGGGGCTTGGCTTACCTGGCCTCCCTGCAGTCAGCGCTTGCCCTCAGGTCCCCGTAGGCACTGGCGTGCTGCCCACAGCTGTCTCTGCCTCTGCAGTTCTGCTGTAGTATCAGCTTGTGCATGTATAATGTCCTTTATAATTTCCTCTTAAATTTTGTTTTTGAGGATTTCTCTTGTTTTGTCAGCTTAGATTCGCATTTAAAAAGTCACTTGATTTCTTGCAGCATTTGTAGGTGTTTCGTAACAGGACAGTCAGTAGTAGTCACTTCATGAAATCTGCCCTTCTGCGAGACCCAGAAGCGGGTTCCCTGGAGAGCATCCTGGAGCATTTAACCAGTGCCCGTGTACTGTGTTGCTCACGTCAGCTCTAGTTGTGTTGTCTGTTTCACCTCCATCTCCTGCCTCTTGTCTGATTGACTTAATCTCCTCGTGTTTTTCCTCTGCACAACGCATGATGACCTCATGACTTGCCTTTGGGCCAGTAACTCAATTTTTAGCTGTATCTGTTTTGTTCCTTTCTGTTTCTAATTTATTAACTATGTAATAGTGTTATTTGGGTTCTAAGGTTTATTTAGCTCTGCAATCTTTCCTCTCATTTCAATCTGTTATTTTGCTTTCTTGTTTTTGAAATCATTTTTAATTTGATCAAGGTTTTATTAAGTTATATAGTATAAAGGACTACTGAGATGAATTTGCTTTTGGTTTGAGCTTTTTCCAGACTATGCTGTATGTATCAGTTGTGCCTGTCTACTCTCCTTCCTTTCTTCAGTGGGTTTGCCACTTTTAAGGTGTTACTTATGTATTACACTTATTTACTTCATTTATTCACTCATAATCATACCCTGTCCATATATCTGTCATTTCAGATGTTTCATACCTGCTCATTATTTTTATTTTCAGTATCCTCATAGGGATAAATTATATTTTATGTCATCCTTTCTTCATTTGGAGACTGATTTATTAATCCATGAGTCTATATTATATGTAGAAATATTAGAAAGATCAAATAACAAAACAATCCTCCTTCCCCCCAAAAAAAAAATCCAGACTAAGTTACCTCTTCTAAACCCTGCTTCTTTGGTGAGGAAGGGGCAGGGAGAGGTTGATGTGTGGTTTCTAAGCTGCAGTTAGACAGAGGTCAGGTCTCCTGTGCTACTTGAGGTCAACCCTAGATAACAGTAATGTGCTGTATATTTTAAATAGCTACAAGAAAGGTGTTTGAATCTTTTTACCAAAAAGAATTGATAAATGTTTGAAGAGCTAGGTGTGTTTAATGTGATATAAACATTACATCATATGCACGTGTATCAAAATATTGCAGAATTTTTAAGTATGCAGAATTTTTGTTTTATATCCATTAAAATAAATTTAATTTTGAAAAAAGACACCAAATAAATATATACATACATCTGGCTCCTAACTTCCAGTCACACATCTCAGCCCTTTCCCATAGTCTGGATCCCACTTTCTTTTGCATCCCGGTGGATCCCCCTTGTTGTAGGTGTCAGGTCTTGACAGGATGTGTCGCAGTGACCTTTTGGACAGAACGTGTTGGAAGAGACTGAAACAGCAGGTGCACAAATACCGAACTCATGGCCTCCCCAGGGGTCTGGCTGTGTGTGCTGTTGTTTGCTGTTAGTCCGGTCAGATGGAACCCATTACGAGGGCTGTGTTTGTTGTGAGCTGTACAGAATTTGTCTGGAAGCTGATACAGTTAGGATGGCGATGGCTTAAGCACTGAGGGAAATTTATTGTTCCTGTCAGGGCTGGTTCAGATGAAGCTTGATTCATGGACCCCCAGTGTGCCCAGGGCCCAGTCTCTCCCCTCCTTCTCCTGTACTTCACAGTCTTCCTAACCTGTTGTGCTCCTGCTCTGTAACTTGGGGCTGCTCTTCTCTGCTAGGAGGTGACCCACCTCCCAGGCTTCGCTCCTCCAGAGCTACGCCTGTGGGGAGGACAGGAACAGCTTCCTCCTGCGGAAGAAAGCTTGTCTCCTTGAGAAGGGCAGGGCAGCTGTGGTGAAGGGAGCCATGGAGGCAGATCTAGATGAACACTGTTGGGGCCGCTTCCCCAGGACAGTCTCCTGTCCCCACATACACAGGCGGCTTGTGCCTGTTGGCAGTTAACCACATTCCCTTTCAATATGGCACAGGGCAGTGGGATTCACAGGGGAGAGACAAATCCCTGGCATTTCCTGGGACACACAGCTGACCTGTTCACCTGGCATTTATCCTTCCCAAAAGAGCCGTCCTGATTAGCTAGTTTCCTGGTTTGTTTTCATGTGTCTTTCCTGAGATTACCTCAGCAAGGAATTAATGCTAACTTGTTGGGAGAGGGGGAAAAAACTACATTATACTTTGTATGATTTTTTTAAAAAATCCCTTAAGCCTTTCTCTTTGCATTGCTCCTTAATACAGCATTCTAGAGATATGCAGGATTAACTATAGTCGCTAAAAATAGAATGAAATAATTCAAAATCAGTCTGGGAGATTCTAGAGGGAGAAGTTTTCCAAGGACTGCAATCTGTGAGCTGTTGCGCAGGAGGTACTGTGTCAGTCACTCCAGGGGACTGTGTGTTAAAGGACTGCAGCAGGATGCAGTGGTCCAGTTTGTCAGTATTTAACCCTACTGTTAGAAATGAGTGGATGTCTGTAAACAGTTCAGTTGTAAGGAGTTTTTCAGAATCTTTACTAGGAAAATGGTGATGTTTCCTGGCTAAGCCCTCTACCATGGTGCATGGGTAGTGGAAAGAGGCCAGTATCCAAGGCTGGAAGGAAGGCATGCCACACACTCTCCTTTTGAAAAATTTTGCATCTGTACACTCATCCATCACAGAATCATCATTAGCCCTTTATCAAAATTAAATGTTGACCTCTACATGCTTAATTACAAAGCCTTGATATCAGCAGGAATAAAACTGTTGCCAAATGGTTT
Organism: Heterocephalus glaber; assembly: GCF_053883595.1. Taxonomy (NCBI): domain Eukaryota; kingdom Metazoa; phylum Chordata; class Mammalia; order Rodentia; family Bathyergidae; genus Heterocephalus; species Heterocephalus glaber. The sequence goes on along the minus strand of NW_028258329.1, from coordinate 3,140,340 downwards.
CAGGTTCTTGCTATCCTGTCCAAAGAATTAGCGGGGACAATTGATGAACATGAAAATATAACTTTTATCTAAAGTAGGAGAAGAAGAAGATAAAAAAGAAAAGAAGTGAAGTAGAAAAAGGTGACGATATATCCCAGACTCAGAATGGACTGTTGTAAGATCAGAAGGATAGCAGTGGCTCGGAGGTCAATGGTCATCGTCTTTTGTATCTTCTCAGATGGGGTCCAGTGGAAGGACCTGCGCATGTATCTTGGCTGTGACTTGACAGCTTGTGATTGGCAGATTACACTGTTTGCCCAGCCTCTTTTCTGCTTCTCCATGGTGGCCAGGTTACATCCTCCTGTCCAGCTAGCTTGTCATGTTCTAATTTCTTGCCTCGAAACCATCCTCTGACATAGGCAGTTGTAGGTAGCGAGTTGTATCTATCATTATTTACCAGGTTATAAATAAAACCTGAGAAAACCTTTTAAAGCTCATTCATTGACCCACAATGATAATAACCCTTTAACTGTTAACATAAATACTGATTTATGAAAGACAACTATATTTCCCTAAACATACACATTTAGTAAGAAGGGGCATTACTTTACATTTTTGCAAATCTTAGTGCCTTGTTTAATGGAAGAGAACTGGATTGTCATATCTGCCTGCCTTTCCTTGGCTGCTGATCTGCTATGCCACTTGCCTCTGTTGAGTGCCACGGAGTGCTCATGAGAAAGGGCGAGAGGGAAATAACCGCTATGATCATGAAGAGAAGTTTCCACTTCACTGAGCCCTGGAAGGCATCTCGCAACCCAGGGGTTCCCAGAGCATGCACTTAGAACTTGTGTCCTGTACAAAGCCCAAAGGAAATGATTTCCCATTATCCTAATCAAAGTGTTCGCTCTTTCCACATGGGGTCAGATAACATGGTGATTCAGAATTAGTGTCCAGCTAAAGAGACAGCATGCTGGATCTCAGTGTTTACACTGAACTGTATGACCCAAGTCCAGGAGTTTGGTTTGTTTCGTTCAACAGTTGATGTATTTAGACGTTCCATTTCCTCTCTTTTTTTTTATTGAGTTTATTGGTACATTTTAGGTATACAATATGACGACATTCATCATTGGGAATTTGTACCTTTACATGATGTATCTTGGTTCTTATTTTTCCCCCTTCCCCGGCCCTCCCTTCAACCCCTCCACCTTTCCCTATTTACAAAGACTTTGTTTCCATTTTTTTCCTTTCCCTTCTTTCCTTTCTGCTACCCCTCCCACTTTCCCTTCCCCTTCCCCTCTGGACCTTTCCTTCCTATTTCACATTACCTATTATAAATTTTGATCCTTATTTACACTTTCAGTTTCTCACACCAGAGAAACTATTCAGTATTTACACGTGTGTCCTGTTTATTTCACTTAAGAGTATCGCCTCAATGTGCATCCATTTAGCAATAAATGTCTCCAGTTTCTCATTCTTTATGGCTGAGTAGTACTCCATTTTATTTAAAAAACCACATCTTCTTTATCCAGTTACCAGTTGATGAGCAATTGGGTTGTTTCCAAGTTTTAGCTATTACAAACTGTGGCACTATGAACATGGGTGTGCATATCTTGCTGTGGTATGATTCTTTTTGTCTCTTGATTATAAAGGTAATATATGCTCACAGTCAAGCATTCAGACACATCAGAGATACATAAAATTAACATTGGGAGTTCATCCATATTCCTGTTATTAAATGAAAAAAATAATAGTACTAACTTTGCTGAGTGGTTGTGTATCTAACTGGGTACAAAGTATGCATGTGTGTGTGTGTGCATGTTTGTGACACTTACAAGAATGCCAACTCTGTTTAATGGTAGTTATATTCAGATGTTACTTATGATATCTTTGGTGACAAAGTGCTTGTTCACTTTTGCCCATTTTTCTTTTGGACTGACTGCTTTTTTTCTGATTGATTTATAGGAGTTTATTTCTTATTCTGGATATGACTCCTTTGTCGGACCTGGTATGTTGCTGACTCAGAGAAAATCACAGACCCTCAGTTTATTATTCTGTAAAACTGGATAAAAAATGCTTGGTGTAAAGGTTAAATTAGATAAAAAATGTCATCCTTCCTATAAACTATGGAGGGGTGCACAAATGTGAATTTATATCATCCAGCAGTGTTCTCTGAAAACAAGGACTTAGACATGGTTAGATCTATTGTTATGTGTTTATTTTTGTCAGTATCTATGCAAAAGAAAAAAAGAAATGATGAGAACTCTGTAAAATAATCTTGAATAATGGCTCCCGTAACTTCCAAAAGAAGAATTGCCATAGGAATGCAAGATAGCACATTACACATCATCAGAACAGCTGTACTTGAAATCAGATTATTCAGAAAGATTGACTTGGAAAACTGTTTCCATAAGTCACATTGTGCTCTTCACCGGTGTGTTCAGATTGAAAAGCATGGGGGGAGTCAGGCCAGTGACTTCGGGGTGCTCTTCCATGCACCGCACTGGGCTTTGATCCTGTTTGCTCCTGAGTCTCAGAGGCAGCAGGAGTCCAACTCCTGCAGGAGAGCTCTGTGGGCAGGCAGTTGTCACATGGGCCTAGCCACAGGCTCTGAGTGACATTTCGTAGACTGGCTGGCCCTGCCTCTCCACCCGACAGCGAGAGCAGGCACCGCTTTTGTTTCCCAGGACAGAACATTGAGACCCAGAGGCATAAAAGTCTGCCGACTGGTGAGCTGAGCTCAGAACCCAGGGGCTCTTCTGCCCACAGGGACTCTGCCTCTCCTTGCCATTGTGCCTGGTAGGGACAGGACAGTGATAGCCAGGTGGTGGCTGGAGGATCTGTAATTACTGAAGCCCATTTTTCAGAGTGCTGTGCATTAATGTTCGTGTCCCCCAAAACTGAGGGTGAAATCTTATCCCCAAGGAGGTGGGGTCATTGGTGGGAGTGGAGGGAGAGTGATCAGATCAGGAGGCTGTCACCCTTGTGAAAGGGTCTGCAGTCCTTTGAAAAGAGACTCCAGAGGGCTGCATCACCCTTTCTACCGCGACACAAGAATTCAGCTACACTGGCACCTGGATCAGTTTATACGCCTCCGAGCCTGTAGCGTTTTCTTGTAACAGCTGACACAGATGAGGACACAGAGCCTGTGGTGCTTGCTAATCAGTGCCCCCGGGGTACCCATGAAATGCTGCTTCTCAGGGGCTCCACCAGTTATTTTGAGTCAGGGTTTAGAAATTCCATCCTCCTCCCTGCAGGAACCCTGGAGGCTAACCAGTGTGACGTCCAGCTTGTGATGGAAGTGACTGGTGAATGCCCCTTCCCCACCGGTTCATGGTTTCCAGTACTCTGCACCGGAGGCTGATGGCTTTGGGGTCAGTGGATGGTACTTTGGTGTCTGAGAAGGAAGCTTCTCTTGCAAATAGGAACTGGGTTTAATACTCAGATAGGTCTGGGCATTGGGATTGGAGCCCTGTGGACACTGCCTTGTCCTAAATGTCCCGCTGCCAGAGGCCAGAGAGATGTACAGTGCACAGACTGTGGGCCCATCTGCAGACCTCCCACACTCAGAGGCGCTGCTGCCTTCCCTTCCCTCCCCTTCCGGTGTGGAGATGTGCACACCTCCGGCCCAGAAGGGTGCGCGGGGCTGACATCCTGCCTGTGTCCACTGTGCTGAAGATGACTAGGAAGCCGGGGAGTGAGCTCGGGCCTAACAGGCTAGGGCTGGGCGTCAGAGGGGTGCAGGGAGGACAGCAGTGAGCCGGGAAGAGGCAGGCGGAGAGGCTCTTCAGGCCTGTTTTTGGAGCTGCCATGGGCAGGGAGCAGAGGGGAGTTCACCTGGAAACAGGGCGTGTCCTGCCCCAGGGGAGGTCTCTGCAGGCTCCTTCCTGCCAGGTTCTCAGGAGATACCTTTGCATGGTGCAGGTTGTCCAGGAGCCCCACTTAAAGGAGACCGAGTCCTCTAAACATGGCCCTTTACCTGTGGTCACAGTGAGGGAAGTGTGGAGTCAGCACCACCTGATGGAGCCTTGGTGCGCAGGGCTGGGTGCACCAGGTGGATCTTAGGGGCCCACAGATTGTGCTGTTAGACAGTCATAGCTGATAAAAGCAAAGGCTTCCAGTGTGCGGAGGGAAGACCTGCTCTCTTGGCACTTTGGGTAGAATCCCACCCATCAGCCTCTCTGAATGGCCCTGTTCTTCCCTCCACAAGGCTGTTGGCATTTTTCAGTACGCGTCCATTCTTACTGTACAGTGTAACCCACCCCTCTCCCCCTCTGTTTTGTGTTCCAGGAGTGTAGGAACAATGTTCCCTTCCCAGCATACATATCAGGCCAGCGTAACGCATGGGACAGGAAGTGCCCCCTAAACATTCGTTGAATGAAGGAATGAATGAAAACTTTGATAGGCCATGACTTGCAGAAGCAGCTTGCGTGTGCACTGTAGTAGGGACTTTTAACTCTGTCCTTTGTGTGTGCACTTGGAGGAGAGTGAGCTGATCATATCTGTGGTCAGAAAGCCACGTGTGGAAGGGGACAGAAGACAGGTGTGACACAGTGTGTGCATCTGCATGTGCATAGGCCTGTGTGAGTGGGGGTGGGGTTGGGAGACCTGGTCACCAGGCCGTGTGTGGCCCCCAGCTGTGGTGGGGAGCAGGGAGACTCCTGCCTGGTTCCGTGGGCTCCCTTCAGGCTCCTGAGGGCTGCCTCTGGGGCGTCCCAGCGCTTCCTCCGGTAGCTGGCTGCTGCTTGTCCTTGCTTACAGCTTGAAACGCTGTACCTTGGTCCATGCTGCCGCACGGCACAGGAATCCAGTGTCACTCTAATGAGGTTTCCGTGGGAATGCTGCAAAGAAGAAAGCCTTTTAATTAGATTGGTAGTAATTGAGTTCCCAAACCACAGAAGCCTTGCTCTCAGGAGAGGAAGAGACAAACGCAGTTAAAAGAAGAAAAGACACCTAAATGGAACCCTCACTAATTCTAAGTCCATTGAAAACAACAGCTCCCTAATAAGTTGAGGCAACAGATAGATGTCCCGAAGAGTCCAAAAGCAGTGCCCAATAATATTGGAGACGAAACTGAAACCGGAGCACACGTGCGAGTTCAATGTGCAGCCCTGCTGGGGATCCTTCGCTCAGTGCGGTGCACAAAGAAATGTTAGCTCTCCAGTTTTTTAATCACTAAAAAAATCTTGACGTGTTCTGTTTTGGAAAGGGAGATGTATTTCTTCTTGTAGGCAACTGACAGCTTCTTCTGGCCTGGGGCCTCCCGGGAAATCATCCCGTGTTCTTCCCTGGGCAGTGCTTCCTTTCTACAAGACTTTTCCAACCCCACCCATCTCATTCTCAGAAATACCCAGCGGGTGAGCAGCCGGGCACTGGCATGGATGCAACAAAGCATCTCTGCCAAGGCCTTCCAGCTCGCTCACCACATCTCTGTTTTAAAGAGGGGCAGGGCAGCATTCAGTTCTCAGTTTGCATCCCTGCCGCCAGCCACACCCTGGCGGATGCTATGTGCTTCCGGCCACTGGATCTGTTTCTGGTGACTGCCCATTAGTGAACCGGGCCAAGCACTTCCTGTTTTAGGAACTCAAGGCCTCAGCTTCTGGACAGTTTTCCCGAGGTCAGTAAAAAATACTTTCCCTGGAGAAGGTGTCAGTTACACATTTATGGAGTCTGGGTTGGAATTGAGGGTTCAGTGATTTAATAACAGCACTGCTGACAAACTCTGCTCAGTTGTCTCCTTGCATGTTGCTTTCTGGTGACCTTCTGGGCTTGGCCAGCTGTGATAAAGTGCCCGTCAGGTCACCCCGGTGATGTGAAGACCCCCACTAGGCTCTACTTTTTGAGGGTCCCACCTCCTCCCAGTAGTGCCACGCTGGGCACCAGATATCTGACATGGGGGTCTTTGAGGGACACTGAAGGTCCAAGCCGTGGCAGATGCCCTGCGTGTGGACAGAGCTGTGGCCAATACTGTCTCCCGCTCCCTGGGTGAGGCACAGACTTGACTCCCGGTGTGATTCCACACTCGGAGGTTTTGGAAATGTGGAACAGTGAGTTCTGGAGTCAGCAAGATCCAAGTGTAAAGTCGCCTCACTTTCTTGCCCTAATTCATCTGGATAAGGTTCACCCTACAGATGGGTGGCGAGGGTCGGGCATGTTGCCTGGCGGAGAGAGGATGAGAGAGAAGAGCCCACAGCCTGGGGTACACAGGGGGGACACGCTCCTCAGGGGCACCCTCCGTGTGCAGGGAGGCGGGCGATGTGGGCCTGGCCTCCTTCCCTCGTAGAGGGAAGAGCATAATATTTATGTTTATTTAAAGTGTATAAATTCTAGTAGTAAACCTGACCTCAAAAAACTGGAAATTGCACCAAATTTTTAAAGTATATAAATTATAAAATAAAAAATAAATAGCTAAGGCCTTAGCAAGCTTCATTTCTGGATGGTAGGACTGCCTGATTTCAATTTTCTTCTTTATACCTTGCCGCCCTTTGTAAGTGTTCTATAATAAATGTGTATTACTTCGGAATAAATAGAAAAGCTTAGCTCTGGGGAAATGCTGCTGGCTTACGTTTGCAGATGCTTGATGCATTCTAATTTCCACACATAACAGAGCTCCCGGCAGGCAGATCCCTGCAGGAATAATTGTGTCCTTCCTTCTTTTGTAAAGCACATGAGCCATATTTATGCTGCTTCTTCTTTTTTATTAAAGGATGAGAAGAACCAAGTTTTAACCACCAACATTTGGCTGCAAATGGTGAGTTAAGGCAGTGGTGGTCCTTGCCTGTGTGTCTGTCTGCTCTTGCTTCTGAGGTGCATGTGCTTGATCTGGAGGGAAAGCAGAGTTCCTGTGGCAGAAGCCAGGCTGTCGTCCCTGCCCCCTACCTGCCCACAGTGAATGCTGGAGGATTCACACCATGGACTCAATTGCTAATTTACAAAGTCCTGTAGGTTGCAATTGAGCATTCAATACTGAATGACAGCAGGACTCTATGCATGCTTGTATTGTAGTTCTGAGTTATTTGGGGGACGTTTCAAAGCCACTTCATGCATGACAAATAAGAAGTTGCAGAATCACATTCAGATGTCTGCACTCTACACAGTGGCTGCTCCCGGCACTCAGCAGCTCTGGGTCTGGCTGCTGCGTGTCTGAATCCCATCGAGGGCTCCTCAGCCAAAAGTCTACATGCTTCATGCTCAGTGACACCTGCCAGAATCTTGAAAGGCTTCCTAGGTTGAGCACCCCTAATCCAAAAATCTATGGTCTGAAATGCTCTGAACTTTTTGATTGCTGGCATGAAATTCAGAAAGCTGCAGGTTTTGGAGCATTTCAGATTTTTGGATTTTCAGATTTTTGGACTAGGGATGCACAACCAGAAGACTCTATGCATTTCTTCCAAATTCTGGAAAACCTACAAAATCTGAAACACTTCTGGTTCCAGGCATTTTTGATAAGGGTACTCAACCTGTATTCTATTCCTGCATTTTTAACTTGACATCTATGACTGTAACCTAAATTTAATTAATTGAAGGTGATGTCACTTCTATCAAATTGTAAACGTTGGAGTTTAAATATAACACTGTCAATCTCTTTTAGGTAGAATCTAAATACCACAATGATTCTATGCCTGTATCATTCATTTAAAAGCCATATAAAAAAATAAAAGCCATATAAACATCCTGCTTTAACTGTCAGCTAGTTTACATAGTTCCTTTGCACCTGCATTTCTGTTTTACTTTTTATGTAGGATTTTATCCTAATGCAAAATAATTTTATATTTAAAAGTCTTTTGTGAATCACTCCACCTTGATTTTCTCAAATGTGAATGTTTACAAAAATTTTTCCTTGAGACTATACAAATTGTTCTTCTGGATTGATGTAAGATTGCTATTGTTATTGGTACATAACTCAGTAAGGTGACACAGATTTCCAATTTTAATGCATAATTATTAAAGTTTTTAAATTGGAAATTCATGCCTGGGTCGAAGATGGGGCTTTGTTTTGAATTAATTTATGTGTCTACAGGTGACCATTTCTTACTTCTAGAACAATACCGCTGTCACCTTCGTTCTATAATTCTTTTATTAATAGATGCAGGAATGTTGGTAATGTTGGTAATGAAAAGAATTTGTTAAAGTAATTTTACTCAGTTTTTGAACTTCTTCCAGATTGTATGCCAACAACAGTGTTTTCATCAAATACATCAGCTGACAACTCTACTAGTTTCAGCTTCATTTTTTTGAAAGCAGAAATTAAAAGAATTAAAAACCCATCTGATCTTTGAAAGTATTTGTCACCCTGTGTTTAGTGTAACCCCACATGAAGGGGGCTGGACCTTCTGTTTGGCTCTGGTCAGTGTCCTAAGGTAAACTCGCCCTTCTTTGCAAAGGGAAGGAAGAGTGAGGGCATAGGATGGCCCCAGGCCTCGGGAGGGTGGCTATTCCTGGAGGAGTTGAGAGGCGGAGCCCAGCAGATCCACCTGCCTTGTGCCCAGGGGATCTGCCCCGTGTCACCTAGCAGTACAGGAGGCCCCTTCAGGACCCACTGTAAGCAGGGCTCTGGGAGCTTCCCCAGCAGGGTTAGAAAAGCACTGTGCCTCACCCACCCCTGAAGCCGCCTCTGCCTCTTCCCTCCCCAGGCCTGGGTGCTGAAGGCCAGCGCTTGCCCAGTCTCTCGCCTCTCCCCCTCTCCCCTGCCTCTGGTGTTGTCACAGCGTCTGCGTGTCGCGCTCATTCTGGCCTCTTCCTGTCTTTGTCACCCCACCCGGTAACGTAATGGGCAGTTGAGTTTATCCATTCGCTCACCCGGAGACCTCAGCGTCACTTTTAACTCGTCTTTACATTACGATCCACCAGCAAATTCTGGGAATGCAGTCATCAGACAGACCCGGGGTAGCACTGCACATGAACCCATTGCTTCTGGCCAGGCGGACACTGCCGTCGTGTCTAACCCTGTGGAGTCTCCCGCCGGGCCTCTCGCTCGCTCAGACCTGGTCTCCCCTGCTGGAGTCTGTTGCAACACAGCAGCCAGTGTGATCCTCAGTTCCTCTAGGGCCTCCTGTCTGCCTGGGCAGCATAAGAACTGAAGTCTTTGAAGTCACCTTCACTTCCCTTGCCTGGATCCTCTTTTCTCTCCCATCCTCTCTGCCCTCTTCTTCCTTGCTGTGCTCTCTGTCCTCTTGATGTTACCAATGCACACATCACCCGAGCACATTCCTACCTCAGGGCCTTTGCACTTGCTGCTCCTCCTGCCTGGGAAGCTCTTTTCCAGGAACCACTTAATTTTCTCATTTACTTCTTATTGGTCACTTCAGAACAGCATCTTTTCAGTTACTTTTTCCTTGCGCTCCTGTGTACTGCCCCAAACCACTCCCTGTTCCCTCCAGGCAGACCCCCATCCTCCATTCATTCTCTCTCTGTCTCTCTGTCCCCCCCCCCGCCCCGCCCAAGCTGGGGATTGAATCCTGAGCATGCTAGGCAAACATTGTATCCCTGAGCTACATCTCCAGTTCTCACTGTTTTTTTGCTTTGCTTCATTTGTCCACTACGTCCTTGTCACCGTCGGACTCCTCACACTCACCTGGATGCTTGTTCCTGCCTGCACGTCCCTGCACCCTCCTAACACAGGTCCAGCCCAAGGGCAGGGCTCCGGTTGGATTAGTCCATTGCCATTCCTCCACCCTAGCCCACTACCTCATCTGCTGCAGGCAATGAGTAACTTTGGCTCAGTGATGCTCTGTGAATCCTAGAGGGCCTCAGATATGACCCAAAATGAAGCTAACTCTCCATAACCTTGGAACACTTCAGGAGAAGATCATCCAGGCCCCAAGGAACACAGCTGCTATTGACATTTTTCTTGCAAAGACAAAGTGTGCTGCAGTCCACTGTCTGTCCCTGCTGCCTGCCTTCGGCATCAATGAGCCACTGATCTTGAGCAGTGCACAGGCATAGAGGGGTGGAGGGTGTCGGCTCCCAGGAAAAGCATGACTGAGTTATTACTTACTGTACTGAGTGCAGTTGCTGCATAAATAAACATCTTTGCTGTGGACACTGTCGCCACAGACCTCTAAATTTCCTTGAAGTAAACTTTATTTCTAACCGTGACTGACATTTGCAGAAGCGTCTGCAGCTTCGTTAAAAAAATTCTCCTTTACCTACTGAGCTCGCCTTGCAAGCGCCTGCTGTATGGAAGGTGTGGAACAGGCCAGGAGAGGGCTCCGGAAGTGGAGAGACCCATCTCCCTCTGTTCAGCCATTTACAGTCAGGCTGTATGATTAACACATTTAAAGAAAGGTTAACTGCTAAGAGATGACAAATGTTTGAGGAGATGGAAATGCACATTACCTTAATTTGATCACTACATATTGTATGTATGTATTGAATTGTCACACCCTACCCCATACATCTGTATAATTATGCACCACTGAAATTGTTTTAAGTCAGAAAAAAAAATATGAAAAAAAATTAACGGAGCAAGACCAAGTGGTTCCCTGGAGACATTGCAGGGGACAGGCTGCTGAGAGGACACGGGAATAATATGCTTTGCAGAAATCAGAGGCAAGGAAAGCCCCAGACTCTCTTAAATGATCGGGTCTGGGAGCGCTGGCACTGCTGTGTGTCTCGTCATTAATCAGTGCTTATTCTCAGATGTCTCCATACAAAAGGCGAGCCAGCTCGCTGCCTTATGAAGCTGGGTGATAAGTTTGACCTGGAAAGTGATGCAGGAGCTGACACTGCCTCCCAATGGATTTTTTAAGGCATCCCAAGAATCTTTGGTTTAAAACAAAGCTTAATAGTTAGGACCTAATACCTGCACCTGCCTGCTCCCTGGCCCAGCCCAGGTTTCAGTCAGGAGGCCCTGTTGCTCTGACCTGGTTGGCAGGGATGCAGGGGCACTGTGTGGCACCTGGGGACTGTGTAACTTCCTTGGGATCATTTCTAAACAACCACCCATTGATTCCCGTTCTTTGCTCCCTGACGGGTCCCCAGCCTGGCCTGACCCAGTCTGAGAATTGGCCACCTGCAAGCCATGAAGCTCAGTACCGAAGGCATCAGCCAGAGTTCCCGGAAGCAGGGTGTGTGCAGGGGTCCGAGGAGGGTCCAGGAAATGGTTCTCCACCATGAGTGACTCTCAGTCTTCCACGTTGCTGAATTCCTGTTTTGAAAAATCAGAACCCACATCGTCTTTTCCCCAGGGTATTTAAATACAGGTTGATCTGCTGCAAATGGTATATATTTTATATCTAATCAAAATGGAAGAGGCAGAAAAGTTAAAGAAAAAATGAAATTAAATTCTTTGACCTACCGTTTGTTGATTTTGTTATCCTTTCTCCCAGTTGCCCTTAATTTTGTGTGAGTTCCAGATTATTCCAATAACCTGCAGGAATAGAGTAGCTGATCTCTCTATTTACCTCTTCCTACTCCTAGGAGGAAGCAGTTGGTGTATTTTCTCTGCAGATGTTTTATTCTTTTCCTGTCAGACATAATCTGATTTAATAATGTATGAGAAAAATGACAGAAAGTGTTTCAGTTTCTGAAGAGACACTTGAGCCCTTCAGAGACATACATTCGCTGTTGGAAAATATGTCTTTTTTATTTTGGAATCTTGACCACTGTTCTGCCTTTAGATTTTCCTTTGTTCTCTGCCTTTAAGTTCCTAATTCTAATTATGGTACTGATAGCATTCACTTCATCAAAAGGTAGATTGTAGACCATCATTATTTCTAAAATGTTTACCTTTTCAGTTTCTGTATTTGTTTCCTCTGACACATAGAAATGCTTCACTTTATGCTCATAGATTAGCCAGCCTCATTGCAATGATCACATCCCGAGGTTGAGCGGGGGCAGGGGGGAGTCTTAGTCATTGTGTTCATCTACGAGAAAAGTTCCAGGGATAAGGGACAGAAGGAGGCTCTTGTTCCTTCTCTGAGATCAAAATGGCTAATTGGAGAATTTTGGAAATACATGTTTGGCTGGTATTTGCCAACACCCAACAACCAGTTCTCTAACTCAGTTCTGACACTGTTGACCGTAAGTTAGCATCTGCACCCCGAGCTCCAAGGCTGACCCCCATAAGATCCCCCACTTCAGACACCTGCTGTAAATGGGTTGTCCAGGCCCCCCCTCCCATGCTTCTGCACGGCTAATTCCAGAGGTTCTTACAACTCCCCTCTCAGGTCTCTTAATCTTCTAGGGGCCCACATGGTCCTTAGGCAGACACTTGGGCCCAAAGGAGAAAACCGGAACTGCCAGATGGAAGAGACATAGGACGGGATGAAGGGAGGGAGGTGTGGCCCTCCCTCACAGCCAGGAAGCTCCCAACCTTGCTGTTGGAAAGCCTTTAAAGCCTGATCTCCGGCCCCTCCGACGCCCCCTGCCAGCTGGGGTGCAGATGAGTTGAAGGTCCCCACCCCTGCTGTCAACGCTAGTTTTCCTGATGCCTAGTCTGGACTGCCCGGAGCTCAGCCCTGGGTCACCTCATTAGCATACACTGGTGTGCTGGAAAGGAAAGGACCTCTTTAACAAAAGATGCTGTTTTCAGGCACTCTGTGCTAGGAACACCAAAGACATTTCTTCGGCTGTAATGTATTTTCTTAGAAGAAACTGGCTCTCTCTGGCTCTCTCTACTTCCATGCTGGGGTGCAAGCTCAGACACAATTAGAGCTTCTGTGGGGAGGCAAGAGGGTCTGGACTCGCTGTGCATTTTAGATGGGCAGCTCTTGCCCCCCTGGATCCCCCTATAGCCCCACACCCTCTTCTGTTGGAGATGTGGTGAGAAGGAAGCCAAAGACAGGCAGAGAATGGTAGCACGGACTGCTCTACGTGGGAAGACCGGAGCGTCCGCGTCTCCAGGTTGCTTTTCAGCACCAGCATAAGGAGACCACGTCAGGTGCTGTTCACAAAGTTTTCCCTGTGCCTCTGTCCCCAAGGGGCCCAGATGGGACTGGAAACACATGGTGTAAGAAGACAGACAGCCTTTTCTTCAAACAGACTGTCCAGTGCTATTCCACATCCCTTCTTAGGAAACCCAGGGCAGGCAGCGCAGGTTCACGTCCCACTCCCAAGTCTTTGCTCTGCCTTTGGCTGCAGCTCAGTTATTATTTAGTATAACTCCTGTGCATTGTAGGATTTTGTACATGGAAGAATCTCATTACTACTTGCCTGCGAGGGGCACATGATTTTCACCTGGTACTGCACACATGATCTCACTTCATCCTTGCAACACCATCCTGTGAGCGTGAACACACAGAAGGAAACTGCAGCCCAGGGAGGGCGATGCGCCCAGCAAGCCTTTCCCTGAGCCTTGGTGCACACTCAGGTCTGGTTCCAAAGCTCCCTGCAGCTGCTCCCCTGCCCCATGGGTCAGCACGGCTTTGCTCACAGGGCAGACAATGTGAGCAGCACCATCAGGGACAGAGCATGCCGAGCTGTTCTGCAGACACCAAATGCAGACACTGCCTTGGGAGAACCAGCTGTAGGGCAGCCCAAAGGTTGCTTTCCTGAGGTCAGTCAAGCAATGCTGTCAAGTCCGGACCCCAGGGTTGACCCCAGACATCTGGCTCTGAGCCTCAGTATCTGTTTGTAAACCAGAACAGTATTGCCTGACACCCTTGGGTGGTGGTGAGCAGGGTTCACACCATGCTGAACTGGGGATGTGGCCCGGCTAGGACTCAGCCTGCGGTGTGCACTCAGCTGGGTGTGCACAGACAGGAGGAGGCTCTGACAGTGTCGTCAGAGAGGTCTGAGTTTGACCAGCCAGGCGTCCCTTTCCTGCCAGCTCTCTTCTGGTCATTATTTCAGCACATGGAGGAGACAGGAGCTTGCCTCTGACTAGAGCCACCCACCTTCATGGCCGCTCATGGAACCCTGGGCTCTGACGGGTACTGTGACTGCTTGTGTGATCATCAGTGGCCAAGCCAGAGAAGCAGCCCAGGGTGGGATACAAGATGGTGTACAAGCTGCACAGGAGTTGGTATGGAAGAGTTTCGTGCCTAGAGCAAGCGAATAAGTGAGGACAGCAAGCATTGCTGGCTGGCACTCAGGTGGTCCAGAAAGCAATTTGAAAGACCAAAGCTTCTCAGTGTTCTCCCACCCCCACCCCCAGCCACCCCGTCTAATTAGAGACCCCAAAGTGCTGCTGTCAAAGGCTGTAGGTGACATAGGTGACGTTTCAGAGTGATCTCCATTAACATATCCTCATTCTCTGAGGCCCCTGGCTGTAAAATGACCTCACCCACCTGGATAGTCCCTCTTGTTTAACTTCAGATAGTTCCAGATCTCAGATAACCTTTTTTTAGAGGGAGGTAGGAACTGGGGCTTTTTGCAGTGAGCTATATCCCCAGCCTTTTAAAAAAAATGTTTATCTTTTTTTTTTGGTACCGGGGATCGAACTTAGGTCCTTGAGCTTGCAAGACAGACTGTGGAACCACTGAGCTAAATTCCCGGCCCCCCAAAATGTTTATCTTGAGATGGGGTCTTGCTCTGATGCTAAGTTACCCAGACTGGGTTTAAATTTGGCATCCTCCTACCTCAGGCACCCAGAGTTCTGGGATTACAGGCATGGGCTACCATGCCAAGCTCTCAGGTACCCTTTCTGGGTGCTCTCCACCCTTGCCAGAGTATGGTCAGATCTCTGGAACATGCCCTTGGAACTTTTCCAGAATTAATAGCTCTAGACCCACAGTGCCTCACACTCAATTCCTGAATCTCATCAGCTCTGGAAATTTGTTCCCTGCCTCCACCATGCTGTTGTTTTTTAAGAGTGCCTCAAATTCATTTGGTCTGAAATCAAATTGAAATTGATGTGCAATTGAAACATTTGTCTCTCTGTAAATATGTATGCAAATTTCGATGCAGAAGTAACAATGTGTTTGATTATGAGGGGTTGCAGCATATACCTTTTTAAATCTTGCAAAGTCTCGGCTCCAGAACGTGGCAGGTGTCAGCAGCGGGACTCCATGTGGAATGGGTCTCATTATGGTGCACTGTGGGACCTGCTGGGTGGAAACCTCCCCACCCCGAGACTCCCACAGTGCAGTGCTGGTTTTGTGGCAGCTGCAGGTGGGATCCGATCTGAGCAGCTATGGCAGAAGTTGGCCTCAGCAACGGCTGGTGAGCACCTGGTCCTAGGAGGGAGGACTCCAGGTTTGGGCTCCCCACTGGCAAAGTATCTCTCAAGAACCTAAACTGGGGCTTGGACTCGAGCCTGTGATTGTGTGTGTGTAGATGTGTGTGTCCTCCCCCGAGTCAGGGTCCTGCTGCTGAGGCCTGATGCTGGTGTTGTCAGGTTGTGGAGCCAGATGGGCCATCCCTGCAACAAGACCAGATTCACATGTTAAAATGTGCCCTTAGAAGATTCTGAGCTATTTCCACAAAGCTGCACAGCAAGTGCTATTTCATGGAAATAAATGGTCTACATTTCCAAAGCCTGGCTTTTACTGCAGTTGAAATAAGTGAATTTATTTTTTTACAATGTCCTTATCATGAAAACTTGGAAAGCAGAACCATTATTCATTTGGCTAGAAGGAACTCATCCGCCGCAGAGGAGAAGGCTTGGTGGTGTGCGATGGATTGGAATTGGCTTTAATGCTACCATCTGAATGTGGTCATGGTGACAGCAGGACCTTAAATGTGATTTCTATGCTGTTCATGATCATTTCAAAAGAGATTATTTAATTCCCAATTTTCTTATATTTTACAAATAACAACTGAGTTATGTAAATAAATGTCTGGAACTCTTTTTGGCTTTGATCTTACCTAGTAACCTTTTACAAGAACTGTAAGGCGGTCAGGATGCAGAGTGGTGCTAATGCCATGGTCTGTGTGTGTCAGTCTTGGACAGATCACTATTTGCAGTGGAATATGTCAGACTATCCAGGCGTGAAGACGCTTCGCTTCCCAGATGGCCAGATTTGGAAACCAGACATTCTTCTCTATAACAGGTAAGCACATTGATTGGACAAAAGGAAAATGATCCTATGCACGCATATATGTTCAGGCAAGCACATTTGAATATTGTACAGAAATGCTAAACACGGTTACCTCTAATGTGGTACCTCAACTTCCAGTGAGGCTTTCCAAGTGGCTTGGCCTTTGAGAAGCAGCTCTGTCTCCCTCTGCTGGTAGATTCTGTGTTTGCATCCAAGCTCGGGTTTTCCCACCTGCTGCCCAAGATGATCCTATCCGTGGTGTCTCTCGTTAAGGATGCATAGCATTGTTTCTCTGCATATTGGAGCATGAAGCATTCTTCCATAAGACACTGCCTTGGTTGAATGGCAGCGGTCATGATCAACAGTAGAAGGTACAAGTCCATGGGATGCATAGCTGGATTCTGCGGTTTAGACTTGGGTCCTCATTTGACTTGTTCCTCATCGTGAATGTGGCTGAGTTCATGAGGACAGTCATCTCTAGCTGCTCGGGAAGATGTGCTGCACAAGTCATATATCTGACATAAGAAAAGCAAACGAGTCATGTTCAAATAGTCTTTTTCCTGAAGGCAGAAAATACGGGATTCATCAGTAAATGAAGGCAGGAGGATTTGCAGACCAAATGCCCAAAGGGAAAGGATCTAGGGTGGGTAAATTTCTAAAAGCTGTTAAATTCTTTGTTAAACTATGTAGTCAGGTATTGGAACCTAGAGCATCCCTTCTCTATTCTAAACTGTGATGGCCAGGTTACTATAAAATAAAAGGAAGTTACTTCTTAGTGAGGATCCTATCTGGAGCGAGAAGGTGCCCTGACTCAGAATACACTGTGACTGTCACCTGCCACTTCCCTTGATAGTCACTCAGTGGCCTTCTTCAGCCAGCAGGTTTTTTCTCCTATACTGGTTACTTCCGGAAGCCTGGTTAATTCCATTTCTCCTATCCACTTTTAATTCTGTCTTTGTTGTTGGGGTCACATTTCCCTTGAATAACTGGGCTTATCTCTAGAAGAAGATCCACTTCGTGTTTGCTGCCACTCTCTGCGTCTTAAAGTTCAGAAAACTGAGCTTTGAAAACCATCCAGGTTCACAGTGTGGTCCCTTGTTTAGTGTGTGAAACACATGGGCTTCTTTGCTGGGCTTCGGTCATCTGTGTCCTGGGGATGTGGAGGGGCTGTGTTAGTTTGCTGCAAAATTCCACAGAGTAAATGCTTAAACAACGGGCATTTGGTTTCTTAGCATTCTGGAGGCCAGAAGTCTGAGGCCCACGTACGGGCAGAGTCGATTACTGCTGATCCTCTCTGTCCTCCGTTTGTAGGTGATTGGCTTCTCCTGTCTCTTCCCATGGTCCTTACTGTGTGTGTGTCTGCGTCCTAATCTTTTCTTGTTTTCAGGACACTGGTCAGATTAGATTAGAGATCACCCTAAGGACCTTGTTTTGCTGTATCTCTCTGAAGGCCCTTTCCCCGAATATAGTTACATTCTGAAGTACTGGGCTCCGTGTTTCAACATAGGAATTTTTGGGAAAAAACATTTCAGACCTTAACAGAGACCTTACAGTTGAGTGTGTATGAACAAAGGGCTATGGTTGAATAAGTCTGGGTGTAAGTTTTCGCTATACTGAAATACTTACTGTCTCTATAACCTTTGAGTCTCTGATTTGCAGAAGGGGAGAAATGTCAACTTCCTGAGTTGAGAAGGAAATCTCTGCAGACATGGAGCACGTGTAGTGCAGTCCTCGGCAAAAGATAATCATTTCATAATGGCATTTGACTGTTACAGGCATCAGGGTGAGGCTTTCTGCTTAGATTAGAATGTTAATTTAATAATTTCAGAAGAAACAATATGCTTCATACTTCCCAGTTCAGCTTTCTTCATCTGAAGTCTAAGATACATTTTGTAATGTAGAATCTCAAAAATGAGGCTCAAAGAGGTAAATTTTATGGTGATATATTAAGACTGTTAGTTCCAAAACATAAAATGTTTGATGACCCCAACATTCTGGCTATTGAAGAGTTACTAAGCATTCTACATAATCAAATTTCAAGGAGCAGAGACATAGCAGTCTCTAGCCAGCATATGACTCTAGGCACTCAGGAAACACACCAGGCTCTCCACATGCTGGGCCCGACCGACACCCCAGAGCTGTGCTGTGGTCCTCTCGTGACTTCCTGCAGGTGCTACTTCCCTGGCTGCTCCCAAGCCATTTCCCTTCTTCTCCCCGAAGTGGCTCCTACGGTATCTGCCTCAATATTTCTGAGCAGTGGGATAGAGGAATTCCCTCCTGAAGTAATTGCTGAACACACTGCTTGCACACCCACATGAACACAATGTGGAATAAGCAGGTTACGGAGACTGTATGAGCCAGGCATAGTGATCCGAACTGTGCAAACAGACACAACGTCTGTGTCAGGTAGAGTTCACTAGGGAACAGATTTAATATATGGGTCAACACATGTCTTAGTTACTTTTCTCGTTGCTAAGACAAAATACTGGACACCCAAAGTTAAAGCAGAAAAGATTTATTTAGCTCACAGTTTGTAGAGGCTTCAGTCCATAATCAGCCAGCTCCAAGGCAGAGTGGCATGGCAGACAACCAACAAAGAGGAGAAACAGTTCATGGCAGGCAGAAGGTAGCACAGCAAGCAGTAAGGCATAGCAGCTTCTTTCTGTCCCTTTTATAGTCTATCTAGCCTACCTACCTTCTGCCCTTAGGGTAGGTAGCACTCACACCCACAACTGCCAAACCAATCAGTGTGCTAGTTTAGCAATCACACACCCTTAATCCCAGCATTGCACACTCTAGATCCAGCCACCTCTGAAAAACCCACCTGTGACTGCATGAGGCTCTGGAGGGACAGCTAGACACAGCTATAACAACAAGGTAGGCTTACGGGGTGCCCTGCGGAGTGAGGGGTGGAAGAATGTAAAAGAACCATCCACATACTATGGAGCAAGAGGATCCAGTCCAGACCCAAGGGCCTGGCGCTCCCTGCAGAGCCCCTTGTGAGCCAGAATCTGGAAACCGAAGGGTCTGAGCTTGGAAGGCTGCATTCCTTTCAAGTGGACACCACAGTTAACCACTGCAGCACCTATGTCACTTACAAACCAGCCCAAATTTAGTGAACTTAAAAAACAACCAATCCCGTTCCTCCTCATGGTGCTGTGAGCTGACTGGACCCATGTGGCCAGCTGTCTGTTCCATGTGACCCTGTAGACAGCAGGGAGGGGCTGGCTGGCAGGGATGTTGGCCTCGCGTGGGGGCTTAGCCAGGGTTGAGAAACGAGTCACCTTAGGTTTCTTCCTCTGTCCTTTTCTCCAGATGCAGGTGGCCCCCAGCTTGATGTCTGGGAGTGCTCCCGCAGGAAGGGAGAATAGACTGTCAGCCCTTTAAGGAGTGAGCTTGAAAGTTCCAGAATGCCCATTCACCCCATTCTGTTGGTCAGCTCCAAGTCAAGGGAGGGGTGACTCGCCCCAGCTCTGTAGGGCATGCTGGGAGGGAAGAAAGAGGGACAGGAAGCTGGATTCTGGAGAGACTAGCCATGCCTGGGTAGGAAAGGAAAGCGGTAAAGCTGCGAAGGCCAAATGAAAGACTTGGGGGTAAATCGAAAGCCTGGGACAGGTGTGTGTAGTGAAGGTATCAGGTAAATGGAGCACTCAGCAGAGCGCATGTCACAGGCCAGTGAGAGGATGAGTGGGTGAGAAGAGACGCTTCCCAAACACAGGCGCGGTCTCATTATCCTCAGCTTCCACTCTGCAGGTTCCCTTTGCCAGCTGGACAGGTCTGTGTGCCCTGGCCAGCTGCTCCTCTGTGTCCGCTCTGCCTGCTGCTCCCCAGCCCAAGGTCTGCCAATCATGCCCCTGGTGCATTGTGAATTTTCCACACACAGGCTGGTCACACAAGCTGCCCTGTGCAGGAGGAAGGCCCACCCCTTCTCTCATCCCTCGGACCTCCTTGAGAAAGGGGTTCCTGCCCCCTGTCCCATCTCAGGGGCACCTGGCAAAGCGCTTAATACTTACGGATGAGAGGTCAAGATGGAGGGAGGCAGGATGTGAGAAGTCTTAGGATGAGGAACCAAGAGGATGGGCCGGGGTGACACAGTGCTGCCAAGAACAGCAGAAGAAGAAATAAAGGAAAGGAAATAAATCCTGTTGGCAACTTGAAAACATTAAACTGTGAAAGAGACCAAAAACCAACACAGAAAGTAGCAAAAGTAGGCTTGTCCTTAGTAAGATCTTGACCTTCTGATATTCTGTAACTGGGGATTTGGGGAGATGTGGCCTTAATACTTTCTGCCGGCTTCTGCTCAAAGATCCATTTTTTGGTTCGTTAGGGTGTGAATGAAGGTACAGGAGCTTTTCCTAAAAGGGCCTTAAAATGTCGTCACTCGGTAAGTCATGGCTTTGAAGGGTGTTGACTGGTTCTGGGGATGCCTCACAAACATGTTTCTCCCTTTCTTTCAGTTTGATATTGGAGCCTGTGTGTGAGCCAGTAATGGTTTTTGAGATGTGATACATTTTCTGTGCTCTGAAGAGGCTGGGTCTCTGCAAAACCACTCTCTGCATCATTTCTGGAAGGGCTGTTGTATCTCCCTGATGGATGGGAACCAGTTGTGAGCTGCCAGCAGCTGGTGGACTGTGCTGGGGAGAGGATGGGCGTTAATGAAAGCTCTGCCCCGTGCTGAGTTCAGTAGTCTCTCCCTGGCTTCATCCTGCTTCGCTTGAAGCTGTCAGTTCAAGGATTTTTCTGAACACAGTCTTGCTCCAAGTGAGAGCAATTATGGGTGTCTTGTCACGATTTCCCCCCTTGGATGGAATTAAAAGCCTTGCTGGTATCAGCAGTTGGCTTGCAGGGGGGAAGTCTGAATCCTAGTGACATTGAGGCTGGCTCTGCCCCTTCAGCAGCAGGCAAGAGCTCAGCCTCGCCGGGCTTCTCTGCTTCTTAGTTGCCAGGTCAGAAAATTCTGCAGCAAATGGAAATCTTTTTGATGAATATATGTAAAGATGCTTTTCTTGGCTCTGAATTTTGAGAACAGCAGGGAGCGTCAGCCATCTCATCCACAGACCCTGCAAAGCAGCATCACACATCTGTAGGCTGGTGTTTTTCTTTACGTGTTCCTCTGCCCCTGTGGCTGATGACAGAGCCCAGGGAGGGAGTGGTGTGTGGGGCACACTGGGGTGCAGAGTGATCAGCCTGGAAATGCTTCTAATTTTGCTCACCAATAGGATGCCAATGGAATAGGGTTTATTCGCTTGCCGAGTGTTTTACTGAGGGTAACTGTCTAAGTAAGAGCCCGGGTCTGCATCTTTATGGTTTACAACTTCTCCACTGTTGGCTGCTGTGTGTTTGCCGAGTTATCCACATGTGGCGGGACCACTTAGATCAGCGCTGTCATAGGTAGTGGCTCCCATGTGGTGGTGTCCAGGAATCAGACTAAGTTGGCCTGCTGGTCCTCAAAAGCCCCTGGTACAACTGAGGCTGGCCCTGGCAGGCTGAGGACAGCGGTCTTTAGGAGGGGTTCTTAGATGTGGCAGGAATCTGCAGATAGGAAAGGACTATCTTGCCACTAGGCATCTTACAAAAGGTTTGAGCATTGTGCTGTCAGAGTATCTGCATGATCGAATATTCAGCTCTAATCTGTGGGGAGGCTGTTTTTACACAGTATGTGGGTGGACGAGAGGAGAGACCTGCAGCCTGTGTTCTAGAAGTGAGCAGAGCCAGCTAAGCTGTATTTGCATCTCCACGGTCATCCTCTGGGCAGCCCATCTCAGCCTCTCCTGCTCACCTCAGCTGCTGGCACTGTTTATTTTTCATTTATTCATTCATTTGACCAATATTGAAAGAAAGCTCCTGCATTGCTCGTACACAGCTCTAGGAACTGAGGATGCAGCAGTGATCAAATTGGACCACACCCCTCCCTGCTGGGAGGGAAAGAAGTGGCTAGGAGGGGAGGGAGCCAGTGAGCCAGCGTAGGTGTGCCCAGTAACCAGAGCCAGGAGAGGACAGAGAGGCCTAGAGCAGAGGCAGGGGTGAGGCACACAGAATGGCCAGGCTGGGTGTCTGGGAGGCGGCTGCTCCTGCCCCAGCGGTAGCTGCAGCCAAGGTCCTGTCTGGAATGTGATGGAAAGACTGGGAAATGCCAGGCAGGAGAGGATGCTAAAGACAGCTGCAGGTCTGTAGTAGGGCAGAGGTGGCACCTTGCTGGTTATCATTCTGCAGTGGGCTGTGCCTATCATGGGCTTCAAACTCTTTTTCAACTTTGTAACTTCTGGAAAATTGACAATAAAGCAAGTGGATTTTGTCTTGTGGATGTATTCTTCTGTTAGCAGATTCAGATCGGAATTTCTGGTGAATGACTAAACGCTGGCTTTGACACATGTGCATTTTATATTTGTGCAAGTGTCACGATTCTTTATCTTCTTACCTGTGAGGCAGGCACAGGTCTGCGGGTCCGTCTTTGGCACAGAAGGGGCCTGTCGGCTGGAGAGGACTGGGGGCTGTGGCGAGGAGGCCAGTGGTTGAGGGGAGACAGGGGATCGATGGAGAGCGCAGGCCAAGCCTTGGAAGTGTTTGCCTAGGCTCTGAGCGGGGCGGGAGAGGCTCTGACCCTCTTCACAGGATCTTATTCCATTTACTTCTGCTTTGAATAATTACAAAAGTATTTCTTCTCAGTGCGCCTTGCTATCGGCTGGACTGATTCCCATCAGGTGACTTTATCCCGAAACTCTTCTCTCTCCACCTCTTTTTTGTGTACTCTTCCCAGCGAGTAGCAGTAGCAGTGGGTGTGGTTTGCTTTTGTTATTTCATCTGGCCTCTCAGTATACAGAAAGAGGAAGGGAATGTGTGTCATGTGCCAGCCATCATGAGCCCAGAGACGGGCTCACCTCGGTCTAACTGGAAGCCATCTGTCTGTCCCACAGCGGGTGTCGCTGGCTGACCTTCAGCATTGTCCACCGTATTTTGCACTTTCTGCAAAGCTCCCCACAGCTTCATGCACCAGGTTCAAGTCACCGGCCTGCACCTGTTACTTCTGTTTATGGGAGCCAAGCCTCCTTTCTTTACTGCACCCACCCAGTGCTGGGGCCTGGGAGCCAGGACAGTGGGGCTTCCTTCTTTCTCCTTAGACTTTTTTTTTTGGTACCAGGGATCAAACTCGGGTCCTTGAGTTTGCAAGGCAGGTGGCTGAACCACTGAGCTAAATCCCCAAACCTCTTCTTAGACTTTTGAGGTCCACATGTGAATCTGTATTTCTCAGGACAGGAAACTGGTGCTCACGGACGCTCAGCCCCTTGCCTGAGGTCAGCAGCTGCGTCTTCCTGATCCCACAGGCTGGCTTGCTTCTGGCCTGCTTCTGGTGCTGTCTGCAGAGTGCCCCAGCTTCTAAAACCTCTTGTGTCTGGTTTTTCTACGAATTAAATTCTGATGTGCTGTTGCACAGCAAGATGACTTAGATAACAAATACTAGTGTTCATCAGCTTTCTGTTGCTGTAACAAATATCTGAGATAAGTCAACTTAAAAACAGGAAAGGTTTATATGGCTCACAGTTCTGGAGATTTCACACTGTGACCAGTGGACTCTGTTGCTTTGGTGCTCTGGCAGCACATAGTGAAGGAAGCCCCTTCATCCCATGGCTGGGTACAGAATACCTGGGGTCGTGCATTCCCCTTTAAGAACACCCCCAAAATTTCCACCCTCAATAGGACCTTAGGTTGGGGCCATTCAGAAAAGCTGGGACACAGAATGTTTTCACCTCACAGAAATGAAGCATGTAAGAGATAGGTTAAGTTTACCCCACTCTGAACATTATGTAATGTAAGCACCTGTAGAAACATCACGTGGTACCCCATAAATAATTTGCTTTTGATATGTCAATTTAAAAATGAAAAGTTGAAAATGAAGTGACTCTCTCCTCCTTCCTTCATCCTACCTTCCCCTTGCTGTGATCTGGCTCCAGTTACAGACCTCCTGTGGGCCACTCCACCTTTGTGTTTCCTTCCATGTTCTGGAGAAGGTGAGCTTGTCTCTCCTGGAGCTGTGGGGGGATTTTCTTACTGTCCCTTCTTCATGCATTTCTCTTGGCATAGGACATTTTCTTTGACCAGGTCCCTTGCCAGCCACTGTGGGCAAAGAGTGCTCCTTACAAAGGAGCTCAGAATGGCGGCGTTCGGTTGTGCAGGAGTTCAGGCAGGATTGCCAGTGGAGTGCCAGAGTTTTCTGGGGATCGGGTGCCTTTGCATCCAGGGGGTGGGGTGAGGCCATCTTCCTGCATGTGGCACAGGGCCAGTGGACGGACCAGCACCCTCACCCCACTGTTCCCTGAGGGCCACAAAACTGATCATGCCCAACAGCACAGCTTTTGGGGATGAGCTTATTGATCTTCGAGGCGTTGAACTCAGAGCCAAAAGGATGGTAAGGCTCTGTGTAACAAATATGTGAGACAGGAATTCGATGGGAAGTTCTGTCACCATCATGAGCTGCCTGAGGGCTGGGGAGAGGATGGCACAGGGGCGAAGGTTGGGTCCTGCTGTGGGGACTCCTGCGCCTTTCCACTGCCTGCCAGCACTGTGCTCATTGGTGCCTTTCTGGGAGGAGAGCATAAAAACTGTGGGTCACAGGGATGGTGCTTTAGAGGGGAACTGGCTCAACCCCTTGCCTTAGGACCTGAGCTAAGGACCTGATGGAGGCCAAGCAGAATATGCCTCCTGGTGTGTCTCAAAACCTGAAGAAATAGCCTCTGAGGGCTGGTGCTGGTGGTTCAGCACAGAGACAATTTTTGCACAACTTCTGTGTGTAAGGGACTATGTTTCCGCAGGGGATGCATCCATCCCCTTCTAGGCGTGTGTAATTAGTAACAGAAGCCTCTGGACCTTCTCATCTGATTTAATTTGTGGCCATCAGTAAGGTGCTCTGGAATTACTCCCCTAAGTTTTCAATTGAGGATACTGCTTCTGAGGTTGAACGGCATGTTCTCCCAGGACCAAAGCTCTGACTGAAAACCCACATGCTTTTCCCAACTTGGTAGCCTCTTTGTGGTGTGAGACAGAGTCCCAAAGAGCATCTTACAGAGCAGAAGGTGACACATGGTCGGAGTAACACATCTGAGATCTGGACAAGAGAGAGCCTCACCAGGTGCAGGCTGTGAGGGTCTTCATGGTGGTTGGCTGCCACACAGCTTGCTTAATCTGGGGCTGTCCTGGAACAGCTGTGAATTGGGCTGTTTATCTACTTTTTTTCATATCCTGGGAGTTGAGTTCAAGTCCTCCACACTGAGCTTCATCCCCATCCCTTTTTATTTTGAGACAAGTTCTCCCTGAGTCGCTAAGTAGTTCAGGTTGGGCTCCACTTGTGATTCTTGTGCCTCAGCTTTCTGGAGTGCTGGGATGGAAGGCTTGTGCACCACACCTTGCCAACTTTCCTCTTGAGACAGGGTCTTGTTAAGTTTCTCAGGCTGGGCTTAAATTTGTCCTCCTGCCTCAGCCTCACAGATGTCTAGGAATACAGGCATGCCACGCACCTGGCCAACCCTTCTTTTTCCTACTTTTGTGAGTAATTTGGAGGTTACTTGTAATGGTGTGGTGACTTGCATGTGTGATCCCAGCACACTGGGAGGCTGAGGCAGGAGGATCACAAGTTTCAGCCCAGCCTGGAAAATTAGCAATTTAGTGAGACCTTATCTCAAAATAAAAACTAAAAAAGGGGCTGGTGTTGGTGTAGCTCCGTGCAAAGACCCTGGGTTCAGCCCTCAGTGTCACACACAGAAAAAGATGACTTGGTTTAGAGAGAGTGCAGTGGTGCACACCAATAGTCCCAGCTACTCAGGAGGCAGAGGAAGAAGTATTGATCAAACCTAGAAGTTTGCAGTGAGCTTGGGCAACACAGGGCGACCTTGTCTGCAAGACAGAAGAGTGACTTGTTTTAGATAAGTAGCTTATGTGGTCTCCTCACCTTAGGACAGTAGGCTGCATTGACAGAACACTCAGACTAAGGCAAGGAGCCCAGGAAGGTGAAGCATTGTGGGAAAGCAAGCAAATTATGCCACAGCACGGGCTCTGGTGGAGATAAACCTGGAAGAGGGGTAAGCTTAGAAGGAACCAAATGCGGCAGACCCTTGGAACATTTGCTTTTCACGCAAAGGAGAGGGTGAAGTCTCTGAGCCACGTGGTCAGGAGTGCAGATGACCTGAGGAGTTGGGATCAGCCTGGGTCCCCCGGGAAACTTTCTCCTGCCCTGGCCACAGTCACCCCTCTGGGCCACTGTGTGCCTTGAAGAACATCTGCCTCACCCGATGTGGTGAATGCCAGCGTGGCACTCTGTTCTTCTCCACTGCCCGGAGCTCCTTGGAGGGACCATGTACTGTTCCTGTTTTCTGATCCCCAGAAGTTACTGTGGCAAAGAACACAGGAAAACCAGAAAATCCCAGCGAGTGAGTCAACTGCTTGAGGCTGTTACTGTGCTACAAATGCGGAGGGACAGGAGGCCAGGATTTGGGTCATTGCACTTAGGATCCACATTACCTGGACCAGTCAATTGTCCCAACACCAAGAAACAGACAATAAGTGAACTCCAGTTGTTTGGGGCAAGGGGTATGGAGTGAGTCACACAATAGACGTGGCTTTAGCTTGAGAAGCAAATTAACCTACAATGATCATAATGAAGGATAATCTATTTGAAATTACCACAGTTAGCGTTTCACATTACTTACGTTCTTTTATTTAAAATAAAGTTTACATTCTTAGGTAATCACATCTTTGTGTTGTTTCCTCTATGGATCCTTCATGACCTTGGAGTTCCATATCAAAAAGATTAGGTCGTTACCTAGGCTGTGATCCTCCTGATTCATCTGCTGGGATTACAGACAGGTGCCACCGTGCATATCTTCAGTGGAGTGTGTGTGTGAGGCGTGTGTGTGAGGCGTGTGTGTGTGTGAGGCGTGTGTATGTGTGTATTTTCCTGGGGTTTGAACGCAGGGCTTTTCCATTGGGTTACATCTTCAGCCTTATTTATTTTTTAAAAAATTTTAAAAGAGGGTCTCACTAAAATACTCAGACAGGACTCAAACTTTTTGATTCTGCCTCAGCCTTCCAGAGTGCTGGGATTGCAACCATGAGCCATCGTGCTTGGCGTGCAGTAGTTTTAATGTCTGGAAAGAAGATAGAGAAAGCTACTTGGAATTGCATAGTAAGCATTATCACCAACTTTCTTACCTCTTCTTTGTTCCTCTAGAGAAATTTTTTTCTTCCCATGGAAGCCATTTCTCCCCCTGCAATCTCCTCTACTAAATTAGATGCATAAGCCTCACTTCTGGCTCTTTGGACAGTCATGTTTTTCTCTGTCCTCATAATACATATGTGAATAAAAATCTGGTTTTTTATTCTTGCTAAACTATCTTGTTAGATTAATTTGCTGATCCCCCATACTGAATGTTCGAAGATTGTGGAAAGTTTTTCCTCTTCAATGTAGAAGAAAGTACAATTCCTCAAAAAGACAACTAACATAATAAGGAAATAAGTTAGAATAGTCACTAATCTGAAAATGTGAGTGGTTTAAAGCCCATTGTATTTCCCAAAACAAAATAGACCCTCAACTTAGGCAATAAACCAATCAAAATCCAACTACCAGATATATACAAAAGTTAGATTTTAATCAAAGTAATCTGTAAGATTGAAAATAAAGAGGTTACAAAGTCATGTCTCTGAAACATCATAAAAGTGAATCAGATTTATCAGTATTCTTAGTTTGCAAATGGAGACTAAAGGCAAAGTGCATGAAAAGAGACATAATGAATATTTTATATTGGCTAATGGAAAATTTATTGAGAAGACAAACTGATCATGAACAATTATGTGGCAAAAGAGGTGGCTTCAAATTACAATATATAAAACCAGTAGTGGTAAAATACAAAAGAGACATTGATAAAACAAAAAACAAAATGTCAGGAAAGATAAATGTGGTTAGATAGGATGAAATAAAACAGTTGATAAGGCCAACCAAGAAGATATAGAGACGTGTACCTAACAAATAAAAGATATTTTTAAACACAATTGAAATAGCTACAAAGATAATATTCACCCCCAAATAAACTAAGCCTAGGAAAACTTTCATCATTGGATAAGTATTGTCCATAAGAACACAACAGCTAACACAAACCTGTTTTTTGAAAGGTAAATAGATCTACATCAAAGAAAGAGTGTGTTATGAATTCCCCCAATTGTGTGTTGAAATCCTAACCCCAAGATGATACTATCAGGAGGTGGGGACTTGGGGTGATTAGGTCATGCAGGGGGAGCCTCATGAATGAGGTCATGCCCCTTGCAAGAAGAGACACAAGATCTTGCTGGTTCTCTCCACACTCCTGTCTGTGTGAGCATACCAGGAGATGGTGTATATCTGCAAACCAGGAAGCAGTTCCTCTCCTGGAGATGGACCTGCCAATGCCTTGATCTTTGATGCTCAGCCTCTAGAACTGTAGCAGGTAAGTGTTTGCTATTTACCACCCCATGTATGACCTTGGTCATCAACCTGACCTGGATTGAGAGACACCTAGGAAATTGGCAAAGCATACTTCTGGGTGTATCTGTGAGGGTGTTTCCCGAGATGATTGGATTGTGGACCAGCTAGCTGAAAGGAGGACCCATGCTGAATGTGTCTGGCGCCATGCCATAGGCTGGGGGCTGGATGGAACAAAAAGTAGAAGAAGAGAAGCTCTTACACTCACACAAATTCCATTCTTCTTGAGTAGTTGCATTTTTGCTGCTGCCATCCCTCGGGGACACCAGACTACAGGTTTTTTAGTCTCAGAATGGGGATTCAAACCAGCAAATGTCAAGGGAGCTTCTAGGTCATGAGTCCTGGATTGGGCCAGCATCATTGGTCCCTCTTTCCTGAGGTTTTTAGCTTATTGCACTGAGCAACCACTGATTCCCCTGAGCCCTCCAGGCTGCAAACACCTAGTGTGGGACCATCCTGCCTCTGATTGCAAGCCAGTCTAATAAATCTTCTCCTAGTCATACAGTTTGTAGTCTCGGCTCCTCCAGAGGACCCCAAAAGGTAACACCTATCCTAGGGCTCAACTGTATAGTAGAGGCCTGAGCAAGAGCCCAGTGAAAGCAAATTAAAAATAAGACTTAAATAAGACGAGGAAGAGCCAATGCTGTCGTTACTTCTAGTTGATTACTGACAAACTTTGAACAGATAAGAGCTTAAAGCAAAGATGAAACAATGGCCAAGTTAGATGCCAGTGAAGTGAAAGGGAAAGAAAGGACCTCATTTAAACTTGTGATGATAATCATAAAATATTGAGGAATAAATCGGGTGTAAAAGCACCATTATGAGGAAACTGTAAAACTCTCCAGACCGCCTGAGAGAGGTGAAATAGCCCAGGAGCAGCAGTGTGTGTGGTCTTCCTGGCCCTCCTCCCCGGGATCTGATCCCTCTGTTGGAAGCCAGCTGGGTGATGCAGCAGGACTATTACCCAAGGCTCTGGGATCTGGGCCCCTGCATCACTGCTCTGGAGGGTCACCTAGGACACACTCACCAGGCCTCATCTGCAGTTTCGCACCAGGTGGAGGGGCTCAGGGGACACCTTGGGACTGGCTTTAATAACTCAGGCACCTCCGGGGGTCTTGGGTGGTCCTTTGAAAAGCCTTGCTACCCTTGTGAGGACTTTAGAGCCTGTTGCTCATCTTGACTCCTCCACCTGACTTTCTGGCGTCTTTAAGAAGCTGCTGAGCACTTGTTAACAATGGCGACTCCATCACTGCCTCATACAGAGCCTGCAATGGCAGGTGTGGAAAATACAAAGCTCAGGAATCTACCACCGGCAAGTGGTCTCCCTGCATCAGACTTTGAAAGACTGCCCTGCTGGGCATGAATACCAGCTTGCAATCCTTTAATTAGGTGGAAGAGAGGAGGAATTTGGTGGCTGGAAATTATAAATTTCAGCCCGTGCACTAACCTGGATTACATTCTTCTCTCCCTCCTGCTGTCCTGAGAAAACTGAATGATGAATGGTGTTCTCACCATGGGGATTATGGCAAAAAGAAGATCAGGAACTTTATTTTGAGCATCTAAATGCTTCTTTCTGGTGTTCACCTAGTGTATGCTTCTCATTTTTCCAACGGAATCGTCGATACTGGACAACTTTCAGAAAGTCATTAAGGATTCTGTATGTACTTTTCAGTTAATAAGAGGGGTGTGTTGTAACTTTAGCATAGTTCCTTTGAAGTTCCTAATAAGCAGAACACAGTGTGTTTTCACTTTATAGACTTCCAGCTGGCACCTTTAAAGGTTATTACAAACCATTGTGCCAACTCATCTGTTTATGGCTTACTGGAGACCTGTGGTATAGCCAACATTGTACACATTTTACCATGGCTTTGTTGACCTCATATATTATGAACACTAACTTCAAGTTGAGAACAAGGCAAAGAAAGAAGACTTTAGATTTCAAAAGTCAAGGATAGTTAGCCATAGCACAGTCAAATTGCTTTATTTCTGTTCCTCCCTAAACAGCTAAATTCCATTTTATATATGTTTTCTTTCAGTCTATACACTTACTACATTTTATGTAGTTATGATGTCTATATTTCCTAGTCCTCATACACATTTTCCATGTTTCTATGGGCTTTTCTTAATCATCATTTTAATGGTGTCATTATTCCCATTAAGGGAATGTATTGTAATTCTCCATTACTGGATATTTGGTAACTATGTAAGTTTGAAAATCTTCATCTTGAAATAATTACAGATCATATGAAATTGTAAAATGTACAGGGGAACACATTTTCCTATCCCTAATTTTCCCAGTAGTAACATTTTAAATAATTCTAATACAATGTCAAAATCCAAGAAATCCACACTGGTAAAATCAACAGCACTTATTCAGAGAAGGGAATGGAATTAATATGAGAAAATGGAAAAATAGGAACAAAATCTTTGTAAATAGGGAGGAATGGAGGGGTTGAAGGGAGGGCTGGGCAAGGGTGAAAAATAAGAACCAAGAGAGACTATGTAAAGGTGCAAATTTCCAATGATGAATGTGATTATATTGTATACCTAAAATGTACCGATGATTAGAATGAATAATCGATAATGTAAAATAGGAAGAAAAGGTCCAAAGGGGTAGGGGTAGTGGGAGGGGCAGGGGAAAGGAAAGAAGGGAAAGGACAAATGATGAGAAATGGAAAAAATGGAAACAAAGTCTTTGTAAATAGGGAAGGGTGGAGGGGGTGAAGGGAGGGCTAGGAATGGGGAAAAAGTAAGAACCAAGATGCATCATGTAAAGGTACAGTTCCCAATGAGAAATGTAATTGTGTTGTATACCTACAATGTACCAATAAAGGAATTTAAGAAAAAATAAACAAAACAGCACTTATTCAGATTTCGCTAGTTTTACATGCAAACATTCCTGTGCGTATATAATTCTGTGTAATGTTATCGTGTTCATAGAGTTGTATAACCATAATTAGATAAGAATCGTTACATCCCTGCACAGATCTTTCCTATTACTCTTTTATAATCACACGCTCCCATATCCCTAACCCTAGAAAATACTAAGCAGTTTTCTTCCCTATAATTACGGCATTTTGAGAACATTTTATATGAGGACGTATGCAGTTTGTCACCTTTTAAGAGCAGCTGGGTAGTGGTCAATGACACAGTTTGGCCATTCATCCATTAAAGGGGATAGATTTTTGCTATTACAAATAAAACTTCTGTGGAATTCTTAGATGGATTTTTTGTGAGCATGAGTTCTCATCTGCTGTCCCATCTGCACCTTGACAGAAAGGTATGGGTATCATCTGTTTCTGCATCCTCACCAGGATTTGATGTTCTCGCTTTTTTATTTAAGCCGTCATGATATATGTGTAATGATTATCTCATTGTGTTTTTAATTTGCATTTCTCTAATGGCTAATGATGTTGAACATCTTTTGATGTGTTTATTTGTCATCTATATATCTACTTCCTTGAAATACTGTTTATATCTCTTGCCTGCATTCTAATTAGACTGTTGAAGACTTTGCTTGTTTTTGCCATTGAGATTTGAGAATTCTTTATATATTTTCAGATATGAATCTTTTGTTGAATTTTTTTTTTTGTCCTTTGGTAGCTTGTTTTTTCATTCTCTTAACAAGTCTTTCATAGAGTAAAAATGTTTTGGTTTTATTTAATTTTCATAAAGTTTAGCATATAAAATTTGACTTTGATGGTTTCTTTTGATATCAAGCCCCAAACTCCTACCCTAGACCTAAATCCCAAAGATTCCCATATATGTTTTTATCTAAACATAATTTTAACATTTAAGTCTGTGATTTGTTATTGTCAGTTCCTTTATAATGTCTGAGGGGTAAATTGAGGTTTATTGTTTTGCCTATGAATTTCCAACTGTGCCAGCTCCATAATAAAAACTGTTCTTGCCCTAAATGGTTCACACCTTTGTACATACCAGCTGGGCCTACTTGTGGGGATCTACTCTTGGGTTTTCTTCTCTGCTCTTTTAATCTGTCTCTCCCTCTTCTAAGACTACATGGTCTGGTTTGCTTTACCTCTTAAGGCCCAAGATTGGGTAGAATGTTCCTTCCAATTTATTCTTTTAAAAAATTGTTTTTGTTACTTTAGTTCTTTTGCTTGTCTATGTAAACTTCAGAATATGTCTACAAAATCCTAGTTGGGATTTTTATAGGAAGTTTTGTAAAACCCACAGGTCATTTGGGGTGGGGCTTGACATATTTACTGTGTCATCTTCTAGTCCATGATCAAGGTATCTTTCTCTATTTAAATCTCTGATCTCTTGATTATTATTTTGTAGTTTTCGGCATACAAGTTCTGTACATGTTGTGTTACATTCAGATTTAAGAGCTTCATTTTTGGAGGAATTGTCATTGATACTGCATTTTCGGTCTCTATATGTTTATTGCTTGTATAGAGACACACAGTTTTTTGTGTGTTGATCTTGTATCTTCTGACCTTGATGCACTCACTCAGTTCTTGGAGATCTTATGGCTTGTTTATTTATTTGGAGGATGATCCTTGGGATTTTCTATATAGGCTGTCATGTCACCTGGCAATAGGGATGGTTTTATTTATTTATGTTATCCATCCCTTTTATTTCCTTTATTTTTCTGAGTAGGGCTTCCAGTATTATGTTGAATAGATATTGAAAGCAGACTATCTCATTCCTGTCCTGGAGGGGAAACATTGTCTTTCACCATTAAATATAATGCTAGCTGTAGTGTTTGTAAAAGTTCTTTTCTCAGGCTAAGAAAGTTTCCCTTGGTACCAGTTTTCTAAGAGTTTTTATTATGGTTGAATGTTGAAAAGAGTCATTTGATTTTTCTTCATCAATTAATATGATCATGTACTTTTTCTTCTTTAGCCTCTTACTGGGGTAGATTATATTGGAACATGGTTTGTACTCGTGAAACAAACTCCATTTGGCCAGGTGTATAATTCCTTATACTGTACATACTGCTGAATTGTATTTGCTAACATTTTGTCAGAGAGTTTTGTGTGTAATTTTGAAGGAATATAGACTCTTGTCTCCTCCCCTTTTTTCCTTTTCTTTTCTCTTTTTGCACTGTCTTTATCTGGTTTAAATATCGGAATAATACTAGCCTCTTGAAATGAGTTGAATTGTAAGTCTTCCCATCTCTTGTGTTTTGGGGAGAAAGTTACTGAATTTATATTAATTCTTCTGTAAATGTTTGGTTGAATTCCATCAAGGTCTAGAGATTTCTTAAGTAAAACAAATCAGGCACACAAGCTTAACTATCAGGTTGTTTCCTTTATATGAGGAACCCAAGGTCTAAATAATTTAAAGAACAAAATAAAAGACAGATAATAGGAAGATAACAGGGACATAGAGCTTTTAAATATGGTAAGGGGACCAAGAGCTGAAGAGAAGGGGAGGGAGCATGGAAAGGGGAAGTAAAAAGAGTGGAGATGCGTTGTCTACATGTACCAACTCCCTGGAATGGATGGAATAATGTTCTGCAAATGTGGACTGATAAAAAAAAAATGAATGAACAATTAAGATTTAAAAAGAATCTGTAAGACTGTAAATTGAATTTACTTAATTGTGTTCAGGCCCTTCTGCTTACCTATATCCTCTTGGTTAAGTTTTGGTGGTTTGTACATGCAGAGAATTGGTATATTTCACATAAATTATCAAATTTATGTGTGAGGAGTTGTTTATAGCATTCTCTTGCCATCCTTTTGATATCTAAATGATCTGTAGTGATACACTAGATTTATTTCTGTTGTTGGATCATCAATTTTATTGATCTTCTCAAGAAAGCAGATTTTCATTTTATTGATTTTTTTCTGTATTATTTTCTCTCTCCAATTTTATTAATATTTGCTCTTTATTGTTTCCTTCAGCTTCTTATGAGCCTTCTCTTCTTTTTTCCTACTTTGTTGAACAGTGAATATAAACTATAGACCTGAAACTTTTCCTATTTTGCAGTATGAGGATTTACTATTATAATGTGCCTCTCAACACTTTACCTGCATTTCACATGTATTGGCACATTGTATTTTTATTTTCACTCAACTCAGTTAAGAATTTTTTTAGTTTCTTTGAGATTTGCTCTTTGACTCATAGATTATTTAAAAATTTGGTTTTTAGTTGTGACATGTTTTGAGATTTTCCTCTTCCTGTTTTCATGTCTAGTTTGATTCTGTTGTGGGGAAATAGCATATTCTGAATGGGTTTACTTCTTTTAAAATTATTGAGGTTTGTCTTATGGTTCATAATTTGGTCTGACTTAGTGTATTCCCCAGAGATACTTGAAAAAACATACTGTTACTATTTTTTGTAGTGAGTTTTATAAATGCCAACTAAATTCTGTTGGTTGGTATTATGTTCTTTTATACCTTTGCTGACTTTTGTTGAGTTATCATCAGTTACTGTAGAAAGAGTGTTGAAGTCTCCAAATACAATTATGATTTCTCTCCCTTTTTCCCATTTTCATCAAGTTTTGGTTCACATATTTTGCAGTTTTGTTCCTTAGGAAAACATTTTTGATTGTTTTATCTTGTTGGATTGAGCTTTTATCATTACATAAATTTACATTTGTCCCTCATTTTCTTTAAGTTTGTTAATAGTTTAAATCTAAAACTTCCCCCCCCAAAGTCTCATGTGTTTAGAGAAGGAGGGGGATTGGAGGGTGTGTGGATGATTAGGGTGCTATACACATCAGTGGATTAATCCATTGATGAGTTCATATCTGAAGGTACCAACAAATGGTAGGGCCTGGTTGGATGAGGTGGGTCACTACAGGTGAGACTTGGAAAGATGAATTCTTGTTCCCAGGTCCTTTTTCTCTTTTCTTGGATGTCCTGTGTTGAACAGCTTTCTTCTTCCATGCCTTTCTACCATGCCATTTCTGCTTTGGAGCCAGCTTACCATGGACTGAGCTCTCTGAACCTAAGAGCCAAAATAATTCTCTCTTTTCTTATTTTTCAGGTGTTAGGTATCTTGCTCCAGTGATGGGAAAGTGACTAGTACAGAAAATTGGTACCAGGAGTGGGATTATTGCTGTAACTGTACCCTACCATGTGGTTAAGAAGCCTTTGGAATTGGTTTTTAGGAAGTTTTTGGAAAGATTTGGAGATGTAAGCTATAGAAGCCCTATAATTTTTTAAGCAGTGCTTAATGGGCAGCATTGGCCAGAACTCGGAAGACTAGAATGGCAACAGAAATGTGGACAGTAAAGATTAGGCTCGTAAGGTTTCAGTTGGGAAAGAGAGCTCTATTGGAAACTGGACTACAGACTATGCTTTGTTTATTGTGGCAAAGAATTTGCCTGCATTTTGTACATGTCCTAAGATATTTTGTGAGGCTGAATTGAAAGGTGATGGCCTAATGAATCTGCCAGAGAAAATTTCAAGGCAGCCCAGGATTCAGGTGGTGGCATAGGTACTACTGGCTGCTTTTAGTCAGATCTACAGTAAGAATCAAGAGCAAAAGCAGAGTTTAAAGATAGGAAAACTTCAGAGATTGGCCTGAAAGAAAGCATTAAAGTTGGAGTTGAGTGGCATGTGATTGCTGAACAGATTAGCATCATTGAAAACAAGCCAAATATTTTGTACTAAAACAAAAGGAGATATGGCTTGAGGGGATGTCAGAATTTGGCCAGACTTCACCCATTGAAGGCTCAAGTGTGTACAAGGGTAAACTCCTTTGAAAGACTTTGTCTTGAGAAAAGAGCCCCAAGTCACTCAGGACCGCCTAGGGCCGTGAATCCCTGAGTTCAACCATCCAGCTACTCAGAAGCCTCTGCAGCTAAGGTGCAATGGGGCCAGGTGACTGCTTAAGCTGCTGACAGACTTTGGTATCATCCCTGTGATATTGGTTTTTCAAGCATGCATAGTATGAGTTATGGGGTCACAGTGGCTTCCACCCACATTTTAGAAGAAGGTGTGGAAGGCCCAGCAAAAATTTGTGACAGGCTACAGTCCTTACCAGGTGCCCCTGAGGAGGCAATGCTTAAAGCTTTGAGAGTGAGGCCAACTCTGCAGTGAATACATAGGAAGCTGAACATGCCAGGAACATGAAAAATGTGCCAAGAAAAGCCTCAACAGCAAGGAGAACTAATCCAAGAGGGGCTGGAACCAGAAAGACCATAGGAGTGGGGCAGCCCAAGGCCTTTGGGGCTCACATCTTACCACCATCTGCCCTGGGTGGACATGGGGCTACAGGCTTTAGTTTGCCAGGTTGGATTTCAGTCTTGCTTTGCTCCAGTTCCTTTCCATCCCACTATTTCCCCTTTTTGAAATGAGAATGTTTATTCTATGCTGTTGTGTGTTGGCAGTATTTAACTTTCTTTTTGATTTTTATAGATACTCACAGTTAAGAATTTGCCGTGATTCTCAGAGGAGACTTTGAACTTGGACTTATTGAGCAATGCTGGAACTATTAAGCCTTCTGTGTCTCTTAGAGATGTACTAAATTTATCTTGCATAATGAGATGGGCATAAGCCTTCTGGGGCTCAGGACAGAATGTTATAGTTTAGGTCTACAATGTGCCCTGAAAGTCTCATGTGTTCAGAAGTGGGCTCTTGGAAGGTAATTAGATCATGGGGTGCAATACTCATCAGAGGGTTAATCCATTCATGAGTTCACAGCTGAATGTGCCGTTAGGAGGTAGGGTCTGGTTGGAAGAGATGGGCTACTGGGGCATGACCTAGAAGGGTGTATTCTTGTCCCTGGCTCCATTTTCTCTCTCTACTTCCTGGCTTCCTTAGGTTGAGCAGCTTTCCTCTGCCATGCCCTTTCACCATGCTATTTCTGCCTGGGAGCCAGCCAACCATGGACTGAAACCTCTGAAACTCTAAGCCAAAATAAACCTTTCCTCCTTAATGGGTGTCATGTATTTTGTTCCAGTGATGGGAAAGTGACTAATAAAAAAGTCTTCTTTATCTAATAATAAATAATGTAATCACTCTTGCTTTCGAATTTTATTTTTCAAGGTGTATATCTTTCTCCTCCTTTTTTTCTCTTTTCTCTTCCTATGGGTTTCTTGGATATAATTTTTATTACAATTATTTTTTGTTTATAATATTATTGAGTGTTTCTCTTTTTCACATGTTTTAGGGTTGCTCTAGGTATTATATTTTATAGTTATAACTAATATGGTCTACTATTATCAGCATCTTTTACTGGTTCAAGTCTAGAATTTTATCTTCTTTCTTATTTTCTCTTTCAAGAACTTCCTTAAGGCATATTTTTCTCAAGTAATTCTTCTGGTAACAAGTTCTCTTGGTTTCCCTTCATCTGAAAATGTCTTGACATTTGTTCATTATTCCTGAAGGATATTTTCACTGAATGTAGAATTCTGGCTTGACAGTTACTTGCTTTTAGCACTTAATGAATGTGGTGCTTTCTCCTTCCTGGTCTTCATGGTTTCTAATGAAAACCCTACTGTCATTTGAATTTTGTTTTGTTTAAATTTTCCCCTTTAGGGATTATTTCTCTCTGGTTGCTTTGAAGATGTTTTTCCTTCCTTCAGTTTTCAGATGTTTGATTGGGATGAGTGTTGGCATGAATTTGTTTGAGTTTTTCTTGTTTGGATTTTACTCAGCTTCTTAACTCTGGAGATTTTTATCTTTTGCTAAACTTGAGAAAGTGTTAGCCATTGTTTCTTCAAATAATTTTCAGTCTCATTTTCTTTCTCCCCTTTTTCTGAGACTCTCAAGACACAAATATTAGATCTTTTATTATGATTCCACAGGCGCCAGAGACTCTGTTCCCATTTTTAAAGATATTTTGTCTCTTTCACCTCTGTTGTTCAGATGGAATAATTTCTACTTTGTCTTCAAGTGACCGATTCTTTCCCTTGCTGTATGCACTCTGTTATGGAGCTCTGCCTGTGTGTTCTCATCCCAGCTGTTACATTTTTTAGTTTTGAATTTTCCATTTTTTTTATGTCTATCTCCTGTTTCTTTACTGTTTCAAGTGCACCCCTCACTGCTTGTTGAGGCAGTATTATGGGGGTGGTTTTAAAAGCCAAGTCAGAGAATTCCAGAATTCCAGAATGTGTCCTCTCACTTTTGTCATCTGCTCATTTTTGTTAGAGTTGATATTTTCCTGGATTTGGGCATAAGATGTGATTTTTTTTTTATTATATCAGGGACATTTGGAATATTACTTTCTGAGACACTAAATTTTGTATCAGTCTTTATTAGCCTGACCTCCTCTGATGCTGCATTAGTGGAGGAAGAAGATGCTACCTCGCAGTGTCAGGTAGAGGTAGTGGCCCAGGCTTCCATTCAGCCTCCCATTGATATCTGGAAGAAGAAGGTGCTATTACTGCTAGGTGGGAGTGGACGTCCAGGCTCCCCAAGTATCCTCTAGTGATACTGCAGGTGGCAGCCTGTTAAACAGAGTCAGGATTAAGCCACAAATCCCCACTTGGCCTTTTTGACTTCACCTCATCCAGGTGTGTGTAAGGATGTCTCACCTGGTGGAAGTTACAGGTTGGCTTCACTGAGTGTTTGCCGATCCTTGCTGATTCCTTTGCTGATGAGGTTATTGGCAGGTCCATTCTTTCCTTGTGTTTAGCTGGGATAGGGCTATTGTCAAAACCATATTTGTCCATCAACCTGCCCCCTTCCTGGTCACTTGACTAGAGAGAGGCTTTACTCAGAACTTCTTGTCTGTGCCTTTTGGTATTTCTGGGATGCCGTCTTCTCCAGAACCAGTTTGGAATATGTGAGGAAAATAGAAAACCCAGGGACTTCAGCACTAGATCATTCCTCCTGTCATGAGGGTGCTGTCCTTCTTGCGTCTGTGTACTGTTCACAATCTCCATATATTTATTTATGTATTATGTTCAGAGTTGTTTGTCCAGTTTAGACAGTGTATTAGCTTGGTCTTCCATAACAAAATAAGCCTAGACTGGGTGGCTTTAAACAACAAATTATTTTTTCTGAGTTTTGGAGTCCAAGGTCAAATCTTGAAAGTTCAAGATCAAGGTTGTGGCTGATTTGGTTTCTCTGGTGACAGCGTGCTTGCTTCTCTGGTTTACAGGCATCTTCCTTCTCACTGGCTTATCGGGAGAGAGGGACGGAGAGGGAGAGAGGAGGTGCTCGCGTACACAGGTCTACCTGCAAGGGGGGCAGGAACGCAGAGTAGAGCCACATTCATTCTCTTCCTCTCTCCTAAGGCCAACGGTCATGGAGATGCAGCCCTCACTCTCCTTACCTTACTAAACCTTTGTCAGCTCTTCCTTTCCATTTTAACTGCAACACCTCTTCATTTTTTCTTTTCTTTACACTGTCTTAGCAATGAGTCATTTTTGTTTTCCCTGAAACCATCTGTGTAGTTTACTTGGACTTTATATTTATTCAGATTAATACTGGTCAGTTTCCTTAATCAAAAGGGAAATTGATCTCTTAAAAATTGGACTTTGGGCCCCCAGTCACGTAGGAGGTTCTTGTGCAGCCTAAGCGCAAGGTCACAGTTATCACTGGTGGTCAAGCTGGCATGCCACACCTTCTTTAAAATAGTCTCTGTATTTCCTAGGATCCTTGAACTTATAGAGAGGAATTTTCAGGTGTAATCAACAGTCTATTTGTACATAGTAGCATCAGTGTCAGAGTATTTTCTCTTTCACTCTGGAAGGGTTAGCTTTTCCTTTTGCTTTTTTTCCCCTGTAAGTCGAGAGCCAGTAGGAGCACAGGGGCTACTTAGAATAGGAATGGAAATGAATCTTATTTCATGAAGTCCTTCAACTCAGGGGAGAAGCTGTGTAGTCCTCTGTATTAGGAGGCATGCCGAGGCCCTCACCAGGCTCATGGGGTACATTCCAGATGTTCCTTCCACACCAGGTCCTGGGGAATTCACTGAAGCAACCTAGGTAACAAAACTCCTCGCCCAAGGCAGGGGGAAATCCTGCCTTGTTCCATATGAGGTGTTTGGGACTGAAAAGGCTGGGACCTCCCCTTCAAAAGGGCACACACTCAGTGAGAAGTCGGGATAGGGAATACATCTACTCAGCAGCAGGGCAAGATATACATGAAGCTTGATTGTTTAAGGATGTTCTAGAAGAAGGCACAGTGTCTCCTAGATGAATTCATAGCAGAGGTAGAATGTGCCCATTGCTGCTTCTAGAGGTTTGTTTTTAGCCAGTATTGCCCAGGAAAGCCCAGCTGCATAGCTAGCAGAGGAGAGGTGGTCAGGTCTGCAGGGCTCTGAGGCACCCTGCTGGAAAAGAGCTCAGACCACCTGGACAGAAGTCCTTTTGGCCAGGCCCAAGGTAGCAGCCCTTAATTCCAGTCTGTCCATCCAGTAAGCTTCACGTGCCCTGCAGAAGCTGTGGTGATGGAGAAGCAGCATTTGAGCTATGAGTGTTTGGTAACTGGACAAAGAGTCCACACGATGCTAATTCCCAGGTGTTCGTGCTGTGCATCTCTGAGAAGGGGGCCACAGATTACTGCTCTCCCCCCTGCCTTACCTCTGGCACAAATCGATCTGCATCTTCTGTGCCCTCCTATTTTACAAAAGCACAATTACACAGAAAGACTTTAACAAGAATTAAACAGTATAAAAATGTTAACAAAACCTGCTGAAGATGACCTGGATTTTCGAATTTCAAAACATATGAAGAATCTGCTCACTTTCAGCCATCATCTATGAACAAAGCAAAAAGCAGGTAATTAAACACAATGAAGAACTGGGAACACAAGTAAAGAGCCAAGCACCCTTTAAAAAGCAGCTTTTAAAAGAATCAAGTAAAATTAATAGATGTGAGAAATACAGCCATTAAAATTTGAAACTCCGTTCAGGCCTAGGATATCAGCTGAGACAGCTGAAGGAGCAGAGGCAATTTCTCAGATGGATCATAGAAGGGTAAATAGATGGAAATTAAGGAAGAATGATAAAGAACTGTTGCAATAATATGGTGTGTAACACTTCTAAAGCACTCCACTGCTCCAAGCACTTCACATATGTGAGTAACATTTTGGGGAAAGTAAAATCATTATTTGCAGAGAAGGCTGTATGCAGCATCACATATGGAACAGGTTGGCAGGCTGAATTCTTACCAGGAGAGGTGGTGCTCTTAACCCTGGCAAGGAGGGCTGTTCCCGTTCACCTGGAGGACAAATGTTCCTCCATATGTTAACTAATATTGTGGAAGGCAGTAATAGAATGTAGGAGAAGCTTTAAAAAGATTTTCAGAAATAAAGTTAAGACTCAGATGCAGATATAAAAATGAACAGATGTTAAAGAGTTTATTGACTTTCATGACATGAGGGAGACAGGTGGATGTTCAAGCCAGCACAATGGAAAAGTCAAACCCGTACAGATTTATATGGCATAAAGGGATTTTGAGATGAACTGTAAGTGGACATAAAACTTGCTACTCAACAGTGGGCAGAAAGACTCAGCACCGCCAATTAAATCATTCCTGGACAGCTTAGGACTTAAACATCTGTCAGTTGCCCACAGTCTACAAAGAGCTGCAAAATAGCTCAGGTGGTGAACAGGGCGAATGTAGCTCACTCAAATCTGTGTGCTGTAGAAAACAATTTTCTGTTGAAACAATGCTTTTGTGTTCCAGAAGAGCTGAGAAGTTAATAATATTGAAAAACATAAGTCCTCAGATTCAGAAGACACAAGTTTGAAGAAATATATGTAATAAGGATTCTGGAATATACTGTGCAGAAAAACTGCAAACTATTACGGTTCATGTCTAGATGTTCTCTCGAAGGCTCATGCACCCACACGCAGGGCATTGGAAGGTGACTGGATCATGGGGCGATTTAGCTGACTTCCTGTTACGAGGTGGGGTCTGATCTGAAGAGGCGGGTCCCT
Source organism: Heterocephalus glaber (assembly GCF_053883595.1). Lineage (NCBI taxonomy): Eukaryota > Metazoa > Chordata > Mammalia > Rodentia > Bathyergidae > Heterocephalus > Heterocephalus glaber. The sequence continues at coordinate 3,098,127 of NW_028258329.1, read as the reverse complement.
GGGGGTGACCTGGAAGGGTTTATCTCCCTCCCTGGCTCCTCCTTCCCCCTCTGCTTCCAGGCCTCTGTATCCTTCTGCCATGACCTCCTGCTTGTAGACAGACATAACTGGAGGCCAAAATAAACCTGTTCTCTTTAAGTTATGGGTGTCACATTGTGTCCCAGCGGCCAGAAGGTGACCAACCTAAGGACAGAAGCCAAGGGAAATCCTGGAAACAAAGAAAAGAGACAGCTTACTTACAAAGGCATGCCGCTCAGCCTGACTGGAGACTTTTAAGGACAATAGTAGAAGCCACAAAACAAAACAGAACAAAACAAAAAACATCTTTTAAGCATTGAAAGAAAATAATTACCAGCTTAGAATTTTGTCCTGAGCTGAACCATTCTTTACATGGAGGGCAAGATCAAGGTATATTCAGGAAAACAATGACCTAATGAGTATCCAAGCAGAGGCCATACTATTATTAAAGAAATGATGAGCAGATAAATGTAGGGATGGGATCTGAGAAGGAACAGTGAACAAAGCAGTTGGTAAGACTTTAGGTAAATATAAATGGGTTTGAATGTGTAAAATAATAAAGCACTTGGAAGTAGTAACAAAGTGGAGGGCTGGGTGGGGCTTAGTGGTAGAAGGTTTGCTTGGAGTGCAGGAGGCTTTTGGTTCAGTCAACCCAACACCTTAAAAACAAGAGTAGGATTAAAATATTGGAAAATGATGACATAAAAGGCAATGCTTAGACAGAGCATGGAGGCAAACCACTCAGTTCTGTGTTGGTTGCCCCTCAAGACCGTAGAGATGTCAGATTTAAGTAAAAATTCAATGAAAAAATGTATGAATAACCAACAGAATATATATATATGTATGTATGATTTTATGTTATACATAATTTAGTCTATATAATTGTAAATATTTATATATTATGTATTTATCTTCCAAATGGAGGGAGAGGGGAAGGCATAAAAAAATGTTATCAACCAAAAGAAGGATAAAAGATAAAACCAAAGAAGGAAGAAATCCAAAGCACATTAGATAATAGAAACAAAATGTTACAACCAACAAGATAAAAGTAAGTGAACTAGCCAGCTGGTTAAGAGAGATTTTCCAACTATACATATATACATGACATATATATGTATATGATATAACTATAGCCTTTTTAGCTAGACCATTCATACACAAGAGGTAAAAACAAAAATGAGGAAGGTATACCACTAGAATATAAGTATCTGAAGAACAAAATATCCACATGTGAATTTAAAAAACTTCTTGTGTGTGTGATGTGCATGCACACACATATGTAAATGAAATGTGTACCCTTAAATATTTACATTCATTATGACTTCAAAAGGATATTTTGTGAGTTAATTACCACTCTCAAGAAGTTAGAAACATTTAACCTAACTGCCCCCAAGAAGGAAATAAAGATAAAGCTAGAAATTTGTTAAGGAAGAAAAATATAATACAGATTGATACAGGATAAATTGGTTTTTAAAAAAGAACTGAAAAGAGCATACCTTGGGTGGTAATTAACAAGAAAATAAAAGAGATAGGGAAGTTTTTACCAGATCTAAATGTAATTTGTAACTATGGAAAAGCACTTAAAACAGAATACTATGGATAAACCTGTGCCAATAGATCTGTGGATTTAGAGAGCATGTAATATGTTCTATTAAAAATAGAAATATAGAAAAAAATATAAACAAATATAAAATTGTAAAGTGCACTGTATTTCTTTGAGCTCTTTTAGGTTCACAGTACAGCTGAGTGGAAAGTCGAATCCCTTTTTATACCCTCATTTTCAACACCAAACTATGCATTTGTTAACAGTTGCTAAAACTACACCCATACATCATCATCCAGAGTTCGCAGTTTGCGTATGGCTTAGTTTTGGTGTTGTACATTCTGTACATTTGCTTCTTGTTCTTGTTATTTTGATGGTTTATTTTTCTTAGTACTAGTGGTAAAACCAGGGAGCTCCCCCTGCACTACATCCTCAGTCCTTTATTTCATTTATTTCATTTTTTCAATGACTCAAAAAGTCATTTCCCAATGTCATAAATGTTGTGCCTATTTAAGGTATAAACAATATTATGGGACATGTATGCATAGTGAAAAACATTACTATAATGAAGTAAATTAACCCATCATCTCATCTAGTTCACCACTTTGCTTTTGTGGCAATAGCTAAAATATACTCAGTATATTTTAGTGTACCAAATGTGGCACAGTTGTAGTACCTGTCATCCTCGTGTTGTCTATTAGATCTCTAGACTTGTTCATCCTAAGTGTGTCCCGTGTTGCATCCTCAGGCTTACATCTCTGTGTTTCCTTCCACTCACCCACTCTGCTCCTGGTACCCACAGGTTTTCTCCCCTTCTTGAGTGGATTCTCTGGAGGCCTTCCACTGATGGCCTACAGATGCCTGCCGGGCTGTGGCACATAGAAATGACCGTGAAAATTTGATTCTGCTCAAGACCGTGCACTTGGTCATGGACTGGAACAGGCTACACAGCTGGTTTCAGACCCTCAATGTTTTGGAATAAAATATAAAAGTTAATCAGAATATCTATGGCAGGATACATGGATATAGATACAGACATATAAAATTGACCCAGGACAATTCCTCTCTTCTAAGCAGACTTGTTCCCTCTGAAATCTGGACACACTTTGCAACAGCAGTGTCTGAACAGTGTGTCAATGCATATTCTGCAGCTTTTCTCATTCTTGTGAAATTTAAAATCAATGGGATTTAGATCCACTATCTTCTGAGATAGATGGCTTCTCCCTTCTCCCCTCTTTCCATTTTGGAGAGGTAGCATTTTCATCTGTTCTGCTCTCTCTCTGTCTTTCAAGCATGTAAGAGCTCAGAGCAAAAGGGGCAGTGTCTCTGAGACCTTGTAACTGGGGCTCACTGAGTCCACAGTCTCCTCTCTGCAGCAGTGCAGTGTACCTGCATTTTTAAAACTTCTGCACCTGTTCCTGGTGCAGTCTCATTCTGGTGGGCACATGTCCCGTTGGGAGTCCGTGTTACTGGGGTCCCTGACAGCTGGGATGCACTGCTTTTATCTCTCAGGCTCACAGCCAGGCTCTCTTTGCTCTGAGGGTGGCACGACCACTTTCTCCTTCCCTGGTCTCAGATGGGGCCTCTTGGGCTCAGCAGTGGGGATCGGTGAGGCAGAGTGAGCTGAGGCCTGTGCTGAGGCTGAAGCAGGGGGCTCCCATTGAGGGTCAGCAGCTCTTTCCAGGTACAGGACTAGGCACTGTGTGAGAGCCAGGGAATGTGGACAGCACCCCGACTTCCATCTGTGCCTGTGGATGGGTCTCCCTTATGCTTTCACTGTGTCCAGAGGCACAGCTCATGGCCCCCTAGGGCCTGAGGCCCACGTAGCCCAGCTGCCCTCAGTCTTCTCCTCCCTGAAGAGCTCCCTTTCCAGCCTCCCTGCTTGGAGCAACATCTCTCCCACCCAAGGGGTCAGGGAGCCAGTTCTTCCTGCAGCGTCCCTCATTGCACTTGGCCGCAGGCTGCGATGAGACCGTGTCCCCTGCTGGGGCCTTGCCCACTTCACCCCCACTCCGGAGCTCTGCCTTCTCCAGGTGTGCTCCTCCTGTCCAGCCCCTACAGGCACAGAGCTGCATCCTGAGTTCTTGAGCTACACTTCCCACATCATCCCCGGTGGTGGGTGAGGCTCAGGCCTCTTTCACCCCAGAGCAAGCTTGGGTCCTCCCTGGCTGGATGGAAAGTGACCCTGCACCTGAGGAAGGCAGTTCCCGAAGGGACTAAGGGGCTGTCCTCAAGAATAGTGCAGATGCATTGTGCCAGCTGGCAGCCAAGGGAAAAAATGTAGATTTGGCCACTTTTGACCTATTTGACATGGAAAATTTCAGATACAAAAGCAGAGAGAGGAATGAAATGAATCCCTGCTGCCCCACCTTGCCTTCCCGTTACCAGTTCTTGCCAGCTGCTCTATGGCTGCACCGTACTTGGCCTGATTCTGTGCATTTACCAGGCGCCCTTCTGTGCTAATGGTGTAGCCTCAATGTCTGCAGCCACGCACATTTCTGAGGGACTTGCTTCCTGTCCTGGAGAGCTGTTTCTAAACTCAATATTTTGCATCAGGCCCTTTTTCAAACCTATCTTATCTCCAGCCCTTAGGTTCAAAACAGATAAAGTGGTATTAACATGAAGAAAGCTATTACACAAGTCCACTCTTCTATGATTTGTTGCTGAAATCAAGTTGGCTCTGGGAAAGACCCATTAAACTTCTATCACAAAAATTGAGCTTTGGGTTTTGATATCAGTTGCAGTGCTATGACCCCATGTATCTTAGGATTCTATTTGGATGAACAATATTCAGAATGGTGGAGTCACACAGGTAAGCCGTTGCTCATGGCAACCATTTTCAATCTTGTTTTTAACCTATTTCTCTTGTGATCTTTCTAGTCTTCAATTAATGGCTCTAAGTGCCTAAGCACATAGGAAAGGCTTGCAGGACCCCCCTCCCCCTCAGTGTCCCCCCTCAGAGTTGAAAAATTGAAATCTCATGGGGTGAATCATTTACAGAAAATTCAAATACAAGTACATTCACAGGAAGGAAAATTTAAGTTTAACTTTGACCCAAAAGGGAGCAAAATAGGCCACATCATTCAATATACTGGTGGTTTCTGAAGAGTTTAAATTTTGTATGCAGTCATTGGGGTGTGCATTGCGTTTGCTGCCATTGTCAAATACAAAGAAAATAGTATATTGTAATCAAACACTGGCAGAAATCCTAAATCTCAGAGTTCAGGAGGACCTAATTTGAAAATTTTGGCACTCTCCAAGGTGAGGTTTTGGAAGTTTGTTTTTCCGCTCTCGGCTGTCACCATTTATGATGTGGCGCAGTCAGAAACAGCCCTCCACTGAGCAGAGAAGGTTTATATCCGGGCCCTACCTGCTGCTCGGTTTTCCTCCAGTGTTTGGATGCAAGGGGGTAGCTGTGTCTCTTTTAACGATGACTCAGCCTGTCTTCCTCCCTTCCACCTCGATCACACTTCTGCTTCATATTCAGATCACGGCTTCCTTGTACACTTTTTCCCTTCAGTTTCTGGTTGCTTTTTTTCTTATTATATTTTTTTCACAAATGTGTCTTTTATCAAATAATGTGTTCTTTTCAGCCTGTTATTTCTTCTCTCTCACTCCACATCTCCTTCCTCTCCCAGAGACCCCTGATGGCCCCTCCCCTGCCCCTCCTCTTCCTCATTGGACTCACCTTTTCAGCCTAGTGCCTTGATCGTTGGGCAGTCACTGCTCCCCATCTCTACGCTGAGTCTAAAAGTTTACCTCTTTCTCAGTTTTCACCCTCGTTTTTCCAAAGCTGATCAAGGACATGTCCATGGGAAACAAGCTCTCTGACGCCTTAATGCCCCTCTTTGCCTTCAGGCTTGAATAGTTTTCCACTCGAGAAAACCATTGTATGATTTTTTGTCGACTTCCTGCCTCCCACTCACCCCGTTGTCTCCTGATGGAGCCTCTGTTAGTGACGTGAGCCTCCCTGGCCTTGTCCTTATGGTCTGCGTCATTTCTGTCATACTTGTCATCTCTGTGGCTTTTCCCAGCTGAACTTTCCACCAGTTACAGAAAATTATTTCATCAGTGGTAGCTTTAATTGCCTTATCACTCTCTGTTTTTCTGGTTGCAATAGCCTCTTGAATTCGGGGCAGGATAATACCTTTTTAAGAAATGATTTCTCATTCTTTTCGTGGGCAGCTTCTTTTAAAAACATCTGTCTTTATTGTGTGTCTCATGGCAAAGACTGTTCACAAGCCCCTCGTGATTCTGGGTATAGGAAAAGTTGGCAGAGGCTGTGCAGCCGAGCAACCCGGCCAGGCTTCCCAGTCCTCCAAATGAGAAGAACTTCACTCTGAGAGTGAGGGCCTTCACTGGCTGCCTAGGTTTCATACAGAGGTTTACTTTCATTTACATGTGTGGCTGCATTTTAAGGGTACCTGGAATTTGTTTTAATTTAATGTAGACAGACATGCAGACACGGAAAGACTGTTGGGGAAGGACACCATGCAGGGGCAGAGGGGAGCCTGGATTGATCCTGACGCAGAGGCGAGCAGGGAGAATGTGGACAGGAGCCTTTGTTTGGTTCTGGGAAGGAACTGGCCAGGCAGGCAGCAAGCAGGCTCACAATCTGCTGTGGGAATGACTCCAGCAGGCTCTGGTGTGTGGAGGCTGCTCCTGGGCCATTACGGCTGGTGGACAGGGACTCCAGGGGCTGGAACCCCAAACCAGGTCCGGGGACAAGAGCTGTAGACGGACTGCATGTGAAGGAGCTCCTGAAGCAGCTGGTTACTCTGTCTGGGAACTAACTCCTCCCCGAGGGGCAGTCTCTTCAGGCCTCAGAGCATCAGGATACAGAGAGTAGAGACACAGGATGAGCTGTTAACTTTAATTGTTTTTCTCTCTGATGAATGTTTGTGCTTGCTTTATCCAAGTTGTAACTCCTGGCTGGTGAAGGTTTGAACTTGGGCAGAAGAAGTGCCCAGTTGTATGTCTCTAAAACTTGTAGTTAGCTTGCTGTCCTCACCCCCTCCCTGTGCTCACTAACTGTGACCCCTCGAGTTGGTCCTGATGCTCCGCCCTGTCCTGCTGCTCCTGCAGTGTCTACCACTGAGGACACAGTGGTGAGCAGCAGTCGCATGCTGCGCCCTGTTTAAGAGACTGGGTCCAGAATCCCAGCCTGGTGGGGCCCACAGGGTGGCAGTGTGTTCCTCCCCGCTCCTTGGCCCAGTTGTGGGGTGCCTAGGGGCCAACAGGAGCCCCTGCAAAGTTGCTGCCATTCTGACTATGGCCACAGTAGATCTAAGAGACCCAGCCTTATAACCCTGGCTCACAAATCCTTCTGTTTCTAGTGCCGATGAGCGGTTTGACGCCACATTCCACACCAACGTCCTGGTGAATTCTTCTGGGCATTGCCAGTACCTCCCTCCAGGTAAGATCCACTTCCTGTGTCTCCTTCCAGTTAGAGACGTGAAGGGAGGATGGGTATTAGCCTGATGGTCGCCCACCTGAGCTGGGGGCTGGCTCTACACCGAGTGCACCCCACCTGTCTCCGCTGGGCGCCTTCCTGAGTCTGTTGCATTCACGGGTGCCGTCTTTCTCTTTGTCTCCGAGTCATGGCTCAGATGGTGTTTGCCAACATGTTGCTGCGTTCTTTTCCTGTAAAGTCAATCTGCAATTAAAGCGAGTCTCCCTTATCAGGTAATTTACACTTCTCTGTCCAGTTCACAAGCTGGACAGGCTCTTTCCTCTCTCTTTCCACCTGCAGGCCTGATACGCAGGCCCCTTCTCCCTGACAGGACCCCACCATTTAGCTCCCAGCTGACTCAGTACCTTGACAGAGGCCCCAGGTGTAGCGGGAGATGGTGGGAGGTCTGGTATGCTGGGCTCATGCATTTCAGAGCAGTCACAGGTTGGACGCCGGGCAGAGATTCCAGAGAGGAGCTTGTTAGTGTCTGGCTCCCAGAGGGTTTCCCTCCTCCTCAGCCTCCTGATGGTGAGAGTCCTTGGACTGATGTCCCCCGGCCGCCATTTCTGTGGGCCTCTACTTAGCAGTTCAAGACCCAGTCAGGGTGTGTTTTTGCACTTGGACGTTAACAGTTGAGATTGTTTTTTATTGTTTGAAGATTGTTTAAATGTACTATTTTCAAGGATTATTTCCCCCACTGCAACTGTCTGGTTTATTTAATTTCCTACTCACAAGAGATCTGCAACTGCTCCCCACACACACCTCACCACTCTTGCTAATACACAGCCCTGCACACTGTCACACACTGCACGCGACATGCATACTCTCAGCCACATCACACACCTACATACTCACCAGACTGCTGCTCACGTACACGCAGACCACACAAGTTCCCACACCTGTGCACACTCATGCATACCATGCACACGCTGCTCTCCAGAGTCAGCCTCTGGCTCCCTGCTCTCACAGCACACGGTGGAGCTGGGTTTGCCTTCTGGGTGGTTGTTTACAACACGCTTTTCCTGTCAGCAGGTGCTAAGCATCCACAGTCAGTCTCTGTGCTCACCTGGGAGACCTGTGTGGCCCGTGTGATGGGAACCGTCAAGGCTGATGATGCTGGCAATGTCTGTGTAGGAGGAGGAAACCCAGCTGTGTCAGTTTCTACTTGAGACCCTTGCTGCTGGCCACTCCCTCCCTGTCCCCTGCCCCAGTGCTTGCTCTGCACAGCAGCCCCATAGCCTTTGCACACTGGGCTATGGAGTGCCTTCCACCACACCTGTGTTCTCGCACCAAGCCTGCAAGTTGCAGCTTGTGTTATGAGGCCACTTTAGATAAAGGCTCCCAGTAGTCACAGGATAGAAGGTCACCGTGCTGCAGACATTCGGAAGGCTGAGGCTATTTGCAGCTACAGTGGCAGTGCTCCAGACCCTCACACTCCCAGCGTACAGCACCGCCTCTGGGACTCCAGCCCTGTGAAGGCCTCAGGGCCCAAAGCCTGGTCAGGACAGGACACAGTGTGCTGAGCCCTGGGACTTGTGTGCTGCCAGGGAAGGTACAGAGCTGTGGGTTCTTTTGGTCACAGAAGGCTGGCTCTGGGATGCTGCTCTGTTCCTGCTAGTGGACAAGGGAAAATAAGAATGTCTAGGATGCAGGTTTTGAAATAAAGACTTGATTTTGTAATGTGACTCCTCCCCTCCATTTCGTGTGTTTATTTTCAGCAGCTTTGTGGAGGTATAATTTACATATCATACATTTTAAGCGCATGAGTCAATGATTTTTAGTAAATTCACAGAGTTGTGCAGCCTTACCACACTCCAGTTTTAGAGCATTCCCATCAGCTCACAAAGATCCCTTTGCCCTGTGCAGTTCATCCCCACTGGTCCCCCACCAGCCCCATCAACCACAGACCTGCTTTCGTCTTTTCCTTGGGTCTTTGAATAGCAATGGCATCGTGTGGTTTTAGTCTTCTAACTCCCAAATAATGTGGGTCTGAGGGAATCCACCCCACTAATGGGAAGGGAGGGTGTGGAATAAGCTCCAGATTTTTGCGTACATTTGACATACTGCTGCAAATCACATTTAATGGACCTTGAGTGGGCAGGGAGTATATATTTGGCTGTGAGGTGGGGTCCATGTTTACAAAGCCCCCCGGTCACTTAAAGAAAATTAAAATTAAATTCTTTCTTTAATTCAGTAGCAAAAGCTGACAGAGTGCCTGTCTTGCCCCACTAGCCCAGGGACACCTACACCATCCATGCCATCCAGTGTAGCCCAGGCACATCGGAGGAGGGAAAAGCTCAGGTGTGAAAAGCTGGACTGAGCTTATCTGGTCTCCTCCCCACGACCTTGTGGAAATTCACTTCCAACTCCCCCAGCCTGGAGTTGCTCTTTTCAGTGGAAACCTTTGTAGCCAGGCACTTTCTTCAGCTGAAACCCATCAATTCTGATAACTGTTCTTGATCCAGAATCTGAACAAGTGAAGATTATTTTCCACTAAGTATCTCTGGATAAGCAAGTGTTTTCCTGGTTTTTAACCTACAGAAAAGACCTACCCTATCCTTCCACCAGTCACACACCTTTCAGTCTTTTAACCTCTTCATCATTGTTATTAACTTCTCTGAGATTTCTTACGTTCTTTACAGCTCTCTTGTTACTTAGACCCTGAGGCCGCGCAAGGCAAGGGGAAGTTTGTAGAGCTAATTCTTTCACAGAAATCCCCAAGAAAAGTCTTCTTCAAACCAACCTGTATTTGCATTTGAATTTCAAAAGACAATGAGGCTTCAGTGGAGCTGGTTTTTAAAAAATTTTGCAAAATTACAAATACAAGTTATTCTTTTTTTAACGCAGCTTGTTCTGGACAGGGTTAGCAGCAGTTTGAAGAGGTGGGGTGAGCTGGAGAGACTGCTGTGTATTCTGAGCCCATCTCAGCTTCCCTTTCAGTCCCTGATGGTTTGTGTCACCCACGTAGGCATCTTCAAGAGCACCTGCTACATCGACGTTCGCTGGTTCCCCTTTGATGTGCAGCAGTGCAAGCTGAAGTTCGGGTCCTGGTCTTATGGAGGCTGGTCCTTGGACCTCCAGATGCAGGAGGCAGATATCAGCAGCTACATCCCCAATGGAGAATGGGACCTTGTGGGTGAGTCCAGCCAAGGTACCAGACTTGCACCCTGGAATAAGGCTGCTCTGCTTCCTGCCTGAGCTTTAAAATGTTTGAGATTTTTTCTCCTGCCTCTTCAGTGTGAGCATTTACTGAACTTGGCAACATTTCCCATCATTTGCTGTTTTCTGATGAGAAACACAAAACAGTTAGCAAATGTAACACTTTACAGGGGCAGCCTGAAGCATGGCCAGGACACATTTAACAAGTCTGTGCCAGGGGAGACATCCCTGCATTCTTCAGACTCACACCACTGCCCAAACCCACACCACTGCTAAAACTTTGGACAGCAAAGTTCAGTTGATGGCGTGAACCAAGAAAATCACAGAAGAGGCTGAAATAAAGTAAAAACAGTTGTGTTTGGGCCCAAGGTCAATTTGGAAATCAGGAAATGCACGCTGAGGTAGTGCTGTCTCAAGGGGAGGTGGGCTTGGGGCTTTATGACGAGACATCAGTACGCGGCTTAGTATTTCGAGGCAGATAAGTTGGATTGAAGTAGTCTGATGGATGGAAATGGATGCAAATCAGGCTGGTCATAAATATCAGAAGCCTTCTGAATGTCCAGGTCAGGAGGCTAATTGGTAATTCTGGCTTTTCTTAAACCTTTTAAGGAATTGTTAGATTCTGAAAATTTTGTTTCTTCTAGCAGATTTCATTCCCCACATGATATCTGAGTGGCAATCTACCCCCTGTGTGCAACTCTTTAAGGCTCAGGAAAGGATTTCTCTCTCTCTCTCTCTCTCTCTCTCTCTCTCTCTCTCTCTCTCTCTCTCTGTCTCCCCTCCCCCCCATTCTGTAGCCATTTTGACTCATTTTATCAATAGGAAACCTATATTTCACTATTTTAAATGGAAAGACAATATAGTCCTAAGTCGCTTGACATCAGGTATGCATTCTGAAAATATGTGTGAACACCATAGTGTGTAGTGACAAAAACTAAGAGAGCCAGGCAATCCCTTGGGTGACTTCATCTTAGGATCCTGACATCATATCTTTGTTTCATCTTTGGCAGAAACATTGCTTTGCAGCCCATGACTGCAATGACATTTATAATAGTATAAAATTGACGATGTGTTATTTATAATAGTGCACTTCCTATCTGTCAAAAGAATGTCTGCCAATTTGCTCACATGTCGCCAAGATACCTTTAAACAACTGCATACCAAGGGTTTGTTCAAACATCAATCTCCCAGTTCTTTACAGCTTAGTGAACTCCAGGGCCGTGCTTGTGTGTGGCGTATATGCCAAAGCACGCAGAGAAATTGTGCTCTGAAGATTGAAGATGCTTCCTTCCCACCGCCTCCAATGTAGGGATCCCTGGCAAGAGAAGTGAGAAGTTCTACGAGTGCTGCAAAGAGCCCTACCCAGACGTCACATACACGGTTACCATGCGCCGAAGGACGCTGTACTATGGCCTCAACCTGCTCATCCCTTGCGTGCTTATCTCGGCCCTGGCCTTGCTGGTGTTTTTGCTCCCTGCAGACTCCGGGGAGAAAATCTCCCTCGGTAAGTGCCTGGCTCTTTGTCAGGACTCTGAGACTGCAGGCCCTTCCCTGAATCAGCTCTGCAGGATCGCTGTCACTGGTGCAGAGCTGCATCCAGGACTCAGGGCCTGCCTGCTTGGCTCATTACACACTGACCTTTGGCCCAGGCAGCTGTGGGAGGACAGAGGCTCTTGGTTCAGGCTCTGAGCTGTACAGATGTAACCTGAGAGTGCTGCAGGCTCTGCAGGCTCTGGGATCCTCTGCTCCCATGGAAAGGATGCGGACACCAGAGAGACCAGTCCAGTCTGCTCGGAGGGCCCTGTGCTTTCTCTCCCGCTGCTACCTCACCGCTTCCTTGCTGTACACAACACAATCCCTACACATGCTCCAGATGAAAATAAGAAAAATAGGATTTTGAATAGCAAAATGGATTTATCAATATCTCAGAGAATTACTAAATAGGTACAGATTTAGTTTATCATAGAAATCATTCCCAAACCTTTCATGTTCCGAATATGGGGCTCAGAATATTAAACGACACACCCAGGGCCATACAGTCAGTAAGTAACTTCATCAAGCCCTGAGACCAGGTCTTCTGACTGCATGGTTTCTTTTTCCTGCTCTGTGAAACTCCTACTCCATGATAATGCAATAAAGAATTGGAGGGATCACTCCAGTCCCTGTGTTAATTCTTCCAAAGCTCTGGTTCCTAAAACTGTCTCCACTGGAGTTCTCTTTGGGACTCTGCTAAGTGACAAGAAAGGCCCCCAGATAAAGGCACGTACCCCTGTAATCAGAAATCCCGTGTTCCAACGCCTCCCCCCAGGACCTCCCTAGTTCTTTGGAACTCAAGTTAGGAGCCCAGATTAGGTGGAATCTAGGCCTTGGTATGTGTTTTGTCTAAGGAACATCTGTGTGTTTATGTTCTAGGGATAACAGTCTTACTGTCTCTTACTGTGTTCATGCTGCTTGTGGCTGAGATCATGCCTGCAACATCTGACTCCGTACCGTTGATAGGTAAGGCAGGTGTCAGGTTCCTTTCCTAAAGATGTGGGGTTAAAAAGTGCTAGGATTCCCAGAAGACACAGGAGCAATAGCATGCAGGGGCCACGGAAAGCTGTATTTTCCTCCATTCCCTATCTGACAACTATTCAGAGTGACCCATGTCCTCTTCTTCCCTGGGCCCACGTAAGGGAAGGGGGTGTCCAACTTTGTAATTGGCCTTTAAATTATAGAACTGCCTGGGAAGTGGTGTCTACCTGCTCAGGTGGAGCTCAGTGCTCCGGAGGCTGGGACAGGGAGAGCACTTGAGCCTAGAATAGGGGTGGCGAACCTGTGGCATGTGTGTTTATTTGTTTTTAAGACAAAAGATGTTAATGTATGAATTGTTTTTTCTAAACTAAAACTGCAGTATTCAGGTTTAGTTGCAGTGAGTGCATTTTGTGATAAATGAGTGGTTTTGGGGTTGTAATTTTAGGACTCATTTCTAAAAGATTCACCATCACTGACCTAGAAGTTCAAGACCAGCCAGGGAAACACAGTGAGACCCCGTCCCCACCTCTAAAAAAATTACAGAAGTTGCTCTTCGTCCCATAATTCTCTCACTCATGCTTGCTTTGGAGTCAAAGATTTTAAAATTAGCAATTAAAATTTTTAGCTGAGACATTGTTTTGTTAAAATGTGAGAAGCACACTAACTTTTAGCTATTGTGCCCTGAGATACTTTTTAAATGTTTGGAGCAATATGAAAGGAAAAATGCGTTTAGGCCAGGACAGATCTAAGGCGTCACCTTCTACCCAGGGAGGGATTACAGGAGACGACATCAGCTACTGCTCTGCACCTTCCTCGATGGGAACAGTGGGATAATGCTGAGGAGCACTACGTCAGGTGGTTAGGGTTCCCTTCCTGATCAGGAAAACAGGACTTCCATGCCAGTTGCTAGGATGGGCAGCGACCTTCTGTCAGTGGCTGTTTGGTTTAATATAGGAATTGCCATGCACATTTGGAAGTCAGGTCTTTGGCTCTGGCCCACCACTTTCCACCAGGAAAGTGGGTGGTGAACTATTGGCCTGGCCTGGCCAGCGGGAAGCAGTCCAGTTCCGTTTTCCAGCATGACCACAACCCAGGACCCAGCAGTAGAACAAGGTCCAGGTGCACTAGTGTGTGATGTTCAGAGCCACTGGAGCCTGCTCTCACTCACGTCTGCTCTCTTTGCAGCCCAGTACTTTGCCAGCACCATGATCATCGTGGGCCTCTCGGTGGTGGTGACGGTGATCGTGCTGCAGTACCACCACCATGACCCCGACGGGGGCAAGATGCCCAAGTGGGTACGTGCCTCCCACAGAGCTGGGGACCCACCCTCAAGGAGGGCCCGCATGTGGGTTATCTGTTTTAAAAATCAGACAAAAACTGGCACTCGGAAACAAATGGCATGCTTTTTCCTAAGACTTCACTTCTCTCCATATTTTACTCCTTGGTTCTCCTGCTGTGGCAGTGTTTGAATCTGACATTGCAGAGCACAGCTCACACACCGGCTGCTGTGTATTTTTTATAAGCACATGGTTTTAAAACCATTCCTTTGCATATAGTGGAGGGTACTGTGTGGTAGTGGGAGGCAAGAGATGAGGTAAACACATAACAGCAGGGTGGGAGCCCCACAACAGACTGAAGGGCAGAAAGAGTAAGGAGCAGATTGAGCCACACAAAAATAGAGCAGTCCCTCGATGTCTGCAGGACACTGGTTCCAAGTTCTCTTGCAAATACCAAAGTCTGCAGGTGCCTGAGTTCCATCTATACGATGGCACAGCATTGGCTCAGAACCTATGCACACCCTGCTGTGTACCTCAGATCATCCCTGGCTAACTAACAGGACCTAAACAGTGTAAGTGCTGGGTAAATAGCTGTTACGGGCTGTTGTTCAGGGAGTAATTTAAAAAAATGTCTGTAGTTACTCAGTACAAATTCAGTTTATTTTCTCTGAATATTTTTCAGTCTATGGTGGGTTGAATCCATGGATGCACAACCTGAGAATGCAGACAGCTGGGTGTACATACATTCAGTACACACAGGAATGCGATCTAACTGAAAGCCCATAGCACCAAGACCAATAGTCACCAATGGGGAAGGGAAAAGGGAGAAAAGGAAATGGATGATAAAATGCAGGATCTCAGCAGAAGCCATGCCTCGCCTTCCCCATGGCAGCCTGGCCCTGTCTGCTGATGTTCACTCACCATAGCATCTCCTCCCGCGGGACTGTGTCACAAGCTCTGTGTCCACTCCTGGCTAACCGTCGGGATCTTGAGGACCCAGCCAGATCCTGGGCTTTGCTCATCTCACCCAGACAAAACCAAAGCAGTGCAGAGCTGCCTCACCTCCCTGTAGACCTCCCAGGCCTTCCTGTTCAGGGTGTGTAGTCTCAGGATGGACAAAGCCCTCCCATCCCAAAAGGTGCCTGTCTTTCGGGACCCATTAGGTTACATCCAAGTGCAGAAGGGATCACCAACATGCTAAATTCAGACTAAGGAGTGAGGCCCATTGAAATGCCCTCCAGGAACAGAGGGTTTCTGGGTCTTCTAAAAACATCTATTATGCAATATTTTACAGTTACTCAAAGGTTAACTGAGGAGGTTACTTTAAAAATAGCCTTACACATGTACTGTTTGCCCTCAGATTTTTCCATGGCACGTCTCCTGTTACACTGTAGCTCATGGCACCATCAGTGGGGCAAGCTCAGCCTGAGTGGCAATGCCTTGTGCACAGGTGACATCACTGTAGCCCCTGATGTTTGCTTTTACAAGTCCCAGACCCCTTAAAAAGCCACAGTACATTTGCACAACTCCTTTACATTCTTAACTGACTGTTTCCTGATCTTGACACACTGGAGCACAATGCCAGGCCAGATTTGAGCGGCAGTGCCTTGTTTATTTGCATGTCTTTATCCATCTGTGTGTTTGAAGCAGATAATATACTTGTTTCCAAAGCCAAAGGAAAGATAATATACATCAGGAAGTCTGGCTTCTACTCCTATCTCTCACTTTGCTTCCACCACCAATATTAATAACCATTCCGATGAATTCTTTTTCCTTCCATTGTTTATTTCTATGAATACAGAAACATAAAGGCTTATTTAAAGTATTTTGACATGAAGATAATGCAGTTAAAACAAATGCAAAACCATTTTTAATGAGCTGGTAGCACTCTACTCTTCCAAAAAAAATCTTAATTAAGAGCATATGTTAATGGTTCATTTCTCAGCATAAAAGCTTGTGAAAATCAATTGCCTGTAAATAAAATACAAAGCTTATAGATTTCCCTCATTTTATATAGCATCATGCATTTTTCTTGGGTTCCATGTATATTCGAAACATAAACGGCCTCACAGGGACTTTTACTGTGATCTGTGGCTGTGAAGAAAATACTGCCAAGTGCAGTGGCATTATGTGACATTTGCACAGCCAGAAACGCAACTAAAACCTACCAGGAGAGGTAACGAGCACACTTTGGTAAGTGCCAAGAGGATGATTTCATCTTTGGAGATGCTTTGGCCTTGAAAGTTAATGCCTCAGGCCATGGAATTCAAAATGGACTTTGCCATGTGGATCCTGCCAGCTGCAGATGCACCTGAGGCACATGCAGACCCCGCCCTGCTGGGAGAGGTGCCCAGCCCTGCTCAGCCCTGGTTTGCACAGCTGCTTCTGGCTTCAGACTCTCTCCCTGTCCTCCACCCTCCCCCAAATCTGGAGTAGGCTTCCTGTTGTCCTCCGAGAGGGTGCAGGGCTCAGTCACAGGACTTTTGAAAGGAACTAAGGAATAGATGAGGCTGCAAAGTCTAGACGCATAGTGACTTTACTCCTTGTTCATGGTGTGACCTCCAGCCAATATCTTAGCCTTTTTGGGGACAGTTTATTTGTCTGTAAAATGGGGGAATTGTTCTCACTCTGCAGAACCAACCCTGCCTGGTCCTGGTGAGTGACAGAGTCCCTGGGTGAGGTTTCACTGTGGCCATGCTGCACTGCTTTTAACTGATTTTGAAAAGCCCTGCAGGTGGCCACCCGCACGGTGAAGTACACTGCGAAATGAAGGCCTCCCCGCAGCCGCGATGCTGCTCATCCTAGCAGTCTGCTTTCTTCATTTCACTCCCTGTCTCCCAACCCATTGGCTTGAGTTACCTTCGATAAGATGTCATGAAAGTGATTACCAAGAAAGAAAGGCCTGCAGACATGCATTTTACACCTTATCTCTCCCCACAGGTGGGAAGCATACCTGCTCGGTGGCTGATGACATTTTGCCGTAATCATAAAACAAAGCGAAAATGAAATCAGTATCTGCATGATTTCAGGGAAAGGCTCACTTCACACGTATTTATATGGATAGGCTTGCAGGAATCTTTCCTTT
Organism: Heterocephalus glaber; assembly: GCF_053883595.1. Taxonomy (NCBI): domain Eukaryota; kingdom Metazoa; phylum Chordata; class Mammalia; order Rodentia; family Bathyergidae; genus Heterocephalus; species Heterocephalus glaber. The sequence continues at coordinate 3,081,079 of NW_028258329.1, read as the reverse complement.
TTTTGCCTAAGTTGATGTTGGGACTGTCTCCTTTCTTTCCATGAAGGCAAAATTAATATAAACCCACAGCGTGATTTTTCACCAGCTTCCTCATGCATGCGGGCACTGTAAGTTTACACTTGATCTTAGCCAAAAAGCTGAGAAGCAATAAGTTTATCAAACACCTTAGACTAGAGGTTGGGAAACTGTGGCCCTGGTGGCCAGATGTAGCCCACTATTTTTGTAAATAAAATGTGATTAGAAAACAGCCACTCACATGCTTTCTGGGTGTACTACATCAGCAAGTTGAGTACTTGAACAAAGAGACCTTATGACCAAAAGGGCTAAAGTATTTGCTGCGGTTCCTCTTCTGGAAGTTTGCTAAGCCCTACATTTTGTTGTTGCTGTTGTTGTTGCTGCTTAAATTCTTTTATTGGTACGTTTTAGGTAAACAGTATGTTTACATTCATCACTGGGTGCTTGTACCTGTACATGATGGATCTTGGTTCTTATTTTTCCCCCATTACCTGTGCGCCCTTCACCCCCTCCACCCTTCCCTATTTACATAGACTTTGTTTCCATTTTTTCTTTTCTCATAATTTTTCCTTTCCCTTCTTTCCTTTCCCCTTCCCCTCCCTCCACCCCTACTTTTTTGGGCCTTTTCTTCCTATTTCAAATTATCAATTATTCATTTTAATCATTTTAATCCTTATTTACACTTTCAGTTTCTCACACCAGAAAAACCATTTGGTATTTACACACGTGTGTCCTATTCATTTCACTTAAGAGGATGGCCTCAATATGCATCCATTTAGCTATAAATGTCTCTAGTTTCTTGTTCTTTATGGCTGAGTAGTACTCCATTTTATAAAAAAAAAAAACACCACATTTTCTTTATCCAATTTCCAGTTGGTGGGCACTTGGGCTGTTTCCAAGCTTTCCCAAGGCCTACTTTTGACTTTGCAAAGTGCTTTCCAGGAGTTCATGCTCTTTGGCCTTTGCTGCAGCCTAGTGAGTGAGGTCAGAGGCCTGAGGCTGCCATAGTTCACAACACATCAGTGTCTCAAAGTTTTTTTCACGGAGCTCCTGGGCCCAAAGAAATAATAGTGAGAGGTCTCTTTATTCCATAGGTTAAAGCAACTTAATAAATATCCATGCCTTAGCCTTCTCCCACACAGGGCTGGCTTCCTCCTGCCCCAGAGAAAACTTCAGCCCATTCCCGGGTGGTGCACACCTAAGGTGGTCCACGCGTTGTGTTTGACTCAGCCTTGTAAGGGCTTGGCATTGCCTATCTTTGCTAAGTTAGGGGGGAGGCGGTGGAGCCAGTCACCCTCAGGATTGCTGATGCCTGCTCCTGGGCCGCTCACAACCTTCTGTTGCCTCCCCAGACCAGAGTCATCCTCCTGAACTGGTGCGCCTGGTTCCTGCGCATGAAGAGGCCGGGGGAGGACAAGGTGCGACCCGCCTGCCAACACAAGCAGCGCCGCTGCAGCCTGGCCAGCATGGAGCTGAGCGCCGGGGCCGCGCCCCCCGCCAGCAATGGCAACCTGCTGTACATCGGCTTCCGAGGCCTGGAAGGCATGCACTGCGCCCCCACCCCTGACTCAGGGGTCGTGTGTGGCCGCCTGGCCTGCTCCCCCACGCATGACGAGCACTTGCTGCGTGCCGGGCAGCACCCTGACGGGGATCCAGACCTGGCCAAGATCCTGGAGGAGGTGCGCTACATCGCCAACCGCTTCCGCTGCCAGGACGAGAGCGAGGCTGTGTGCAGCGAGTGGAAGTTCGCGGCCTGCGTGGTCGACCGCCTGTGCCTCATGGCCTTCTCGGTCTTCACCATCATCTGCACCATCGGCATCCTCATGTCTGCCCCAAACTTCGTGGAAGCTGTGTCTAAAGACTTCGCCTGATGTCAGCTGGCCTGCACGTGGAGGAAACGCAGAGAGGCAGAGTCACTCACTGGGTGGGTGAGAATGTGGGGTGCTGACCCAGCAGCACCATGAGCAGAGGGCTCTGAGGTACCCTTGTGACTGTCCATCCTGATGGTCGCAGTTTTCTTGTTATTTCAGTCATAGGATCTCGACACACCGTTCTCTTTAATCCCTTTCTTATGCATACATCGGCCCATCCTTACAGTCAGCAGGGCCACCGAATGGCCATTTTGCCCACTTGTCCACTCTCTGGATAGCCCTGCAGGACGGTCTCTGCAGCTCCAGACCTCCAGGGAAGGCCTGCACCGTTCGTTCTGCATGCTTGCATGTCACTTGCCAGTAAGGTCCACGTGGAAATGCAGCGCGTGCGTTTTGCCTGTGTACAGACCTAGATTGAAACGAATAGTAAACCACACTCACTAAGTCCTTTCCAACAATTGACTTGTAAAAGGAAAATAACCTCAAAAGAACTAAAACTAAAACCTTACCTGTTGGTTTTTCTACAATTCAACTTTTTCTGCCCTCCACCAAACAGTTGGTAAAGAACACAGTTTTTGTCCTTTCTGTATGAGAGAGTTGGTCATTCTGCAAACCTACACCTATTGAAGGAATCAGAGGGAATCAGAGGGACTCGGGTTTGGGCCGGTTCCAAGCTGGAACCACCCCAGCTGCATGTGTACGTGTTGGGTAGTGTGGACGTGTCCGCGGTATTTCCCAGGCAGCTCCGAAGCTTCCTGTGTTGTCCCAAACATGGAGGAGTCAAGCAAATCTGTTCCATTCTGCAAAGGACAAAGAGATGTACGAGAATTACCAAGCCAAAAGAACAGCAGAAGTTAACTTAAACCAGTTCTGTGCTTTTTGAAAAGCATGCATTAGATGCTTCACATGTATTAGGGCTCATGAGTCTTAGAAATGTGTACGTCCATACAAGCACACACCCTAAAGCGAACATGTCCCCTGGCTTTTTCTCCATGTAGGGGCAGAGGACAGGGGCTGGACCCTCTCTGGCCCCTGCATGGCAGCTACTGGGGAGGGGCGGTGCTCTGGTGCCTTTCCCAGACACAGGGCCAGCGGCAGTCAGCGGGGAGACACTGTCAGAATAGCAGAGGCGGGACAGCCACTGTCCCGTTTGTGGCTTTTGGGGATCTGTGTGTCCCAGTTACTTCACTGCAGCATCAGCTGAGAAAGCTGACTTGGGTTTGACGGGGGGATTCATTGGAAATGTTTAATGTTTAGATCGAACAGGGGACAGCGTGCTCCACCTAGGTTATCCCGCTGGTGAGAGTCATTTTGCTTCTTTCCGTTCTCACTTTTAATGAGATCAGAGCATAATTCACCAATCTCTTCAGTTTTTAGACTGCGAAGCTACACCGGGCTTCTAAGCTCTGAGAGTTCCGCGGACTGTTCCTAACCCCTGAGATGGGCCCATCATGGGAAAAGATCAGGTTTTCAGAGCAAAAGGACTTGCACATCTTTCTCAGCCACCTATTTCACGCTTTTCTGGGTAATGCACATGAATTCATCGGTGCTGGGGGAAGATGAAGGCTTGCGTGTGCTCTGTGCATGCATGTGCACAAGTGCTGTGTGCAGCTCGGGAGCATGGATGTTGTTTACAACAGGAAAGTTGGTACCTCAGGAGAGTGTGGCATTGAGCTATGTGGAGCAGGGTCTCCTCCGAGCCCACCCATTCTACGTGGTATAGACAAATGACGCACAATATTTCTGGGGTCTTTTCTTTCTATTAAAGTGTCTTTAGAAACAAATAGAAGTGTTTTGATGTATAAAGAGAATGCTTCATTTCTGACTGTTAGCCCCAGGTTGGTCCCTACCACAGTTTTTGCTTTAAAGAAAGAGAAAACCTTTTTGGTTTTGTATTTTAGATGGAAAAACATAAAAGGTAAATAAAAGTAATTCATGTTTTGACCATCCAAGCAACTTCTATATGATTTATAAAAATAAGGAATAGCTGTGCAGATAGTTAGTGTGAATGTTAAGTAGTCTCCCCGGCTCTCCTTTCTTTCTCTCTCCCGATAGGGGCCGCTGATGAATTTGGGTGGCATTTCCAGAAGGAAGGGAGGGGACTGAGGGGGGACGTGGAGAGAGATTGTTTCTCTAGAACTCATGCTATGTAAAGCATTCTGCACATTTTTGTTGTAAGGATTTTTCCATAATAACGTATAAAGATCTACCTCGTTTCTCTTAATAGCTGCTTAGTGTTCCATTGCCTCAGTGGACTGTAATTTATTTGATTAGCCTGTTATTGAACATATAGAGATTTCCAGTTTTTACTTTTTATACAAATATATAATTAGCATCCCTGTGCATATATCTTAGCACACTTTTGTGACTATGCTTGGTATAAATTCCAATTCAGAAATGGGATTGCTGGATATGAAGTAATACATTGAAGAATTTGATAAATATTGCTACATTATCCCCTGGAAACCGATTAGTGATACCCCCACCGAAAGTACTATAACAGAGCCAGATTCTCTGCTTTGTAGAGCTGAATACTTTCAAATTTAATTTATCTTTCCAATCTGAAACTTATTGCAATACTACTCTGATTTTGGTTCATTTTCATATGAGTGGAGTTGAACATCTTTTCATGTTTTCTTGGCAACTTCAATTTTTGCAAGTTTATATCTTTTATACAGTTTTGAATTAGGTTATTTGGCTTTTTATTAATTTATTTGTTTATACATGTTGGAACCTTTCTGTCTTATGTCTTAAAAATATTTTTATTCATTTACATTTGTCTTTTGATGTTATTTATTGATTTGGTTGTTTATTGGCATACACAATGTTTAAATTTTTATGTTGTCAGTTTATCCATATTCTCCTTTGTAGATCCTGGCATTTATTTCTAGTTTTTGAAAAGGCCTTCCCCGTTTTGAGATTATAAATAAATTTATTCATATTTTCTTCTAAGATTTATGATTTCACTTGTTTATTTTTATATATTCTGACTTCCTGGGATTTATTTATTGCAAGAAATGGATTAGAAGTTCAATTTTGTTCCTCCAAATTGTAGTCAGTTTCGCCAATGAAACATATAATACATTTCTGTAATAAAATAATAATCCCCACCACTTGTTCAAAATGCCTCTTTATTTGTAAACTAAGTTTCTTTCAGTATTTGGGTCTCTTCTGCTCTATTGATTATCTCTCTCAAAATAGCTTTAATTTCTCATAGTTTATTAATATCAATATCAGTATTTTCAAGCCAACATTCCCCTCAACTTCCTCTATATCTCTCTTTCTCTCTGTTAGGTGGATTAAAAAAAAGTAGTATCCAGTGAATTCACTGATTAATTGAATCTTCCTAGTCAGGAGCATTGCAGTCCAGGCTTGTGTGCCTATATAATTTCATGGCACTTGATAGAGTACTTCAGGTGTGTTCAACAGGTCCCATGAATTTCTTGTTTATTTCTGTATGTTTTGTCATTTGGCTGCCGTTTTCAATTGAATTAGTTATTCCGTTTTGTTCTAAGTTTATGTATAGGAATGTATTTATTAATGTCATAACCAAATAAGAAAACTGATTTCTTATTGTTTTTAAGATTTTTCTCTTGACCCCTTCCCAATATTCCCTTTATTTCTCTATTCTATTGAATTTGAAAATATTATTAATAACAATTTACATGGCACACTTGTCTTATTAACATTGATGAGATGCTTTACTGTCTCACACAATTTTACTGTATGAAGACATGTATTTTCCTTGTCATAATAAAGACTATCTATTATTCTCTCAAACTATTACTATTCTCTGGGAAAAAGACAGATGTGAGATTTTTGTCAGCGTCTTCTCAGTATCCATGGAGATGATCAAAAAATTTATCCCTTTGCTCTACTAGAATGTTTTATTATGCTAATAGAATCCTTAAGGCTAAATCATTATTATATTCCTGAGGTGATTTCTGCTTGGTCTTATGATTTTTGCTCTCGATATTCATAATTAAGATTAATCATTCTATAGTTTGCTTTTGTGTGCATCTGTGATTCAACCAACTGTAAATGACAGATATTCAGAAAAATTGCATCTGTACTGAACATATATGGAATTTTTTCTTGTCATTATTCCCTAAAAAATACAATATAGTAGCTACTTAGCATTTACATCATGTTAGGTATTATGAATAAGATGTCTTAAACTGGAGGATGTACATAGGTAGTATGCAAATACTGTGCCATTTTGTATGAGGAACTTGAGCACCCTCATATTTTAGTACCATGAGGTGGTTTCAAAATCATCTCCTACCTAATTTAGGAAGATCTGGGAGCTATTAGGTCAGCTCTGTTATGCTTCTGGATTTCTATTAAGCAGGCTAGGTCCTCTAGCTCATCTGGAATCAATTTTAGTTACTTTTTAATATAAGATTAATTGCATTAATTGTTCAACATCACTGCATGGTTTTGCAATATAAACGTTAGGGTTTTAACCTTTTCAGTGTTTGTGGTGATTTCTTTTTTCCACTTTAATTATGTGCATTTCTCCTTTCTTCTGTGTTTATTGATTTTTTGGATAGCGCATCCTTATACTTATCTGTCTGGGGATCTAGCCCTGACCCAGCCTTTCCGGTGACAGCAGGAGGCTGGGCAGTGCCAACCACAGAGGCAGAGCTGGTACCCCTCTTCTCTGTCCTGGCTGCAGGGCCCGAGACCCAGTGGGGCAAACCAAGTGGGACAGCAGAGCTGTGTGAGATGTAGCTGGTCACTCCTTTCTCTGTGACCACAGTTGGCTAGAGAACAGACCGACAGAAAATCTCACCAGAAGCCCTCTAGAGATGCTGGCCTCAGGAAGTAGCCGTACATAATTCCTTACATGATTGAACTTGCATTCCTTCTTTCTGTCCCACACACTCGGTTCCTGATCCTCCCTAGATCTGGGTGTAAGAGTGTTGCTCACCTTCTCACTGCCACCTCATTTTCTATGTATTGTATATTTCCTTTTTGGGCAGGTATGCCTTTCTATTAAGTGTATTTTGAGTGGGTAGGGGCCTCAAAGTCATGGGGAAGGGGTCCCCAAGGCCACTGCATTCCTTTTGCTTTTGTTTCCATTTTCTGTATATATTCAATATATACCAGATTTTGTTTCTATTTTAAATCTTTATCTTGAAACCTGCTTTCACATCAGGCCCACAGGCTTCCTTTCTGTGAAGATGCCTAGTATGTCCCTACCTGCTGTACGGAGAGCTCAAGGTGTGTCTCTCCTGTGCCTCATGTAACACCTCCGGGATTCAGGTGTGCAGGGTTTGTCCACACCAACCAATACTCCAGCATAGCTGTGTATCCTGACAATTTAGCTCATTTCTGGCCCCGGCTGCCCAAAGTTAAAGCAGGCTCCATGGGTTACGGGCTCAGTCCTGCAACACGGCCTGTCCCCTTTCATAGCTGAGGGCTGGCTGGGTATGGTGGCACACTCCTGGAATCCTAGCTACTCCGAACCCTAGTTCAGGGTCAGCCCATTTCAAAGTTAAAAAATCAAAAGCACTGGAGATACATCTCATTGTTTTCTGGGTTCAATCCCCAGTACCACGAAGAATATTAAAATGGAAATATAACTAAGTGATGATCCCAGGCTACCCACAACTCTGTCAGACTTGGTTTGATTATTTGCTAGACCAGTTCATAGGACTCAGCACTTTTCTTAGGATTACAGACATTCCTTGTTTAAGGATCTCCTTGTGTTCCTGCGATGAGGTCATTAAATGAATTTGTTGCTAAGTGAGGAATAATATATAGTATGTATGTTACAGTATTCAGAACAAAGAAATGGTCAAAGGAAACTCCTATTTGATGGCTTGGCTTTTATTTGTATAACTCTTAGATTCAGTCCTGTATATATAACAGAACATAGAACTATAGCACAGTCCTGTACAGTACAATCAGCAAAAATTACGGTACTGTGTAAACAAGGTGTACTGTACAAAAAAGACTTTGAGGCTCTTTAAACAAGGTGTACAGATCTGTACAAAAAGAAGACAAGTCGTAAGCCCGAGTGGTGGTTTGGAAGTCTGAGCAGTTGTTAAACAGGTAGGCCATTAAATGGGGAATGCCTGTTCATAATTATCAAGGATCCAACTCAGAAATGGCCAAATGAAAGCGATGCGAAGGGGAGGGATGGGGTCAGGGTGGGTGTGTGGAGTTCCCGTGCCTCTGGCCGCGCACCCTCCCAGCCCTGCTGCGTGCTCAGTGACCCAGACGCTCCCAGAACCCGTGCCTTTGGTATTTCTATGGGGGTTCAGTACATAGGCATGGTTGATTATTAACTCAGCCTCCCAACTCTCCTCCCCTTCTTGGAGGTTGGGATGGGACTGAAAGTGCTAGGCTGCTAATCATAGCTGAGTCTTTCTGGAGACCCCACCCGGGAGCCCACCGAGAGCTGCCTCAGTAGAGCAAAAAAAACCCCCAAAAACAAGGATTAGAGGCCAGGAACGAGGTCAGTGACAAAATACAACAACAAAAGATACTCTTGGCACCCTTGTTGCTTGGGAAATTACAAGGATTTTAGACACTCTGGGGACAGAGCCTATTCCTAATTTTATTTTTATTCTTTAAGGCATTCTTAGCTATATCTGGGATATGTGCTTACATTTTTATATGGCAGATGCATTTGGTTTTAATATATTTAAAAATTATGTAATTAATACTATTTTTGAATCCTGTTTGTAATTTTCTTTTTCCTCCTTTTGGTGTGTCTTCCTTTTGTTTAAATAGGTTTATTATCTTTATGTGTCTAAATGGTTACCTATATAATTTTCCATAATAAAATTGAACACATATTTCATGACTTATCGACATGCCAGTCTCTATTAATTTTTCACTTCTCATGTCGAACCCTAGCTTATTATAAGTTATCCCTTTGTTTTCAGTCCTTCTGCATTTCTTTACCTGACTTTACGTAACATGCTTTAATGTTCACCAGTTCAGAGCAGTACCTGATGACTGCTATTGAGGCCAACTGAATGCTGTTACAAAGGATGTGAAAATTAATTTGCATGTAATCTTGTCTTTTCCCCCAATTTTGACTGAATAATGATCTTCACAAATTATAATATTTACTTTTTGAAAATTCACTTCTTGCCATCACACACATGGTGTATGTATATATGCAAAGTGAATTTTCCATCTTTTTTCTCATTTTGGCTCCTGTATGTAATATGTCTATTCCTCTCCATTCCTTGTAGAGAAAGTTTTCTTGTGTGTTAGTAACTCATTTTTTTTTTCACATTATCTATTCTGTTTCCTTCTAATCTATTCTGAAATGGTAGTGTTTTCTTTTCCTGTATTTGTTTTCACAGCTCTGCAATTCACCTTTCATTTTCTTCTGGTTTTCAGCTCTTTTTTTATTTTAATCAATATCTCATTAACTTCTTCTACACAATATTGGAGGATTTTCTTCTCTTTACTCGGTTATATTTCTTTGCAGAATGGGCTTTTTCTTCTCTTCACATGCAATCACTCACTGGTTCATTCTTTGTTTCCTGGTCCCCTATAATACATTAGCATGGATGCCTCACCATTTATTTTCATCTTGCTTTTGTTTCCTGTGGGCGGCTCCATGTGGATCTTCTCTTTCTTCTGGAACAGCAGCTCTCTGGCCCTCTTCTCTAATTGTTCTCCTATTCAAGCTCCAGCTGAAGGCTCACTACTCTCTCTTCTTTCTCCTTTCTTGCTGAGGTTCTGAGGAGAACATCAGCCTCTAGGAGTGGTGTCTTGGGCTTTGCTGTTTAACCTTGCTGCTGTTGTTGGCCTGTGAGTGTCTATAACACTTGAGGTTGCCTTGTGAGAGACTTGGATTTTTGGTTATTCCTCTACTTCAGCATGGCATTCTCTGGCTTTTCATCTGGCAGAGCTGTTAATTCAGCTCTGTCATTTTAGCCTTTGTCTTCTCAGCAGTATTTTTCCAATCGTTGTCCTTAAACCCACTTCTAGTTGAGGGAGAGAAAAGAGAAGATCCCTGCATTTGGCAATTAGGCCTGGTAGTTGGTGGGCAGGGGGAGCCCTCCCGTTTCCTCTGATAGTGCCCTGGAGGTGGTCAGTCACATTCCCTTTCCTTCACACTCATGGGGGATAGACAAATGTTGCTTTCCTGCATTGGTGGAGCTCCTTGGGGTCAGAAGGGGTTCTGCACCCATGGCCTTTTCGTTTTGTTTCCCTCCAAGTTACAAGTTCCCTTCTTCCTCAGCCTTACTCCAAACTGGCAGTGTAGGGTAGGAAAAGGAAGGTCATTTACATCCTCTACTTATTATGGATGGAGTTATGTACTCATAAACCTATCAAAGCTGAAAATGCCCCAGTTTGCAAATGCACAAAATACACGTAACCCAGAGAACATCACAGCTTAGAAACAGAGTGCACTGTCGAATGCCCGGAGTTTTTCCTTACAATAGAGGGGCTCCCTTGGGCTCCCTGGAGCTCCCCAGTCTGGAGAGAAAAGATCCAGCATCATATCACTAGCATGGGAAAAAACCCAACATTCAAAATCTAGTGTAGAGTTTCTATTGAATACATAATCTCTATGCATCAGCATAAGTCAAAAAAGCATATATTGAACTCTCCAAAGTTGCAGAACCATTGGGAGTTCACTTGGAGGCATCTGCAAAGTATGCCTGGGGGTACGCATTACCCTCCTGTCCTTTTATGGATGCAGCATTTTGAAAGTGTTGCAGGAGGCTATGTAGGGATGTCACTACTGCTGTTCAGTGCTTCTGCTGGTTTGAGTGGGAACACTTCTAACCCTTTCCCCCTCATGTTACCTTCACAAGGCCCCTGACAATGTACTCAGAAAAAGGAATAACAGTGGAGGGTGTGCTTACAGGTAACTACCAGGGCTAGCAGTAAATTATATTCTCAATAATTTTAGAGTATCATGCCTGATGTTTTAAATTTTCCTTGAAGCTGTTACTCTTTACATTGAAGAACCTTACATAATTGTGGAGCTTAATATTTTCCATATTTCATTCTCTCATTTGGCCCTCTGCGATAAAGGAAAACAGCCAATTTACCATTGATTACGGTTATTAATATCAATAGCATGGTTGATTTTTCAAGACAAATGACTTCGAACTATTATTAAAGATAGGTTGGTCTTGAAGGTACAATTACCCTAAGGGCAAAATAAATATTCTGGTTTTTTCCTCTATACTTTGGTAATTACTATACAATATAAAATTGCTATTATCCTTTTCAACAAAGTAAGGCTTAAATTTACCACCTGCTTGAAATGACAGTTTGCTCTCGTGCTGTCTGTAAGTTAGCGTGCTCCCTATACTCTGGTTGTCCTTGGCTTTGTGATTCCCGGGTGATAGGATTCACCTTCCTCCTGAATCCTCCTTTTCCAGGCCCTGCATGCTGTCTACAGAGGAAAGTGTGGCTATGCATTTGGCAAAGCAGTCCCTGGAATCCTTAGTGGAAAGGAGCAAGTGCACTCTACTCAGTTAGATTCAGAATTTCCAAAATGTACAGAAGCTTAGAACTCATTTATGCCATCAGGTTCCAGATTTTTAAAAAAAGTTTGTGGGCCAGGGATGTAGATCAGTGGTTTCACCGCCTGCTGTGCAAGTGCAAGGACCCAAGTTCAATCCCCAGTACCAAAAAAATAAAAGTTTGTGTTTGGGGTGGTAGGCTACCTCTTCCTATCAGGAAGGAATCATGATAGTGGCAGCCAGCAGTAGGCTTTCTGAGCTCTCCTGAGATTCCTCTACACTCCTGAAAGGCTGGAGAACCAAAGCCACCTGTTTGAGACAAACCCACAGCTTAAATTCAGGTTTCATAGCACTGTGACCTCACTGAAGCATAGGATGAGACTTATTATGCTCACTTGAACATGTGGGACCCCGCTGTTTGCTGAATTGAGTCCCTCCAAATTTATATGTTGCCGTCCTGGTCCCCAGTACCTTATTTGGAGGTAGCTCCTTCAAAGAGGTGATTAAATTAAAGTGAGGCCGTGGGAGTAAATCTTAATCCAGTCTGAGTAGCGTCTTCATAAGAAAAGGTTAGAACACAGACACACACAGAGGAAAGATCACGTGAGGTTATCCTCACATGATCCCCACCAACAAGCCACAGAGCGGGGCCTCAGGAGAAACCAACCCTGCTGACACTTTGATCCTGGACTTCTGGCCAGAACTGTAAGAAAATAAATTTATGTTTAAACCACCCAGTCCTCATTCTTTGTTGTAGCATTCCCAGAAAATTAGACTAGGCATCCTCATATGCTGTCCCCTCTGCCAGGCACTGGGATGAGACAGTCATAAGAACATCTCTCAGGTAGGAAGATTTCTTTCTCAGGAAGGGAATTAGATAAGTAAACAGACCAGGCTGCCCAGGGAGGAATGTCAGCCTTGGGTGATGACGGAAGACTTCTCAGACATGGTGGTGCCTCAACTAAAATAAGATTGAAACTCCAGGTGCCGACACTGCTTTTGTGTACCTCACACTTATTTGTCAGCAATGGCTTTCTCAGAAATGGCAGGGAGTGGAGAATGGGATCCCATCTTTGAATACCTGGAAAGGAAGGAATATGTAGAGACTCTGCCCGGCTTAGCTTCATTCACAGTGTTGGTTCTGCTGGGACCAGTTAACTGTTTAATACCATGATTCTTGGGACACTGGTGTCGCTAAAACTGCTTTCAGTTGAGGCATGGCCAAGGGCTCAGCTGAGAGTGAACGTCCTGCAGACTGTGCAGGTAGAACTTCCTCCAGGACATCTTAAGGCTGTGTAAAGCTACCCCAGAAAGCTGGTGTGGGCCTGACTAAGGAAACCCACACAAGGCGTTTTCTGGCTTGCAGCTGTGCTCCCTCAACTCTTCTGTCATGCCTGTAGCACAGAGATTACAAGTGGTTACCGAGCCAGCCAGCCTGAAACCCAGCCCAGTTCCGCCCTATTGACTGACCTCTCCTCATCCAAACCTCAGTTTCCCCACCTTTAAAGAGGGAACAACTAGGAGTAGGACCTGGCGAGTTCGTGGCTCAGAGCCCAGCCCAGAACACAAGAACCACCGAGAAATGTCAGCTAAGTAGATTTTCTTGCTAATGCCATCTGTCCCATCCAAGGAAGGCTATGTTCTTGTTTTTAAAGGCTTTATGGCAAACTGACCTCCCTTTGCAATTTGATGAACTCCTGCCACCATGACAATGGGATCCAGCGACACATGTTCGAGTGAGAAAGAGACATTGTCAACTGTCTCTTCCTTGGGGCTATTTTCCAGAATGCAAATGCTGATAAGCATGTATGGAGGATACAGGGGCTTTGGCAGCGACTCCCAGAGGAAGCTGGCAGGGTCATTAGGGGCCACCACACACGAAAAGCAGCAGAGACCATTCACAGAATGAGGATTGCTGAGTGCCTGCGAGAGGAGATAAGGGGAAGAAACACCCCACGTGGAGCTGGAAGTCTGCTGGACAGCCTGGCGCACAGGCGGTGGGACACAGAGACAAGTGAGACAAGGTGGGACAGGGGCTGCTGTGTGGCTTGGAACTGTGCATCAGAAAGGCCTGGGTTGCATGAAACAGCCATGCACTACACCTCACAGAGCCCCAGGAGGAGTTACCTGGTGAGAACTGGCAGGCCTGCAGCATAGTGGAAGAACAGGGGTGCAGGGAGTCCAGGAGGGGCCTTTGTGATTTCCTATGATTGTTCCTAAGAGCAATAGGGAGCTGTGGAAGGCTCTATGGAGGGCAGAGGTGTCATTAAATTTACCTTTAGATTCCCGAAAAAGAACTGGGGAATATACTATAGTCCTTGCCCTCTTCCATACTCAAATAAATTTGTTGACCATCATCTGGAAAGACTGAACAAGTATCTCCCCGTCTGTTTTTTGGGTGAGATAGTGGGTGGTATTTGTAGGCCAGACATGGTATGGATGATTGTAGCCAATAAATGGGCGAGTAGAAAATTTCTGATCAAAGACCAGGACTGGGAAACCTAGGTGGAAAAATATCAAGAGGATTTTGAGGAGACATGGTATAATACATCTTCTCCATCTTCCCAGGTGAATTTTATCTAAACCCGGGTGGCATCTCTGTCAGTGAGCACAGACAGGCAGTGAAAGCTACGCCCACAGTGCCAGCATGGGAGATCTGTGAGAACAGTTGAATGGCTAAAAGGCAGGCAGCCACTAGAGGAGAGAAAAGAGCCCTCAGGTGTATCAGAGGCAGCAGCTGCCAGCCCCAGAACTGAGAAAGGGGCTGAGATTCTTTAGTGTGTCATTTACTTCAAGAGAATTTGTAACTGCTGAAGCATTTTTTAAAATAGCTACTTTACAGTCCTTGTCAGATAATTCCAGCATCAGATTCATCTCCATGTTGGTGGCAGTTGATTATTGCACTCACTCAAGTTGTGATTTGCTTGATTTCTGGTATGATGAGGGAATTTTCAGTTATTTTGTGGACATTTTGTCTGTCACGTTACGAGACGCTGGATCCTATCTATGTCTTTTACTTTAGCAGCCATTGTCTCTTGGGTTTGCCACACTGGGCCCTGGGTTCTGTTGTTCTAATATTGGTCTAATTTTAAGCATCTACTGTGCTACTTTCTCCTGCCTGGATTGTCTGGTGGCTCTGAGGCTCACATCACCCCTGCTGATGCCACTTGATGGGGAGAAAGTGTTTTCCCAGGCTGAGTCCTGGGAGTCTCAGGCTACCTGATGAAGAGGCTTCCCAGGTGGAAGGAGATGCAGTACTAGAGAGGCCTTAATGGAAAAAGAGGGAAGCTGGACACGGGCATGTACACGGGCCTTTCACTATGCTGCTTTTACCAAATGACCAGCAGTGTCTACGTGTCTGGCCCACGACCTGGTGTCCTCTCTCAGGAAACTTGTTTGTACTGGATGATCCTTTGTGGCTCTTGTCTGACTCCTGTCCAGTTTATTTATTTTTTTGCTTAAATTCTTTTATTGGTACATTTTAGGTATACAACACATTTACATTTATCATTGGGAGCTTGTACCTGTACATGATGCATCTTGGTTCTTATTTTTTCCCAATTCACTGTTCTCCCTTCACCCCCTCCACCCTTCCCTATTTACAAAGACTTTGTTTCCATTTTTTCCCTTTCTTATAATTTTTCCTTTCCCTTCTTTCCTTTCCCCTTCCCCTCCCACATCCCCTACCCCTTTGGACCTTTTCTTTCTATTTCAAATTATCAGTTATTCGTTTTAATCATTTTAATCCTTATTTACACTTTCAGATTCTCATACCAGAGAAACTATTCGGTATTTACACACGTGCGTCCTATTTATTTCACTTAAGAGTATTGCCTCATTATGCATCCATTTAGCTATAAATGTCTCTAGTTTCTTGTTCTTTATGGCTGAGTAGTACTCCATTTTATATTAAAAAAAAAAACCCACATCTTTATCCAGTTTCCACTTGGTGGGCACTTGGGCTGTTTCCAAGTTTTAGCTATTACAAACAATGCTGCTATGAACATGGGTGCACATATATCGCTGTGGTATGATGCTTTTAATTCTTTTGGGAAGATACCCAGCAGGGGAATAGCTGGGTCAAATGGGACTTCCAGTCCTAGTTCTTTGAGGTATCTCCATACTGATTTCCACAGTGGTTGCACCAGTCTGCACTCCCACCAACAATGGAGAAGGGTTCCTTTCTCTCCACACCCCCGCCAGCATTTGTTATTGGTTGATTACTAGATAGCAGCCATTCTTTCTGGGGTGAGGTGGAATCTCAATGTTGTTTTCATCTGCATCTCTGAATGACCAGTGATGTTAAACATTTTTTCATATGTTTGTTTGCTAATTTTACTTCTTTGTCTGAGACATGTCTGTTCATTTCGGATGCCCCTTTTTGAATTGGGTCTTTGAATTTGGGGGATCTGATTTTTTTTCAGTTCTTGGATTCTAGATAGTAGTACTTTGTCTGAGGTATGGCTGCTAAAATTTTTTTCCCACATTGTAGGTTGTCTCTTAGCTCTGTTGGTGGTTTCTCTTGCAATGCAGAAGCTTTTTAATAAGATGAAATCCCAGTTGTTGATTCGTTGTGCTAGTTCCTGTGCTACTGAAGTTTTGTTCATAAAGTCTTTTCCTATGCCAATGTCTTCAAGAGTTCTATCTAACTTATCTTCCAGCAAGTTTAGTGTTTCTGTTTTAATATTTAGATCTGTAATCCAATTTGATCTTAGTTTAGTGCACGGTGATAGATATGGGTCTAGTTTTAATCTTTGGCATGTCGTAATCCAGTTTTTCCAACACCGTTTATTAAATAGGCTATCTTTCCTCCAGTGAGGGTGGTTGGCTCCTTTGTCAAAGATGAGGTGGCTGAGTATGTCTGGAGTTGTTTCTGCATCTTCTAATCTATTCCATTGATCCTCTGGTCTGTTTCTTTGCCAGTACCATGGTGTTTTTATCACAGTAGCTTTGTAGTATAGTTTCAAGTTGGGGATTGTGATGCCCCCAGCCATGTCTCTGTTGCCTTGTATTGCTTTTGCTATTCTAAGTCTCTTCTGGTTCCAGATGAATTTTGGTTGTTTTCTCTAGTTCTGTGAAATATGATGCTGGGATTTCAATCAGGATTGCATTAATCTGTATAACAGTTTTGGAAGTATGGCCATTTTCACTATATTGGTTCTTCCTACCCAGGAACAAGGGATGCCTTTCCATTTTCTTATATCCTCTTCAATCTCTTTTTTCAGAGTGCTGTAGTGTAGAGGTCTTTTGTTTCCTTTGTTAGATTGATTCCTTGATATTTGTTTTTTTGGGGATGCTATTGTAAAAGGAATTGTTTCCCGAATTTCTCTGTCAGTGAGTCTGTTATTTGTGTACAAGAAGGCTACTGTTTTTTGAGTGTTGACCTTGTATCCAGCTACTCTACTGAACCTGTCAATTAAGTCTAGAAGTTTTTTGGTGGAGTTTTTTGGGTCTTCTATGTAAAGTATCATATTGTCAGCAAATAATGACAGTTTAGCTTCTTCCTTTCCTATCTTTATTCCTTTTATTTCTTTCTCTTTTCTAATTGCTGTCGTTAATGTTTCCAGAACTATATTGAAGAGGAGTGGTGATAGTGGGCATCCTTGTCTTGTGCCTGATTTTAGCATGCAGGTTTTCAGTTTTTGATCATTTAGTATTATGTTGACTGTTGGTTTTTCATAGATAGCCTTTATCAAGTTGAGATAAAGACCTTCTATTCCAATTTTCTGTAGGGTTTTTTTTACATGAATGTGTGTTGGATTTTGTCAAATGCTTTTTCTGCATCTTTGAGATGATCATGAAGTTTTTGTCCTTGACTCTGTTAATATAGTGTATTACACTTATTGATTTACGAATGTTGAACCATCCTTGCATCCCTGGGATAAATCCAACTTGGTCAGGGTGTATGATCTTCTTGATGACCCTCTGTATTCTGTTTGCCAGTATCTTGTTGAGTATTTTTGCATCTATATTCATTAGGGAGATTGGCCTGTAGTTCTCTTTTTGGGTTGTGTTTTCCCTGGTTTTGGAATCAAAGTAACACTTGCTTCTAGGAATGAATTTGGAAGTATTGCTTCGCTTTCAATTTTATTTATGATTTTAAAGAGTAATGATGATAGTTCTTCTTTAAATGTCTTGTAGAATTCAGCAGTGAAGCCATCAGGACCTGGGCTTCTCTTTGTTGGTAAATTTATAATTACGTTTTCAATTTCACTCATTGTAATTGGGATGTTTAGAATTTCTATATCTTCTTCATTTAACTTTGTCAATTCATATGTATCTAGGAATCTGTCCATTTCTTCTGTGTTTTCCATTTTATTAGAGTACAGGTTCTCAACATAGGTATTGATGATCCTCTGGATTTCTTCTGGATCTGTTGTGACTTCACCTTTTTCATTCTTAATTGCATGGATTTGACTCTTTCCTTTCCTTTTTTTGATAAGGGTGGCTAAAGGTTCATCAATTTTATTTATTCTATTGAAAAACCAACTCTTTGCTTCATTGATTTTTTTTGTATCATTCTCTTAGTCTCTATAGCATTGATTTCTGCTTTGATCTTTATAATTTCCTCTCTTGTGCGAGCTTTGAGTTTGCCATGCTTTTCTTTTTCTAGGAGCTTGAGGTTTAGCATTAGGTTGTTTATTTGAGCTTTCTTTTTTTTCCTCATATGGGCATTCACTGTTATGAATTTGCTGTATAGAACTGCTTTCATTGTGTCCCATAGATTCCTGTATGTTGTGCTGGGATTATCATTTACTTGAAGAAACTGTCTAAATTCTTTTTTATTTTCCTCTGTGACCCATTGCTTGTTCAGGAAAGTTTTATTCAATTTTCAGGTGTTTGTGGGGCGTTTGTGGTTTCTTATGCTATTGATCTCCAATTTTATTGCACTATGTTCTGATAATTACAGGGGGTAACTTCAATTCTTTTACATTTACTTAGACATGTCCTATGAGCTAGCAAGTGATCTATTTTGGAGAATGACCCATGTGCAGCTGAAAAGAATGTGTATTCTGATTTTGTGGGGTGGAACATCTGTTAAGTCCATTTGTTCAATAGCTTGGTTCAGTTCTAGAATTTCATTGTTGATTTTTTGTCTAGCTGATCTATTTGTGTTAGTGGGGGATTGCGGTCCCCTACTACAATTGTATTAGTGCTTATTTGGTTTTTCATGTGCATTAATACTTGTTTTGTATAGTTGGGGGCATTCATATTTGATGCATATATATTTAGGATTGTCACTTCTTCCTCTTGGACTGTTCCCTTCACAAGTATGTAGTGATTATCTTTGTCTTTCTTAATTAGTTTTGGTTTGAAATCTACTTTGTCTGCAAATAAGATTGTACCTCTGCTTTCTTCCAGGTTCCTGTGGTGTGGAGAACTGTTTTCCATCCTTTTACTTTGTCTATGAATTTCTTTTGAGTTAGGTGTGCTTCTTGTATACAACATATTGTTGGATTTTGCTTCTTAATCTATTCTGCCAGTCTATTTCTTTTGATTGGTGAATTGAGGCCATTAATATTGAGAGTTATAATTAATAGATATTGATGCATCCTTGTCATGATGTTTTGGTGTTGTTGGCTCTTTTTTTTTTCTTATTTTTCCCCCTTTCCCTTTAGTTTCTTACCTTGCCTGGTGGCTTCCCTCTGTTGGGCCTCATGGAGTTGTGACCTTCATTGTCTTTTTCTAGGATAGTGCTTAGAATTGTTTGGAGTGCTGGTTTGGTGTTCATGAAATTTCTCAGGTGTTCTTTGTCGTGGAAGTATCTAATTTCCCAATGAATTTTGAAAGATAATTTTGCAGGACACATCAGTCTAGGTTGGAAGTTATTTTCTTTTAGGGCTTGAACTACTTCACTTCAGGCTCTCCTTGATTTGAGCGTTTGTGTTGCAAAGTCTGCCGTGATTCTGATGGGCTTTCCTTTGTAGGTGATTTGTTTCTTTCCTCTAACTGCCTGTAGGATTTTGTTCTTCTGTTGGGTTTCTGGGATCTTGACTATTATATGTCTATGTGTAGATTTTTTTTGATCATGGCTAGTTGGAGTTCTATATGCCTCACTTATCTGTATGTCCAATTCTCCACCTCTGTCTGGGAAGTTTTCTACTATTACTTCTGTGAACAGTTTTTTTTTTATGTCAATTGTACTTTCTCTGTTTTTTTGTGGACTCCTATCAGTCTTATGTTATTCTTCTTTGAATCATCCAGCAGCTGCTGGATTGATTTCTTACGGTCCCTTACTATCTTGAAGAAATCTCTGTTTTCATGGTCCTTAACTGCAATCCTGTCTTCTATATATGATATTCTATCTTCAGATTCCCTTAATCTGCTCTGCATACTTTCAATGGAATTTTTAATCTCCTGGATATCCGTTTGAATCTGTTTCATGGATTCCATTTCTTTCTTATGTTGGGCAATCATGGTTTCCCTTTCTTTCCTAAGCTGGGCATTCATGACTTCCAGCATGTTTCTGAGGTCACCTATTTTTTTTATCTGTTTCTGTTCTAGAGCCTCTAATCATGTCTTTCACTCTGCTCACCATCTCTGTAGTTATCCCACAAATTATTTCTGTTTTGAATTTTTCTAGGGCCTCATTCATTTGTTTTGTTACTTCCTGTGCTATCAGTTCAGGGTGTCCAGGTGGCTGATTATCATATTTTTCCACCTCATTTCCCCCAGAATTTGCCTTTTGTGTGGTGGAAGTCTGAGTTTCTGCCTTACTTAAATGTCTTCTCATTTTTGTTTTTGGTACTGTCCTTGGTTTAATTCCTGGGTTGATACTTCAATATTGCTTATTGTAAGTATCTTTGTTGCTTGTAGTTAGAACCCTTATGGAATGATTTCTCCTCAGAGTTGTCTTTTGGATATAGCTGGTCTTTAGGTTTTGAGTCTCTAATGACTCTGTGGCTATCTCATTTTCATTATACCAGGAAGGACAACTGTTTAGATAATCACAACACCTAAGCCCATTTAATACAATCAGCAACAACAGTAGCATCAAGCATAGCTTAGAAAATTACAATTTGTGGTAGTTATTAATCTATCACTTTTAACCTTGTGAATTTATTCAAAATTGAAGACCAGCCCAAAACATGTTTATAGTGAATAAACTCTTCCATATAGCAACTTTACCCTTTGGGATGCGGACTTAGAAGGAGTTGGGGAGGGAGTAACAGATAGGTCAAAGGATAGGGAAAAGTTAGAAGGGAGGCCAGAGAACACAGGAAGATCATGCAAACTCTAGTAAACTGTTGAAGACAAGAGGAAAATACAGAATGAAAGAACAAAGACAAGAACAGTACAACCTAACAGCAATCCTGAAGCTAGAAGCTATATTCACTTTCCTTTGAAACTAATGACAATCGAGAGAAGGAAAAAGGAAGAAGACAAGAAAAAGAAAGAAGAAATCCAAATTAGGGCAGAAACAGGAACAAAAAGGGAAATGAAGAACAATGTTAGAGAGAGAGAGGGGATAAAAAAGAAGAAAGAAAAATTTGAAA
This sequence comes from Heterocephalus glaber, assembly GCF_053883595.1. NCBI lineage: Eukaryota > Metazoa > Chordata > Mammalia > Rodentia > Bathyergidae > Heterocephalus > Heterocephalus glaber. The sequence continues at coordinate 3,060,241 of NW_028258329.1, read as the reverse complement.
AGAGTAGAAAAAATAGGAATTAAAAATTAAAAATAAGAAAAAAATGATTTTGAAAATAAAAAATAAAAAAATGAAGGACCTCCTTCAGGGTATGTCTCTGTTCTCACAATAGCCAATGTGGGCAGCAGTGTGCAAATATAAGTCAATGAGTCTCAGCGAGCCACTAGCAGACCCATGAGATTCAGGCAGGTTTCTGGCTTCAAGTCCCAAGTTAAGCTCCCTGACCTCCTGCGGGGTTGAACTCTACAAGGTTTTACTGCAAGTTCCCGCTGCCCTTACCCTGAAGATAGTCCAGTTTCCTATGGGAGGTGGTGATCCCTCCAACTTACCAAGTAACGGTGGTCTGGTGTGCCTTTATTGCAGAGATTCTCTTCACTTTTCCAGTGGGCTTCAGTTTTCATCAAGGAGCCTGAGAGAGGGCCTCTTTCTGTCATTCACTGCTGCTCTATTTTCTGGAGCTCAGGACAAGGGACTTTATGACCCCCTGTGCCTCTGTAGTGTAGAACCAGGTAGCGGCACAGCCAGGAGGCCAGAGGTGGGGGGAGGGGTGGCTGGTCCCTGTGGGGTTTGCATGGGGACTGAGCAGGGCTCCACAGGGCCAAGGTCTTCACAGTCTGCTGGCTGGTTGCTCTCAAACCTGGGCTTTTCTGTGTCCATTTGTCTCTGTCTCAATTGAGACACCGCCACCAGAAAGGCCAGCATTTACCTCCTGTCCAGTTTATGCTGCCGAGCCATCATTTGGTGTTGGGAGCCTGACCTTGTGTTCTCTTTGGAGTCTTGGGGAAGACTTAGTTCTTCTCTTCGAGTGGAAGTGTAAATTCAGTACACCACCACAACAGGAAGCAAATACAAGATTTTTACTTTTGGATCCTGAGGTGTTGGTCACTGTGAATCAGGAGTCCTCGGTCTTTGAGTCCCTCGAGGCAGGAATGAAGGGGCAGACAGCAGCCTTTGCTGTGTTTTCCTTTACACCTCCCTCCAAATCACCCAACACAAGCTGGAGTCCTATGTGAGCCTGTTCTGACACCTCCCACTGAGTCACTCCACAGCTCTCCCTGCGTGCTTTGCGGGTAATCTCTGTAGCTGCAATGAATAGTAAATCCAAATGCTTTGAACTGTAGGCATGTTCCTGGGGCCTTTGGCTGGAGCAAATTTTCACTTAACATATAGTCAGAAAGTATTCCTGGGCTAATTTCCATGAGGTCTTTTGGAAGTGTAAAATAGCTTACACATTCCTCTGCAGCTTTTCACCAAGCTCCTGGTAGTATAACATCAGGAGTAAGCCCTTGCATTTGCACTTGTTGAAACCCTCAGGGTTCTAACTTCTGTACATGTGTGTATGTGTATTGTGTTGCTAACACCACAAAGCGAGTGACTTCAGGAAACTGGGAAGCATGGCTTTCTTTATTCATTAATCTGATGATTCCGCTAGTGACCAATGAGACCTGCCCGATTGCTTAAGCTTTCCTTCTTGACTCCTAAGACAGGTACTCCCCTGACTTTCAATTACTCTTATCTGTATTCAAAGAACATTCTTCATAAAACAAAAAAGACATTATAATGGATGTTCATCACTAATCTGCACATAGAATTGCACAAAAAATTATTAATCTCATACACATCGGCATAAACAAACAATAAATAAGTAAAATTGGCTTGAGGTTTCTGATTACTGGTTTTTAGCAAGATGTCCTCAGAGAGAATTCAAAGCCAGGGGCCCTGGCATATCCTGGGGAGACCTGGAGCTCTGTGTTTAAGCAGCCTACATGTCACTGTGTCTGCAATGGAAGAGGATGAAGAAAGCTTTTGGAAGACACCAAGTGGGGCCTTTCCCCCTCCTTCCCCACGGAGGAGACACATCTAAACACTGAGCACCAGGGCGTGACCTTGCCCTCAGGGATTTCATGCCGTGGGCATGCCATCTGACATCAGCTAAAACAGAAGGCTTTAAAGTATGTATTTTTACATTACATGATTGTGATATATTCCTGGGAAATGGGGGTAAGGAAGTGAAAGGTTATAGTATAGGATAATTATTAGATATAATATGCTGGTATTCAAATAAATAAACTTCATCTGAAATCCACATTTTACTGGATACTCTATGTTGTACCTGTCTACCCCAAGGGGAAATAGAGTGGGAAAGCCATCAAAAATACTACTAAAATGTGTCAATGGAAGAGGTATTGTAAATTAGGGACAATTTGGTCTGTGATGGGGTCCAAATCATGTGGTTCCTGAGTGTTGCATAAATAACCTTAGGGCTTTGGCACCCCTCTTGGGAAGTAAGAACTTCACAGATGGCTAAAGGAGAAGCTGAAAGCAGTGTGTGTGGCAGAGGATACTTTGCGGACAGGTTCTAGAGAACTGCTGCTTTCTAGAAAGGACCGGTTCCAGGTGATTTCCTGGGGTGGCGGGTCAGGTGGCTGGGCTGCACTCTGGTCAGCTGAATCAAGTGTGCTCCCTGGGAGCAGGGGCTGTCTCTACTCTGCGTTGTGTTCTTGGAACAAGGGGAATGAAGAGGCCTGTAACCTGCTTCTCTACCCTGGGAGGACTGTGCTCAGCTCTTGGACTTCTGGGGGCTGCAGCATCTACCATGAGTACAGGAAGACAGGAGCCTGTGAGATTAATTCTTTTGCCCTGGCTGTGGCCCCATCCTGGGCTGCCTGTGCTTCCCTGTAATTGGAGTTGCCATCTGCACCAGAAGTGTCAGATACAGACAAGGCATTACACAGTTGTCCTGTTGTTAGGTTGTAAGCCTCGTGCATTGACCTGGTTGTGCCAGCTTTGCGTTTACAAACCTTGATGGGTTACACATATGATTCTTGGCAAGGATAAGTGGGAATACAAACAAAAACAGTGGGATTGAGATAGACAACAGATAAATGTGTAAGGACGGGGAGAAAGTACATTCTCTTTCCCTCCCTGATTCTCTTGACCTCAGCAGTCTCCTGGGGGAGAGGGCCACTGGAACCACCTGAGGAATTCCCCACTGAAAGGGTCCCAGGGGACTGGTTCCAGATTGAGAACAGCTGTGGTGGACACGGTGCCACCCTGCATCTCTCGTGGCTGGGACTGTGCGGAGATTTAGCATTCCTCCCTGAGATGCTTGGAGAGGCCAAGGGGTTGGCTGGCACTCCTGGCAACCAGTAGGTTGCATCGGTGCCTTAGTTACTTCCTTGTTGCTGGGACTCAATACCTGGCACCTGCAAGTTAGAGAAAGGAAAGGTTTATTTTAACTCACAGTTTGGGGAAGTTTCAGTCCCTAGTGTGCTGGCTCTAGGGGAGGACAGCCTGGCAGAGGGGCGTGGCAGAGGAGAGACCCGCTCAGGGTATGGGAAGCAGAGAGAGATCAAAGAGAATGGGGGGAGATAAACCCTTCCAGGCCACACACCCAGTGTCACACCTCCTCCAGCCACGCTCCACCTCCCAACAGCACATGGAGCTATAAACTCATCAGTGGACTCATCCACTGCGGAGTCTCACACCCATCATCCAGTCACCTCCCCAAGGCCGCACTTATAAGCACATGAGGTTTTGGGAGGACGTTCAGCCATAAACCGTAATAGGCTGTTCCTGTGCTGCAGGATATCCTTGGAGAGTGCCTGGCAAATTCTGGTGGATTAAACTTATATGAGTTCAAATGGACATTCAAGTTTCAGATGCTTCTCTCGATTAGTAAAACATTCCCCTTTCTTTCTTAGAGATGATTTTGTTTTACAATCTACTTATATTAGTTTCCATAACAATAAACTTGGTGGCTTCAACAATGGAAATGCATTCTCTTATACTTCTGGAGGTCAGAAGGCTAAAGAAAGTCTTATGAGGACAAAGCCAAAGTGTTCAAAGGTCTGGTTCCTTCTGGAGCCTCTAAGGGAGTCAGTTTCTCTAACTTCCATCCAACATGATCTTCAAAGGAAGCTACAAACGAGAGGTTACTCTTGCTCTCCTGGTTTTATAACAGGGAAACTGGGACTGAAACTAACACTCACTGAGTTAAAGTATTCACATGTTAATCAAGCACTACTATACACAAGCTCTTTTACTTCCATTGCTTTATCCAACCCTCTTACAGGCTGGCAAATAGCTGTTATTACTCTCATTTTGCAGGCAGAGAACCTGAAATTAGGAAGCAAAGTAATTGTCTAAGACCAGAGCCAGAACCTTGAATGTGAGCACAGATCTCCTCCACCTTGTTGTGCCCTGCCCAGCTCTCTGTGCACAGTCCTGAAATGGCCTGGGGATGTGACTATCTGGTGTATAGGGACCCTCTGTGCCTTCATTGTGATGTGCACCAGCTGTCTTCTCTGGATGCCCCCAGAACCACAGAACATCACAGCAGAAAGGGGCTTTGGAGAAAATCTACACTTCAGGTACAATGTGCACAGAACTGTCAGGAAACACCCCGGAGCCCCTTCCCTCAAATTTATTAGGTCTAGGGTGGGTGAAGCCCATACATCTAGCTTTTTAACAGACCCCAAGCCTTGTTCTACTAAAATTGGACAGAAGAGAAGGGCATCTGGATGATACGGGTAATACATTTTCTCTAGAATGCAGCATTAGCCTTTCATTCTGGGTTAGACATTTGGGTGTTACAGAGGCTAATTATGGTGGGCAGCATCATTGGAAACTGGCAAACAATGCTTGACAGCTTGCTGGTTCTTTTGTCAGAGTTAGTCACGGAAGAAGTGTGGCAGTCTGAGCCCTGACGTGAAGAAGAAAACAAGCCACAAGTAGAATCAACATTGTGGAATGGGAAGTTTAGAGATGCCTAGAGTCAAACTTGTGTAGCAGGTGGAAAGAAACATTGAGTGGTCAGGAGGACTCAGTCCATATGTCCCTGATTTGTAGAACATAGGATTAACTGACCACTGGAGAAAATCCTAAACTGAGGACAGTACCCGGAAGTCACACGTTCACCAGAGCTGTTAGGCAGGTGTGGGGATGTTACTGCTTGGAAAATTGAGAAATGAAGCATTGAATCTTAACTTGCGCTGGGGGAGGACACATCAGGCCAGATGCCTGGACATCTGGTTGACTTCAGCACATTTTCCCTGTGGCCAGTTGCCTTGTTCAGATTTATAAATCCACCAAGTTTCCTGTTCCCCTGGGTTGCACTTTCCAAACTGACTTCCCAGCATCGCTGTAATGTGTTTCTACTTGCATGGCATATTTCTTCTCATGGTACATGAACACAATTCATGCCACATCGCGAATAATATGACAGTCATCATTTGAGACCTGACTCTGCAGTTCATCTGAGTTTACTGCAAGCAGATTCCTTGAACAAGATCAGGTTTCTGGCCCAGAATTCTTTTACAGGAGATTGTGCTCTGAATAAAAGAGCAAATTTCTCTCCATGGTCCAGTTCTTAAGTGAAGTCAGAGTTTTAACCCATGTTCAATGTTTCCTGTTAAAAACCCAGCTGTTTATGATCCAAAGTGAAAGCACTCTGGCCAGAGTTTCTGCAGATAGTAATTTTTGATGACAAAGTCAGCAAATAGTGCTAAATATGTGTCCTATGATCTCCATAAAAGGGAATCATTGAATTTTCTGTCCATTTAGCAGTGTCGTTTGTTAATAATGGGCAAGAAGCTTACATTATTTATGGAGTACTTTGAGAGCTCAGCAGTTTATGGAGTATATATGAAGAAAGGGAGCACTTTATCATCTAATAAAATGCTGCATAACAATTTCAGTTTTGAACTTTTAAGGAAGAAATTCTGGATTATTTTACAGCCAAGTAGAAAGTAGAATGGACATTCTGTGGTTTCACATTCAAACTAACTTCACTGTGTGCGTGTGTATGTGTGGTGGGTGCAAGTGAGCTATTAGTTCAAAACTAAGGAGATTTATTTCTCCCATTATAGATTCTTCCCTAAGTAAAGAGCCATCTTATTAAAATTCTGTAAGTTCATCCATGTGGGATTTGGGTGAAGGTAATTGTGGACAAGGCACTGTGTACAGATAATGAAAACAGAAATGAATTCAACCCTCTAAAGGGAAAGTGACAAGCAAATAAATTAATCACCAGATTTCCAATTTTAGAAAATGATCTATGACAAAACATGACTAAAAGTTGAAAAGGAAAATTACGAGTCTCCCAGCTCCAATATGGATGATTTATCATTTAATGTGACAGGGAGCAACTCCAGGACAAAGTTGAGTATGAAAATTTGCACCCTCCTGGTTGCTGTCTCCTACCCTTTGACTGTGCCCCTTCTCTTTCCACTTCCTCATGAGTGTGGGCGAAATTCACAAGTGAATGTTACCAGCATAGCCTGCACACACTGTGCTTGCTGCCTGAGACTAGCCAGGGAGCTCCAGGGTTTTGTCTTTTAACCAAAAAAATGATCACTTCTACCTCATTATGGGAAAAATAGAAATTGGTACTGCGACACAAACACAGAACAACACAGTGAATCATGAGCTGACTATCTAAATAATCAAGTAAGCGTTCTAGACCTGACCGATACTGAGGGAGGATAACTCCAAGGATGAAGTGTACAGTGGGTTAATAGAAATAGGAACAGAACCAGTGAATTAGCAGGAAGGTTACTCAGATCAGAGCAGACAATATGAAAAGATGGAGAACAGAAATGACAATTTAAGAGTGTTATGATGATAGAACGTGAATCTTACAGGAGTTTCAGGAGTGAAAGAATGGAGAGAAAGAAATATTTGGAGATAATACTGTAGTTGAAAATGTTCCATGACTGAAAATTTAAAAAACCCTGACACAGACAGCGGCATACACCTGTTATCCAGCACTCTGGGAAGCTGAGATGCCAGGATCAAAAATTCCAGCCCAGCCTGGGCAACTTAGCCACTTAGCAAGATGCTGTCACGAGCAAACTGCCCCCATCCAAACAAAAACAGAACCAAGAACTTAGCAAGATTTAAAACTGAAAATGATGGAATATCTACCTAAAACTCACAGATTTGATCAATAATAGCAAAATAAAAATAAAGTCTTTGCAATAAGGAGCATACATTAAATCTTTTGTAACAGCATAAATACAAACATAATTACAAAAGGAAGTTGGTATAGTTATATATGGAGTATATTTAAAATATAAGAGGATATTCTTTATAACAGATCTGAATGTCTAGATAAAATGGAAAACTTGGGTGAAATATAAAAGATACCTTTTGAGATAATAACAGTTAAAAATCTAAGCAGATTTTTTTGGTTTCTCTTTTATTTGTATGTTTGAGATACATACTAATTACATGGTTTTGGGAAATTTACATATATATATTTATATAGTTTCTTGATCATTTTTTATTACACTTCACCCTCACCCACTTCTTTTTTCCCTTTCCCAGATCCCTTCCCCATCTCCAAAATATCCACTTCTATGTTTCCTACCATCTTTCCTTTATTTTTCTCTTTAAATTATTTATATTTTGGGTTACTCCTACTAAGAGAGACCATGAAATATTTAACCTTCTGTGTCTGATTTGCTTCATTTAATATTATAGTCTCAAGATCCATCCATTTTCCTATAAATGATGCAAATTTATATTTTTATGGCTAAGCAATATTCCATTACATATATACACCACATTTTTCTTTATCCATTTATACGTTGATGGGCATCTAGGCCAGTTCCATAATTTTACTATTGTGAATTGTGCTGCTATAAACATGGATGTGTGTGTATAATTATAATATGATGACTAACTTTCTGGAAGATTTCCAGGAGAGTTACAGCTAGGTAAAATGGGATTTTTAGTTATTTTAGGAATCTTTGTACTGATTTCCATTGTGGTTGTATTAATTTTACATTCCTGCCAGCAGTGTAAAGGGTTCCTTTCCCCCCACATTTACAGTTTTTGAGTCTTTAATGATAGTCATTCTTAGTAAAGTAAGGTGACATCTCAGTGTTGTTTTGGTATGCATTTCCCTAATAGCCAAGGATGCTGAGGATTTTTTCATGTACTTATTGGCCCCTTTTTCTCCTTCTTTTGAGAAGGTGTCTACTTATTTCAATTGCCCATTGCTTGGTTGTTGCTTATATTTTGGAGGGTCTAATTTTTTAAGTTCTTTACATAGCCTACATATTAATCCTCTGTAGTCCTTAGCTTGCAAAATTTTTTTCTTGTAGCTTGTCTCTCTACCCTGTTGCTTGTTTGATTTTCTGTGTGGAAGCTTTTTTTAAAAGTTAATTTTTTGGGTACATTTTAGGTATACAATATAATGACATTCATCACTGGAAATTTGTACCTTTACATAATATATCTTGGTTCTTATTTTTTCCCCATTCCCCTGCCCTCCCTTCAACCCCTTCACCCCTCCCTACTTACAAATTTGGTGATGGTTAGTATTATTTCTTATGCAACTGGGGTTCTGTTCAGGAAGTCCTTGCCTGTCCTTATGTCTTCAAGAGCTTTACCTATTTTATCTTCCAGAAGATTCAGTGCTTCTGTTCTAGGTCTTTGATCCATTTTGATTTGGTTTTAGTGCAAGCTGAGAGATATGGGTCTACATTCATTCTTCTGCATGTGGACAACCGATTTCCCAGCCTGATTTATTAAAGAGGCTGTCTTCTCTACCGAGTGTGTTTTTAGACTCTTTGTCAAAGCTCAGATGGCTAAAGGTACATGGGGCTGTCTCTGTTTTTTATTCCATTGATCTACACATCTATTTTTGTGCCAACACCATGCTGTTTTTATTAATGTAACTTTGGAATATAACTTTAAATCCTGGATTGTAATGCCTCCTCCTTTACTTTTTGCTTGATATTGCTTTGGCTCATGGAAGTTACCATGGAGAACCTGACCAAGCAAACATCCATCCTTGTATGTCTCTTTTAGCTCCATATCAATTTTTTTATTTTTGTTTTTTTATGTTTATGAAGAACGCTAAAAAAGTAAGGTATTAAGGACAAAACTGAAAAGACAGTGAAAGGGAAAAAAACCACTTCCATCACGCCAGGGAGTTCTGTGGGTAAATTTTACTAACCTTTTTCTTATGTCTGGAATCATCCTTTTGCTGTGCAAGCAGCAGCACAGAACAGTCTAGGCATTTCTACCTGATCCTATGAAGCTGGTATAAAGCTAACGCCAAAGCTAACCAAGACGGGAGCAAAATTAAACATTATCGGGCCATCTTACCAACACATAGAGGGGTGGACATTAAACAACCAAACAAAAATCCCCAAGCATAATAATGGTTAAATTTTATGTATCTTATAGGAACAAGATGTAGATGCAAAAGTGATCTGATCGTTGAAAATCTATTAATTTATCTGCAGATCAAAGAAGAAATTTCAGATCATCTTCATAGATTTCAAGAAGGGGTTTCCTAAAATTCAACATCCAGATCTGATAAAAATGTAAACAGAAATAAAATACTGAGGTTATAAGTAAGACGTTCTTATCTTTGTACAAGAGAAGTGTTCCAGAAAACAGAAGCAATATCTAATAGTGAATATTGAACAGTGGCTGTTCAATATTCAAGAAATTTTAACAACAAAAAATAAAAGTATGGACTATGGAAAGAAGAAAAAAATGTCATTTTCTAAAGTTTCATATGATCATCCACTCCAAAATCCCAGAGAATGAATTGATACACATCACACGCTTAAAAATACTTTCCAACAACAATCAATTACAAAATGCAATGGAAAGGGACAAATGTCATCATCAGTTGTTTAAATAAATGCACAAGCCAGGAAATATCTCATTAGTTGGAGTGCTAAATAGATGCAAATATCTACCATCTCACTTGGAAACACAGGGTGGTTGCAGATGGGTGTGGCAGTTCAGCCACACATAGACACCCTGGTGTGCAGCAGCTGCACCGGCTTCCCACATCAGTTCCACAGTGCTTCAGGGTTATAATCACAGGTAGCGACCATTGGCAAACACTCAATCCTGTGATGGGATTAAGGGCAGAGACGGGGAAGTGTGGCTGGGACAAAGGGACAATAGATTTTTAAACAGGAATGTCCTAAAAGATCCAGCTCAAGGTCAGGGATCTTTGGGTGATGGGTCCTTTCTTCTCCATCTATCTGGACTTCAATCCTCATCATCCAACCATTAGAAACTACAAGCTGAGGCAAAAAGTCAATGTACACTTTTTGTAGCAGTTTTCCTGCTGGTACCAATTTGAGCGTTCAAAGTTTATTCTACATTCTTGGATTTTCTTAAGGTCTTGTTTCTTTGGTAATACAATTTCCTCACAAATGGAGTAAGATTATGGCCAGTTGTCTAACAGTCCATTTTGCATACCAGAAACCATACCTAGAGTTATACTGAAAATTATTCATTGTTTATCTGAAATTTAAGTTTAACTGACAGTCTTATATTTTTATTTGGTAAATTTGGCAATCTGGAAGTTACCATGGAGAGCCTGACCAAGTAACTATCCATCCTTGTATGGATGGGCCTTGCTATAGACTGAATCTTTGGGTCTAACCAAAGCTTATGTTCCATATGTTGAAATCTAGTTCTCTAAGGTGATAGTATTAGGAGTTGGGGTTTGGGGGAAGTGACTAGGTTACAACAGTGGAAGCCCATGATGGGATGAGCACCCTTAAAAAAGAGACCCAAGAAATCTCTTACTCCTTCCATTTACTTTTAAAATATCTGCAGTTGGTTGAATCCAGACTTGGAATATGCCAACCTGGAGGACTGATGACATAGATATACATAGATATCTAGCTTTACCTGCACATATTATGCACGTATGCATTACTACATAAAATGGTTCAGATTTGGGGGCTTGTGAGAAGGAATTCTCCTAAAGGATAAAGTATTTTTCCATTGCATTTAAATAATAGTGTGTTTCAGCCAATTCTTATAATTACTATTATTGTAGCAGATGGGAAAATCTTTTAAATCCATGAATTCTAATAACCTTGGTTCTACAAATTATGTTAACAATGTTAAAATTGCTCCTTCAGAATAATCAAGTTAACCAGCTTTGCATTTTCAGACTCACAAAGACCACAGGCTGCATCCTTTCAATACAATTAAGTCGTCATTGAAGTAATAGATGTATTCAGTTCCTGATTCAGAGCCAGAATAATATACAGACTCATACATTTATCTAGAAAGTAATGTTTTTAGACACTGTTACGGTTTGGATGAAGAATGTCTCCCCACAGGGCTTTTGGAAGGTGGTTAGCACAGGATACTAACCTCACCAATGGATTGTTCTCCTTATGACTCTATAGCTGAATGTGCTGTTAGAGGTAGGGCCTGGTTAGAGGAAGTAGGTCACGTGGGGTGCAACCTGGAGAGGTGCTTGTCCCCCACCACTTCTCCTGGCCCTTCCACATTCTCTCTCTGCCTCCTGCTGCCATGAGGTGTGCAGCTTTCCTCTGCCGTGCCCTTCTACCATGTTTCTGTGTTGGAGCCAGCTGACCTTCGATGGAAACCTCTGAAACCATGGGCCAAAATCAGCCTTTTCTCCTTTAAGTTATGTGTGTTGGATATTTTGTCCAAGCAATAGGAAACTGACTAACAAGAAATCTGACTAAAAAGACACTGTCTTTTTGAAGTTTAAATGTTAGTGTGAGTTCCAGTAGTATTTGGGTAGCTTCCTCAGAGCTGTGGTCCTTGATTCACTCAGGAGTGAAAAATATGTACAAAAGACATACCATGTGACTCTATTATTAACACCTAGCCTGAGATTTTAGGGTTGACTTGTTATGTCCTTCCCCTTGAAGGCAATGTTGAGTGGAAAATGGAATTCCAATAACCCGAGGTGTGTGCTGACATTACACTTCAATTAGCATCCTGGTTTCTGGGGGTGGGGGTTCCTAATGCAGCGAGTGCCTGGGAGCTGCTCTTGACATTCACGGTGGTGGTGACTATGAGGCTGAGGGGAGGTAACTGACAGCCATGTGTGCTGCACAGAAGAGCAGCCTCAGGACCACATGATGCGCTCTCAGTAAACTCCCAGCTCCTGTCAGAATCAGAGAATCAGACAGCTTCTGCAGTGACACAAAATCACTTGTTTTCTTATAGCAGCCAGGCAAATAGGGTTCCTGTGAAACAGACTCTCGGTTCCATTGAGTAGGCTGAATAAGTACAATGTCAGCCAAATTCCAAGACTGGCCAGTACCCTTGTGTATAAGTTAGGCCTCGGGTGTGGTGTAAGAGACATCCTAAAGTTAACAACTGGAACATCTCTACGAATTCAAAAAAAGGTGGAAATTGTGAACACCAGTTTTCTTCTGAGCCATACTCCCTAAAAGAAGTAGCCCGCCAACCCTGTCTGAATGACTTTGCTTATTTGAAGGTTTTTGAATAACTTCACCCAGGGAAGCTTCCTTGGGGCGATGTCCATGGCTCTCAGTGCCTATCCACGGCCTTGACTAGGGGCTGTAACCATGAGCAAAATAAACCTCTCTCACTTCAAGTTGTGGATGTCGGGTGTTCTGTCCCAATGTTGGGAAAGTGACTAATGCTCTTTGAGTCTGTCCTCTTCCAAGGACTGGGGGCAGAAGGCTCTTTGAGGAATAGGATGAGCCATTGGTGCCTAGTACTGGACTACAGTGGAAGTTCTGGGGCTCAGGGACTCATGGGTTGGCTGTCTCACAGGGTGGGCTGGTGGTAGCAGTGTTGCCAATGCCAACTCCTCAAATTCTCCAGCCTGGGCAGGGTGAGTGGGTGTAGCTTTCATTACTGCTCTGCAACTAGCCTGCAGGGTCACAGTTTCTTGGGGCTTCATTGTTCGATGCACCTTTTATCCCTTGGATAATTGATTTGGCTGTTGCTTGTGGGGCTGTAAACCTTGCCAGGATCTGCAGCTTCACCCTCCCATTGTGGCCTTATTAAAGAATAGATTTCCACATAGCTAGCATAAGGATGCTGAAAGCCAATATTTCAGAGTGGTAAATGTTCAGATTTATTTTTCTCTCACTGAAATGTGCCTCTCAAAGACTCACAAGCAAAAGAAAAAGGGAAATGAAAGTGGAAATATGCAACCAGTAATGAATGATTCTTCTATTTGAATTATGCTAGGAAAGGTGGGGGACTTCATGTGGGGGTGAAAGTGGATGCGATTTTGAAGGCCTCCCTACCATTCCCTCTCTTTAGGATAATGGGTCTTCCAAGGTTGTCTTACAAATTAGCATCCTGAGCGTCTGGAATCATGTGGGTCTCTCCTTGATGACCTCTTCTCCTTGACAACAGCCCACAGGGACATATCAAGCCTCTGTAACACCAGCCAGGCAAATATGATTTCTTTCAGCTTCAAAAAACAAACACAACTTAATTTCTTTTTCCTCTAAGCAGATTATTAACAGAGCCTCCTATACTTTTTTAAAATTAATTTTATTGGTACATTTTAGGGATACAATATGACATTCATCATTGGAAATTTGCACCTTTACACAATCCATCTTGGTTCTTAGTTTTTCCCCATTCCCCTGCCCTCCCTTCAACCCCTCCACCCCTCCTATCTATAAAGACTTTGTTTCCATTTTTTTCTTTTTCTCATATTAATTTCATTCCTGTAAAAGAAAATTTATTCCAGTCCTGATTTCAACAGGACTTTTGGTGTGATATAATGCATAACCTCTTCTAGGAAGAAATTAGCATTGAAAAGAAATGCTTGAGCCTTTTAATAAGGTATTTTAATGAAATAAGAATTCTACACACCAGCTGCACATCAGCTCTACTAACACCTAACTACCCGGACCAGATCCCCAGGACAGCATAATGTTTACATTCTTCCTGCAGCAGTGAGGCCACATTTGCTACCCACGCCACTTGCAAACCTTTAGCCACTTTTTCTATACCATTTCCTACCAAAAGTGATCCTTTGCATTGACTTCTTAAAGATCTTCTCTCTAGCATGCATGGTCAAAGTTATAAGAAATATATAACATAGTGAAGTAGGAATAGAATGCATTGTACGTCTAGATTACACATTTCCCTGGTGCTTACAATTATTTGTTATTACCCATTATCCACATCCTTTGACCCTATATACATGTGAACAGTTTCATGGCACCATTTCACAGACAAGGAAGAAAAGTAAGAGGATAAAGTGATCTGCCTCAAAGCTCACAACTACAGTAACACGGAAAGATTCATAGTCTTGCTTAGACCACATTTGTCTTCAAAACCAAATGTTAGCCCACACTTCAAGTGTACAAAGAAGAATGCTTACAAATGTTTATAGCAGCACAACTCGTAACAGCTAAATCCTGGAACAACCTATGTACCCATCAACAGATGAATGGATAAAGAAAATGTGGTATCTCTATATAATGAAATATTATGCTGCTATAAAAAATGACAGATTTACTTAATCAAATTAAAAAAAAGAATGATAGATTTGAGACATTTGTAGGAAAATGGATGTACCTGGAATATATAATGTTAAGTGAAATAAACCAGATACGCAAGCTTAAATACCATATGGTATCTCTCATGTGAGTGAGGCAGAACACAAAGAAAGAGAATAATGAAGGATGGAGAGAAGGGGAGTAGAGTTAGATCTCTTGTGGTAGGGAAGCAGTCCAAGGGAAAAATTGCAAGAGGTTGTACAAGAGGAGGGGTAATAAGTAGAATAAAGATACGCCATGTACAGAAACCTAATAACCTCAATTAATGTAAGCATATACCATAACATGAGCTAAGATCGATAGTATCAACAAGAATGAAAAATGAGATAGGAGAATTAGAAGAGGAGGGAGGGGGAGAGAAGGGGATTTTTAAAAAAGGAAACAAACTGTAGTAGGTACCTGTAACCTCTGCCCAATAAACTGCACGAGTTTCAAACATATACTAATAAAATTTTTAAAAATTTATATTACCACTGCCTACTGGAATGAAAAGGAGAGGCGAACAGACCAACACATAGGTTTGTGGGGCAATCAAACCTGCCTGCGCTGTATGAACCTGCCCAGAAACTTCCTCCTTGCTTTTGCGTGCAGATAGTCCAGACAGCGCGGGTACCAGGTATCCGGAAAGCATGGATGCAGGAATTTGCATGTGGACGTCAAGGTACTTTCCCTAAAGCATCCTGTGTGAGAGCCCTTAGGAATTGCTCTCAGGATGCCTTGGCTTTATGGTCTCCCTTGCTATTCCCTCAAGCCCTCTGGAAACATCCTCCTTCCTTCATCTGGGAGGAAATGTGAGAAGAGTTAGCATTTTAAAAAAATTTTGGTGTTAAGCTGTTACTTAAGAATTAGTCCTGGAAATTCCAGAACAGGAGCCCTGGTGCAATCATGAAACCAAGTCTTCCAAGTTAATCATGTAAAAGATGTTTAACAGAAGAAAAAAGGCATTGCATCAGCCTTCTAACTTTTCAAATTGTGCCTTTGAACTTTATAATGGAGGTGGAGAAGGGCAGATGCTACTAGTCAGCCACAGAGCTTATCTGATTTCTTTCCAAAACTTGGAAACTGCAGAAATGAACCAGCCATGAGAGACAAGACACCGTCACAATTCCCTAAGAACCAATCTTAGATCCCCATCATTTGTGAGCTGAGAAAGGATGACCGACGGCTGCAAGAAGAGCCTTTCAGGACCTTGGTGTTCAGGCTGGCATACTCCACAGTAAGAATGCTGAATAAGGCAGAACTTCCTTGGAATAGTGTTGAATCAGTGAATTTCAATGAAACACCCTCAGAGGCATAATATTGAGTGATTTCAGCTTGCATTATTTATTGACTAGTGGGAAGTTTGTGGGTTTAAGGTTTTATTAATATGGCACTGGGTCATCTGAGAAAGTTGTAAACAAGGAGAAAGCTCCCAGATGCACATTTTCATATTACAAACAGTGCACTTTGAGGGCATAGCAGAGTCTCTGGGGGCAGATAGAAGTGCTGGGTCTGCTACAAGCCATTGCTTTCTTGGAGTGAAGAAAATCCATATCTACTTTCTTTCCTTGATGATCTTATGGTTCTTGTTATGAGTCTTCAGCTTCACATAGGGCTGGGAAAGCTGCAATCTCTACCACCTAAGGTAGCTTGGGCACCTAAGTGAATCCCTTCTGTAATCACTCACTAAACATCCTCCCCAGGATGTTTAGCATCAAATAACACTTTCCACACCGTGCAGATGCAATCAAGAAGAAAAATGATTCAAAGGGATTTCCAAAGAGTCAGTCTGTAGCTCACAGTTTCAATAAGGAAAAGGGTAGCTACTTTCAAAACTAAAGGAAAAGGCAATATTCAGAGTTTTCCCCTCCTACTTTACATTACCATTTTTAGAAAGTGAAAAATACAGAATAAGCCATGATCCAATAACTTCCTTAAATATATTTCCAGAGATTTGAGTTGGAGATTTGGTTTGGCTTAATATCAACTATTAATATTTCTATAAACATACCAGTTGCAGCTTTCTAGCATGGCACTTAAAGGATCAAAAAGAGAAAAGTTCCTAAGAGTGGCTTTTTGCTTGAGCACTTGGACATTGCTAATATGGACACACAGAGTGTTACCATCCTCTCATTCCAGTGTGGTGGTTCAGAGCAGGACTCCAGACCCCATGTGTTTGGCTCAGTCCATGATCCACCAGCTATGTAACCTACTTGTGGTGATTTATCTTTCAAATCTGATGCTTAGTTGAGCTAAGAGCTAGAATATAGTAAGTGCCAAATTTATTTGCTACGATGCTTGTGTTTATTTGATTATCAGTTGGTGGGGATTGAAGATCTAAAGGGCATGAGTTATGGATCTCAGGTCAGGATCTCTCCTTAACATGAGAATAGTCTCTCTTTCCCACACTTTGTCCTCATCCCTTATTCCATCCAATTCCCTTAGCAGCGATTCCATTTTAATGGCTGGAGTCTCTTCTTTCCTAGTGTATGCCGTTGTAAAATAAGTAGGCCTGTTCTGTGTGTACATTTAAAATTACATAAATGAGATTTTGCTTAGCATCCTATTCTGCTTCTTAATTTTCCCTCAGATACGAGTTTTAAAAGTATCCTTGTTGCTGTGTGTACATCTTGTTTGTAGCAGGCACATTTTATATACCTATTACCACAGTTATTGTTAGTTGGATTGCATATATCAAAAATACATTGAAGTCATAACTCCTAATATCTGTTAATGTGGCTTTATTTGGAAATAGATGTTTTGCAGATGTAAGGAAGCTAAAATAAGATTAAGCTAGATCCTTGTAAGGAGTAAAAGATGTAAGACACATACCTGGATGGGAAAGAAATCCATGTGAAGCTGGAGGAAGAGACTGGAGTAGTGGAGCTATGAGGCAAGGAACATAAGGGATTGCTGGAAAACATGAGAAGCGAGAAGACTCTGTTAGCTTTCCATCACTACAACAAACACTCAAGATAACCAACTTATAAGGAAAAATTATTTACTTGGTCTCACAGTCTTGCAGGTTCTAGCTTGTGATCAGTCAGCCCTAGTGGCCTTGAGCCTGTGGTGAGGCAGCACATCATGGCGGGCGTATATCATAGAGGGAACATGTGGTGCCGCTAAACTACTTACTTCACGGAGAGGAAAAGGCTGTGCCCTGCACCTCCCACTCTGCCATTTAGCACAGATATGTTTAATCATTGTATCTCCTTCATGAGTTGGCCAGTTTACAAATATTTAACAGTCACTTTGTCTCTTGTAACTTTTTTTTTTACCTAAAGCCTATTTTACTTGATATTAATAGTAGCCACCTCAAATCTCTTTGGTTACTCTTTGCATGGACTTTTTAACCTTTCACTTTCAGCTATTTGTGTCTTTAGATTTATAGTGAGTCTTTTCTGGACAGCATATAGTTGGGCCACTAAAAAATATTTTGCCAGTCTCTATTTTTTAATAAGTGAGTTTAATCCATTTATATTTAAAAAGATTGCTGATAAGCAAGGACTTACTCCTACCATTTTCCCACTTAATCCCTACGTTTTTGTTTCTGTTTTGCTCACTAGTTTCTCCAATACTGCTGCCTTTTGTGCTAGCTTGCTTGTTTTCTGATGTGCTACTTTACTTCTCACCTCATGTCCTTTAATATTTTAAGGTATTTTCCTACTGGCTATGGTCATCGTTTAGGTCTAAAATTCGGAAATGCTTCCCCGCCAAGCCTCCTGTGTTTTGAAGAGGGTGGGAGTATGAGGCATTGTAGCTGATGTGGCATTGGATATGGGGTCTGGTTGGAAGAGACCAGTCACTGTGAGCATGACCCCTGGAAGGTATATCTTTCATCCCAGCCCGCTCCTGATTCTCTCTGCTTCCCTGAAGCCATGAGGTAAGCAGCTTTCCTCTGTCCACACCCTTCCACCATGCTGCTGACCATTCAAAGAGTGAAACTGCTAATACATGAGCCCAAATAAACCTCTTCTCCTTTAAGTTGTGGGTGTCGGGTATTACGTCCCAGCAATGAAAATGTGACACAAAGACAGTTATCATGGGGATTTCATTAAACATCCTAAATTTATATGAATCTTGTGTGAACTGATACCAATTTAGCTTTAACAGTACATAAAATCAATTGTTATATAGCTCTTTACTCCCTTCGCATTGATGTCACAAATATCTTTATAAATTGTATGTTTGTTAACATAGATTTGTAATTATTATTTTATACATTTATCTCTTAAAATATAGGACACAAAAAGAAGAGTTATACATTAAAAATTGATATGGCTGGCTCTCATAATTATTGCATTGATGGGAGTACCTTTGCAGAGTTCTTTATTTCTTTGTATGGGGTCAAGTTATTATCTAGTTTCCATTAAATTCAACCCTAAGAACTCTATTTGACATTTCTTATAAGGAAGTCTTACTAATAATAAACTCCCCTGGATTTTGTATACCTGGGAATGGATATATTTTCTCTTTCAGTTTTGAAGGACAGTTTTGCTGAATATAGAATTCTTGGTTCACATCTTTATTTTCTTTCAAGCACTTCATGTCATTGTATTGCATTCTTCCATCCATGGTTTCTGATGTGAGATTGTTGTTAATTTTATTGCAGAGATGTTGTTTCTGAAAAGTTGCTTCTCTCTTTCTGCAGTTTTCTTTCCTCTTTGATTTTGAAAGTTGGATTATGCTTCAGTGTGTATCTCTGTGTTCATCCTATAAGAGTCTGTCATGCTTCTTGGGTATTTAGATTCATATTTTTGCACAAATTTTATGAAGTTTTAAATTATTCTGAAAGCTCAGAGTAGTGGGACACTCCTATAATCCCAGCACTTTGGAGGCCCACACAGGAGGTTCACCGTAAGTTTGAGGCCAGCCTGAGCTACAGAGTGAATTCAAGCCAGTCTGAACTACATAGTGAGACCTTGTCTCAAAAACCAAAAATTTTTTTCAGTTATTTTCGTAATCTTTATTTTGTCTTTAGTATTAATGTTTGAAGCAAAAATAATAATTGATTTTGTCTAACGCATATGCTACATTACAATGTATGAAAAATGTAGTATGTGGTACAGAGGGAGGGATTTGTAACACACACAAACACTTATGCATACGACAGACATATTCATCCAATATATGGTTTACATTTTATTTTTTCATCTAATTGTTAGCTTCTTACACATAATATTTTGCAACTACTTTTTGATTACTTCCTATGTGCTAAGGAACATGAATCAATGGAAATATTTTTGATGACTATATGATAACACCTTTGTGTGTCTGTGAAGATTCATCTCCAGAGCAAAGGATCCTGGCTAAGGTAGCACAGAAAGACTTTGTACAGGTGTTAAGCTACTTAATCCATGTCAAGGGTGAGGACGCACCTGGACTAAAGTTCTGGGTATAACACCCAAAGACCTCCACCGCCAGAACTCCAGGGAAGGTCCTTCTCTGGTCTTACCATTTAACCATCTATGCATAAGTACATACACATGTTTATTTTACGGCATTAGCTCACATAATATGGAAACAAGGAAATCCAAATGTGCAGTATAGGCTAGCAAGTGGAGACCCAGGAGAAGCAATGATGCAGATGAGCCAGTGACACTGACTAGTGGATGGTCAGCCTTTTTGTTCTACTTAGACATTAAAATGACTGGGTGAGGGTCACCTGCCTTATGGAGAGCAATATGGTTTACTCAACAAATTAAAACCTTTTTTTTAACCAATTAAAATCTTAATCCATCAGGAAAACATCCTTTCTAAAACATGAAGAATAATGTTTGACCAAATATTTTTGCATCTCATGTCCAGTTCAATTGACACAAAAATTAACCATCACAAGCACTACTAGATAACCACACACACACAAACACACACACATCATATCTCCAATAGGTATAATAACATGGCCATATTTCCATCTATATGATGCAACCATGTTGCTGCATAGAAGAAAATACACTAAGACTTTTCCCAGAAGAGGATGCAAAGTCATTGGATGGTGTTTACTACTCTCCTTTTATTTTGGAACTTAAATACTATTATGTAAACTTAACAAGACTTACATACTGAATATATAAATGAAGCCAATACATCTTACATTATAAGAAAATAGGAGAGGAAAAATATATATATACATATATTTACAAATATATTCATGAAAAAAATGGAAGAAATACTTATAACAACTGCAATTCTCATTTCTATAATAGGTCATGTGGCAGTAGGTGGTATTTATAACTACATTCTTTTACTATCTATTCTATATTCATTTTTTTTTCTCAGCAAACTCATCAGCAGTTTTTTATCTGATGAGATGATTCAAAACTTCATTCCTGAAAAGTCTTGACAATTAGATTGGATTGTAGTTTTCCATTGATTTTAGTTACAGGGCACGGTAATAATAAGAGATGTCCCAAGGGATCTCCTGTATTCCACACATACATTTCTTCATCTCCTTTGTAGAGCAGCAGTCCAATTTCTCCTGTGAATTGAGAATCAGTCACTCCAATCAGCAAAACAACTTCTAGGAGCCCAAAGCAGTCAGGTGGCAGTTTTAGTTTTAGTTTCCAGTTCAATGGAATCATTGCATGTCTTTAAGTAGAAGTATCTCTCTCTGGAACTACAACCGCTAGACCAGCAGAACACAAAGTCATGAAGACCAAAAGAAAAGACTCTGCTAGTGGATCCCAAGGGGTTCTAGAGAGTGATGCCACTCCCACTTCCACCCCTTGACTCCTGGACCTGTGAATCCTGGCTGTGATGAAACAGCAATGTATACTGGAGCAGATTTGACCTCCTGCAGAGCCTTGCTTCAGCCCTGTAAGGTACTGCATCATGGCTCATATTGTAAGTGTGTCTTCAAAGAGCTATCAAAGAGCTAGCTTGATAGGAAGTACTCCCTTCCTATCAACCCAGTGCTTCAGGATGGTGGGAAACATAGTAAGATCCATGAATTCTTTCAGCAAAAGCTCTTGACCACACTTTGCTGTGAAGTGAGTTCCTTGCTCAAAAGCAATGCTGTGAGGAAATCCAGAGTGGTAGATAAGCCGTTCTGTTAGTGCAAGGATTGTAGTTTTGGCAGAAGCATTGCATGCAGCAAAGGCAAATGCAAATCTAGGGTGTTTATTTCAGTAAGAGCAGACTACTGCTCCTTTCATGATGGATGCAATTTAATGTCACTGACTTGCACCAGGTAGCTGACTGATTACCCTGGGGAGTGATTCTATACCAAGCTATCAGTGTTGGTCTCTGCTACTGACACTCAGAGGTGGCCACAGTCAGGTCAGGCTCAGTGAATGGAAGTCTGTGTTTCTGATTCCATATGTAATGGATGAGCCCATTAGTGATGACAGTATGGAAGGGGAAAGAAATTGTATCCACAGAATAAATGATCTTACCCACTTGATTATTAAACTTCTCTACTGAGACTGCCCTTTGATAAGCATTGAAACAGAATGCAAATATACCCATGATTTTCCCATCAGAAAGGCTTATCACATTTCTCTTCCCTGTCATCAATCTCCCCATCATGTTCTTCCCTATTCCCTGACCATTCAGCCCAGCCACCCTCAAAAACACATGAATTGCTTCCTAATCACACAGTGGCCATTTCTACTTGCAAACAAGTATACAACCTATTGCATTGCCTGAATTCCCAGTGTCCTGCAGGAATGTCTCAGAGAGGGGCTGTTGGGCTCTGGCTGCCCACTTTTGATTTACGCCTGCATATCATGGAGAGCCATCTGTAAACCAACACTGAGACTTGTCTTCTTCTACAATTGATTTTAAGGAAATCTTCATGATAGTGTAAGTGCCAGTTGGGGGAAAGAAGGCAGTGTAGCAGTTGGAGTGGGCACCCGGGGCTCTTGTCCCACTTCTTCTGATGATTTAACTCTGTCTCAAAGGCCTGCTCAGACTTGGTCTTATACATACCACTTCTGTTTGATAAAGGAGGGTCATAAGCATTCAGCTCTTGGCTTGGAGAGGAAGGGAGCACCCAGTCCATGATAGTCAGCTCAGGTTTCATGTTAATTTGGTGGTCATGGTTAAGTGTCCAATCTCTATGAGGGCCCCCTGGCAAGTGGAAAGCTATTTATGAGAGAGAGAGAAAGAGCGAGCGAGCGAGCGAGCGAGAGAGAGAGAGAGAGAGATCCACAGAATGTGGTGGCCTTGTTCAAAATCCTAAGGGCCTGTACTGTGATTCACTGTGAGAGATGCCAAAGGCTCCAAACAGCATCCTTTTCTTCCACTGACATCTACATATCCTTGGATCTGCTGCGTCATACGGCCCCAAGTGGCAGAACAACTTGAACAGCAGGATAGAGCACTGAAGAGTCTTCCTGTTCCAGGCCAGTCTCAAAACTAGCATATTTTCAAGCCACTCCACCTACAGGACAGAGTAACACACCTAAATGAGGAATGTGTTGCTCCAAAATCCAAGGATTTCCACTAGATATTGTGTCCCTTTCTTGGTTGTAGGAGGAGTCAGATACAAGGAACATCTCATCTTGCCTACACTTTTCACTGTGGTAGTAGACCCCTGGATTTTGGTCAAATTTATTTCTAATCCTCTAAAAGCCAACTGTACTACTAATAAGTGGAGAGTAATGGCTATTTCTTAATCCCTGGGTAAACAGCAATGTCATCAGTGAAATGTACCAGCATTATATCTTGTGGAAAGAAAAAGAGATAAGTTTCCTGCAAACTAAATTATGACACAGGGCTGGAGAGCTGATATGCCACTGAGTTAAGACACTCAAGTTATATTACTGGTTTTGCCAACTGAAATAAATCTGCTTCTAGTGGTTGTTTCCAACAGATATGGAGAAAAAAGCATCTTGCCAGGCCATTAACACATTCCAAGTACCAGGGGATGTGTTAATTTGCTTAAACAATGAAACCACATCTGCCAAGGCAACTAGGACTGGAGTCACCACTTGATTAAGCTCATGATAATGTGTTAGCATTCTGTAAGATCCATCTGTCTTCTGCACAGGCCAAATGGCATAGTTGAATGGAGGTGTAATGGGAAGCACCACCCTGCATCTTCAAGTCCTCATGGTGGACTAGGTGCTACAATCCCTCTGTGAATGCAGTGTTGCTTTCAGTTTTCTGACTTTGGGGTACAGTAAATCCCGTGGCTTCCTCATGGCCCTCCTCACAATAGTAGCCCTCACTCTCCAGGTCAGGTAACCAGGGTGGGGGTTCTATCAGTTACTCAGTAGGTCTTTTTCTGTTATGCATTCTGGAACTGGGGAATAAGCACAGTAAAAGTTCAGGGATTCCCAGAACCTAGTGTAAATCAGGTGAGCTAAAACTCCACTGATAAATTGACCTGTATAACATTTTGTGTTTCTGAATTAGGGTCAGTTTAGTCAGTGTCCAGTACTGATTGTCTGAGTGTCCCAGAACTGATTGTTTTCTTTTCCAATCCATAGACACCCTAGTAAAAAGCAATCGGTACCTTAGGTGAAGGCTGGGATAAATTAACTATAAATTCTTGGCTGCGTTCCGAAGTCTTTCCTCAAGGATACCCAGCTTCTGCTCCATTTAATGAGTCTCTAAATTGGCTCGAGTCTTGGGATGACTGAGCAGTTGTGACTCTGTTTTTATGATTCATGTTAAAATTTTGCTCATATTAACTAGAACTTTTATGCTTACACAGATCAAGTAAGAATGAGGGAGGCTGCCTCTCTGTTTCACTCCTAGGAGCGCCATGACTAACTAGGGAATGCGCACAGCTACACCAGCCTGACTATTCTGATAGCTGCTTTGCCTCGGCTGTCCACTATGGCAGCTATGTCCACCTGGCTTTTAGTGGTTAAGTATTGTCACTTGACCCTTCTGTCACTGGACTGGCCCTGAGAGGCTTCCAAAGCTGAGGTGAGAACTTAACCCACCCTAAAGATAGACTGTTTGGTGGTTCATTGACTCCTGTCATGGAAAAAGAATTTTCAGAACATGTCAGTAAGAGCCACAGGAAGGATTCATTAGGGAGAAATTCAAAAGCACTCACTAAAAGAAATACTATGGGCCCTCAATAAGAGACGCATTATGAGCCAGAATTGAGTGTATGTATGGGTCTTGGGATGTGTTCAGGATGGCTGATATCTGTTGTATTCCCACTGTCTATTAGTTTACCCATCTGGCAGGCTATGCCAGAATGCAAGCCATTAACATGCGTTTGAGGTTGAGCTATGCTGTTCACTAATATTGTTACTTCCTCGAGGATGGAGGAAACACAATTTACAGGTGAAAAGGACAAGTCCAGGGCTCAATTTACAGGCTCAATGTGTCTTTAAAACCTTTAAGAATTTTTTTAAGTGAGATTCCTGGAAGGGCAAAAGATTTGAAAACTTTTGAGCTCTGAAGCTTCAGTTTGTTTTTAAATTACAATTTTAAAATCTTAATTGCTTTGTCTCCTTTCTGCCTGTTTTTTATTTCTTCTATCTACCTCACTTCTACCTGGAGATCCCATTACTCCGGTCATGTCAGTTTTATAATTCTGCAGCTATAATTCCCATTAGGAGATCTGGCTTATAGAAAAAAAAACAAAAACAGAGCACTTCAAGGATCTTGGGCTTGTTCCACAAATTTACTTCTCACAATCATGGTGAAAGGTGTGTGGAAGTGAGTCTTACATTACAAATCCATTCTATCTAACATTCCAATCTTTTTGCCTTAAAATCCCTTCTTCTCCTCCATTAAACCAGGTGTCCCTGGCATTTCTGACTCTCTCACTATGGGTCACTTTTGGTCCGTATTTCCTCCAACCAGCCAGCCAAACTCTTAGAGCCCTTTCTTGCTTCCGAACTGCATCATGAATCCCTTCCTAGTGGGCCTGTGTGACTAGATTCAGCCTGATCAAACTTCGTGTTCCTTTCTCTATTAGCCTAAACACGGAATAACTCCTCTCACATATATTTTCCAATTTTTGATCAGTATAAATTAGAAAACAACTAATTTGGTTGGTGTCTGACACAGCTTGTCACAGATCACTTTGTACACTTTGTGTCTCACCTTTTGGGGACTCTTGGAACTTGAGCAAGGTTACAGGTCTACAGGCAAAGAGGGATAGTGTAGGTGGATTCTGAAGAAAATCAGAATTACCTTAGAAGCACGTGCCTTGGAGGACAGATTACAGTTTGCTCGGGTAATTCAGGATCAATTGAGATGGGGATCAAGAGGCCATTTCTACTGGGAGTGAAAAGCCTGCTTCAGTTGGCCAAGAAAAATCAGAATTTAAGGCCTCAATGACCTCAGCTGCTTCAGGGTCCTGTCTGATGGTGTTACCCAGCTTTTCATTGCTATAATAAATACCCAAGATAATCAAATTATAAAAGTTTTGTTTAGCTCCCAGTGTTGGAGATTTCAGTCCATAAGATTTGAGGATATCAGTCTATAATGATGGATTTGAGGTTTATAAGAATGAATGAATAAATACATACACATATAACTTCCATCTATCATGATTTTTAAAGCAGTCCTTTTGTAATATCCTAACATCATAGCTTAGCCTCGCCTACCTTAAACTTTCTCAGAACAATTTTGTCATCATATAGTTGGGCAAATCATCTAACATGAAGCCTATGTTACAGTAAAGTTTTGGCTATCTCATGTACAGACACAGATGAATGTTTTGTAGACCTGATGAGATATGAAAACACAAAACATAACACCTAAAAATGCTGGCAACACTGGACACTGCAGAGCAGAGTGTCCGTCATTTCCCTTCCTGGCAGGTGGCTACTGCTGAACCGAGGCCCCTGCTGGTGCTCATTATCACCAGACCCATCCAGCCAATCATCCGCAGCCAGAGAAAAGATCAAAATTCAAATTTCAAGATGATTTCAATTGAATGTATATTGCCTCTGCACTGTAATAAAGTTGAAAACAGTAAATCAAACCATCAGAAGTCAGGGAATGTCTCTATTCCCATGACAAACCACATGCTAGTAAATAATCATGTTCATGCCTCATTGAATCAGTGGTGAGTTTATCAACAGTAGCTGTTTTAGTCAAAGAGTATGTGAACTTTTATTTTTATTTTTATTTTTTTTTGGTACTGGGGATTGAACTTGGAACCTTGTGCTTGCAAGGCAGGTGCTGGAACCACTGAGTTAAATCCCTGGCCCTTCATTTTTGGTAAGACAGAACCTTATTTTTCCATGGGAGCTGGAACAAATTGCACTGCCACCGGCCATATATGAAACGTATCTTCAACTGCTTATCAAGTCTGATAAATAGAAGCTGTCCTTGGTTTTCATTTGAATCCTCCCATGAAGAGTGCACCGGTTTAGGCATTCTTTCCCTCTGCACGATGGCGATGTTTCTTCTTGTCTCTTACTCATTTTTAGTAGATACTTTGTTACTCATATCTGCTAAGGGAATATATAATATCTTTTACAGGTGTATAAGGAACAAATATTTTGCACCTAATTTTTACAACTTTAATTATCCTTTAGCTTCAAGCAGAATATATCATATTTGTGCAGATCACTTGATCAAATAGTCTTAAACCTTTGAGTTTTATGTACTAGTTTTAAACGCCTTCCCGATTCTACCTCTTAATGAAAAATATTCTTGCTTTCCTAGTATGTTTCTTCTTTTAAGATTTGAAACTGATTATGTAGGATTTATTTAGTTGGAGTTAGGGCTGCAATTTATTTTTTCCAGATAGATGCAAACTGTCAACAACAAATATTGAATAACCTATTTTTTTCTCATTCATTTGAATTGTTACCATCAGAGTTGATTAAGGGCCCTTACATTTTGCATTCTATTTATTGATTTTTCATTCTATTTAATTGATTTCTTTATTTATATACCAGTAATACAATTTTTAAATCCGTGAATACTTACATTTGTATATTCTAATATCTGAATATGCTTTCTATTCTTACTATCCTTCATATCTAACATTTCCCTCCTTGTATGTTTTCTCTTTAAATCCTAGTATCAACTTGTCTGCCTTCAAATGAAAAGAAAAGAAAACCTTATTAGTGCTTTAACTGGATCTCAATTAATTACAGGTTAATGTGAGAATAATTCACATATAATTATTGTCTTTTAATCTAAGAATGTTGTATATGACTTCCCATTTGTTTAAAAGTTCTTTAAAGTCTCTCAATAGCATTTTATAGTCTTTTTCATATAGTTTTGATTTCCCTTTTAATCCAAGAGTTTTTCAGTTAATCCAAGATCTTATGAATTTCTTAATTAAAATCCAGGATAAGTATTTTCTGCTGTCTACTCTTCTGTTTGTCAAAACAATCAGTTTTGATTGTTAGGTGCATGGCTATGACTTTTGTATATTAATTTTGTACACTGCCTCTTTACTGAGTTCTCTTGTTTGTCTTATGACATTTGAGTCTTTCGGGTTATCCAGGTACTCGTTCATATCAACTATGAGCAAAGATACTTTACCTCTACCTTCCAAGTTCTCTATGCCTTATTTCTTCCAAAATTTTTGAGCTTGTACCACCACAGCAATGTTCAACACTTACAGTGATGCTTACTGTCCTAATCCAGTTTCCTTTGGGAATGCTTCTGATATTCTATCAGGCATAATGATGGACTTTGGTTTATGTGAATGAATGAATGTATACACACATACAGTTTCCATCTATCATGATTTTTAAAATAGTTCTTTTGTAAAATCAAGAATGAATGTTGAAGGTAATTAAAAATTCCTCCAAGCATTTGTCAAGATGATCCTATAGAATTTCTTTCCTTATTTTTTATTTAATATAATGCATAGTGTGACCATATAATGAAGTAAATAAACAAGTTTTGAAATATTAAGCCATCCTGGTCTTACTGGAATAATACCATATTATTGGTTTATGTTTTATTTAAGAGATTTATATTTACTTTTATAATAAAGACGGTTCTGTTCCTTTTCTGCTATCTTGTATGGGATTGCTATAATTTTTTATTAAAAGAATGTGGAAAATGTCCTTTTCAAACTCTGCTCTGAATAGTTTAAATATTGCTACATTTATGCAGCCCTTCAAATTTGGTAAACTTTTCTCTGTGAAAGTGCGTGGGCCTGTGTTTGAATAACTTTCTTAGGCTCACAGTTTTTTCTGGCTCTTCTGTGAAAATTGGTCTGTTTCAATCTATTTTTTTAAGATTATTTTGGTATTTTCCCCTGAAGATTTCCTAGGATATCATTCAATTTATTCAAGTTCTTTCATCTGTTTTCACAAAATAGAGCAATTCTTTCTTTTAAAAAATTGTTCTGTTTTGGTATTTTAAAAGATTGTGGGGGTTTTGTCCCTTGATTATAATAGCTAATGGCTTATGGATTTTACTTTTTAAGAATCTGATTTTGGAATTATTAATTCTAACTCTTTTTGTATTTCTACTTCATTATTTTGTATATTTTGTCCTTACTAATGCTGTCTTCTAATTTGTTTTGTTAAGTTTTATTCTAAGCATTGTTTTAGTTGTATCCCATGGACTTTATGTGTATTTTCATCATTATTATTTTACTTTACATGGTTTTGTTTTATTTTCCCTTTTAATCCAAGAGTGTTTGGTTTCTAGTCATATTTTTGTATTTAATATTTTTAAAGATCTATTTAAGGGTACAGGATTAGAAAATGTTCATTCTATTTTCTTTTAATTTTTGAAATTTATTAAGGTTTTTCTTTTAGATTACTATATGGTCAGATTTTGAGTATGTTTCCTGGATCTTGCAATAGTAACAGTGTATTCTCTGAAATTTGAGTGTGGAGTTTGGTGCATGAATAGATAGATCAGTGAATTATTCTTATATCATGTGTGCAGTATGAATATATGTGTATATAATTCATCTGGTACATACATGTACAGTTCACATGATATATATGTGTCAAACTCTACACTGATCAATGATTATAACTCACCTGATCAATATTTGATCAATTATGTGATTTAAATCCGTTCTAGTCTTTTTGGTGGTGACATTGACTCTCAAGGACTGAGCGCCAAGCACTCAGATCTACTACTCTTTCCTGGGTGCTTTGCAGTTTTTCATTGTTTGCATGTTGATATTTTGTCCCCAGGTACAATTTTCCATGACTTCACCATGGATTACACTGTTTTTCATTGTAGGGAGCTTTCCTTTGAGTTTTATTGAGGATGAACATGTTTCCTCTCTCCAGATGAGAGCTACACTGGTCAGGTCATTGGATCAGGGTGGAGAGAGACTGGGCGAAGCCACAGCATGACAACATTAGAGCGGGGAGTGCAAGCTCACCCATGTGCACAGGGGTAGGAAGGACAGGCTAGGAGATCCGGGAATCACTCCTCACCTCTGGACAGTGGGATTTCAAGGTGGAAACGAATTAAAGACGAGTTGTTGACATGTAGCCACTGAGAATACAAGAGGGAGAATTCTCACCGGAAGATTTCACAGAGAAAACTAGTCAAGAAAATATTTGGAAAAACCAAAGCACCTGGCCGAGAAAATCTGGAGGCCTATCTGAGTGGAGTGGTTCCATCCAAGACAGGCCTGGGCCAGTGTATTTGCCTATTCCCCGAGGCTAACAGTGTGGACAGTTCAGCCGGGGCTGGGGCTTAAAAGAACCTGGTAAGAGCTGCATCTTGCTTCTCCCCCTGCTATCTCCTCCCTCCCTCCCTCCCTCTCCTCCTCCTCTTCCTCCTCCTCCTCCTTCCTCTCTCTCTCTCTCTCTCAATACTAGGTATTGAACCCAGGGTCTTTGCACTGAGCTACATCCCCAGCTTTTTAAAAAATTTTGAAACAGGGTCTCACTAAGTTGCCAAGTTGCCCAGGCTGGGCTCAAATTTGTGATCCTCCTGACTCAGCCTCAGTATTTTAGGCAGGCACCACCATGCGTGGCTGACATCATTTTCTTAGTTTTAAAATCTCTGGTTCTTCCTCCTCCTCCTCCTCTTCTCCTCCTCCTCCTCCTCTTCTTCTTCTTCTTCCTCTTCTTCTTCTTCTTTTTTTTTGGTACTGGGGATCAAACTCAGGACCTTACAATTCCAAGGCAGGCGCTGTGCCACTGAGCTAAATCCCCGGCCCTCTCTGGTTCTTCTTAATACTTAATTCACAAGATTTCCCCCCAGGTCTGTCTGTCAAGACCTGATTATATCATCTGCCTCTGTTTTTGTTTCTGCAATGTTCTTCTGCCTTTCTGTTCCCCATGGACTGACAGCTCTGTTCACAGCCTCTCCTGTAATCACATGGTCTCTTATGAGGACATCTTTACTCTTCCACGAGCTCTTATTTCAAGTGCAGGAACATAGCTTCCTTCCCTATCTTTGGGCAGCGATGAAGAGGTGAAGAACTGTCAGTGAGAATGCTGTGTTCCCTTGAATACTGCCCCCCGCCCCCGTGATGGACATCTTCACATACCTCTGTCCTTCCTGTTTTCTCTCCTTCAACAATTCAGTGGATGCAGCCAGTTGCTTGCTTGGTGTCAGCTCTTCTGTGCAGGTCCAGGCTATTTTTCTCTGCACCTTTGAAGGGAGATAATCCACAGTCCCACTGAGTGAGTACACGAGGGTGAGGTGGGACGTGGCAGGAAATGGATCAGGGAAGATGGCTACTGCTTTGCCTTGGATTTGTCTCTGACTATCCTCCAACAATATCTGCTCTTTCCTTGGTCTGAGAAGCCCATCCCATACTTACCCTCTCAAGTCCTTCCTAAGCTTTCCGTAGTAGCATCCCTGTCTCTTAAGAAAGGTGCCTTGATATTGTGACCATTTCCTACTTTACTTACAATGAAGGAATCCTTTTCTCTATTTTGTTTTTTGTGTTTAGATGTCCCTTGATTTACTATAGCATTATGTTTCTATAAACCCATCATAAGTCAAAAGTGTATTTAATATTCTTAATCCACTGAAGGACATGGCTTAGCCTAGCCTGCTTCTATCATGCTCAGAGCACTTAACCTACAATTGGGCAAAAGTATCTAACACCCACCTGTTTTATAATAAGGTGTTGAGTAACTCATGTGATATATCACATATTGTACTGACTGTGACAGGTAGAATGCTTGTATGAATATACTTCTGCATTATTATGAAGTTGAAAAATCGTTGTCAATTATCATAAATCAGGGACCATCTGCTTGTGTATGTGCATGTTGGTGGGTCTGAGGGACAGTGGAAGCAAGGAAAAACATTTTTAAACAGAAGAAATTCCCCTTACATAAAATGGAGGGAGGATAAGATTGGAAGCAGAAACACTGCTAGTTTTACGAATTTTTTTAAAAAGAGGACTCAACGCTTACTACTTTGACATGTTTTTAGAAGACCAGGGGACATGTTAGAGACTCATCTCACCTTGCTGACCTATTAAGAGTCTGTGTGAACCTGCTACGAGACCTCTCAGATCTGTTCTTCCCGTGGTCCTCTGAACCTTCTTAGTTGGACAGAAGGGTCCTAAGGGTAAGAATAAATTGTCAGGCTGAGAGGAAAACAAGTGAGAGCCAGGGAAGGAGGTATAACAAGACAGGAGGGTGATCAAATTTGGTAATTTCCCATCACAAAAGTAAGTATTGCATTGATGATTCACAATGGAGAGGGACTATTTTCTGTCTTATTATTACCAGGATGAATATAATTACTGTTACTATTCACAGTTTCAGAAGATTGCTTTCCATTAGGCCCTCGCTCTGTGGCTTTATGGCAACACAAGGACGCAGCACTGGACAAGTCTCCGGGTCCATCAGCACTGACGCCACATGGATGATGAATCCATCGGGTGATTTGTTATTGTTCATTTGTTTCCTGTAATGAGCACAAACTCCCTGCTACATTTAAATAAAAGCCCAATTACATCTCCGTAGCCACAAATGCTATTACCTTTTTGCCTGGTTGTAAAAGTTAATGAGTTTCCTATTTCTTTGTAAAGTTTAGAAATAAAATGCTTCAGATAGATGCTACATAATGTGAGGTCCACTCTGCTTTGTTAGTTATTTGAGGACCCAGAATCTCAATTATTTTACCCTTTACTGCCTTTCATTTTAGAATGGTTTGCTCTGCATTATTTTCCTCACTTTTTGGACATAGTATAACAAGGACATTAAATATAACTGAGCAGCTTTGGAGAAAATTGCATCAAATCAGCTGAAGAGAACTGAAGAATGTGCTTATGGGCTAGACGTTTTGGAGGAGATACACAAGGCTGACAGCCTAATAAAAATTTAATAGCTGTACTTATTGATTTGCCACTGGCTTTCAAGGTCTCTGCAAAAAGAAGGATCCCGGGAATTTCCAGAATGGGTTCTCAAGTGTTAATCACCAACTACTGTCTAGACTGAGATGTCTGCCTTGTGTGTCCATCTGAATTTGGTTTTATTTTTCTCTGAATTGCTTGATTTGTAAGAACTCAGTTACTCTAGAAAAAGGAAAGCCAAAGTAACTGTCTCTAGAAATTTAGATTTTTTTGTACTTTGAGAAGCATTCTAAATAATAATGGCAAAGTCAGTATTTGTTCTTACTGCACTTAGTGCAGCCACTTCCTTTTACCAAAGAAGAAACTGAGGATTAGAATCAATGCCACATGGCCTCCTGCAAGACATACCAGCATTGCTCAAGGGCACCTGGCTAGGTGGATTTGACCCTGCTGTCCATAGAGGAATCAACAGAGCTTTGTAAGGGTTAAAGGAGAAGCGAAATCATCTGGCACAACGTGTTTCATTGAATCCCATTTGAAAGCAGGAGCCATGCTAGGGCCTGGGACTTCAAAGACAAAGGCACTGGCCAACTCCCGTGGGGTCCCCCTTCCATACCTAGAGATTAGCAATCACAGCACAACCAGTCAGTCCGCTTGCAGGACTAAGATGGACAGAGAAGCTTCCTTTCACTAAGATTGCAGAAGGCTCATGGCTGAAGGGAGATTTAAACTGAGCCAGAAGTGGTGGGTAGGCTGAGATGGAGGAGTATGCACTGAGGACAGAGAACCATCTGCTGAAGTGGGGAGGTGGGCGTCGCAGACTCTGCATCCTGAGTGAGAGGGTGTCAGGGTGACGACTGGGTGAATGGTTGGGAGGCAGGTGTGGGCATGGATTCTCTGGGCTTTGCCATGTTCCGGGAATGGGGAGGCAGGCAGGATTCCAAGGGAGGGATAGTGTCATTAGATTTACCTTTTATCATAATCTCCCTGACTTCATCTGTAGAAGATGATATGAGCAAACAGGAAAAGAAGAGCAGAGGGCCATGGTCCTGCACGCTCTGTGCCCGCATTTGGTCAGGAACAGGGAGCTGATCAAGAGCGAGCCCCACCCTTCTCCTGAGCACCCCTTCATTCTGCAGCCAGGGTTGAGCCGGAGGATATTCCTTCGGTCCTTTCACAGTTACCTTCCCTGTCATCACTCGTCCTGCTTGGACTCACCTGTGCAAGACTGGAAAAAGACCAAGTCTCCCTGAGT